>NC_090399.1:12240776-12840776 GCF_036365525.1 Heterodontus francisci
AAAGTTAGCAAGGCAGGTGATGTGTTGAAGCTGTAGCATGTGGGACCTGGTGAAAACCAGTGTGATCCACGGCAACCACATCTACAGTAAGTGTCTGCATCTTGAAGAGTTTTTGGATCACAGTAGATCAGCTAGAGGCCAAGCTACAGACACTGATGCATCAGGGAGGAGGAAGTTACTTGGACACTTTGTTTCAGAAGGCAGTCACACCATATAGGATAGCGTCTTCTGATTTGGTCAGTAGTCAGGGACAGGAAGGTGTGACTGCGAGTGAGGCAGGTAAGAGGATCCAGAAGGACGTAGAGGAGCCTTGGCTTTTGCAATTGTCCAACATGTTTGAGGTTCTTTAAGCTTGCATGGATGAGAGCGAGGGCTGCAGGGTGGATGAGCGAAGTGACCATGGCACCATGGTAAAGGAAGCCATTCAAGCGTGGGGAGTAAATAAGAATGTAGTGGGCTTAGAAGATAATATAGTCAGGGGGATAGACACAGTTCTCTGTGGCCAAGAGCAAGAGTTCAGAAGGTCATGTTGCCTGCTCGGTGCCAGGGTTCGGGACATCTGTTCAGGGCTGGAGGGGATCTTGCAGTAGGGGGGTGGGGGGAAGGATCCAGTTGTCGTGGTCCACATGAGTACCTACAACATAGGACTAGGAAAGAGGTTCTGCATAGAGAGTATGAGTAGCAAGGGGCTAAATTAAAAAGCAGAACCTCAAAGGTAATAATCTCTGGATTATTACCTGAGGCACGAGCAAATTGGAGTAGGGTAAATAAGATTAGAGAGTTAAATGCATGGCTGAAAGATTGGTGTGGGAGAAATGGGTTTTGATTCATGGGGCATTGGCACCAGTTCTAGGGAGAGTAGGAGCTGCACCATTAGGATGGTCTTCATCTGGACCATGCTGGGACCAGTGTTCTGGTGAGTCATATAACTAGGGCAGTCGAGATGGTTTTAAACTAAATGGTGGGGGTAAGGGATCAAGTGAGGGAAGATGTGATAATTTACAGAAAGAGGAGAAGGCAATAGGGCAAGGTAGCAATAAGGGAGTTGATAATCTGACTGTGACAGGAAGGGAGGATTGGAGCGAAGCAAAGCTGATAACCGGAAGTAGGAAAGTAGTAAGCAGAATTAGAAGACAGAGGAAGTGAAGGCAAGCAACAAATACGATCAGAATGCAGAATAATGTGAAAAAGACAATGTTAAGGGCACTCTACCTGAATGCATGCAGCATTCACAACAAGGTGATTTCAAGGCACAAACAGAGGTAAATGGATATGATTTAATTGCTATTATAAAGACATGGTTACAGAGTGACCAAGACTGGGAACTGAAAATTCAAGGATATTTATCATTTAGGAAGGATATCCAAAAAGGAAAAGGAGGTGGGGAAGAACTCTTAATAAAGGACGAGATCAGTACATTAATGAGAGAGGATCTTAGATTGAAGGATCAAGATGTCGAACAAATTTGGCTGTAGCTAAGAAACAGCAAGGGGCAGAAAACATTGGTAGGAGTTGTTTATAGGGCACCAAACAGTAGTGGTAATGTTGGGCACAGTATAAATCAGGAAATTAGAGGTGCATGCAACATGGGTGATACAGTAATAATGGGTGAGTTCAATTTACATATACACTGGGTAAACCTAATCAGCACTAATGCTGTGGAGGATGAATTCCTGGAGTGTGTACAAGATGGGTTTCTGGAGCAGTACATTGAAGAACCAGTTAAGGATCAAGCTCTTCTAGATTTAGTATTATGGAATGAGAAAGGGCTAATTAACAACCTTGCTGTAAAGGGGTCTTTGGGAAATAGTCACCATAATATGATAGAATTTTACATTAAATTTGAAAGTGATATAGTTCATTCTGAAACTAGGGTCTTAAATCTAAACAAAGGAAATTATGACGGTATGAGGGGCAAGTTGGCTATGGTGGATTGGGAAATACATGAAAAGATTTGATCGTAGACAGGCAATGGCTAGTATTTAAAGAAGTATTACATGGTCTACAACAAATATACATTCATATAAGGCACAAAAACCCAACAGGAAAGATGAATTAATCATGGTTAACAAAAGAAGTTAAAGATTGCATTAGATCAAAGGAAGAGTCTTATAAGGTTGCCAGAAAAAGTGGTAAGCCCGAGGATTGGAAACAATTTCGAATCCATCAAAGGATGACCAAGAAACTGATAAAGAAAGGGAAAACAGAAAATGAATGCAAGCTAGTGAGAAACATAAAGGTAGATTATAAAAGCTTCTTTAAGTATGTGAAAAGGAAAAGACACAGGAGAATGGGGAAATGACAGAGAAAGTAAAGAATTACTTTGTGTCTGCCTTCACGGCAGAAGATACAGAAAATCTCCCAGAAATACTAGGGAACCAAAGGACTTGTGAAATGAGGAACTGAAAGAAATTAGTATTAATAAAGAGGTAGTACTCAAAACATTAACTGGATTGAAGGTTGTTTAATACCCTGGGCCAGATGACCTTCATCCCAGAGTGTTGAAGGAAGTGGTTATTAAGATAATGGATGCATTGGTGGTTATCTTTTCAAAATTCTGAAGATTCTGGAAAGGTTCCTGCAGACTGGAAAGTAGCAAATGTAACCCCAACATTTAAGAAGGGGGTGGGGACAGGGAAGAGAACGAAGAACTACAGACCTGTTAGTTTCATGTCAGTAGTAGGGAAAATGTTAGAATTTAATATAACGAATGTTAACTGGACACTTAGAAAATAATTATATGATTTGGCAGAGTCAGCATGGATTTATGAAAGGGAAATCATGTTTGACAAACCTGTTGGAGTTTTTTGAGGAGGTTACTAGTAGCATAGATAAAGGAGAATCAGTGGATGTACTGTATTTGGATTTTCAGAAAGCTTTTGATAAGGTCCTAAACAGAAGGTTAATAAACACAATTAAAGAACATAGGATTGGGGTAATATACTGGTATGGATTGAGAATTGGTTAACAGACAGAATGCAGAGAATTGGGCAAAAAGGGTCATTCTCAGGATGGCAGGCTGTTATAGTGGGGCACCGCAAGGATCAGTGCTGGGGCCACAGCTATTCACAATCTATATAAATAATTTGGATGTGGAGACCAGATGTAATATTTCCAAATTTGCTGATAAAACAAAACAAGGTGGGAATGTAAGTTGTGAGGAGGATGCAAGGAGGCTTCAAGGGGACTTGGACAGACAAAGTGAATGGGCAAGAACATGGAAGATGGAATATAATGTGAATAAGTGTGAAGTTATCGACTTTGGTAGAAACAACGGAAAGAGTATTTCTTCACTGATGAGAGGTTGGGAAGTGTTGATGTCCAAGGCAACCTGGGTGTCCTTGTTCATGAGTCATTAAAAGCTAGCATGCAGGTGCAGCAAGCAATTAGCAAGGCAAATGGTATGTTGGCCTTCATCACAACGGGTTTTGATTACAGGAGTAAATCTTGCTGCAATTGTATAGAACCTTGGTGAAACTGCTCCTGGAGTATTGTGTACAGTTTTGGTTTGCTTATCTAAGGAAGGATATACTTTCCATAGAGGGAGTATAACAGAGGTTCACCACACTAATCCCTGGGATGGCGGGATTGTCATATGAGGAGAAATTGAGGAAACTGGGCCTGTATTCTCTAGAGTTTCGAGGTATGAGAGGTGATCTCATTGAAACTTACAAATTCTTACAGGGTGTGACATGGTGGATGTTCCCCCTGGCTGGTGAGTCTAGAACCAGGGGACATAGTCTCAGAAATAGGAGTATCCATTTAAAACTGAGATGAGGAGGAATTTCTTCACTCAGAGGGTGGTGAATCTTTGGAATTCTCTACCACAGATGGCTGTGGAAGCTCAATCATTGAACATGTTCGAGACAGAAATCAATAGGTATCTGGATACGAATGACATCAAGGGATATGGCGATAGCGAGGGAAAGTGGTGTTGAGGACGATGATCAGCCATGATCTAATTGAATGGTGGAACAGGCTCGATGGGCTGAATGGCCTACTCCTGCTCCTATGTTTCTAGTTCCAGATAAACAAGAGTCATTGTCCCACTCAATTAATATGCTTCTTTCCAAGCAATTATCTCATTTCCTGTTAAGAGAATTTACTGCCTTTGCTTCCTGTGGCCCTGGTGTCCAGTGTTGCCGAAGACATGGGCCGGGGCAGTGGGGGGGGGGGGGGGGGGGGGGGTGCATGGTGGTGGGTAGGGGGAGTTGTGGAGGTGTTTAACATTATCAAAATTCTATTTCCAAATGTAATCAATCGCTGATTGATCGTGAGCTTTCAAAATGCAGCAGCATTGTTCAGTTTTCCAATGTAGCTCCCTCCTGTCCCTTACATTTCTGACCAGTCTAGTCCCACCTAAAGCTGTCTCCCTATTCGAGTGGGAAATAGCAATGGAAATGGACTCACAATATGGAAATCCCCAAGACTCTAGGATTTAGGACAGGGTCAGGGACACATCCATGAGTCAGTCAGAGGTTCAGCATATCCTACATCTGCCCCAAAAACACCTTCAGTGGAATTTCTGGGCCTGGGTAATTATTCAGCAAAAATGTCAAATGGAAGCAGATCTGCCAGTGATATATTTTAACAGAAAACTGACTGAAATCTAATCACAGGTTTCTTCTACTAATAATAGAGAGCTGTTTAATAGCTGGTATCAGGAAGCTCACACCCACCTGGATTAATCACTGTCAGCATCTTTTTCCACACTCTGTACTGCAGTGACCCAATGTACCTCCCCACATTTATTAAAGGGTAAACCTTCTGTGGCTCTGGGAGAGTTCGCTTCACTCTGAAACAGGAGATAAAGGTCAGTGTTCCATCATTCGAGAGTTGGTGAGAAATACCTTAGAAAAATCAACTCAAATCAAGTGTGTAAATTATACCTTTTCTTTGTTTCCAAAATTTTCTGTGGAACAAAAACAATTATTAATGTTTATATTTTGGAGAACATTTATCACAAAAATGTAGGACTAGATTCTGAAGAAAAGTACATTTTACATGTAGGATGGTACCAAAAATGCAAGATCCTGCCTATCAGGAAAGGATGAACAGGCTGGGTCTCTCTACTTTTGAGAAGAGAAGATTGAGCGCTGACCTAAGAGACCATAGAGATCTTTAAAATTATAAAGGGTTTTGATAAAGTAGACACAGAAAGTGTTTCCACTTGTGGGAAGGAGCAAAACTAGAGACCATCAGTATACGATAGTCACCAAGAAATCAAGTAGGGAGTTCAGAAAAAAAAACTTTATGCAGGGAGTGGTCAGAATTTGGAACTTGCTGTCACAGCGAGTGGTTGAGGTGAATAGTGTACATGCATTTAAGGGGAAGGGAATAGAGAGCTATGCTGATAGAGTTAGATAAGGAAAGATAGAAGGAGGTTCGAGTGGAGCATAAATGCCAGCATGGACTCTATATTCCATGCAATTCCATATAAAATATACAAAGTCATAGCACTGCCTCTTTCTGTCCTCACTGTACTGTGAGTTACTCCACAGTGTTACCACCGACTCGATCTGACTGCACAACACAACTCATTGAGCTATAATTCACAAGAATTAGGAACAGGAGTAGGCCATTCAGCCCTTTGAGACAATTCTGTTATTTGATCAGATCATGATTCATCTGATTGTGACCTCAACTCCACTTTCCTGCTGATCCCCCATAACCCTGGACTCCCTTGTTGATCAAAGACCTGTCTAATTCAGCCTTGAATACATTCAATGACCCAACCTTTGCAGCTTTCTGGGGGAAGAGAATTCCATAGACTAATGACCCTCTGAGAGGTGAAAATTCTACTCATCTCTGTCTTATATGGGAGATTCCTAATTTTGAAACTATGTCCCTTAGTTGTAGAGTCCCCCAAAAGGGGAAACATCCTCTCAGCATCCACCTTATCAAGTCCCCTCTGGATCTCATATGTTTCAATAAGACCTCTTATTCTTCTAAACTCCAGTGGGTATAGGCCACTGCTTAACCTTTCCTCATAAGATAACCCCTTCGTTCCAAGAATCAGTTGAGTGAACTGTCTCTGAACTGCTTCTAATGTAATTAGACCAAAACTATGCATAGTACTCCAGATGCAATCTAGCTAAGGTTCTGTACAGCTGTCGCAACACTTTCCTGCTTTTATACTCGATTTTCCCTTGCAATAAACAACATTCCATTTGTCTTTCTAATCACTTGCTGTGCCTGCATACTAATGTTTTCTGATTCATGTACCAGGCCACCCAGATCCCTCTGTACCACAGAGTTCTGCAGTCTCCATTCAAATATTACACTGCTTTTCTATTCTTCCTGCCAAAGTGGACAAGTTCACATTTTCCCACGTTATACTCCATCTGCCAAATTATTGTCCACTCACTTGATCTATCTAATGCCCTTCTTACTTTCCTACCTATCATTGTGTCTTCAGCAAATTTAGCTATCATACATTCCTTCCCTTCATCCAAGTCATTCATATAGATTGTAAATAGTTAAGACCCCAGCACTGATCCCCATGGCATTCCACTGCTTACAGCTTGCCATCCCGAAAATGACCCATTTATCCCTAAATTAAAAGCAAAATACTGCAAATGCTGGAAATCTGAAATAAAAACTGAAACAAAACTTGGGGTCACTGTTCAAAAATAAGGGGGTCACCCATTTAAGACAGAGATGAGGAGGAATGTTTTCTCAGAGGGTCATGCAGACCCGGAGGGCGGAGTTCCAGGTTACCTCGGGTGGGGAAAGAAAACTGAAAAAGTGACGTCACAGGGAAGCTGTGACCTGATTGGCTAGTAGGGAATCTGTACCGAATTTGAAAATAAAACTGATAAAAATTGATTAAAACACTAATTAACTAATAAGTAACTAAACCAGAGGGAGGAGATTACTGTATTTAGTTAGCATTTAGTATTTATTGTAGAAATCTAGCACAAGGGACCACATAGTTAAGTGTATCATAATTTAGTAAGGATTTAATAAGTATTTATTTATTTTATATTAATTAACTAATTAGTGCGAGAAATGACAGTTAGAGGGGTGAAGTGCACCTGTGAGATGTGGGAAGTCCGTCACGCTTCCAGCGTTCCGGAGGACTACATCTGCAGGAAGTGTACCCAGTTGCAGCTCCTCTAAGACTGCATGGATCGGTTGGAGCGGCAACTGGATGCACTTAGGAGCATGCAGGTGGCAGAAAGTGTCATAGACAGGAGTTTTAGAGAAGTGGTTACACCCAAGGTGCAGGCAGATAGATGGGTGACCGCTAGAAGGGGCAGGCAGTCAGTGCAGCAATCCCCTGTGGCCATCCCCCTGTCTAACAAGTATACCGTTTTGGATACTGTTGGGGGGGATGGCCTATCAGGGGAAAACAGCAGCAGCCAGAGCAGTGGCACCACGGCTGGCACTGTTGTTCAGCAGGGAGGGACAAAGCGCAGAAGAGCAATAGTTATCGGGGACTCTATAGTCAGGGGCACAGATAGGCGCTTCTGTGGACATGAAAGAGACTCCAGGATGGGTATGTTGCCTCCCTGGTGCCAGGGTCAAGGATGTCTCTGAACGGAAAGGTGGCATTCTGAAGGGGGAGGGTGAACAGCCAAAGGTTGTGGTACACATCGGTACCAATGACATAGGCAGGAAGAGTGATGAGGTCCTGCAGGGGAAGTTTAGGGAGTTAGGTAGTAAGTTAAAAAACAGGACCTCTAGGGTTGTAATCTCTGGATTACTCCCTGTGCCACGTGCCAGTGAGGCTAGAAATAGGAAGATAGTGCAGCTAAACACGTGGCTGAGCAGCTGGTGTAGAAGGGAGGGTTTCAGATATCTGGACCATTGGGCTCTCTTCAGGGACAGATGGGACCTGTACAAGAAGGACGGGTTGCATCTAAACTGGAGGGGCACGAATATCCTGGCTGCAAGGTTTGCTAGCGTCACTTGGGAGGGTTTAAACTAGTGTGGCAGGGGCGTGGGAACCAGAGCAGTAGGACAGCTAGTGAAATAAATGAGGAGGACATAGTAAATAAGGCCAGTAGGACTAAGAGGAAGAGCAGGCAGGGAGATGTTGCTGAGAACAGCGGGACTGGTGGTCTGAAGTGCATTTGTTTCAATGCAAGAAGTATAACAGGTAAGGCAGATGAAATTAGAGCTTGGATTAGTACTTGGAAATATGATGTTGTTGCTATTACAGAGACTTGTTGAGGGAAGGGCAGGATTGGCAGCTAAATGTTCCAGGCTTTAGAAACTTCAGGCGGGATAGAGGGGGATGTAAAAGGGGTGGGGGAGTTCCATTACTGGTTAAGGAGAATATCACAGCTGTACTGCGGGAGGACAACTCAGAGGGGTCATGCAGCGAGGCAATTTTGGTGGAGTTCAGGAATAGGAAGGGTGCAGTCACGATGTTGGAGGTTGACTACAGGCCTCCCAACAGCCAGCGGGAGGTAGAGGAGCAGATATGTAGACAGATTTTGGAAAGATGTAAAGGTAACAGGGTTGTGGTGGTGGGTGATTTTAACTTACCCTATATTGACTGGGACTCGCTTAGTGCTAGGGGCTTGGATGGGGCAGAATTTGTGAGGACCACCCAGGAGGGCTTCTTGAAACAGTATGTAGATAGTCCAACTCGGGATGGGGCCATTCTGGGCCTGGTATTGGGGAATGAGCCCGGCCAGGTGGTCGAAGTTTCAGTGGGGGAGCATTTCGGGAACAGTGACCATAATTCCATAAGTTTTAAGGTACTTGTGGATAAGGATAAGAGTAGTCCTCGGGTGAAGGTGCTAAATTGGGGGAAGGCTAATTATAACAATATTAGGCAGGATCTCAAGAATTTAGATTGGGGGCGGCTGTTTGAGGGTAAATCAACATCTGACATGTGGGAGTCTTTCAAACGTCAGCTGATTAGAATCCAGGACCAGCATGTTCCTGTGAGGAAGAAAGACAAGTTTGGCAAGTTTTGGGAAGCTTGGATAACACGGGATATTGTGAGCCTAGTCAAAAAGAAAAAGGAAGCATTTGTAAGGGCTGGAAGGCTAGGAACAGATGAAGCACTTGAGGAATATAAAGACAGTAGGAAGGAACTTAAGCAAGGAGTTAGGAGGGCTAAAAGGGGTCATGAAAAGTCATTGGCAAACAGGATTAAGGAAAATCCCAAGGCTTTTTATACATATATAAAGAGCAAGAAGGTAACCAGGGAAAGGGTTGGCCCACTCAAGGGCAGAGATGGGAATCTATGCGTGGAGCCAGAGGAAATGGGTGAGGTGCTAAATGAGTACTTTGCATCAGTATTCACCAAAGAGAAGGACTTGGTGGATGATGAGCCTAGGGAAGGGAGTGCAGATAGTCTCAGTCATCTCATTATCAATAAGGAGGAGGTGTTGGGTGTCTTGCAAAGCATTAAGGTAGATAAGTCCCCAGGGCCTGATGGGATCTACCCTAGAATACTGAGGGAGACAAGGGAAGGAATTGCTGGGGCCTTGACAGAAATCTTTGCATCCTAATTGGCTACAGGTGAGGTCCCAGAGGACTGGAGAATAGCCAATGTTGTTCCTTTGTTTAAGAAGGGTGGCAAGGATAATCCAGGAAATCATAGGCCAGTGAGCCTTACGTCAGTGGTAGGGAAACTATTAGAGAAGATTATTCGGGACAGGATTTACTCCCATTTGGAAACAAACGAACTTATTAGCGAGAGACAGCATGGTTTTATGAAGGGGAGGTCGTGTCTTACTAATTTGATTGAGTTTTTTGAGGAAGTGACGAAGATGATTGATGAAGGAAGGGCAGTGGATGTTGTCTATATGGACTTTAGTAAAGCCTTTGACAAGGTCCCGCATGGCAGACTGGTACAAAAGGTGAAGTCACACGGGATCAGAGGTGAGCTGGCAAGATGGATACAGAACTTGCTCGGTCATAGAAGACAGAGGGTAACAGTGGAAGGGTGTTTTTCTGAATGGAGGGATGTGACTAGTGGTGTTCCGCAGGGATCAGTGCTGGGACCTTTGCTGTTTGTAGTATATATAAATGATTTGGACGAAAATGTAGCTGGTCTGATTAGTAAGTTTACGGACGACACAAAGGTTGGTGGAGTTGCAGATAATGATGAGGATTGTCAGAGGATACAGCAGGATATAGAGGATACAGAGAGTTGGGGCGGAACACAGAGAGAGGGACAGAGGGAGAGAAGCAGGGGGGAAACAAAGAGAGGGAAAGGGGGTGACAGAGAGAGAGAGAAAAGGGGGGACAGAGAGAGAGAAAGGAGGAACAGAGAGAAGGGGGAATGGAGAGAGAGAGAGAAAGGGGGCAGAGAGACAGAAGGGGGAACAGAGAGAGAGGGGCATCAGAGAGAGAGAGGGGGGATCAGAGAGAGTGAGGGGATCAGAGAGAGAAAGGGTGTCAAAGAGAATGCGTGGGGATCAGAGAGAGAGGGGGATCAGAGTCAGAGGGGGATGGGGGGCGAGAGAGACAGGGGGGATCAGAGAGAAAGGGGGGATCAGAGAGAGAGAGAAAAGGAGGACAGTGAGAGAGAAAGGGAGGACAGAGAGAGAGAGAGAAAGGGGGGCAGTGAGAGAGAGAGAAAGGGGGACAGAGAGATAGCAAAAGGGGGAACAGAGAAAGAAAGGGGGACAGAGAAAGAGAGAAAGGGGGGACAGAGAGGGGATCAGAGAGAGAGAGGGGGACCAGAGGGAGAGAGGGGGTTTCAGAGGGAGAGAGAAAGGGGTCAGAGGGAGAGAGAGAGGGATCAGAGGGAGAGAGGAGGGGATCAGGGAGAGGGGAGATCAGAGAGAGGGGGGGATCAGAGAGAGAGGGGGATCAGAGAGAGAGAGGGATCAGAGAAAGAGAGAGGCGGGGGATCAGAGACAGAGTAAGGGGAATCAGAGAGGGAGAGATCAGAGAGAGGGGGGGGGATCAGAGAGGGGGAGATCAAAGAGGGGAGGATCAGAGAGGGAGAGAAAGAGGACACAGAGGAGGAGACAGAGAGAGAAAGGGGAACAGAGAGAGGGGAACAGAGAGTGTGAGGACAACAGAGAGAGAGGGATACAGAGAGGGGGGACTCAAATATGGGGACAGAGGGAGAGAGAGTGATCAAGATCACTCCTGCCAGATGACCATCTATCTGGAACACTGCATCTATACAAGTGTGCGGGAAAATATTGACTACTTATGCAAGCAAACAAAATGCCAGGTATCTCACTAAATCAGTGTCCAACATAGTGACGAGAAAGCTTCTTCACAGAAATGCACCTTTGTTGTTGTTTTGATTGATACTAAGATAATTTTTTAATGTCTTTATCTTTACTTGTTAGGGCCCCTGCTCAGGGATACGAGCTAACAACCCCATTGCCTTGTGGGCATCTCGGGAGAGACTAAGGTGAAGGGAGTAAACTCTAACAGAACCCCTAAGGTGCTCGTGTGTCACCTTTGGCATGTTTCCAGCAGTTCCTGCAGCCATACTGGTGCCATACATCATGCTCTGCACTCCCTTGGACCCCACTAGGAAGGCCAAGAGGGGGGTTTTGACACTTGGGCAACTCACAACATTCCTACATTCCGCCCAGGCATGCGCCATGGAGAGGTCACTCCATAGTCGCCTCACAGTGACTGAAACAACATGGAAGGCAGCAGTTACGGGTTTTAAGTCCAGCTCAATTAGCGTAGAGATTGGGCGCCACGGGTTGCCTTTGTCAGTGGCACTCATCGCGTCTCACTGGACGGCTACCACCCACCTCAAACCGGGCAGCCCCGCTCAGAAATGTTCTGTCCTGCCAGAGTCCACCTGTTTCAATGGGTACTTGGAGCTCAAGGTCATTGCCTGACAAGTGGACTGTAATACCGCAACAAGCAGCACAACAAAAAAAGGCAAGAAGGTACCAGTCCTTCGTTTTGCAAGCTGGAACGTCATTGCAATGTGTCCTGGGCTGTTGGAAGACCTTACACAAATCTACGACTCTCGGAAGACCGCCATCATTAACAATGAGCTCAGTAGACTCAATGTGGACATTGCAGCACTTCAGCAGACACACCACCCTGCAAGCACATCATTAAGAGAGCAAGACTACACCTTCTACTGGCAGGGTAGGGTTCCTGAAGAACCAAGACAGCATGGAGTGGGCTTTGCCATCAGCAACTCTTTGCTCAGCATGATTGAGCCACCTACAAATGGCTCTGGACGCATACTGTCCATCCGACTGCTCACCGCCTCCGGTCCAGTACACCTACTCAGCATCTATGCACCAACACTCTGCTCCCCACCTGAAGTTAAAGACCAGTTCTATGAGGAACTCCATAATATCATTAGTAGCATTCCTCATACCAAACATTTATTCCTGCTGGGGGACTTTAACGCCAGGGTTGGGGCCGACCATGACTCATGGCCCTCCTGCCTTGGGCACTATGGCATTGGAAGGATGAATGAGAATGGACAGAGACTGCTGGAGTTGTGTACCTATCACAACCTCTGCATCACCAACTGGCTCTTTCAAACTAAACTCTGTCACCAGGTTTCATGGAGACACCCAAGATCATGTCGTTGACACCTCATTGTCACAAAGCGAGCCTCAATAAACAGTGTTCAAATCATACGCAGCTTCCAGTGCGGACTGTGACACCGACCACTCCCTGGTGTGCAGCAAAGTTAGACTCAAACCAAAGAAGCTACATCACTCCAAGCAGAAGGGCCGCCCGCACATCAACACGAACAGAATTTCTTACCCACAGCTGTCACAAAAGTTTCTTAATTCACTTGAAAAAGCCCTTCAAAATATTTGTGCAGGGGATGCAGAGACCAAGTGGGCCTGCATCAGAGACTCAACAATAACCACCTTTGACAAATTTGAGAAGCAGAATGCAGACTGGTTTCAATCTCAGTTTGAAGAGATGGAACCTGTTATAGCCGCTAAGCGCACTGTTACACTGAACTACAAGAAAGCCCCCAGCGAGTTAACATCCTTAGCCTTAAAGCCGCCAAAAATACCACGCAAAGAACAGCCAGGCGCGGTGCAAATGACTACTGGCAACACCTGTGCAGTCGTATTCAGCTGGCCTCCGGCACCGGAAACATCAGAGGAATGTATGGTGGCATTAAGAGAGTTTTTGGGCCCACCACCCCCCATCAAGAAGATCGCCCCCCCCCCTCAAGTCCAAACTGGGGAAACAATCACTGACCAACACAAGCAAATGGACCACTGGGTGGAGCACTACCTAGAACTGTACTCCAGGGAAAATGTTGTCACTGATACTGCTCTCAATACAGCCCAGTCTCTGCCAATCATGGATGAGCTGGATGAACAGCCAATAAAATCGGAACTCAGTCATGCCATTGATTCTCTAGCCAGTGGAAAAGCCCCTGGAAAGGACAGCATTACACCTGAAATAATCAAGAGTGCCAAGTCTGCTATACTCTCAGCACTCCAAGAACTGCTTTGCCTGTGCTGGGATGACGGAGCAGTACCACAGGACATGCGCAATGCCAATATCATCACCCTCTATAAAAACAAAAGTGACCGCGGTGACTGCAACAACTACTGTGGAATCTCCTTGCTCAGCATAGTGGGGAACGCCTTCACTCGAGTCATTTTAAACAGGGTCCAGAAGCTGGCTGAGCGTATCTACCCTTTCGAGCAGAGAGATTCACCATTGACATGCTGTTCCCTCTTCACCAGCTATAGGAGAAATGCCGTGAACAGCAGATGCCCCTCTACATTGCCTTCATAGATCTCACCAAAGCCTTTGACCTCTTCAGCAGACGTGGTCTCTTCAGACTACTAGCAAAGATCGGATGTCCACCAAAGCTACTAAGTATCATCACCTCATTCCATGACAATATGAAAGGCACAATTCAGCACAGCAGTGCCTCATCAGACCCCTTTCCTATCCTGAGTGGCGTGAAACAGGGTTGTGTTTTCGCACCTACACTGTTTGGGATCATCTTCTCACTGCTGCTCTCACATGCATTTGAGTCTTCAGAAGAAGGAATTTTCCTCCACACAAGATCAGATGGCAAGTTGTTCAACCTTGCCCATCTTAGAGCGAAGACCAAAGTACAGAAAGTCCTCATCAGGGAGTTCCTCTTTGCTGATGATGCTTCATTAACATTCCACATGGAAGTGTGTCTGCAGAGACTCATCAACAGGATTGTGGCTGCCT
Source organism: Heterodontus francisci (assembly GCF_036365525.1). Taxonomy (NCBI): domain Eukaryota; kingdom Metazoa; phylum Chordata; class Chondrichthyes; order Heterodontiformes; family Heterodontidae; genus Heterodontus; species Heterodontus francisci. The sequence goes on from NC_090399.1 coordinate 12,254,892, forward strand.
GCAACGAATTTGGCCTAACCCTCAGCCTGAAGAAAACGAACATATGGGACAGGACGTCGGAAATGCTCCATCCATCAATATTGGCGACCAGGCTCTGGAAGTGGTTCAAGAATTCACCTACCTAGGCTCAACTATCACCAGTACCTTGTCTCTCGATGCAGAAATCAACAAGCACATGGGAAAGGTTGTGTCCAGGCTGGCCAAGAGGGTGTGGGAAAATGTCGCACTGACACGGAACACAAAAGTCCGAGTGTTTCAAGCCTGTGTCCTCAGTACCTTGCTCTACAGCAGCAAAGCCTGGACAACGTATGTCAGCCAAGAGCAACATCTCAACTTATTCCATCTCCGCTGGCTCCAGAGAATCCTTGGCATCAAATGGCAGGACCGTATCTCCAACGCAGAAGTCCTCGAGGCAGCCAACATCGTGACATGAAGTCCTGCGACATTGACCGCAAGTCATGGGTGTCAGTTGCCAGCGATCGCCAGAGCTGGCGGACAGTTATAAAGGTGGTACTAAAGAGAGGTGATTCAAAGAGACTTAGCAGTTGGCAGGAAAAGAGACAGAAGTATAAGGACAGAGCCAACTGTGTCACAGCCCCAACAACCAATTCTATCTGCAGCGCCTGTGGAAGAATCTGTCACTCTAGAATTGTCCTTTATAGCCACTCCATGCGCTGCTCCACAAACCATTGACTACCTCTAGGCTCTTACCCATTGTCTCTCAAGACAAGGAGGCCAAAGAAAGTTGTCTCACTGGCCCCCTATGTAAGACAAAAATTGTAATGTGGTTCCCCACGCAAAAAGGTTGGACAACCCTGCTCTACCCCATTTAGACACTTATTTTCCAAGGCGTATGTGGCCCCTTTATTCTTCCTGCCTCACAATATCTATATTGAAATTCATTTGCCATATGCATGTCCATTCTGCAAGTTTATTAATGTCTTCCTGTATTTTGGCGCAATCCTTCTTTGTATTGACTATACCTTCCAATTTGGTATCATCTGCAAATTTTGAAATTGTACTACGCTTTCAAGCTCAAATTGTTTATGTAAATACAAAAGTAAATTATTGCAGATGCTGGAAATTTGAAATAAAAACAAAAAATGCTGGAAATGCTCAGCAGGTCTAGCAGCATCTACAGAGAGAGAAACAGTGTTCAATGGGCTGAATTTTGAAGCCAACTTCAGGACCAGAAGCAGGTGCTGACTCCGTTCGAATGGCCAGCGGCCGGTCACGCGCGATCTTCCGCCAGCCAGCCAATTAACAGTAGGTAGGCGCGGGGACCATACATTCAGAGCATAGAAGCATGCTGAGAGCTGGCGGATGAGGCAGCAACTGCTGGCGCCATATGTAAAGGGCTGCCAGTACTGCATTCACTGGTAACTGCAGTTCACTTCTGCAGGGATAGCTGTGAGAAGCAGAGAAGGTGTCATGGATTTTGCATTAGTATTGATGGCAAAACTGCTAGCATTCACCGTCAGTACTCCTCTGAAACTCTCAACAACTTCTGGAGTCCGCACATGCACAGTGAAATGTGGAAATCCAGAAGTTGCCATCAGAACTGACAGGTTATGCCTGAAAGGGTGAAAAGGTTGGGGCTCTATTCAGTAGAGAAAAGACTGAGGGGTGACCTCATCATGAAAGGGTTTGATAGGACAAACATAGGGAAAATGTTTCCGCTTGTAGGAGAAACCAGAATGTGGGGTCATAAATATAAGAAAGTCACTATTAATTCCATTCCAGTCAGGAGAAACTTCTTTCCTCAGAGAGTGGTTGGAATGTGAAACTAATTACTACAAGATGTATGCATTTCAGGGGAAGCTAGATTAACATGAGGGAGAAAGGAATAGAAGGATATGTTGATGGAATTAGATGACAAAGGGTGGAGGAGGCTCGTATGCAGCATAATCACCGACATGGACCTGTTAGGCTGAATGGCCTGTTTCTGTGCTGTAAATCTAGGCTTTGATGGCAAGGCATGCACAATCTCAAAGACAGTGTCAAAGAAGGGACAGAAGAAACAAAAACAAATAAATAAACATCTACCACACAAGATTCTGAAAGGGCTCGATAGGGTCGAAGCTGAGAGATTGTTCCCACTGTTCGGGGAATCTAGAACATGGGGACACAGTCTCAGGATAAGGGGTCAATCATTCAGGACTGAGATGAGGAGAAATTACTACACTCAAGAGGGTTGTGAATCTTTGGAATTCTCTACCCCAGAAGGTTGTGGATGCTCCATCATTAAATACTTTTAAGGCTGGGATAGATAGAATTTTGGCCTCGTAGGGAATCAAGGATATGGGGAACGGGCAAGAAAGTGGAATTGAAGCCCAAGATCAGCCATGATCATATTGAATGGTGGAACAGGCTCAATGGGCCATATGGTCTATTTCTGCTCCTATTTCATGTGTTCTTGTACCATTAAAAACTTGATGCTGTTCTGTTCCCTCAGCTCTTGTTCAATATTCTGAACAGTGGCTGAAAGCGATGAGATTTCCTTTGTGATCTTCTCAATCCTCTCCTTCATCTCCTGACTGTTTTTCTCTTTCTCCAGTTTCAGATCTTGCAACACAATCCTCTCTTCCTCACGGAGAAACTGGTGAAGTTTTTCAAATTCTGCTTTAATCTGTTTCTCTGTATTTACACCTTGGTCCTTTGAAACATAACAGAGAAATTGAAAAAAATAAATGAGAATTTTAAGAGCATTGTGCAGTTCTTTTCATATGAATATTATAGAGAAAAACATTGCCTGATGCAGTGAAATCTAGTTAATGGAGACCAGATGATAATTCATTTCAGAAGAGGGAGCTCCAACAGAGGATCATGATGCTGTATTTTCTTTAACTCGGGTGTATTGTCACAGAGTATGAGAGTAAACTAGCAAGAAATATAAAAACAGACAGTAAAAGAGGCAAAGGAAGGGCGGAACTTAAAACAATCACTGTCACTAGAGAAAAAGTACTAGGAAAATTAATGGGACTAAAAAGGCTGATAAGGACCTGATAGCCTGTATCCTCGGGTTTTAAAGGAAGTAGCTGCAGAGATAGTGAATGCATTGGTTGTAATCTTCCTAAATCCCCTAGTTTTTGGAAAGGTCCTAGCGGATTGGAAAACTGCAAATGCAACACCTCTATTCAAGAAAGGAGGGAGACAGAAAGCAGAAACTATAGGTCAGTTAGCCTAACATCTGTCATTGGGAAAATGCTAGAATCCATTATAAAGGAAGTAGTAGCAGGACATTTAGAAAATCATAATACAATTCGGCAGAGTCAAAATGGCTTTATGAAAGGGAAATCATTTTTGACAAGATTTAATAGCGCTCTTTGAGGATGTAACAAACAGGATGGATAAAGGAGAACCAGTATATGTAGTGTATTTGGATTTCCAAAAGGGATTTGATAATGTGCCACTTTAAAGGTTACAGCACAAGATAAGAGCTCATGGCGTTGGGGTTAATATAATAGCAAGGATAGAGGATTGGCAGGAAACAGAGTCAGGATAAATGGGGCATTTTCAGGTTGGCAAACTGACTAGTGGAGTACCACAGGGATCAGTGCTGTGGCCTCAACAATTTACGATCTATATTAATGACTTGGATGAAGAGACTGAGTGAATTGTAGCCAAATTGGTGAACGATACAAAGATAGGTAGGAAAGCAAGTTGTGAGGAGGACACAAAGTGTCTGCAAACACATATAGATAGGTTAAGTGAGTGGACAAAAATTTGGCAAATGGGAGTATAATGTGGGAAAATGCGAGGTTGTCCACTTTGACTGGAAGAATAGAAAGGCAAAATGTTATTTACATGGAGAGAGACTGCAGAATGCTACGGTACAGAGGGATCTAGGTGTCCTTGTACATGAATCACAAAACATTAGCATGCAAGTACAACAAGTATTTTCCTTAGAATGTTGACATTTGTTGCAAGGGGGATGGAGTATAAAAATAGGGAAGCCTTGCTACAACTGTACAGGACATTGGTGAGACCGTACCTAGAGTTTTCTGTATGGTTTTGGTCTCCTTACTTAAGGAGAGATATACTTGCACTGGAAGCAGTTCAGAGAAGGTTCACTAGGCTGATTCCTGGAATGAAGGGTTGTCTTATGAGGAAAGATTGAGCAGGTTGGGCCTGTACTCATTGGACTTTAGAAGAATTAAACACTGGACTAGTAACCCAAAGACCCAGGTATTGCTCTGGGAACATGGGTTCGAATCCCACCACAGCAGAAGGTGAAATTTGAATTCAATTGATAAATCTGGAATTTAAAGTTAGTCTAATGATGGCCATGAAACCATTGTTGATTGTTGTAAAAACCCATCTGGTTCACTAATGTCCTTTAGGGAAGGAAATCTGCTGTCCTTACCTGGTCTGGCCTACATGTGACTCCAGATCCACAGCAATGTGGTTGACTCTTACATGCCCTCGAAATGGCCCAGCAAGCCACTCAGTTCAAGGGCAATTAGGGATGGGCGATAAGTGCTGGCCTGGTCTGCGATGCCCACATCTCATGAATGAATAAAAAAAAAGTATAAGATTCTGAGGGGGCTTGACAGGATAAATGCTGAAATGATGTTTCCCCTTATGGGGGAATCTAGAACTATGGGGCATAGTTCAAAAGTTAGGAGTCTCCCTTTTAGGATGGAGATGAGGAAGAATTTCTTCCCTCAGGGGGTTGTTAATCTTTGGAATTCTTTACCCCGGTGAGCAGTGGAGGCTGGGTCATTGAATATATTTAAGGCGGCACAGTGGCACAGTGGTTAGCACCGCAGCCTCACAGCTCCAGCAACCCGGGTTCAATTCTGGGTACTGCCTGTGTGGAGTTCTCAAGTTCTCCCTGTGTCTGCGTGGGTTTCCTCCGGGTGCTCCGGTTTCCTCCCACAGCCAAAAGACTTGCAGGTTGATAGGTAAATTGGCCATTATAAATTGCCCCTAGTATAGGTAGGGGAATATAGGGGCCAGGTGAGGATGTGGTAGGAATATGGGATTAGTGTAGGATTAGTGGGTGGTTAATGGTCGGCACAGACTCGATGGGCCGAAGGGCCTGTTTCAGTGCTGTATCTCAAAATCTAAAGAAAAAAATCTAAAGGCTGAGTTTGTCAGATTTTTGATCGACAAGTGAGTCAGGAGTTGATAGGAAGTTGGCAGGAAAGTGGAGTTAAGGCCACAATCAAATCTGCCATGATTTTATCAAATGGTTGAGCAGGCTCAAGGGGCCGAATGGCCTACTCCTCTACTATTTCTTATGATCTTATGATCACAGCGGATGCGTCTGTGATAATTCAATGATTTTCTAAAGTGAGAAAGTGAGATTTTATTTTGAAAATGGACAGTCAATGCTTCAACTGGAAAATATAGAACAAAGTGACATCAAATATACCTGAATATGGGATAATGTTTTCTCATAATCACTTTTTACAGCATCACATTCCTTCTTCTTGTCCTGGACCGGCTTCATTAAGGCTCGCAGTTCCTCCTGAACAAAGAACATCAATTTGTCATTTTTGTACCATAAGCACCTGAAAATTAAATGCCATTTAGTTTAATCAATGAAAATTCTCAGAACTTTCATTCCCTTGAATATCGAAGATTAACGGGTGATCTAACTGTGTTTAAGATGATAAAGGATTTGAAAGGATGGATAGAGAGAAACTATTTCTCTGATGGAGGAAGTCCAGAACAAGGGGGCATATCCTTAAAATTAGATCTAGACCATTCAGGCTGATGTCAGGAAGCACTTCTTTACACAAAGGTTACTGTAAATCTGGAACTGTCTCAAGAAAAGGCTCTTAAGCCTGGGGAGTCAATTGTAAATTTCAAAACTGACCGATAGATTTTTGTTAGGCAAGGATATTAAGGAATGTGGAATCAATTTATTTTGATAGGAAGAACATGGAGAGACAATATAGAATAAAGGGTACAATTCTAAAACGGGTGCAGGAGCAGAGGCACTTAGGTATATAGTGTCTAAGTCCTTGAAGGTGGCAGGACAGGTTGAGGGACCAATGAATAAAGCATACAGTATCCTGGACTTTATTAATAGGAGCATAGAGCACAAGAGCAAGGAAGTTATGTTGAACTTGTATAAAACAGTAGTTCGGCTGGTTGGAGTATGGCGTCCAGTTCTGGGCGTCGAACTTGAGGAAAGATGAGAGGACATTGACAAGGGTACAGAAAAGATTCATGAGAATGGTTCCAGAGATGAGGAATCTCAGTTATGAAGATAAATTGGAGAAGTTGAGATTGTTTTCCTTGGAGAAGAGAAGGCTGAGAGGAGATTTGATAGAGGCATTCAAAATCATGAGGAGTCTGGACAGAGTAGACATAGAGAAACTGTTCCCACTCATGAAAGAATCGAGAACGAGAGGGCACAGATTTAAAGAGAAGCAAAAGTGGCATGAGGAAAAACTTTTTCACACAGCGAGTGGTTAAGATCTGGAATGCACTGCCTGAGAATGTGGGGGAGGCAGGTTCAATTGAAGCATCCAAAAGGGAATTGGACTGTTATATGAAAAGGAAGAATGTGCAGGGTTATGGGGAGAAGGCAGGGGAATGGAACAGAGGGAATTGCTCTTTCGAAGAACCAGTGCAGACACAATGGGCCAAATGGCCTCCTGCGCTGTAACAATTCAGTGATTCTGTGAAGGCGGATCAACCACAATCTAATTGAATGTGTAACAGGCTTGAGCAGCTGAATGGCCTATTGCTATTCATATGTAGAGCTCTCAAACTATTATGGGGTTTCTTTTACTTCAAATTTAGCATTTTGTAGTAGATTTCCAGAGCAGCGGGAAACAGCGGAGTGGAGCTGGGGATAAAGTATCCAAGAGAGAACGAGACTTCGCTTCCAGAGCAGCGGGAAACAGCAAGAGCCAAGACAGGGAGACTTCACTGTGTGAGAGGTGTCATAGAGTCATAGAGTAATACAGCACAGAAACTGGCCCTTCGACCCATCGTGTCTGTGCCGGCCATCAAGCACCTATCTATTCCAATCCCATTTTCCAGCACTTGGCTCGAAGCCTTGTATGCTATGGCATTTCAAGTGTTTATCTAAGTACTTCTTAAATGTTATGAGGGTTCCTGCCTGTACCACCTCCTCAGGCAATGGGTTCCAAATTCCAACCACCCTCTGGGTGAAAAACGTTTTCTCAAATCCTCACTAAACCTCCCACCCCTTACCTTAAATCTATGCCCCCTGGTTATAGACACCTCCGCTAAGGAAAAAGTTTCTTCCTATCTATACCCTTCATAATTTTGTATACCTCAATCATGTCCCCCCTCAGCCTTCTCTGCTCTAAGGAAAAGAACCCTAGCCTATCCAGTCTATCTTCATAGCTGAAATGTTCCAGCCCAGGCAACATTCTGGTGAATCTCCTCTACACCCTCTCCATTGCAATCACATCCTTCCTACACTGTGGCGACCAGAACTGTACACAGTACTCCAGCTGTGGCTTAACTAGCGTTTTATACAGTTCCATCATAACCTCCCTGCTCTTATATTCTATGCCTCAGCTAATAAAGGCAAGAATCCCATATGCCTTCCTAACCACCTTATCTATCTGTGCTGTTGCCGTCAGTGATCTATGGACAAGTACACCAAGGGCCCTCCAACCCTCTGCCTTGTTAGTCCTCCCAAAATGCAGGTGGGAAGAATTGAGAATGGAGCGGGGATAAAGAGCCCAGGAGAGAGCAAGATTTCACTGCGAGAGTGACAGGAAACAGCGAGAGTGGAGCAGGGGATGAAGGGCCTAGAAGAGAGTGAGACTTCACTGTGAGACTGACAGGAAATATTGAGAGTGGAGCAGGGGATGAAGGGCCCAGAAGAGTGCGAGACTTCACTGTGAGAACAGCGGGAAGGAGCGAGAGCAGCGTGGGACTAACCAGGAGCTAGTCTGTACGTTCAGAGCCCGCATTCGGAAAGAAAAATTGAGGTGTGACATCACAGGGAAGCAGTAGGTAATTGTCTGGTGAATATTTCCTATTTCAAGGATTTTCCAAAGTCCATCTCTGCTCACAGTGTCAAATGCCTTGGTCAGGTCTACAAAAATGATTTACAGGCCCTTGTTCACGACACCTTTCTTGTAATTGTCTGAGTGCAAGTACCATGCATCGCCAGACTTCAAGGTTTTGGGATCGGCCTCCAACTTCTTCCCAGAACGCCGATCAATCTTCTCCTTCAGCTCCGCAAATGTGCAGGCGATGTGGGCAGTGTGGCAGTCGATGACAGGGGAGTAACCAGCACTGATCTGACCAGGATGGTTCAGAATAATCACCTGCAGACACAGGCACAGGTACCATTAACACTGCAGCGAAACTCTTGCTAGTAAATTATACCAAATGTACAGCACAGGAAACAGGCCATTCGGTCCAACTGATGAACGCTGGGGTTTATGCTCCATTTGATTAAAACATATAAGATCCTGATGGGTCTTGACAGGGTACATGTGGAAAGGATATTTCCCCTTTATTTTTATTCATTCATGGGCTGTGGGCGTCACTGGCTATGCCAGCATTTATTGCCCATCCCTAATTGCCCTTGAGAAGGTGGTGGTGAGCTGCCTTCTTGAACCGCTGCAGTCCATTTGGGGTAGGTAGATCCACAGTGCTGTTAGGAAGGGAGTTCCAGGATTTTGACCCAGCAACAGTGAAGGAACGGCGATATAGTTGCAAGTCAGGATGGTGTGTGACTTGGAGGGGAACTTGCAGGTGGTGGTATTTGCTGCTGTTGTCCTTCTAGTTGGTAGAGGTCGCGAGTTTGGAAGGTGCTGTCTAAGGAGCCTTGGTGCATTGCTGCAGTGCATCTTGTAGATGGTACACACTGCTGCTACTGTGCGTCGGTGGTGGAGGGAGTGAATGTTTGTAGATGGTGTGCCAATCAAGCGGGTTGCTTTGTCCTGGATGGTGTCGAGCTTCTTAGTGTTGTTGGAGCTGTACCCATCCAGGCAAGTGGAGAGTATTCCATCACACTCCTGACTTGTGCCTTGTAGATGGTGCACAGGCTTTGGGGAGTCAGGAGGTGAGTTACTTGCCTCAGGATTCCTAGCCTCTGACCTGCTCTTGTAGCCACGGTATTTATATGGCTACCCCAGTTCAGTTTCTGGTCAATGGTAGCCCCTAGGATGTTGATACTGAGGGATTCAGCGATGGTAATGCCATTGAATGTCAAGGGGAGACGGTTAGATTCTCTCTTGTTGGAGAGGGTCATTGCCTGGCGCTTGTGTGGCGCGAATGTTACTTGCCACTTATCAGCCCAAGCCTGGATATTGTCCAGGTCTTGCTGCATTTCTGCATGGACTGCTTCAGTATCTGAGGAGTCACGAATGGTGCTGAACATTGTGCAATCATCAGCGAACATCCCCACTTCTGACCTTATGATTGAAGGAAGGTCATTGATGAAGTAGCTGAAGATGGTTGGGCCTAGGACACTACCCTGAGGAACTCCTGTAGTGATGTCCTGGAACTCAGATGATTGACCTCCAACAACCACAACCATAGAACATAGAACATAGAACATAGAACATTACAGCGCAGTACAGGCCCTTCAGCCCTCGATGTTGCGCCGACCTGTGAAACCATCTGACCTACACTATACCATTTTCATCCATATGTCTATCCAATGACCACTTAAATGCCCTTAAAGTTGGCGAGTCTACTACTGCTGCAGGCAGGGCGTTCCACGCCCCTACTACTCTCTGTGTAAAGAAACTACCTCTGACATCTGTCCTATATCTATCACCCCTCAACTTAAAGCTATGTCCCCTCGTGTTTGCCATCACCATCCGAGGAAAAAGGCTCTCACTATCCACCCTGTCCAACCCTCTGATTATCTTATATGTCTCAATTAAGTCACCTCTTCTCCTCCTTCTCTCTAACGAAAACAACCTCAAGTCCCTCAGCCTTTCCTCGTAAGACCTTCCCTCCATACCAGGCAACATCCTAGTAAATCTCCTCTGCACCTTTTCCAAAGCTTCCACATCCTTCCTATAATGCGGTGACCAGAACTGCACGCAATACTCCAGGTGCGGCCGCATCAGAGTTCTGTACAGCTGCAGCATGACCTCGTGGCTCCTAAACTCGATCCCCCTACTAATAAAAGCTAACACACCATATGCCTTCTTAACAGCTCTATTAACCTGGGTGGCAACTTTCAGGGATTTATGTACCTGGACACCAAGATCTCTCTGCTCATCTACACTGCCAAGAATCTTCCCATTAGCCCAGTATTCTGCAATCCTGTTACTCCTTCCGAAGTGAATCACCTCACACTTTTCCGCATTAAACTCCATTTGCCATCTCTCAGCCCAGCTCTGCAGCCTATCTATGTCCCTCTGTAACCTACAACATCCTTCGGCACTATCCACAACTCCACCGACCTTCGTGTCATCCGCAAATTTACTAACCCACCCTTCTACACCCTCATCCAGGTCATTTATAAAAATGACAAACAGCAGTGGGCCCAAAACAGATTCTTGCGGTACACCACTAGAAACTATACTCCAGGATGAACATTTACCATCAACCACCACCCTCTGTCTTCTTTCAGCTAGCCAATTTCTGATCCAAAGCACTAATTCACCTTCAATCCCATACTTCTGTATTTTCTGCAATAGCCTACCGTGGGGAACTTTATCAAATGCCTTACTGAAATCCATATCGACCACATCCACGGCTTTACCCTCATCCACCTGTTTGGTCACCTTGTCAAAAAACTCAATAAGGTTTGTGAGGCACGACCTACCCGTCACAAAACCGTGCTGACTATCTCTAATGAACTTATTCTTTTCAAGATGATTATAAATCCTATCTCTTATAACCTTTTCCAACATTTTACCCACAACCGAAGTAAGGCTCACAGGTCTATAATTACCAGGGCTGTCTCTACTCCCCTTCTTGAACAAGGGGACAACATTTGCTATCCTCCAGTCTTCCGGCACTATTCCTGTCGACAATGACGACATAAAAATCAAGGACAAAGGCTCTGCAATCTCCTCCCTGGCTTCCCAGAGAATCCTTGGATAAATCCCATCTGGCCCAGGGGACTTATCTATTTGCACACTTTCCAAAATTGCTAACACCTCCTCCTTGTGACCTCAATCCCATCTAGCCTAGTAGTCTGCATCTCAGTATTCTCCTCGACAACATTTTCTTTCTCCACTGTAAATACTGACGTAAAATATTCATTTAACGCTTCCCCTATCTCCTCTGATTCCACACACAACTTCCCATCTTCCTTTGCGCTAGGTATGACTCCAGCCAGCGGAATGTTTTCCCCGATTCCCATTGACCTCAGTTTTGCAAGGGCTCCTTGATGCCATACTCGGTCAAATGCTGCCTTGATGTCAAGGGCAGTCACTCTCACCTCACCTCTTGAGTTCAGCTGTTTTGTCCATGGTTGAACCAAGGCTGTATTGAGGTCAGGAGCTGAGTGGCCCTGGCGGAACCCAAACTGAGCGTCACTGAGCAGTTATTGCTAAGCACGTGCCGCTTGATGGCACTGTTGATGACACCTTCCATCACTTTACTGATGATTGAGAGTCGGCTGATGGGGCGGTAATTGGCCAGGTTGGACTTGTCCTGCTTTTTTTTGTGTACAGGACATACTGGGCAATTTTCCACATTGCAGGGTAGATGCCAGTGTTGTTGCTGTACTGGAACAGCTTGGCTAGGGGCGCGGCAAGTTCTGGAGCACAGGTCTTCAGTACTATGCCAGAATATTGTCAGGGCCCATAGCTTTTGCAGTATCCAGTGCCTTCAGTCGTTTCCTGATATCACGCTGAATGAATCGAATTGGCTGAAGTCTGGCTTCTGTGATGCTGGGGACTTCAAGAGAATCTAGAACAAGGGGTCACTGTTTAAAAATAAGGGGTCACCCATTTCAGACAGAGAGGAGGAGAATTTTTTTTTTCTCAGAGGGTCGTGAGTCTTTGGAATTCTCTTCCTCAAAAGGCAGTGGAAGCAGAGTCTTTGAATATTTTTCAGGCAGAGGTAGATAGATTCTTGATAAGCAAGGGGGTGTAGGGTTATTGGGGGGTGGGGTGGAAATGTGGAGTAATTAGTTCAGTCATGAACTTATTGAATGGCGGAGCAGGCTCAAAGGGCCAAGTGGCCTAATCCTGCTCCTAATTCGTATGTCCATATGTATGTCTGTGGTGCCTCTGTTTGCTCTGAAACCACACTGGCTCTCAGGGAGGTTTTCTTCCTGCAATGGTAGGCACAAGCCTGTTCAGAAGTATTCCAGCCAGGATCTTCCCAGCAATAGAAAGGAGGATGATCCCACGATAGTTGGAGCAGTTTGATTTTTCTCCTTCGTTTTTGTACAAGGTCAAGATAACGGCATCAAGAAGATCCCATGGAATCCTGTCCTGTTCCCAGCAGGCCATGAAAAACTCACGGAGCTAGGTGCATAGGGCAGGGCGTTTGGAAAATCCTTGAAAAACTTGGATGCCCACCCAGGTTCCAGGCCATTGTGAAGCAGTATCATGAAAATCAGTACGGACATGTCAAGCAAAACAGCAGCCTCTCAAGTCCCTTCCGAATCTCCAATGGCATGAAGCAGGGATGTGTGTTGGCCCTGACCTTATTCACCATCTTTTCCAGCATGATGCTGCAACAGTCAACGGAAGACCTTAAGGAGGGAGTTTATGTACGCTTCTGGACTGATGGAGGCTTTTTCAACCTCAGTCGTCTTCAGGCTCACACAAAGAGACAAGAAAAACTCATCCATGAGCTTCTTTTCACCGATGACTGTGCTGTCCTGGTCCACAGTCAGGGAGATCTGTAAACATATTGTAAACAATATGTTTTTCCAAGGCAGCACAACTCTGCAGACTAAAAATCAGTTTAAAGAAAACTGAAGTCCTGCATCAGCCTTCACCCCAAGAAGAATATAGACCACCAAGCATTGTCATCGAGGAAACCAAGCTGAATGCTGTCAAGCAATTTAATTATTTGGGGAGCGCCGTCTTGTTTGATGCTACCATAGTCAAGGAAGTGGGCAACAGGCTCTCAAAAGCAAACAATACATTAGGCAGACAATATAAATGAGCGTGGAGCAACCACAGCCTCAGAGCACAGACCAAACTCAAAATGTACAAGCCATAGTCCTCACCACCCTTCTGTATGGCGCCGAGTCATGGGTCCTATACCACCGTCATGTATGCCTTCTAGAGCGCTTCCATCAGCACTGCCTCTGCAGCATCCTCAAGATCTGCTGGCAGGACCGCATCACAAACATTGAAGTCCTGGAAACAGCCATCATCACCAGCATCGAGGCCATCCTCCTGCAAAGCCAACTGCATTGGGTGGGTCACGTTGCCTGGATAGACGATAGTCGCCTGCCCAAGATGGTGTTGTACGGACAACTGACCACTGGTAAAAGGAACAGAGTGGCCCCATGCCAACGTTTCAAGGACTCCCTGAAGAAGTCACTCTCTGTGTGCCACGTGGACCATTGACAGTGGGAAGTGCAGCCAAGAGTGTGATGCCTGGAGATGCTACATCAGGAATGCTACAGATACCTTTGAGACTGAGCGAAGAACCAGCATGAAAGAGAAAAGGAGAAGGATCGATCCATTTGCCCCCAGCAGCAACTACACCTTCACTTGCATCCGCTGTGGGAGAATCTGCCGATCACTGATAGGCCTGATGAGTACAACCTTCCCAAATCTTCATCCGCGAAAAAAAGCCAGGATCTCCTATTTATCTTTACTAAACTAGGGAATTTCAATTTGGATAAAAGAACATTAATAATGTTATGGTCAAGTGAGGAGAGGATTGAAGGGTTTCCCTCTTTTCACGCTCCTTGTTTCACCACAACAGCTTTATTTACTCTTTTTAAAGTAGATGTACTTGCCAATTCAGTGAGTGTTTGATTATTTACGTGCTGTGATCATAAAAAGAGAAAAAATCGGACAGGTTTTCTTAAGTTAATCAAAGAAAGAGGTTAGTTGTATTGTATGTAAACCAATCTAAGCAAATAATAAACTATACTCCAACTTACTCTCACACACATACACACACTCACACAAAAATAGGTTACAGAGTGGGGAAGGGTAGATTGGTCGAATTAGAGACCACAGAACAAAAAAAAAGGAGTATACTGTCTGTGGAGTTTAGTGACTCGGCAGGCTTCCAGCTGAATTCAGTGGTCCTGAAGCTTTTGATTTGAAGAGACAGATGGCTGATTTGGTGGGTCTCTTGGAAACAGCGATGTGGAGGACTTCCTTCCAGGGGTCTCTGGTTGCAGCCAGAGGATGCAGAGGTGGTTGGTCAGCAAGCAGGGTTCGAAGCTTGAAAGCTGGAATGGAGAGAGAGAGAGAGAGAGAGAGAGAATGGAGGACTCCCACTTAGGTCTGCACTTGTCAGAGTCCAGATGCTTACCAGCCTGCTGCAGAGAAACACCAGCTTAAAACACAGATGGGGAGGGGGTTGGGGGTTTAGTCACATGACAGTCACCCAGTGATTCAAGCTTGGTAGTTAGCAGTGTCAAAGGCTTTGGTGAGATCAATGAAAACAATGTAGAGGGGCATCTGTTGTTCGCTGCATTTCTCCTGTATCTGACGAAGGGAGAACAGCATGTCAACGGTCGATCTCTCTGCATGAAAGCCACACTGTGCCTCAGGGTAGACGTGCTCGGTCAGCTTCTGGAGCCTATTTAGAGCGACTCGAGCAAAGACTTTCCCCACTATGCTGAGCAGGGAGATTCCACGGTAGTTGTTGCAGTCACCTCGGTCACCTTTGTTTTTATAGACGGTGATGATATTGGCATCGCGCATGTCACCAAAGCCTTTGACCTCGTCAGCAGACGTGGTCTCTTCAGACTACTAGAAAAGATTGGATGCCCACCAAAGCTACTAAGTATCATCACCTCATTCCATGACAATATGAAAGGCACAATTCAACATGGTGGCTCCTCATCAGACCCCTTTCCTATCCTGAGTGGCGTGAAACAGGGCTGTGTTCTCGCACCCACACTTTTTGGGATTTTCTTCTCCCTACTGCTTTCACATGCGTTCAAGTCCTTGGAAGAAGGAATTTTCCTCCACACAAGATCAGGGGGCAGGTTGTTCAACCTTGCCCCTCTAAGAGCAAAGTCCAAAGTATGGAAAGTCCTCATCAGGGATCTCCTCTTTGCTGACGATGCTGCTTTAACATCTCACACTGAAGAGTGCCTGCAGAGTCTCATCGACAGGTTTGCAGCTGCCTGCAATGAATTTGGCCTAACCATCAGCCTCATGAAAACGAACATCATGGGGCAGGACGTCAGAAATGCTCCATCCATCAATATTGGCGACCACACTCTGGAAGTGGTTCAAGAGTTCACCTACCTAGGCTCAACTATCACCAGTAACCTGTCTATAGATGCAGAAATCAACAAGCGTATGGGAAAGGCTTCCACTGCTATGTCCAGACTGGCCAAGAGAGTGTGGGAAAATGGCGCACTGACACGGAACACAAAGGTCCGAGTGTATCAAGACTGTGTCCTCAGTACCTTGCTCTCTGGCAGCGAGGCCTGGACAACGTATGTCAGCCAAGAGCGACGTCTCAATTCATTCCATCTTCATTGCCTCCGGAAAATACTTGGCATCAGGTGGCAGGACCGTATCTCCAACACAGAAGTCCTCGAGGCGGCCAACAATCCCAGCTTATACACACTACTGAATCAACGGCGCTTGAGATGGCTTGGCCATGTGAGCCGCATGGAAGATGGCAGGATCCCCAAAGACACATTGTACAGCGAGCTCGCCACTGGTATCAGACCCATCGGCCGTCCATGTCTCCGCTTTAAAGACGTCTGCAAACGCGACATGAAATCCTGTGACATTGATCACAAGTCGTGGAAGTCAGTTGCCAGCGTTCGCCAGAGCTGGCGGGCAACCATAAAGACAGGGCTAAAGTGTGGTGAGTCGAAAAGACTTAGCAGTTGGCAGGAAAAAAGACAGAGGCGCAAGGGAAGAACCAACTGTGTAACAGCCCCGACAATCACATTTTTCTGCAGCACCTGTGGAAGAGCCTGTCACTCTAGAATTGGCCTTTATAGCCACTCCAGGTGCTGCTCCACACACCACTGACCACCTCCAGGAGCTTACCCATTGTCTCTTGAGATAAGGAGGCCAAAGAGGAAGAGGAATTAGCAGTGTGTATTTCTTCTTGCAACTTAACAGCCCATGAGTGGGGATTTCTTTCTCACAACCAGGGTCCCATTGTTCAAGTAATAGTTTTGATGCCTTTCTAATGGGAACAGGCAGTTCCCTTAAATTTCCCAGGTCTTGGTTTTTGCTGAGACGGGCCAGATGCTCTGTCTTCACCTCACTGGCCTTGCAATATGGATACTATATTGCAAACTAGGTGGCCATCTTAAGCTACTAGCCAAGGTACCTTTTATCTGTTCCTTTTTAATTTCTTTAAAACAAATAAATTCAAGTCTCCAGTCAGTGGATTAAAAAAATCATTCAACATAGCACGTTGGTGTGACAATAAAAAATAATAATATAAGCCCAAGCTGGACTACAGGCATTAACTAGAATTGAATTAAGAAAATAATTAATTAGTTAGTTGAAACTCAATAAAGATGGCTGGGCAGATGGTGTGTTGCAGCTGTAGTATGTGGGAGCTGCTGGACACCAGTGTAATCCAGGGCAACCATATCTGCATTAAGTGTCTACGGCTAAAGGAGTTTTGACTTATAGTCGTGAGCTGGAGGCCAACCTACAGACACTGCAGTACATCAGGAAGTGGGCAAGTTACCTGGACACTTTGTTCCAGAAGGCAGTCACATCCCTTAGGATAGGGTTGTCTGATTTGGTCAGTGGTCAGGGACGGGAGGGTCTGACTGTGAATGAGGCAGCTAAGGGGATCAAGAAGGCAGAAGTGGAGGAGTTTCAGCCCTTGTAGTTGTCCAACAGCTTCTTGCAGCTTGTATGGATGAGAGCATGCACTGCAGGATGGAGGAGTGAACTGACCATGGCACCATAGTATAGGAAGCAATTCAAGTTTGAGAAGGAGGTAACTAGTAATGCAGTGGTAGTAGGACATAGTCTCTTCATGGGAATAGACAGAGCTCTTTGTAGCCGAGACCGAGAGTCCAGAAGGCTGTGTTGCCTGCCCGGTGCCAGGGTTTGGGACTTCAGCTCAGGGCTGGAGAGGAACTTGCAGTGGGAAGAGGAGGATCCAGTTGTTGTGGTCCACATGGGACTAACGACATAGATAGGACGAGGAAAGAGTTTCTGCATCAGGAGTATGAGCAGCTAGGGGCTAAATTTAAAAGCAGAACCTCAAAGGTAATAATCTGAGGTAATAGGGCAGGGTAGTGATTTGGATAAGGATAACCAGAGTGTGGCAGGAAGGGACAGAGTATACAAACATAAGAGTGCACCAGCAGCTATGGCCATAGATTGTAGAAATGGTAAAAGACAGAGTTAAAGGCTCTCCATCTGAATGTGCACAGCATTCATAACAAAGTGACCTGATAACCATTACAGAGACACCTCTGGATTATTACCTGAGCCAAATGCGAATTTGAGTAGGCTAAATAAGATTAGAGAGATGAACGGTTGGCTCAAAGACTGGTGTGGGAGAAATGAGTTTTGATTCATGGGGCAGTACCATCAGTAGTGGGGAAAGTAGGTGCAGTATTGTTGGGACAGTCTTCACCTCAACCATGCTGGGAAGAGTGTTCTGGTGAGTCGTATAACTAGGGCAGTAGTGAAGGATTTAAACTAAATAGTGGGGGGAAGGGAGCATGTGAGAGGAGATGTGGTAAATCAAAGGACAACAATGAGGTAATAGAGCAGGGTAGCGATTTGGATAAGGATAACCAGAGTGTGGCAGGAAGGGACAGAGTATACAAACATAAGAGTGCACCAGCAGCTATGGCCATAGATTGTAGAAATGGTAAAAGACAGAGTTAAAGGCTCTCCATCTGAATGTGCACAGCATTCATAACAAAATGGATGAATTGTTAGCACAGATAGAAATAAGTATGTATGACCTGACAACCAGGTCATGAATATTAAAGGATTTTTGATATTTTGAAAAGTCAGGAAGCTAGGGAAAGATGGTGTAGTAACTCTGTTAATTAGAGATGTCATCAGTACTGTAGTGAGAGATGAGCTTAACTCAAAAGAACAAGAATCAGTTTTGGTCGAGATAAATAGAAAAGCTAAGCTTGAGGGAGTAGTTTATAGGCTCCCTAACAGTTGTTATACTGTAGGACAGAGTTTACAGGAAGAAATAAATGGGGCGTGTAAGAAAGATAGCTCAATAATCATGGGTGACTTTAATCTGCATGTAGATTGGGCAAATCAGATTGGCAAAAATAACCTGGTTGAGTTCATAGAATGTATTCTGGACAATTTCTTAGTGCAGTATGTTCTAGAGTCAACCAGGGAGCATGCTATTTTAGACTTGGTAATGTGCAATGAGACAGGATTAATCAATAACCTCATGGTCAAGGAGCCTCTAGGTGACAGTGATCATAACATGATAGAATTTCACGTTCAGTTTGAAGAGGAGAAGTATGGGTCTTAGACGAGTGTTTTAAACCTGAATAAAGGTAATTACAAGGGTATAAAGACAGAGCTAGCTAAAGTGAACTGGGAAACTAGGTTAAAAGGTAAGACAGTGGAGATGCTTTGGCAGACTTAAGGATATATTTAATAACTCTCAGCAAAAATTTCTCAATCAGAAAAAAAGATTCTTTGAGAAGGATACATCAGCTGTGGGTTTTTAAAAATTCATTCATGGGATGTGGGCGTCGCTGGCTAAGCTAGCATTTATTGCCCATCCCTAATTGTCCTTGAAAATGTGGTAGCGAGCTGCCTTCTTGAACCGCTGCACTCCATGTGAGGTGGGTACATCTACAGTGCTGTTAGGAAGGGAGTGCCAGGATTTTGACCCAGCAACAGTGAAGGAAGGGTGATATAGTTCCAAGTCAAGATGGTGTGTGACTTGAAGGGAAACTTATAGGTGGTGGTGTTCCCATGCATTTGCTGCCCTTGTCCTTCTAGTTGGTAGGGGTCGCAGGTTTGGAAGGTGCTGTCTAAGGAACCTAGGGCTAAATAAGGAAGTTAATGATAGTATCAAATTGAAAGAAACACCATACAAATCTACAAAGATTAGTGGTAGGTCAGAAGATTGTACAGATTTTAAGAACCAGCAAAGGATGACTAAATAAAAGAGGGAGAAAATAGAGTACGAGAGAAAGCTGAATAGTAATGTAAAAACAGATGGTAAGAGTTTCTACAAATTTTAAACAGGAAAAGAGTATCTAAAGCTGGTGTTGGTCCTCTAGCAATTGAGTTTTAGGAATTAAATAATGGAAAACAAGGAAATGGTGGAGGCATTGAACAGGTATTTTGTATCTGTCTTATCTGTAGAAGACTTAGAAAACTTCCCAAAGATACTTAAATCAAGAGGTGCATGGGAGGGAGGAACTTAAAACAATCCACATCACCAGGGAAAAGGTGTTGGGAAAACTATTGGACCTAAAGGCTGACAAGTCCCCTGACCAGATGGTCTGCATTTGAGGGTCTTAAAATAAGTGACTGCAGAGATAATAGAGGCTTTGGTTATCATCTTCCAAAACTCCTTAGATTCTGGAAAGGTCCCAGCAGATTGGAAAATAGCAAATGTAATACCTATATTCAAGAAAGGAGGGCAACAGAAAGTAGAAAACTATAGGCCAATCAGCCTAACATCTGTCATAGGGAAATACCTAGAATCTATTATTAAGGTGGTTATAACAGGATACTTAGAAAATCATAATGATATCAGACAGAGTCAACATGGTTTTGTGAAAGGGAAATTGTGTTTAACTAATTTATTAACATTCTTTGAGGAAGTAGCAAACAATGTGAATGAAGGAAAACCTGTAAATGTTGTGTACTTGATAAGGTGTCACATCAAAGGTTACTCCTCAAGGTAAGGGCACATGGTATAAGGGGTAACATATTAGCATAGATAAAGGATTGGTTAGTTAACAGAAAGCAGAGTCTTTTTCAGCTTGGAAAGCTGAAACTAGGGTAGTGCCACAGGGGTCAGTGGTGAGGCCTCAACTATTTACAATCTGTACTAATGACTTGACAAAAGGAACTGAATGTATGGTAGCTAAATTTGCCAATGACACCCATTTAGGAAGAAAGTGAATTGTAAGGAGGAGGTAAAGAGTCTACAAGGGGATACAGATAGGTTAAGCGAGTGGGAAGAAGTTTGGCAGATGGAGTGGGAAAATGTGAACTTATCCACTTTGGAAGGAAGAATAGAAAAACAATTTAAATGAAGTGAGATTTCAGAACTCGATAGTACAAAGGGATCTGGGTGTACTGACAGATGAATCACAATAAGTTAGTATGCAGGTACAGCAAGTGATTAGGAAGGCAAATGGAATGTTGGTGTTTATTGCAAGGGGAATCAAGTATAAAAGTAGACGAGTGTTGCTACAACTGTACAAGGTTTTGGTGAGACCATGTCTGGAGTACTGTGTACAGTTTTGGTCTCCTTATTTGAAAAAGGTCGTAATTGCGTCAGAAGCAGTTCAGAGAATGTTCACTCAACTCATTCCGGGGATGAAGGGCTTATCTCATGAAGGAAGGTTGAACAGGTTGGGCCTATAGGAGTTTAGAACAATAAGTGGCGATCATGTTGAAACATATAAGATACTGAGGGGACTTGACAGAGTGGATACCAGGAGGATGTTTCCTCTTGTGGGGGAGACCAGAACTAGGGGGCACAGTTTAAGAATAAGAGTTCATCCTTTTAAGATGAAGATGAGAATTTTTTTCTCTCAGAGAGTCATTACAGTATGGAATTTTCTTCCCAGAAAGCAGTGGCGGCTGGGTCATTGAACTTTTTCAATGCTGAATTAGATAGATTTTTGATAAACAAGGGAGTCAAAGGTTATGGATGGAGTTGAGACCACAACGAGATCAGCCATGATCTTATCGAATGGCGGAGCAGGCTCACGAGGCCGAATGGCCTACTCCTGCTCCTAAGTTCGATGCTCCTATTTCCAGCTTGTTGTCTGGTGTAAAACTGGCATTAGGGATCGATCACTTTCTATAGTATCCACTTGATCTCCATTTCCTTTGTATCCTGAGTGTATGGTCCGAGATATGAAGTTATTTCAGAGAATATGTGAGGTTTTTTTAAAGTTGACTTGAAGTATTGTGAGAAATGAATATTATTGTATTTATTCTGCTGTTGAACCTATTCTTCTTTTGTATTTGTTTCTCACTGGCAAACAACCAATGAACAATGTGACAGGGGTTCCACCCCTTCATAAAATGTAAACCAATGAGTCAATCATCTCTCAAAGTGTTCCAGATGTCACACTTAAAACTGTCAAATATCAATATATCAATCACACTTCTGTCTAATTGACTGAAATAACTACCCTCTATTTTTAAGCGTTGATTTACACAGGTATAGATATGTCAGAGATGCACCCAATCAGGAATTACCAATCCACCTAAACCAATGAAGTTACTCAATTTTTCTCAATCCTGTCACAAAAGTTTTTTTTATTTGAAAGCATAGAATTCTGTGTTTTCAAAGACTGAGAAAAAGGATTTTCTGTGAACATTGAATGCTGAAACTTGGTGTTTGAACTGAGTGCACAAACTACAAGGGACCCATTTCCAAACAGCAGCAAAGGAAATGACAGGTCACGTGACTTGATTGTTAGCGTTTCAGTTTCATTTTTGCATTGTGGAAACCAATAAGCTGGACAGGCAGGAAGCAGAACAAACTGGATGGGACCTGTTTTTTGCAGACCAGAGAAAAAGACCTTTCCCTGAAAAGGATGGCATGCCTCTGTTGTAAAAAGAAATTTAACATTTAAGGTGCTGGCTGTGGTCTGCCTAAGAGGGAAAAGACCCCTGGAGAGGAAAAGATCCGGGGAAAAGAGGAGTTGCTGCTCTCCGTGGAGGAAAGCTGTTTTGCTGAAAGGAAGCCCTGAATTTCTAAAGTAAGCCTATTCCTATTGCCTCCAGGCTCTGAAAAATCTCTGCCTCAGGAGTGATTCCTGTTGCCTCATATGTTTTGGGAGATCCTGAAAACTCAAGAAAGCTTCTATTGCTCGACTGCTATTTCAAAACCCAAGTAGACTTGTTGCTACACTCTTTTCTGAAAGATCTGTGTTACACCTGCTACAGATGAAGTGTCATGAATGTCTACCCATCACAGACTGTTCATCAACCTCACCTGGAGAGACTTCGAGTAGCATTCGACTATTCAACTCTGGGACACTCACCGATCCAGAAATATCCTACAAGAACGTGACAACCTAATTATTTTATTATCCCTAAGAAACAGTTGTGATCCAAAACATCTTTTTAAAACCAGTTAACCTTTTTTTTTAATGTATGTGTGTGTGCATGAGGATTAGGAAGAGTACGAAGTTTTAAAAGCATCCTTTCACATATAGAGTTATCTCATCGTTGTTTAAGTCTTAATTTATTAATAAATAGTTAATTTTGTTGTTGTTTAAAGAAACCTGGTTTGGTGTGGTGGGGAACCAATTTGGCTATTTTTCTGGTAGGTGAGAAACTTTATTAATAGGCTATGACCTGTGGGGTAGTGGGACTGAATTAACAGTGCATTACTCCCACCTTGGTCATAACAATCTGACCAATCAGGTTCCAGAACTTTCAAAAACAATGAGCCAATAAAAGGCACTCAACCCTTTCATTTCTGATTTATTTTCACTGCCAGGTTGTTTCCTCCGCTCCCCCAATAGCTACAGGCTGAATAGATTATTTTACCGGTAAATACTCCGCAGCACTTCAAGGAGCAGGTTGAAGATATCAGTGTTTGTCATTTGGAAGCTGATGATGGATTTGGGAGAAAGAATTCAGAAACTTGCCCATGGAGTCACTTAGTCTGCAACTACATCACAATAATGTTGCCATGGCACTTTACAATGGGGATTTTGACACAAAATTGCAATCAGAAGTTCTGATAACATTAATACATTTGTGAAACAATTAGTCAACAAAGTTAATCTTACGTATAAATTGGTCCAACTCCTGTTTGATACAGGTCCAGTAAGTCTTATCCACTAAACCTCTCTAAGTTTTGCTTTACTCATCTCTACTTTTGGTGCAGTTGTGGCTTCTGCTACTATTGCAGCTCCTTTTGCAGCCACAACTATGTGCTGTGGAGCTGTTGCTGTGCCGTTTTCTTGCTATCTGGTGGGACTACACCTACAATTGGTGTCCCTGTTGTGGCCTTGGACGTTTTTGCTCTTTGTCCTCACCTGTTGCACCAACATTATTTTCGCAGCTGCTGGACTCCTGGATCTAGACTGTATAACCCATGAACAGTTCTCTAAAACCAGCACCGTCAAACCTCAAATCCTTCACCCAGTGCTGACAACTGTTGTGATCCCACTCCCTCAGTGTGCAACATCTCCTGCTACACCCTGATCCAAGCATTTTATCTAAAGTACCCAAACTTTTGAACAATCCGAATCTACTGATGGAAATAATTATGGTCACTAGCTTCTTAATTTGAAGAGTGCTAAATTGCAAATTCCAAGATAATTAAAATGTTTCCTGCTCTAGTTCCAGGTAGATAGTTCAGTATTGTGCTGAAGATACAACTGGTCAGCCACCTTATTGACTGAAGACTTGCCTATAATTACAGTCTGTCTGACCTATCACAGAATCACAGAATTGTTACAGCGCAGAAGGAGGCCATTCAGCCCATTGTGTCTGCACTGGCTGTCTGAAAAAGAAACTCTCTCAGCTCCATTCCCCTGCCTTCTCTCCTTAATCCTGCACATTCTTCCTTTTCGTATAACGGTCTAATTCCCTTTTGAATACTTCAATTGAACCTGCCTCCACCACGTTCTCAGGCAGCGAATTCCAGACATTAACCACTTGCTGCATGAAAAAGTTCTTCCTCATGTCACTTTTGCTGCTCTTACCAAATACCTTAAATCTGTGCCCTCTCGTTCTCGATCCTTTCACATGTGGGAACAGTTTCTCTCTATCTACTCCGACCAGACCCCACATGATTTTGAATACCTTGATCAAATCACCTCTCAGCCTTCTCTTCTCCAAGGAAAACAGTCCCAACTTCTCCAATCTATCTTCAGAACTGAAATTCCTCATCCCTGGAACTATCCTCATGAACCTCTTCCATACTCTCCAATGCCCTCTCATCTTTCCTCAAGTTCAGTGCCCAGAATTGGGCGCAAATACTCCAGCTGAGGCCGAACTAGTGTCTTATACAAGACAACATAACTTCCTTGCTCTTGTACTCTATGCCTCTATTAATAAACCTCAGGATGTTGTATGCTTTATTAACCGCGCTCTCAACCTGTTCTGCCATCTTCAATGACTTATGCACATATACACCTAGGTCCCTCTGCTCTGCACTCCTTTTAGAATTGTACCCTTTATTCTATATTGTCTCTCCATGTTCTTCTTTCCAAACTGAATCACTTCACATTTCTCTGCACTGAACTTCATCTGCCACCTATCTGACCATTCCACCAACTTGTCTATGTCCTTTTGAAGTTCTACACTATCCTCCTCACAGTTCACAAGGCTTCCAAGTCTCATATCATCTGCAGACTTTGAAATTGTGCCCTGTACACCAAGGTCTAGGTCATTAAAATATATCAGGAAAATCAAGGGTCCCAACACTGATCCCTGGGGAACTCCACTACAAACCTTCCTTCAGCCTGAAAAACATCCATTAACCACTACTCTTTGTTTCCTGTCACTCAGCCAATTTCGTATCCATGTTGCTACCATCCCTTTTATTCCATGAGCTACAAGTTTGCTCACAAGTCTGCTGTGTGGCACTGTATCAAACGCCTTTTGAAAGTCCATATACACCACACAACAGCATTGCCCTCATCAACCCTCTCTGTTACCTCCTCAAAAAAACCCAAGTTAGTTAAACATGCTTTTCCTTAAGAAATCCATGCTGGCTTTTTAATTAGCTCGCATTTGTCTATGTGACTATTGATTTTGTCCCAAATTATTTTTTCTAGAAGTTTTCGCACCACTGAAATTAAACTGACTGGCCTGTAGTTGCTGGGCTTACCTTTAGACCCTTTTTTGAACAAAGGTGTAAACAGTATCTTTCTTCAACTGTCGTCTCTAGTTTTATATCTGCCTTTCCTTCAGCAACCTTATCTCTTCTACCTTCAGTCATCTAGTTTTTATGTTACTGGACTACTATTCCAGAGAAATTGAGTTCAAAGATTTTGAAAATAAGCCCAGCAACTGCAGGCCAGTCAGTTTAACCTTGGTAGTGGGAACGCTTTGAGAAACGATAATTCGGGACAAAATTAATAGTCACTTGGTTGAATGTGGGTTGAGTAAGGAATGCCAGCACAGATTTGTTAAAGGAAAATCATGTTCATCATGTTTTTTGATGAGTTAACAGAGAGGATTGATGGGGATAATGGTGTTGATGTGGTGTATATGGACTTCCAAAAGGCATTTGATAAAGTGCCCCACAACAAACCTGTGAACAAAGTTATAGCTCATGGAATAAAAGGGACAGTAGAAACATGGATATGAAATAAGCTGACTGACAGGAAACAGAGAGTTAAATAAAAACAAGAAATGCAGGAAATACTCAGCAGGTCTGGCAGCATCTGTGGAGAGAGAAGCAGAGTTAATGTTTCAGGTCAGTGAACATTTCCAGCATTTCTTGTTTTTATTTCAGATTTCCAGCATCTGCAGTATTTTGCTTTTATTATTGGGAATCGGGGGGTAGTGGTTAATGGATGTCTTTTGGACTGGAGGAAGGTTTGTAGTGGAGTTTACCAGGGATCAGTGTTGGAACCCTTGCTTTTCCTGATACAGATTATTAACATGGACTTTGGAGTACAGGGCACAATTTCAAAATCTGCAGATGTTAAAAAACTTGGAAGCATTGTGAACAGTGAGGTGGACTTCAAAAGGACATAGACAGGTTGGTGGAATGGGCACATACGTGGCAAATGAAATTTAATGCAGAGAAGTATGAAGTGATTCATTTTGGTGGGAAGAATGCAGAGGGACAATATAAATCATAGAACTACAGAAAAATTATAGCACAGAAGGAGGCCATTCAGCCCGTTGTGTCCGTGCTGACCGAAAACTAGCTGCCGAATCTGATTCCACCTTCCAGCACCTGGTCCATAGCCTTGCAGGTTACAGCACCTCAGGTGCATATCCATGTATGTTTTAAAAGAATTGAGGGTTTTTGCCTCCACCACATTCCTGGCAGTGAATTCCAAACACCCACCACCCTCTGGGTGAAAAAGTTTTTCCTCATGTCCCCTCTAATCCTTCTATAAATCACCTTAAATCTGTGCCCCCAGTAATTGACTTCCCTGCTGTAGGAAACAGGTCCTTCCTGTCTACTCTATCTCGGCCTCTCATAATTTTGTCCACCTCAATTAAGTCACCCCTCAGCCTCCTTTGTTCTAAGGAAAACAACCCTAGCCTATCCAATTTTTTCTCATCGCTGCAACTTTCAAGCCCTGGCAACGTTTTTGTAAATCTCCTCTGCACTCTCTCAAGAGCAGCTATGTCCTTCCTGTAATGTGACCAGAACTGTACGCAATACTCCAACTGGGCCAAACCTGCATTTTATACAGTTCCAGCATTACATGCCTGCTCTTGTATTCTATGCATCAGCCAATAAAGGAAAGTATTCCATATGCCTTCTTCACCACTTTATCTACCTGTCCTACCACCTTTAGGGACCTGTGGACATGCACTCCAAGGTCTCTCACTTCTTCTACCCCTCTCAATATCCTCCCTTTTTTTGTGTATTCCCTCACTTTATTTGCCCTCCCCAAGTGCATTACCTCACACTTCTCCGTATTGAATTCCATTTGCCACTTTTCTGCCCACTCAACCAAACCATTGATATCATTCTGGAGTCTACAGCCATCCTCTTCACTTTCAACTACACGACTAGTTTTTGTGTGATCAGCAAATTTCCCAATCATGCCTCCCACATTTAAGTCCAAATCATTAATATAGACCACAAACAGCAAGGGGCCCATCACTAAGTGCTGTGGAATGCCACTGGCAACAGCTTTCCATTCACAAAACATCCATCAACTACCACCCTTTGCTTCCTGCCACTGAGCCAATTTTGGATCCAACCTGCCGCATTCCCCTGTATCTCATGGGCTTTCATTTTACTGACCAGTCTGCCATGCGGGACCTTGTCAAATGCCTTACTGAAATCCATATAGACCACAGCCACTGCACTGCCCTCATCACACCTCCTTGTTACTTCCTTAAGAATTCATTTAAGTTAATAAGACATGACCTTCCCTTAACAAATTCATGCTGACTATCACTGATCAGTCCATGCCTTTCTAAGTGGCATTAGAATTGATTCTAATAATTTACCCACCACTGAGGTCAGACTGACCGGCTTATAATTATTTGGCCTATCCCTCGCACACTTTTTAAACAATGATATAACATTCACAGACCTCCAATCCTTTTCATGAAGTAGCAGTGGGTGACCATTTTGGAGATAGCGATCATAATACAGCTAGTTTTAGCATAATCATGGAAAAGGTCAAAGATAAGACAGGAGTTAAAGTTCTAAATTGGGGGAAGGCAGATTTTACAAAACTGAGAGACGATCTAGTGAAAGTGGACTGGACACAGCTACTGGAAGGAAAATCAGTGGCAAACCCTTTTTTATTTCTGATGTCCACCCATATTGCTTCATTTGATGATTCATTTAGCATATCATCCCTCCTCATAGCTGTTATTGATTCCTTAACTAATAATGCTACACCTTCTCCTTTTTGCAATAAAATCCTTAATAATAATTCCTATCATAAAATTAAGGGTACAATTCTAAAGAGGGTGCAGTAGCAGAAGGACCTGGGTGTATATGTGCATCAAACACTGAAGGTGACAGGACAGGTTGAGAGCACAGATAATAAAGCTTACAGCATCTTAAGCTTTATTCATAGGGGCGGCGTAAAAGAGCAAGGAAGTAATGTTAAACTTGCCTCAGACACTGGTTCAGCCTTAACTGGAGTATTGCATCCAGTTCTGGGCACCACACTTCAGCAAAGTTATGAAGACATTAGAGAGGGTGCAGAAAAAATTCACGAGAATGGTTCCAGGGATGAGGAACTTCATTTACGTGGATAGACTGAAGAAGTTGGGGCTGTTTTCCTTGGAGGAGAAGTTTGGGAGGAGACTTGATAAAGGTATTCAAAATCATGAGGGGTCTGGACAGACCAGATAGTGAAAAACTGTTCCCACTGGTGGAAGGGTAGCGAACCAGAGGTCACAGATTTAGGTTAATTGACAAAAGAAGAAATGGAGACATGAGGAAGAACTTTTTCACGCAGGAAATGGTTAGGTCCATTAAGACATGACAACCTGATTGGCCTCCTTCTGTGCTGTAACGATTCTATGATTCTGAAGTCCCATCATGGCATTTTGAGAATTTGAATTCAGTTTAAAAAGCTGCTGCCAGTAAAAGTGATCAAGAAGTTATCGGATTGTTGTAAAAATGTATCTGCTGTCCTTACCCAGTCTGACCGATATGTGACTCCAGTCCCACACTGACTGCCCTTTGAAGTGACCTTACCACTTAGTTGCATCAAAACTGCTGCAAAGAGTACAGTGGTTCACATGTCCCACCACATTTTCAGGAAAATTAGGTGGGTAATAAATGCTGCCTTGACAGCCACACCCACATCTTGAGAATCAATAAACAAACGAGGCAGTGCCTGGTATCTTTTCACTAATTTAATCTCCAGTATCTTCACGAACTTTCCTTCAACAGCCTCAATCTATCCACCATTCCCAAATCCTTGGCTTTCTTCAGCACTTGTCCCTCTATTATACTAAAAATAAATCTGCCGTTGATTGTACTGGTCTCCAACTACATATCCTGAAGGTTCAGGGTCTGATGCTCTCCTGGCCATATCACTGATTGAATCTAATTCTATCCACTGACCCTCAGAGAATCTCACGCCGACTCTCTCCTGAAAATTCCTGTGCCTCTCATGGCAGCAATCCTTTTAAGCTGCTGATTAACAGGAGCTTTCCATATTTCTCCGCTTTGTGTTGGATCTGTCTTTTACCTTTTGGAATATTGCACAATAAACATGCATCGCTAACTCCATCTTAGTTATAATGTTCTCAGCTGTTTCCCTGAGTTGACATCTCTTATTGGCCTTTTCGGTTAAACTTTATTGAGAGCACACATTCCCTTTTAATTCTGTCTGCCATCTCTTTTTAAATCTTTCCTTCACTTGAGATTTTATTTTTACTGTTTACGTCTCTGGTCTATTTATCTGATATCTGCTGGTGTCCGTCGGTACAGGTGCCAAAGTTAATATTTAATTTTTTAAGTTTCCTTTGTTTCTTATGATTTGGCTTTCTATTAGTTGCAGTTCTCTAAAATGGGGTAAGTTTTGTTACTTTGTTTGGTTCAACAATGTCTCCTTACAGGTTCTAATAAACTTCCAATGTGCTTTCCTGTTAAAAAACAGGACAGGCAGAGGCAGATTTAATACCCTGAGGAATTGATCTGCTTCGGTTACCCAGTCCCTGTTATTATACCCAATTGCTGAAACTTTGTGCTGTTTGGGAGGCTTTGCTTGAAGCTTAACGATTTAGTTTAGAGATACAGCACTGAAACAGGCCCTTTGGCCCACCGAGTCTGTGCCGACCATCAACCACCCATTTATACTAATCCTACACTAATCCCATATTCCCACCACATCCCCACCTGTCCCTATATTTCCCTGCCACCTACCTATACTAGGGGCAATTTATAATGGCCAATTTACCTATCAGCCTGCAAGTCTTTGGCATGTGGGAGGAAACCGGAGCACCCGGAGGGAACCCACGCAGACACAGGGAGAACTTGCAAACTCCACACAGGCAGTACCCAGAATTGAACCCAGGTCGCTGGAGCTGTGAGGCTGCAGTGCTAACCACTGCGCCACTGTGCCACTTTACATCTGGCATATGAATAGGAGACACGTTCCGCAGATTGTCACTCGCCACCAAGACAGGATCGGTAGTGATCTGATCACAACAACAACTTGTATTTCCATAGCGCCTTCAAGGTAACAAAACATCCCAAGGCGTTTCCCAGCAGCATTATAACACAATGTAATGACACCAAGCCACAAAGGAGTTATTAAGTTCGATGATGAAGAGGCAGATTTTAAGGAGTGTCTCAAAGCGGAAAAGAGAGGTGAAGAGGTGTCGGAAGGGAATTCCACAGCTTGGGGCCTAAGCAATTGAAGGCACAACCACCAATGGTGGAGTAATTAACATCAAAGATGCACAAGAGGCCAGAATTAGAGGAGTGTAGTGATAACACACTGTACAAGAGATTTCCCTATACATTCGAAGAGCTGATCAAGTTACACAAATCTAACTCTCCCACTTTCTGTCCCTGCTTCCTTCAGCAGTAATACAAATCACAGCCCATGTCAGCACTCAGTAATTAAAGCAATACATATGCATTATCGAAACTCCTGAAATAGTGAGAGATGCTCAAACCCAAATCAATGAACACCGTGTGTTTAGGACACGGTTTTGTTTTTCTATTTTATAAGATATCCCCTCACCTTAAACTCTTCGGTAGCTTCTTCCAGTGGCAGTAAATCATGATGTTGATGACTTTTTGAACTCTGACAAACAACGCAGATGAGCTGATAATCAGTTTTACAAAATAATTTCACCTTCTCCTTGTGGAGGCTGCATAGCTCCTTCTGTTGATCACTCTTTAGCCACATCTCCCACATGTTGATCATCTCAAAGGATTGCTCAGATTGCACTGTGCTCCAATATAAACACTTTTAAATTTCTGTCTCTGATTCCAGCAGCAATATTATAAATCTCAGTCCAGAAAAGGGCAGGGTAGTGATGAATATCAACGGATTGTTGAAAAACCAGTCTGGTTAATTAATTTCCTTCAGGGAAGCTTCCACCCCAGCCCAGTCTGGCCTGAATGTGTTTCCCATCCCACATGGGATGGGAACAACAAGAGAGAACAGTAAAATACATATCAGGCAGAGCCAGCAGCAACAAGAAGGACAAGACTCAGACAACTGCAGCCCAGTTAACTCTGCAAAGTCATCACCGACGTCACCAACAGGGGACGTGAGTCCAAATTAGAACATTTGATCCACAGATTAGTTGAGCAATAGGCTGACAGAATCCCATGAGTGAGTTACCCAGACTCCTCCAACACCATTCCTGGGAATGTCCTGCTTCACTGACAGAATACACCCACCAGGGATGGGGTCAGAATGATATACCACCAGCTGGATGTGGTCCAACAACAGTGATTCCAGACCCCAAGATATCTCGTGGTTTCAAGTTACAAAAGGTCATGGAAAACTCCAACTGATCACCACCGACTGACCCGCTCAGCTGCTGAATCGGGACTGTATATTGGGTGAAACAGTGAGACACCAGCAACAAAACAGAATGTACTCTGGACAGGGGAATGTAACAGCACTGACCAAGGTAACCGGGTCCTGAGGGGTACAGAACGTACTCAGGACAGGGGAATGTAACAGCACTGACCCAGATAACCGGGTCCTGAGGGATACAGAATGTACTCTGGACAGGAATGTAACAGCACTGACCCAGATAACCGGGTCCTGAGGGATACAGAATGTACTCTGGACAGGGGAATGTAACAGCACTGACCCAGATAACTGGGTCCTGAGGGATACAGAATGTACTCTGGACAGGGGAATGGAACCGTACTGACCCAGATAACCGGGTCCTGAGGGATAGAGAATGTACCCTGAACAGGGGAATGGAACAGTACTGACCCAGTTAACCGGGTCCTGAGGGATACAGAATGTACTCTGGACAGGGGAATGTAACAGTACTGACCCAGATAACCGGGTCCTGAGGGATACAGAATGTACTCTGGACAGGGGAATGTAACAGTACTGACCCAGATAACCGGGTCCTGAGGGATAGAGAATGTACCCTGAACAGGGGAATGGAACAGTACTGACCCAGTTAACCGGGTCCTGAGGGATACAGAATGTACTCTGGACAGGGGAATGTAACAGTACTGACCCAGATAACCGGGTCCTGAGGGATAGAGAATGTACTCTGGACAGGGGAATGTAACAGTACTGACCCAGATAACCGGGTCCTGAGGGATACAGGATGTACTCTGGACAGGAATGTAACAGCACTGACCCAGATAACAGGGTCCTGAGGGATAGAGAATGTACCCTGAACAGGGGAATGGAACAGTACTGACCCAGATAACCGGGTCCTGAAAGATACATAATGTACTCTGGACAGGGGAATGTAACAGCACTGACCCAGATAACTGGGTCCTGAGGGATAGAGAATGTACCTTGAACAGGGGAATGGAACAGCACTGACCCAGATAACTGAGTCCTGGGGGACACAGACTGTACTCTGGACAGGGAAATGTAACAGCATTGACCCAGATAACCGGGTCCTGAGGGACACAGACTGTACTCAGGAGAGGGGAATGTAACAGCACTGACCAAGATAACCGGGTCCTGAGGGGCACACAATGTACTCTGGAAAGGGAAATGTAACAGTACTGACCCAGATAACCGGGTCCTGAGGGACACAGAATGTACCCTGGTCAGGGGAATGTAACAGCACTGACCCAGATAATCAGGTCCTGAGGGAGAGAGAATGTACTCTGGACAGGGGAATGGAACAGCACTGACCCAGATAACCGGGTCCTGAGGGATAGAGAATGTACTCTGGACAGGGGAATGGAACAGCACTGACCCAGATAACCGGGTCCTGAGGGACACAGAAAGTACTATGGTCAGGGGAATGTAACAGCACTGACCCAGATAATCAGGTCCTGAGGGAGAGAGAATGTACTCTGGACAGGGGAATGTAACAGCACTGACCCAGATAACCGGGTCCTGAAATACACAGAATGTACTCTGGACAGGGGAATGTAACAGCACTGACCCAGATAACTGGGTCCTGAGGGATACAGAATGTACCCTGAACAGGGGAATGGAACAGTACTGACCCAGATAACCGGGTCCTGAGAGATACAGAATGTACTCTGGACAGGGGAATGTAACAGCACTGACCCAGATAACCGGGTCCTGAGGGATACAGAATGTACTCTGGACAGGGGAATGTAACAGTACTGACCCAGATAACCGGGTCCTGAGGGATACAGAATGTACTCTGGACAGGGGAATGTAACAGTACTGACCCAGATAACCGGGTCCTGAGGGATACAGAATGTACTCTGGACAGGGGAATGTAACAGCACTGACCCAGATAACCGGGTCCTGAGGGATACAGAATGTACCCTGAGCTGGGGAATGGAACAGTACTGACCCAGATAACCGGGTCCTGAGGGATACAGAATGTACTCTGGACAGGGGAATGTAACAGTACTGACCCAGATAACCGGGTCCTGAGGGATACAGAATGTACTCTGGACAGGGGAATGTAACAGTACTGACCGAGATAACTGACTGACGATGGATGGTTGTGACCAGACCTATATCAGATGGTGACTGGGTGTCTCAAAGTGCTTTTCCGCCAATTAAGCACTTTTGAAGTGTCGTCATTGTTATGATGTTGGAAACACAGCAGCCAATCTGCATGCAGCAAACTACCACAAACTGCAATACAATAACAACCAGATAACATGGTTTTTTGTGATATCGTTTGAGGGACAAATATTGGCCACGACACTGGTGATAACTCTACTGGTCTGCTTCGAAATAGTGTCACAGGATCTTTTACACCTATCTGAGAGGGCAGACAGGTCCTCGGTTTAACGTCATCCAAAAAGCAGCACCTGTAGCAGTGCAGGGCTCCCTCTGTGTTGGACTGGAGTTTCAGCGTTGATTTTTGTGTTCAGATCTCTCGGGCTATGAAGATAGAGCAGGGGATTGGGAATGACTGGGTTGCTCTACAGGGAGTCAGCATGGACTTAATGGGCCAAATGGCCGCCTTCTATACTAAAACCTACAGTGAGGCTTGAAATCAGTATTTTCTGACTTGAAGGTGCTCGTGCTACCCATTGAGCCACAGGTGGCACACGCTCCATGTGCTTAAATGTTAAAGGTTATTACATAAAGTAGGCTTGTACTCTTTGGAATGCAGAAGGTTTAGGGGTGATTTGAAGGGGTTTTAGTATTTTGAAAATAATTGATGGGGTACACAGAAAAAAAAGTTTTCTGCTAGTGGGGGAGTCTAGGAAATGGGGACATAGCCTTAAAATCAAAGCCAAGTCATTGAGGAGAGTGGATAGGAAGCACATCTTCACACAAAGGGTGGTAGAAATGTGGAATTGCCTCCCACAAAAAGCAGCTGTCACCTCAATTCATAATTTTATATCTGAGATTGACAAATTTTCACGAGCCAAGTGTTATGCAGCCAATGCGGGTAAACAGAGCTGTGATCTGATTGCATGGCGGAACAGGCATGAGGGGCTGAATGGCCTCTTCCTGTTCCTATGTTCCCGAAGCAGCAGGTGAGCCCTGGATATAGAGGTTGTTCAGGTCAGGTGGAACACACTTCAGGTGTGCATCATTGTTTCTACCCAGGAGGGAACAGGAGGAAAAACAGCTTTTACATACTTGAAAAGTTGTGGTATCCCAACCCAAAGATGAATTCCAAGCTCTTCATTGAAACCTGCTGTGCTCCCTCTGCACAAGTCTGAAATATTGGGCTGCGTTTTACGTGCCCACTACCAATTTCGGCTGTGGGTGAACAAAACGGTGGCCTGCCTGTGCCGCGGAGCCGCCACAATTCCAAGCACGGCGGCTCATTTAAATAGCTGGGGTGGGGGGGCCAGAATCCGCCACCCCCCCTCCCGCCCCCCCCACTCCCGATCACGTGGAGGGAACAGGCTGTCCATCCCCGGCAATGGCGCCAGCTGCCTGTGCGCAGGCGCTGACGCCATTTTTAAAGGCCTGTTAGCCCTAACGGCTAATTTAAATATTTAAAGGTAAAGTGAATTAAAATAAATACATTTCTTTTGCCCCTTTCCTACCCCCCATACCAATTAAATTAATTATTTGCCATTGCCCCCCCAAAAACACTTATCTTTACCATCTGACCTTCCCCCCGCCCCAAAACTACAGAAACGTTTAACTACAACACTTCCCACCGTCCCCTACATCCATGATGATAATTTGACCCCCCTCGCTCCCACACTGATAAACTTACCTCCCTACCCCTCCCTACAAGTGCGGCCCCTCATTTCCCCTGACGGGGATCTGAAGGCATGGGAGTGCCAGCCACTGGGCCGAAGATTGCAGAGGGACATCAGGCAGCGATGTGAGCTTTATTAATTCATTCATTTAAATTTATTTAAATATTCAAATTGGGATGCTGTCGCCAAGCTGTTGGGGTGGGGGGGGCGGGGGTGCGCGGCGCTGCCACAAGGCCTCGATGCCGCCGGTAATATCAGGCCAGGCCCTGTCAGCATTGGGGTGCGTGACGGCCCTCTCCCGGAGGCATATTCAGGTCCTCCCCCCACCACCCCGGCCATGGAACCTGACCCCTGTGGGGGGGGGGGGGTTGGGGGAGAACAAAATCCAGCCCATCTATTTACATCAAGGATAAAACTGGACCCAGCACTGACCGCTAGGGGGCTCCACTTCCAATCTGCACCAATTGGAGCGAAAAATGCACTGGGGAGATTTTTAAGCAGCCACACGGTCCCCTCTCCCATTACCCGGGGCAGGGGGAGGTAGGCAGGGAAGAAGAGGAAGAAGCAGCAAGAAGCTGAAACTCTTTCATTTCTCTTCCTCTTGTTGCAATGGATGTTGTTGGTATCTCATCAGTGCCGTGAATTTGATTTCAAGAGGGGAAAAAAAAAATTAGAACAGATCCCTGGGCGGAAGAAGCAGATTGAGGGTGAGTGGAATGGGGTTAAAATCTGCCGCAAACCCAGGTTAAATCAAGGCTGATGCTCCAGTGCAGCACAGAGGGAGCTCTGCACTGCTAGAGTTGCCATATTTTGGATGAGACGTTAAACCAATGCCCTGTCTGCCCTCTCAGGTTGGTGTAAAAGATCCCATGGCACTATTTTGAAGCAGACCAGTGGAATTATCCCCAGTGTCCTAGTGGTAGAAGGGATCCACTCTGGATATTTGCATGATAGAACAGTTAGGGGAATACATAGAACAATATACATAGTCTTGCAGATAACATTAAAGGGAATCCAAAAGTCTTCTTTCAGCATATAAGTCATAAAAGGAGGAGTGGGGCCAATTAAGAACCTAAAAGGGGTTTCACACATGGAGGCAGGGGGCATGGCTGAGATATTAAATGAGTACTTTGCATCTGTCTTTACAAAGGAAGAAGATGCTGCCCAAGTCATGGTGAAGAAGGAAGAAGTTGAGACACTGGATGGACTAAAAATTGATAAAGAGGAGTTATTAGTTAGGCTGGCTGTACTTAAATTTGATAAGTCACCAGGGCCGGATCAGATGCATCTGAGGATACTGAGGGAAGTAAGGGTGAAAATGACAGAAGCACTGGCCATAATCCTCCAATCCTCCTCAGCTACAGGGATGGTGCCACAGGACTGGAGAATTGCAAATGTGACATCCTTATTCAAAAAACGGTGTAAGGACAAGCCCAGCAACCACAGGGCAGTCAGTTTAACCTCGGTGGTGGGAAAGCTTTTAGAAATGATAATTGGGGACAAAATTAACAGTCACTTGGACAAATGTGGGCATGGACAGACTCATGGAATGTGTGGATAAGTGGTAGATAAAATTTAATGCTGAAAAGTGTGATATGGTTCATTTTAGTAGGAAGAATTAGGAGAGTCAATATAAACTAAAGGGTGCAATTCTAAAGGGGTGCAGGAGCAGAGTGACCTGGGGGTATATATGCACAAATCATTGAAGGTTGCAGGGCAGGTTGAGAAAGCAGTTAATAAAGCATATAGGATCTTGGGCTTTATAAATTGACATATAGAGTACAAGAACAAGGAAGTTATGATAAACCTATATAATACACTGGTTGAGCCTCAATTGGAGTATTGTGTCCAGTATTGGGCACCACACTTTAGGAAGGATGTTAAGGCATTTGAGAGGATGCCGAAAAGATTCACGAGAATGGTTCTGGGGATGAGGAACTTCAGTTATGTGGCTAGATTGAAGAAGATGGAGCTGTTCTCCTTGGAGAAGAGAAGATTAGATGAGATTTAATAGAAGTGTTCAAAATCGGTCTGGACAGATTAGATCGGTAGAAACTGTTCCCGTTGGCAGAAGGGCTAAATGGCCTCCTTCTGTGCTGTAACCTTTCTATGAATATCCCACTCAGCATGGTGCTGGACTCTTAAAGATTGGAGATCTCATGGGACAAACTAATTCTCTAAACAACCTTGTGCAGCTCCTTAAAATGCACAGGACTGAGATCGCTGTGATAGACGGATTGTATGCTGTGATTACGGCTATGTCCAGCAGAATTAAATGGTTAGAAATGGAAGCACAGGAGAAGGAAATCCAGCAAGTTAGAGATAAAATTGTTGACCAACAAGCTGAAGTGGCTTGTTCAGATGCATTTAAAGTTTCTGTAGACAGGGACCATCTCAAAACTGAGAGTGAAAAGGGGAAATGTGAGAGGTGTAAAGATGATTTGGGGATTGCAGGACAGGTAGGCAGTTGTAATGATTCAGCAACTGAGACTTTCAACTCATTTTTGAATGACCTCCGGTTTACGGAGGGTCGAATGTGGGAGGCCGGCCAGGCGTGTGTTAGAATAGTCAAGTCTAGAGGTAACAAAGGCATGGATGAGGGTTCCAGCAGCAGAAAAGCTGAGGCAGGTGTGGAGACAGGTGATGTTACGGAGGTGGAAATAGCGATAGCATGGATAAGTCGCTGATAGCTCATCTTGGGATCAAATATGACACCAATGTTGCGAACAGTCTGGTTCAGCCTCAGTCAGTTGCCAGAGAGAGTGAAGGAATCAGTGGTGAGGAAGTGGAGTTTGTGACAATGTCCATCTTCCCAATATTTAATTGGAGGAAATTTCTACTTATCCAGTACTGGATGTCAGATAAGCGGTCTGATAATTTAGGGATAGTGGAGGAGTCGAGAGAGGTGCTGGTGAGGTGAAGCTGGGTGTAGTCAGTGCACATGTGGAAAGTGACGTGCTTTTGGATGATGTCACAACATTGAGTAATAGGAAGGGGGGTGGACTTAGGATAGATCCTTGTGGGGGGCACCATAGGTAAAGGTGCAGGAAGGGGAAGAGAAGCCTTAATGGTGATTCTATGCTACGATTAGATAGGAATGAAATCAGGGGAGTACAGATCCACCCAGCTGGATAAAAGTGGAGCGGAGTTGGAGGAGGATGATGTGGTCAACCATGTTAATGGTTGCAGACATGTCAGGAAGGAAAAGGAGGGAACATTTATCTTTGTCACAGTCACACAGGGTGTCATTTGTGACTTTAATAAGAGCTGTTTCTGTACTGTGGCAGGGACAGAAACTTGATTGGAGGGAGTTCCGGAAAAGATGGGCATAAGTTTTGGAGGCAACATCAATTTGAATGACTTTGGGGAGGAAAGGGAGGTTGGAGACAGCAAAGAAATATGTATTATTTTTGAAATATTGGGTCCTTCTATTTTTAGGTCTGAAACCTGAGTTTACAAGAGAGCGTGACCAAATTATCAAATTATGAATACTGCTTTTCTATTGACAGCCACTTTAGAAAATTGGCTAAGTAATCTCCAGCTTGCGACTTGGGGTTATTGTATAAGATTTGGCACTTTTGGCACATCAGCCCATAACAAGGAGTCAATATTTTACAGAGGATGAGAGCAAATAAGGCCTGAATGACTGAGAAATACAAAATTAAAAGCAAAATACTGCAGATTCTGTAAATTTGAAATAAAAATAGAAAATGATGAAAATACGCAGCAAGTCTGACAGCATCTGTGGAGAGAGAAACAGAGTTAAGATTTCAGGATAATGATCTTTTGTCAGAACTGGAAAAAGTTAGAGATGTAATAGTTTTAAAGCAAGTACAGAGGCAGGGAAAGTGGGGAGGAGAAGAATAAAAGGGAAGGTCTGTGATAGAATGGAAGACAGGAGAGATTAAATGACAGCAGGAATGATAGTGTAAGGCAAAGGTGGTGGTAATGGGACAAGTATCGAATCAATAATCATAGAATCATAGAATGGTTGCAATACAGAGAAGGAGGCCATTTGGCCCATCATGTCCGTGCCAGCTCACAGCCAGAGCAATTCAAGTATTCCCACTCCCCTGCCCTTTCCCCAGACCCCTGTCATTTTTTTCTCCAGGTGCTTATCCAATTCCCTTTTGAAGGCACCGATTGTATCTGCCGAGAGGGGGTTTAAATGGGGAAAGCAGAATCATTAGCAACAGCTGCAGTCAAAAAACACAAGAAGAACCCTGTCAAGAGAAAGACTGTCACTGACCTTATCTCCTCCAGAGATAGTCATTTAGTAGTACAGAACTTGAGCATTGCTGAAAATAGAGACATGTTATCGAAGCTTTTCGTCTTGCACTCATCAGGACCATCGCAAGAATAACCAATGTAAGGGAAAACATGAGAAGAGAGTGCTGATTGGTTGGCAAGTGAACTCTGATTGGTAGAGGTGTTGCCATGGAGAATGCACCAGTTTATGGTGACTGACAGTTAACTGCCAAGCTTTGTTTAAAATTTAAGCTAGGCAGCTTGACTCTGATTGGTCAGGGTATTGCCCTGAGGAATGAACCAGCGAATGGCTGTCAGTTATTTTGTTCAGCTGAAACAGACGTTATGTTTGTACATATTCTTTCTGTCTGCAAAGAACAGGGCCCTGTGTATTAATATATGTCGCTTCCAGTACGTACTAATACACCTCACTGCGAGCCCTACTGACAATCTTCAATTGGTTATCAACGTAATACTTAGCACACTGAGGATTATTTAGCAAATGTTGTCCAATCGCGGAATCACATCTAATGTTGAACACTGTGTTTGAGTTTTGCAAGCACGGGCTGGTTGGGTACGGCCCGTACTTTGCCAGTTCCGAACAGCAGAAGGGACATGTTGTTTGATGAATGTTGACAGGAATTCTGCTGTCCCACTTGCACTTCCTCAAACAGATCGTTTGATTTTTTAAATAATTCATTTACCACTCCATTTTGTCTTGCATCATTACCTCTTCTGTCAGTCAATGTCTCCTGCCTTCAGTTCTATCACGGACTTTCCCTTTAGTTCTTCCCTCTTGACCCCTTTCCCTGCCTGTGTACTTGCTTTAAATCTGTTACATGGTTAATTTTCTCCAGTTCTGACAAAGGGTCATTGACCAGAAACATTAACTCTTGTTTCAAAGGCGAAATATGGTGGATACTGGAAATCTGAAAAATAAAACAGAAAACGCTGGAAATACTCAGCAGGTTTGGCAGCATCTATGGAGAGAGAAACAGAGTTAACGTGCCAGGTCAATGACCTTTCTTCAAAACTGATGACCTTAAAACTGTTTCTCTCTGCACAGATGCTTCCAGAGCAGCTGATTATTTCCAGCATTTTCTATTTTTATTTTTTGAATGATTGAGTGTGATGAAGTTACCTGGAGTTGTTAGGAGATCATGAAAGTGCTTGTTACGAATATGTTCATTTCAATTTAAGATTGTTCCCCGGAAGGTAAGAGGTTCAAGTGAAACTTCCGTGCTTTCTGAAAACTCAAATACATAGCTTTGTTTAAAGAAGGACAAGAAACAGCTTTGGAGAATTACAAAGTTAGTTGGATTTTTTTTTCTCTTTTCTTGCTTTTTATTTATTTAAAGTCAAGTCTGAAATTGCCATTGTGCTGACTGACTCCTCCCATCCCCGAAAGGGATTTTCACAGCACAGAGGTAATTAACTGCTTACTTCTATTTGCCATTTTTCATCTCTCAATGTAAAGACTTGTTGGATTCATTTTTTTCCTAACTATGAGATCAAAATGATACCAGCTCATTCAGTACTGCGAAAGTTCTTGTAGAACAAGTTGCACTGAGGAATTTGAGATGATTGTTAGTGATAATGGAGTATGATTTGCAGGCCAGGTGATGAAAGAAATGTGCACTCTGTTTGGATGGAGCAAAAATGTCACATCTCAAACTATCTGCATGGATCAGGCTTAGTGGAAAGAACAAATATAACAGTTAAAATTATGTTGGAGAAAGTAGTCAGTGAGACTGGGATCTTAAAAGTGCACCTGATTTTGATGGTAATTAGAGGGGACTTTGTTTAAAAGTGCTGAAATAACATCATTTCACTTTTGAAGCCACATCAGGTTATGAAAGATTGTCTCCCGGAACACCTCTATGCTGTCCTGATGCCGAATATGTCAAAGCAAACCAATGCCACTGAATCCTTTCCTGAACACAGCCCGTTGAAAGACCTCCCCTTTTCAGTTCATGAATATGGTCAATTACTGACTAAATTCCAACCTGAATGGAGAGTTATATTCTTGTTAAGATGCTCCTTGCTGCTCTGTTGGATTTTGTTCTGACCAAAGAACAAAGATCAAAGAGCAAAGAACAAAGAAAATTACAGCACAGGAACAGGCCCTTCAGCCCTCCAAGCCTGCGCCGATCCAGATCCTCTATATAAACATGTCGCCTATTTTCTAAGGGTCTGTATCTCTTTGCTTCCTGCCCATTCACGTATCTGTCTAGATACATCTTAAAAGACGCTATCGTGCCCGCATCTACCACCTCCGCTGGCAACGCGTTCCAGGCACCCACCACCCTCTGCGTAAAGAACTTTCCACGCATACCCCCCCTAAACTTTTCCCCTCTCACTTTGAACTCGTGACCTCTAGTAATTGAATTCCCCACTCTGGGAAAAAGCTTCTTGCCATCCACCCTGTCTATACCTCTCATGATTTTGTACACTTCAGTCAGGTCCCCCCTCAACCTCCGTCTTTCTAATGAAAATAATCCTAATCTACTCAACCTCTCTTCATAGCTAGCACCCTCCATACCAGGCAACATCCTGGTGAACCTCCTCTGCACCCTCTCCAAAGCATCTACATCCTTTTGGTAATGTGGCGACCAGAACTGCACGCAGTATTCCAAATGTGGCCGAACCAAAGTCTTATACAACTGTAACATGACCTGCCAACTCTTGTACTCAATACCCTGTCCGATGAAGGAAAGCATGCCGTATGCCTTCTTGACCACTCTATTGACCTGCGTTGCCACCTTCAGGGAACAATGGACCTGAACACCCAAATCTCTCTGCACATCAATTTTCCCCAGGACATTTCCATTTACTGTATAGTTCACTCTTGAATTGGATCTTCCAAAATGCATCACCTCGCATTTGCCCGGATTGAACTCCATCTGCCATTTCTCTGCCCAACTCTCCAATCTATCTATATTCTGCTATGTTCTCTGACAGTCCCCTTCACTATCTGCTACTCCACCAATCTTACTGTCGTCTACAAACTTGCTGATCAGACCACCTATACTTTCCTCCAAATCATTTATGTATATCACAAACAACAGTGGTCCCAGGACCGATCCCTGTGGAACACCACTGGTCACACGTCTCCATTTTGAGAAACTCCCTTCCACTGCTACTCTCTGTCTCCTGTTGCGCAGCCAGTTCTTTATCCATCTAGCTAGTACACCCTGGACCCCATGTGCCTTCACTTTCTCCATCAACCTACTATGGGGAACCTTATCAAACGCCTTACTGAAGTCCATGTATATGACATCTACAGCCCTTCCCTCATCAATCAACTTTGTCACTTCCTCAAAGAATTCTATTAAGTTGGTAAGACATGACCTTCCCTGCACAAAACTATGTTGCCTATCACTGATAAGCCTATTTTCTTCGAAATGGGAATATATCCTATCCCTCAGTATCTTCTCCAGCAGCTTCCCTACCACTGATGTCAGTCTCACCGGTCTATAATTACCTGGATTATCCCTGCTACCCTTCTTAAACAAGGGGACAACATTAGCAATTCTCCAGTCCTCCGGGACCTCACCCGTGTTTAAGGATGCTGCAAAGATATCTGTTAAGGCCCCAGCTATTTCCT
This sequence comes from Heterodontus francisci, assembly GCF_036365525.1. Taxonomy (NCBI): domain Eukaryota; kingdom Metazoa; phylum Chordata; class Chondrichthyes; order Heterodontiformes; family Heterodontidae; genus Heterodontus; species Heterodontus francisci. The sequence goes on from NC_090399.1 coordinate 12,297,916, forward strand.
CTCTCACTTCTCTCAGTAACCTGGGATAGATCCCATCCGGACCTGGGGACTTGTCCACCTTAATGCCTTTTAGAATACCCAACACTTCCTCCCTCCTTATGCCGACTTGACCTAGAGTAATCAAACATCTATCCCTAACCTCAATATCCGTCATGTCCCTCTCCTCGGTGAATACCGATGCAAAGTACTCGTTTAGAATCTCACCCATTTTCTCAGACTCCACGCATAATTTTCCTCCTTTGTCCTTGAGTGGGCCAATCCTTTCTCTAGTTACCCTCTTGCTCCTTATATATGAATAAAAGGCTTTGGGATTTTCCTTAACCCTGTTTGCTAAAGATATTTCATGACCCCTTTTAGCTCTCTTAATTCCTCGTTTCAGATTGGTCCTACATTCCCAATATTCTTCCAAAGCTTCGTCTTTCTTCAGCCTCCTAGACCTTATGTATGCTTCCTTTTTCCTCTTAGCTAGTTTCACAATTTCACCTGTCATCCATGGTTCCCTAATCTTGCCATTTCTATCCCTCATTTTCACAGGAACATGTCTCTCCTGGACGCTAATCAACCTCTCTTTAAAAGCCTCCCACATATCAAATGTGGATTTACCTTCAAACAGCTGCTCCCAATCTACATTCCCCAGCTCCTGCCGAATTTTGGTATAGTTGGCCTTCCCCCAATTTAGCACTCTTCCTTTAGGACCACTCTCGTCTTTGTCCATGAGTATTCTAAAACTTATGGAATTGTGATCACTATTCCCAAAGTAGTCCCCTACTGAAACTTCAACCACCTGGCCCGGCTCATTCCCCAACACCAGGTCCAGTATCTCCTCCAGTCAGGGAGGAGATACCAGAATACCTGAACACTTCCCTTACCAATGACAATCAATGGTGCAAGATGGGCTGATATTTATCTGGCTGAATTATGCACCAAAACCTTAAATCTTATATACTTTTTGGTGTTGGCATGAAGGCAAATAAATTAACATTCATCAAAGCGTGGCAAATGTTTGAACAAGATCCCACAAATTTAGTTGGATCAGGGTAAATCAACAAAATGTCGGGAGAAGGATCAAATTATGGACTGACAGTGATTTGCAATTCGCCCATTTTGCTACTCTTAATTTTTTTTTTGAGTATCTTTGCCTTCAAACGCCTTCCTATTATGTAATCATGTGCAAGTAGAATTTAATCTGCAGTGCAGAGAGAAATGATACATGATTTTACTAACATAAAATCCTACAATCATAGAATGGTTACAGCACAGAAGGAGGCCATTCAGCCCGTTGTTTCCATGCCAACTGTCTGCAAGAGCACCTCAACTAGGCCCACTCACCCGTCTTTTCCCCATAGCCCTGTGAATTTTTGCTCTTCAGATAGTTATCCAATACTCTTCTGAAGGCCTCAATTGAATCTGCTTCCACCACATGCTCAGGCAGATTCCAGTTCATAACCACTCATTGTGGAAAAGAGTTTCTCCTCATGTCGCCATTGCTTCTTTAGCCAATCACCTTAGATCGATGTCCTCTGGTTCTCGATTCTTCCACCAACAGAAACAATGGGCTGAAATTTACGAGCGAGCCGGTCTGCCCGCGCGGATTCGTCATCGCTGAGCCCTGCGATATTTCGCGCGGGGGCTCATTTAACTGGAGGGGGCGGAGCAGCTGCCCCCGATGATGTAGAGGGGTTGGCCGCTCCATTCCCAGCAACGGTGTCCGGCGTCACCGCGCAGGCGCCAGTGCCATTTTTAAAGGGCTTCAAACTCTTCAGGTAGATTTAAATTTTTAAAGGTGCCACTGCAGTGAAATGAGAAATTAAATCTTCGTGAAACTTTCAATCCTCTTTCCCACCATCACCCCACCCCCCCCCCCTCACTGAGTGATCAATATATAAAATAACCTGTCCCCCGGAAAACCAATTTTTTACTTGACGTCCTTTCACCCACCCCCCCCCCCCCCCCAACTTTAGCACTTTTGACCTCAACCCCTTCCCACCATCCCCACACCCAAGGGGAAGGATTAAATAATGGACTGACAGTGATTTGTGATTCACACATTGTCCTACTCTTATTTTTTTCTTGCGTATCTTTGCCCTCAAATGCCTTCCTATTTATGTAATTGTGTGTATGTAGAATTTAATCCTGCAGTGCAAAGAGAAATAATACATGATTTTACTAACATAAAATCCTAGAATTATAGAATGGTTACAGCACAGAAGGAGGCTATTCGACTGTTGTTTCCATGCCAGCTCTCTCCAAGAACAACTCACCTAGTCCCACTCTGTCTTTTCCTCATAGCCCTGTGAATTTTTCCCCTTCTTTTTAAGGCCTCGGTTGATTCAGCCTCCATCACACTCTGACCAATTCCAGATCCTAACCACTCACTGCGTAGAAGAGTTTTTCCTCATGTTGCCATTGCTGGTGCATTCTCGTTCTGCATCCTTCCGCCAATGGGAACAGTTTCTCCCGATCTACTCTTTCAGACCCCTAATGATTTTGAAAACCTCTATCAAATCTCCTCTTAATTTTCTCTTCTCCAAGAACAGCCCCAGCTTCTCCAGCCTATCCACGTTATTGAAGTTCCTCATCCCTGGAACCATTCTCGTGAATCTTTTCTGCACCGTCTCTAATGTGTGGTGCCCATAACTGGACAAAATACTCCAATTGAAGCTGAACCATTGTTTTATACAGCTTCATCATAACTGCCTTGCTTTTGTACATTGTGGGCCGGTTCTTGAGCTCATCCTGACGTTTGGTTCCACGGCAGCAGGAGCCGGAGAATCGGAGCAGCAGCAGTCGCCACGGAACCGCACACCAGGATTGCTGGGCCCGATCTTCCCAGGGGCGAGGAAGCTCCGTGGCAGCACCTCCGCCGCTCTGCGATGGGACCCTAGCTTAAATATTTAAAATACCTCTCTGCATAGATTTCATTGTCATCCGTCACAATCTTCCCATCCGTTCCCAATCTTGAGTTCAACGTGCGACACTCACGCATCTTAACGTTCCCGTCCACAGGAAGCTGATGCCACCGAGCTGGGGAAGGGGTCACCTTTGCATTCTTCTATGGATGGGGGGGGGGTGGTTTATGGGGAAGGGAAGGGTCAACTCTGCATTCGTCTTTGGATAGTGGGGGGAGGGGGAAAGGGGGTCAACTCTGCATATTTTAAGGATAATGGGAGGAAGGGAGCAACTCTGCATTGTGTGTATGGATAAGGGGGGTGGTGGAAGGGGGCAACCTTGCATTATATTATGGGTGGGGGGGATCTCTGCATTTTGTTTGCAGGGCTGGCAGCCTTTTAAAAATGGCGCCAAATGGTGCCAGCACCTGCTCCCGCATCAGCTGACACCATTCATGGCCTGGCCGATGCCGCCCAAGCCACATGATCTGTAGGAGGAGTGCCGCCATCAAATGATAAGTGGCCACCTGTTGCAGAATCACGGCGGTGTAGCCATGTGGATCATTTGCGGGGCACCTGCCATTGTTCCGCACAACAAGTTCCAGCCCTATGTCCCTATTTATAACGCCCAGGATAGTGTATGCCTCATTAACCGTTTTCTCAACCTGCCCTGCCACCTTCAATAATTTATGCACATATACCCCCAGTGATACCCCCAGTCTGCTCCTGCATACTCTTTCGAATTGTACTCTGTTTTATATTGCCTCTCTCATTTTTCCTACCAAAATGAAATTTAATGCAGAGAAGTGTGAAATGATTCATCTGCCACTTTCCACCATCCCACCAGCCTGTCTATGTCATCTTGAAGTTTATCACTATCCTCCTCGCAGTTCACTATATTTCCATGTTTTGTGTCATCGCAAATTTTGAAATTGTGCCCTTACACCCAAATCTAGGTCATTAATACATATCAAGAAAAGTAGTGGTCTGAATATCGACCCCTGGGGAACCCCACTGTATACCTTCTTCCAGTCTGAAAAACACTGTTTACCACTATTCTGTTACCTGTCACTCAGTCAATTTCGTATTCATGCTGCTACTGTCCCTTTTATTCCATGGGCTCTAACTTTGCTGACAAGCCTTGTTAGGTGGCACTTGATCAAATGTCTTTTGGAAGTCCATGTACAACATATCAGCAGCATTACCCTTATCAACCCTCTCTGTTACCTCATCAAAAACTCACGCATTATTTAAATACAATTTGTCCTTAAGGCTTTCCTTAATTAATCCCCATTTGTCCAAGTGACTGTTAATTTTGTTCTCAATGATCATTTCTAAAAGCTCTCCCACCACCGAGGTTAAACTGACTGGCCTGTAGTTGCTGGGCTTGTCCTTACACCCTTTTTTGAACAAAGGTGTAACATTTGCAATTCTCCAGTCCTGTGGCACCACCCCTGTATCTAAGGAGGATTGGAAGATTATGGCCACTGGCTCTGCAATTTCCACCCTTACTTCCCCAAGTATCCTTGGATGCATCTCATCTGATTCTGGTGACTTAGCAAGTTTAGATACAGCTAGCCTATCTATTACCACCTCTTTATCAATTTTCAGCCCATCCAGTGTGTCAATTACCTCCTCTTTCACCTTGACTTGGGCAGCATCTTCTTCCTTGGTAAAGACAGATGCAAAGTACTCATTTAATATCTCAGCCATGCCCTCTGCCTCCATGTGTAAATCAGCGTTTAGGTCCATTATTGGCCCACTCCTCCTTTTACTATTCTTTTACTATTTATATGCCTATAGAAGGCTTATAGATTCCCTTTCATGTTACCTGCCAGTTTCTTCTCATACTCTCTCTTTGCTTCTCTTACTTACTTTTTCACTTTCCCTCTGAACCTTCTATATTCAGCCTGGTTCTCAATTGTATTATCCACCTCACATTTGTCATATGCATGTTTTTGCTGCTTCATCTGACTCTTTATCACTTTCATGATCCAGGGAGCTCTGGATTTGTTTTTCCTACCTTCCCCCATCATGGGAATGTACCTTGACTGTACCTCAACTGTCTCCTCTTTAAAGGCAGACCATTGTTCCGTTACAGTGTGCCTGCCAATCTTTGATTCCAGTTTACCTGGGACAGGTCCATTCTCATCCCATTGAAGTTGGCCCTCCCCAAATTAATTATTTTTACTCTGGGTTGTTCCTTGTCCTTTTCCATAATCAATCTAAACCTTATGATACTATAATTACTGTCCCTTAAATGTTCTCCTTCTGGCATTTGGTTCACTTGACCAGAACCAGATCCAGCAATGCTTCCTTCCTCTTTGGTCTGGAAACATACTATGCAGAAAATTCTCCTGAACACACTCTAGGGACACTTGCCCCTCTCTGCTTTTGGTACTATTACTATCCTAGTCTATATTAGGGGAATTAAAGTCCCCCATTATAAATACTCTCTAATTCTTGCATCTATCTGCAATTTCCTTGCAAATTTCTTCCCCTATATCTTTTCCAGTACTTGGCCTACAGAACACACCCAGCAATATAAAGATACCTCTATTATTTCTTAGTTTGAACCAAATAGATTCTGTCCTTGACCCCTCTCGGACTCCTCTCTCTCCAGCACTGTAATGTTCTCCTTATTCAATACAGCTACCCCTCCTCTTTTCTTTCCTTCCCTATCTTTCCTGACCACCTTGTATCTAGGAACATTTGGTATCCAGTTCTGCCCTTTTTCAAGCCAGGTCTCCATTATCACCACAACATCATTTTTCCACATGGCTATCTGCACCTGCAGCTCAATAACTTTATTTTGCGCACTCTGTGCATTCACTACATACACAGTAAACCTAATTTAGACTTTATTACATTCCCTTTTACTCTGACCTTACCTAATACCTTACTATTTCTACTCTTGTGTTATCTCTCTCTCCCAATTCCCTATGTTTTTCTCTCTAACAATACCTCCTGGTTCCCACAGCCCTACCAAGTTAGTTTAAAACCTCCCCAATAGCACCAGTAAATGGCCCAGCAAGGACATTGGCCTGGCTCTGTTCAGGTGCAACATTAACAACAACTTGTATTTATATAGTGAGTTCAATGGAATGAAATGTCACAAGGAACTTTGCTGGAGCATTCTAAAGCAAAACGTAACACTGAGCCACTTGGAAATATTAGAGCAGATGACCAAAATTTTGGTCAAAGTGGTCGGTATTAAGGATAAAAGAATAAAAGAGAGTTTGAGAGGCAAAGAGGCTTAGGGAGGGAACTGCAGAGCTTTGGGTCTTGACAGCTGAGGCATGACCATCAATAATGGAGCAATTAAAATCAGGGATGTTCAAGAGGCCAGATGAAGAAGAGTGCAGATATCACTGCGTGTTGTAGGTCTGGGGGAGATTTACATGTCAGGTCAATGACCTTTCATTAGAACTGATGACCTTCACTCTGTTTCTCTCTCCACAGAAGCTGCCTGACCTGTTCAGCATTTCCAGCATTTTCTGTTTTTATATCTTGAATGATCGAGTGTGATCAAGTTACCTGCAGCTTTTTTCACAGTGCAGTTCTTGCTGCTACTTGCCACGTTACATTCCTGAATATAAAGAGACTTGTTTTTTTAAGTATCAGCTCAAAGCAATGTGAGAATGCTTACTATTGTGAAAGTTCTTATGGAACAAGTTCTTTGTATTTGGGAATTTAAGATGATTAATAGTGACGATGGAACATGATTTGTGGGCCAAGTGATGAAAGAAATGTACAATATGTTTGGGATAGACCAGAAAGTCCACATCTCAAACTACCTGCATGTGTCAGGTTTGGTGGAAAGAACAAATGGAACAGTTAAAACTATGTTGAAGAAAGTAGTCAGTGCGACCAGGATCTTAAAAGTGCACCTGATTTTGATAGTATTTAGATTGGTCAGGTTGGCATCCTTCCATCTACAAAATGTGATGCACATGCAACAAACAATCCATTTAGGTGGGGTGTCTTCTCTTGGTGCACCTTTGCTAATGGCTTTGAAGGGCAATCCTTGAGAGACAGGTTCTGCCACAAGTGCCACATGTGAAGCTGCCAAGTGACACTGTGAGTTGTTGTTTTCAGTGTTGGTGCTTGTTGCCAAGCTACTATAGCAACTGGTCATCATGGTAGTGCACACCAGTCCGTAGGATGTGTCACCATTTCCCTCTTTCGCCAGCTAGTTACTCCTAAGTGCGATAGTCGATATTTAGGACCTTCATGTCACACTTGCAAGCATCCTTGAAGCACAGCTTTTGGGCGCCCCACAGGTCGTCTGGCCTCAGCTACCTGACCATACAAAAGGTCCTTGGGTATGCGATTGTCTTTCATCCTGTGGACGTGTCCAATCCACCGAAGCCGCCTCTGTTTGATTAGTGCCAACACACTGGGAGCTCTGCCTTTGAGAGGGCTGCCACATTTGTGATTGTCCTGCCAGGATATACCCATACTGTGGCGCTGACAGCAAAGATGGAAATTATTGAGCTTCCTTTCCTGGCAACTGTAAGTTGCCCAAGCTTCACAGCCAAGTGCAGAGAACACGGGCTTTATAAACCATCAGCTTGTTCCTGAGGGTCAGCTTGGTGTTATTTCATGCGTGTTTTGCAAATAGGCCCAAAGTTGGTAGCTGCTTTCCCTATGCGAGTATCGAGCTCTGCATCAAGCGACAGATTGTCACTGTGGACCCAAGGTACCAGAATTTGCTAACCACTTCCAGTGGGGTGTTATTTAGTGTGATCAGGGGCGGAAATGCAATGCCATGCCCCATGACCATGGTTTTCTTGATGCTTATAGTCAAAGAGAACAAGTTACAGGCATGGGAGAGACAGTCCATTAGTCTTTGTAGCTGAGATACTAGCGCAGCACCATCAGTGTAGATGAGTTCTCTGATCAGGACATGATGTGTTTTTGTCTTTCATTTCAGCCTTGATAGATTGTGGAGCTTGCCATCTGACCTAGTGTGCAGGTAGACTCCTTCCATATCTGCGGGGAAGACGAAGGTCAGGAGCATGGAGAAAAATATGCCAAACAGAGTGGGGGTTTGGACACAACCTCCCTGTTTCACTCCATTCTTTACTCTGAAACTGTTGAAAGTAGAGCCCTCAAACTGTATGGTGCAGTGTACATTGTCATGGAAGGAGTGGATGAGACTGAGGAACTTCAGTGGACAGCCAATTTTTTCCAAAATCTTGTAGAGCCCTGTTCTGCTGATGGTGTCGAATGTCTTAGTGAGATCTACAAAAGTAAGGTAAAGGGGTATATATTCTGTTCCCTACACTTCTCCTGTAGCTGGCATATGGAGAAGATCATATCCACAGTAGATCTGCCAGCATGGAATCCGCACTGCACTTCCGGGTACATTTAGTCTGCAAGTAAATGGAGTCTTAAGCATGACCCTAGCAAAGGCCTTCCATGTGACGCTAAGGAGTGAGATTGTTGTTGTAACCTTTTCTGTCGCCTTTGTATTTGAATAGTGTGATGATTTTGGCATCACACATCTCCTGTGGAACAGAGCCTACTTTCCAGCAGAGAAGGAGAAGGTCATAAAGGTGTGGTAATAGATGGGAATTCCCGTGCTTGTGCTGTGTGGATGGGATTCCATCCTTGCCAGTGCCCTTCTATTCGCTAGGCAGTCTATGACCTTCTCGAGCTCCAATGATGAGGGTTCTTCATCTAATTCATCCTTGACAGGAAGTTACAGGAGACCAACCTGCTAGCCAAGGTTGCGGAAATGAAAATTGCAGCCCACTGAGTCAAGACTGACACTGCAATATTAACACACATGCTGCTTTCCAGCAGGAGTTGTGGGATAGTCGTCAGGAGAACCTTGTCTGATTTTCCCCTTCCTTTGCTGAAGACACTGACACAAACTGGAGCCCATTTCCATTGCCTGATCTGAGATTGATAGCATCTTGGCTATTGCACACAAGCTTTACACCTCACCAACTCTCTATCCTCCTTTAAAACTTTCCATAAAACCTGTCTCCTTCACCAATAGTTCCAGAGATGAGCGATTTTAGCTGCAAGGTTAGGTTGGAGAAACTTGGAGCAAAGGAGATTGAGGGGAGAATTGATAGAGGTGTACAAGATTATGACAGGTTTAGTTAAGGTAGACAAACAAAAACTGTTCCCATTAACTGATGGTACGAGGACTACGGGTCACAAATTTAAAGTTTTGGGCAAGAGATGCAGTGCAGATATGAGGAAGAGCTTTTTAACGCAGTGAATGGTAATGACCTGGAACGCACTGCCTAAGTGGATGGTGGAAAAGGAGATGATGAACGATTTCAAAAGGAAATTTCTTTGGACACTTTGGCAAAGTAAACTTGTAAGGCTAGAGGGATAGAGTAGGGGACTGGCACTGACTGGATCATCCTACAGAGAGAAAGCATGGACTCCTTTTGTGCTGTAATAACTCTATGATATGGTAACGCATATATATCCAATGTCCAACAGACATGGTGGGCAGTCCCTGCTGGTGGATGCAGAAACTACTCTATTTTCCCTTCCCGCGCCAGCTGGTTAAAGGAGAAGCTTATCTCCTTGGAGCCGAACGGGCTTGGTGCAAGCAGTTGACATAGATGGAGGGAGGAGGAGCCAGTTGGGAATAAAGGATGAATAATTTAATACAGCCCTTTGCATGGTGACCTCGAGGGGATCCACTGGCCCGAATATCCTACCTACTATCAGCCCATTATTGAAAGTCAGAAACAACGTTCGCTCAGACCTCAGGAAAAATATTGCCTTTCAGCACATTTTTGAGGTGGTGAGGGGGCAACAACCCCAGATATGGTTTTCACACACGCCTCAATTACCAAGTGTAGCTCTTGACCCCACGTTTATTTGTAATCAGCCTAAATGGAGCTGAGTTAGCAAGAGCAGCTACATCCATATAAATCCAGCTAGGATTGGGCACCGGCAAAGATAAATTGCTCCTGTTTGGAGCTACATTCACTCCTAGACTTTGCTCAGACGATCTCATGGCCACTGAATGTATTCCTCAGAGAGGTTATAAGCAGCTTACAAGAGGAGTCAGAAATGGTGAGAAAGAAGGCAGTGGAAAAGGGGTACTGTGGGCTGATGGGATGATGGGGGATGCATCACATAAACTCCCAGTATTACTACTCCTTGTGGTGGGAGGGGGGAAGCGGCAGTGGACAGGGATGTCTTCACCCAGGCAGCTGAAACTGTCTAGGCTCGTACAACAGTCCATAGTTACGAGAAGGGGACCTTATTAGTGGAAGTCTTCACCCAGTTTCAGCTGTGCAAGGTAGTGGGGTGTTTATAAAAGATGTGTTTTGACACACATACACTCCACACTATCTTTCAGCTGGATTTGGAAGTGGCCCCTGCGCTTGGTATCACAATGTAATTTGTCCCTGGATTTTGTCTCCTATTTAAATAAACCAATAGCTGAGACATTGGGTTGCTCCAGGGTCATCAACTATAAATCACATGAAACTTCCCCCTGAATGGGACACAACTAATAAGGAAGATAAACATCAGAAGAAAAGAAACTTATAATCAATATTACGGATGCAGAAGCAAAATACTCCAGATGCAGAAAATCTGAAACAAAAGAAAATGCTGGAAATACTCAGCAGGTCTGGCAGCATAAGAGGACAGAGAAACAGAGTTACTGTTTCAGGGCAATGACCTTTCATCAGAACTGAAAAAACTAGAGATGTGACAGAAGTACAGAGGCAGGGAAAGGAGGTGGGGGATGGGGGGAAGGTCTGGGATAGCGGGGAGGGAGTTTAGTGGCAATGTAACTTGTTGACTGCACCATGCCTGCAAGATGTCACATTACATTTACGGGGAGACGGTGGCATAGTGGTAATGTTACCGGATTAGTAACCACAGGCCCATGGTAATGCCTTGGGGACACCAGGTCAAATCCCACCATGGCAGCTTGTGGAAGTTAAATTCAATTAATTAAATAATCTGAAATTGAAAGCTAGTCACTGTAATGGTGCCATGAAACTATCATCGATTGTTGTAAAAACCCACCTGGTTCACTAATGTCCTTTAGGGAAGGAAATCTGCCATCCTTACCTGTGACACCAGACCCACAGCAATGTAGTTGACTGCCCTCTGAAATGGCCCAGCAAGCCACTCAGTTGTCAAGGGCAATTAGGGATGGACAACAAATGCTGGCCTTGCCAGCGATGCCCACATCCCATGAAAGAATTTAAAAAATTGTCAACAATCTCTCTGTTATTGGACTTTTTCTTCTCAGATTCTTCAGAGTTTTCTGTCTTCAGCCTGCCAGGCAGCACAACCATCTGACTGCATTTTGTGGAACCTATATTCTCCAAGCTGCCAAGTATGATATGGCTCTATCCAATTTTAAATGTTTTTTTTCAGAGGCAGAGATTGAACATAGCCACTCTGGACCAAAGCTGCAACAGACTGAAGAGTGTCTGTGAGCTGAGCACTCGAATCTCAATGGTCAAAGCACGAGCAGCCGGACAAAGTTGGAGAAAGCGAGGTTGTGATTGGAGGATCGGCGAGCTTGTGCGGGGGGAGGATCTTTGGAAAATTCCAGAATCTAAATTGCTGTGTCTTCGTTCTGGGGAGGATTCAGGGAAATTTCCCGATAGTCCGCTTCTTAGGGCCATGTGTTTAACGCCGTCCTCCTTCCCCCCCCACAGTCCAGCTGCTGCTGATAAGTCCCATTCATCAAGTCACTTTCTCGGAAATCCCCCAAGGGGCTTCACAGGAGAGATTAACAAACAAAAAATGGCACTGATCCACATAAGGAGATATTGGAGCAGATGCACGAAAGCTTGGAATAAGGCAGGTTTTATGGAGAGTCTTAAAGGAAGAAAGAGAGGCAGCCAGGCAGAGAGGTTTAAAGCTTATGTGTGCAATGATGTTCTTAATCTCAGATCAGGCAGTGGGAATGGGGCCCAGGTTGTGTCAGTGCCTTCAGCGAAGGAAGTGGAAAATCAGACAAGATTCTCCTGAGTACTATCCCACAGGTCCTGCTGGAAAGCAGCATGTGTGTTGACATTGCAGTGTCAGTCTTAGGAACACTCTCACACCTGAGTCAAAAGGTTGTGGGTTCAAGTCCCACTCTAGACACTTGAGTGCAAACTCTACGTTGACGCTCCCAGTGCAGTACAGAGGGGGCACTGCTCTGCACATGCTGTCTTTTACATGAGACATTAAACTGAGGCTGCTGTCCGCTGCAAAAAATCTCACAGCACCACCTGGAAGAAGAACAAGGAAGTGCTCCCTGGTGTCCTAGGCCAATATTTATGTCTCAACCAACAGGACTAAAAAACAGATTAACTGGGCATTCTCATATTGTTTGTAGGATCTTGATGTGCAAAACTTGGCTGCCATGTTTCCTACATTACAACAGTGAACACTTCAAAAGTATTTAGTTGGTTGTAAAGTGCTTTACGACATCTTGAGGTTGTGAAAGGGGCTAGTTCTTTGAAATGGAAAAGTTTACTCCAGTCACAATTCACTGGTGATGAAGAGGGTGAATATGCTGTTCACTGGCAGGGGCATCTGTCAAACTTACTGCTTGGTCCTGGTTGCTGGTGAGTTTCTGTGGTGTTATATCAAGAAACCAATCCAGGTGAATGGCAAGCATTCATCGTCTGGACTTCAACTGATAGATGGTGGAGATGTTTTCAAGGGGTTGTGAGGAAGTGAAGCACCGATCACAGTACAAAGCCACTGCCTGTCACTTGTAGCCTAGTGTGGGTCTAGTTGGTCCACTTAAACTCCTGTGCAATTATGAACCTCAGGGTGGTGGTGGATCTGAGAATGGTGTTGCCGTTTCTCAGTCTGTACATAGCCGGTTGCTTTTTATACTTTGGAGGTCGGTATTAATCATTGTTTATTGGTGTTCATCCCAAGCAGCTCTGTAACACAGGAGTCTGTGCTCTACGGGCTGTTCCCAGGGACGCACACCGAGATAAACATCAACTGCTGCTGGAGGACTATCAATTTGGTGAAAGACTCTTTGGTCTGCCCGAAACTTGCTGGTCTTCCAGCACAAAGAGTTGTCCACGACCGAGTGTTGCAGACTGGCACATTCGAAGGTCCAGGACTACGTGCTGAGGGACGCACTAAAGCTTGGGGCAGCTGCGGCAAAGGCTCAATGGAGAAAGACCACTGTGTAAGTTCCCCCCCTCCAAGGTGAACTGAGGGTCTGGATCCATGGAAAACCCCTCGGGCTGCATCCAGCAAATATAGGTTTGCTGCAAAATGTACATGGCATGTCAAATGAAATGGAAAGGTTGTGAGGCAACTCACTCCTGTATTGAAGGAAACTGACCTCTTTTGCATTCTTTGTATTGTTGACTGGGTACTGTTTTGAACTTTTTTGTAATGTACTTTTTACAGTTTTTATGAATAAAGTTTATTTTGGAAAAAAACTCTCTACGGTACAGAGGGATTTGGGTGAACTGACACATGAATAGCAAAAAGTTAGTTTGCGGGTACAGCAAGTGATTAGGAAGGCAAATGGAATGTTGCTGTTTATTGTAAGGGGAATCAGGTATTAAAGTAGGGAAATGTTGCTACAGCTGTATAGGGTCTTAATTAGACTGCATCTGGAGTACTGTGTACAGTTTTGGTCTCCTTACTTAAGAAAAGATATAATTGCAACAAAGGTTCACCAGACTTGTTCCCGGGATGGTGGAACTGTCCTATGAACAGAGATTGGGGAAAATGGGCCTATATTTATTTAGAGATACAGCACTGAAGCAGGCCCTTCGGCCCACTGAGTCAACTACCCATTTATACTAATCCTACATTAATCCCATATTCATACCACATCCCCACAATTCCCCTACCACCTACCTATACTCGGGGCAATTTGTAATGGCCAATTTACCTACAACCTGCAAGTCTTTGGCTGTGGGAGGAAACCAGAGCACCTGGCGAAAACCCACACGGTCACAGGGAGAACTAGCAAACTCCGCACAGGCAGTACCCAGAATCGAACCCAGGTCGCTAGAGCCGTGAGGCTGCAGTGTTGACCACTGCGCCACTGTGCCGCCCATAAATATGGAACGCTTCACGAATTTGCGTCTCATTCTTTCGAGTTTCAAAGAATGAGAGGTGAGCTCATTGAAACCTACAAAATACTTAAAGGAATAGACAGGGTAGATGCAGCTAAGATGTTTCCCCTGGTTGGGGAGTCTAGAAACAGGGGACACAATTTCAAAATATGTGGGAAGCCACTTAGGACAGAGATAAGGAGAAATTTCTTTACTCAGAGCATTGTGAATCTTTGAAATTCTCTACCTCAGAGGGTTGTGGAAGCTCAGTCATTGAGTATGTTTAAAGCAGAGATTGACAGATTTCTAAATACCAATGACAATGGGATATGGAGATAGTGTGGGGAAAAAGGCATTGAAGTGGGTGATCAGTCATGATCATATTGAATGGTGAAGCAGAGTCGATGGGCTGAACGGCCTACTCTTGCTCCTATGTTCCTATGAGCCTTTAAAATGTCACAGTTCAGATGGGGTCAACCAGACATTTAAGTGAAGTATAACATGTACAGAAATTCATTACTGACTAAAGGATGTTTGTGTCGACTTTGACAACAAGGTCAATCCAGATTTGGTCACAGCTGAAAACTAATATCAAAATGCATTGTAATCATCTCTTGTGACAGTGTCTGGATTTGTCCAACAGCCAATTTTTACTAAATAAGTACAAATATGCTGATTTTAAGTTAATTATATGTTTAATAAGTGTGGCAAATGTTATGATCCTGTAGTTTTTTTGTAATGGCATTAGTGGTTGTAACAGAGTTTTTGGGAAAGCAAAATGTTTCACTGCGTGACTTGATAAATTTAACTAAGAACAAATTAAAAGAATTGGCAGCGAAATTGGGGTTGGGATTGAATTTAGGTGCCAAAAACGCAGAGATAATTGACATAATAGCCGAACATCTGGAATTGGCAGAACAAGATGATGATGATAATAACAATGATAATGATGAAGGACAATACGAGGAACAAGAAAGGGAATACGGGGAATACGTCCGGGAGTGATGCAGTGGTACTGGCTAGGATTCAGTTAGAATTGAAAAACTTGAATTGGAAGACAGGGAGAAAGAGAGAGAATTTAGGCTAAAAGAGATGGAACTAAGACAAAGGGTCAGGAAGAATCTGAATTTAGATCAGGACTCAGCAAAAAGTTGTATAAATTTATACAGGTTCTTCCTAAGTTCGAGGAAAGGAATGTATAAGCATTTTTCATACCTAGTGAAAAAATAGCCAAGCAGATTAAATGGCCGAAAGAAAGCTGGACACTGATTATTCAGGGCAGGTTGGTAGGCACAGCTCATGAGGCTTATGCCATGCTTCCTGAAAAGGCTTCTGCAGATTATGAGATGGCAAAAAAGGCTATTCTCGCTGCGTATGAGTTAATCCCTGAAGTTTACCGTCAGAAGTTTAGGAACTTACGGAGATTGGCTGGGAGGATATATTTAGAATTTGAGAGGGTGAAGCAAATTAATTTTGACCGTTGGATACGGGCATTAAAGATAGAAACCACATATGAGAACCTTCGAGGATTGATTCTCTTAGAAGAGTTTAAAAACTCCATTCCTTCAGTAGTGAGAACTCATATAGATAACCTGAAAGTTTTGAAAGCTAGGCAAGCAGCAGAGATTGCTGATGATTTTAAGCTTGTGAATAAGCCAACCTATTTTGTCTATCACCCCCATAAACCCAAGAAGGACAGAAAGTGGGAGAGTGGAAGGAAGGCAAGTAGCCGGTGACAAGAAGGAACAGCTGGGAATGCCCCAGAATCATCTCCTCAGGTCAGAAAGGAAGGTACTGAAGGTAGACATGAGGTTCGCAAGAGAAAATCTTATCATTGCAGCAAAATGGATCATCTTTGTTCAGAGTGCTGGAAATTGCGAGGTAACCCCATAGGACTTGTTGGGGTATGCAAAGTTAGTGCAGAGGAAAAGACTCTGACTGAGAGTATAGCAGACTAGGCTACATCTTTAACGGCAGCTGTGAATGTGAAACCAGATATTAAAACTAAAAGGAGTGTAGAGGTTAAGAATAAGATACCTGAGAGCTATAATGAATTTTTGTCAAAGGGGAGAGTAACTCCGTATCCTGTAAGTGAGGCAGGAAATCCTATCATTATACTCCGGACACTGGAGCAACCCAAACTCTCTTGCTGAGGAATGATATGAGGTTTCCAGCAGAGGGCACCTTGAAAGCTAAAGTTTTAGTTAATGGAATTGGTGGGGTGTGTATACCTGTACCTTTGTATAAAGTATGCCTCGAGACTGACTTAATATCTGGGATAGTTACTGTAGATGTTGTCCACAGTTTACTAGTAAAGGGAATTGATCTACTACTAGGAAATGATTTGGCTGGATCAAAAGTATCAGTTTCGCCGATAGTTACAGAGGAACCAAGTGAAATTGAGGAAACGGAGCAATTACAGGAACAGATTCCGGGAATATTTCCTGCGTATGTAGTCACCCAAGCAATGGCTAAACAGGATCCATTGTCGGAGGTGAAAGAGGCACCACAAATAGATAGTCAAATAACTGAAACCTTATTTGGGGATTTAGATCATTCAAATGAGATGTTTAACAAATCGTCTAATATTGCAGCACAGCAAGCTGATCCAGAGATATACCGAATAGCACAGACGGCTCTGTCAGAAGCTGAGGCAAAAGGAGTTCTGGAAGGCTATTATATGGAAAATGAGTTTTGAGTAAAAAATGGAGACTGCCTCATAGACTTGCAGATGAAGACTGGACAGTTGTTGAACAGATAGTGGTACCACCTAAATAACGACAAGGATTATTAAGGTTAACACACGACACACAACATTCCTTTTGCAGGACATAGGGAAATTTGGAAGACCGAATCAGGCATAAGCCAATATTATTACTGGCCAGGTCTTACAAAGGATGTGAGACAATTTTGTAGGCCATGCCATACCTGTCAAATGGTGGGAAAACCACAACCTATCATAAAACCAGAGGATGAAGTTAATATTGTTACCATTACAGGGAGAACCATTAAAAGCACGATTCAGTGGCCCATACAGAGTGAACAAAAGAGTGGATGAGGTAGATTACTTGATTGACATCCCTGATCGCCGGAAGAAGAATCGGTTGTGTCACATTAATTTGCTCAAACAATATCCTCAGGGAGGAGGATAAGCCAGTAAAGGTATGTCAGATAATTGGGACTATTGAGAAGGAAAAGGATAGTGAGGATGAGGCAGAAATAGGCCTGGGAAATTCTCAGATTGAACCTCCAACTATCCAATTAGCGAATACAGAATGGCTAGGAAAATTAAACAATAGACTTTTACACTTAAAGGCAAAACAGCGTGAAGTCCTAACCAGGGTTTTCACCATGTTTCAAAAAGTTTGTAGGGATAATCCAGGATGTACCACCTTAACCACACATGATGTGGGTATAGGGGGGACCATTCCTTTAAAACAACATCCTTGTCACTTACATCCAGACAGACAAGCCCAATTGGAAGCAGGGGTACAATGCATGCTGAAGAGCAGCTTAGTTGAACCTAGTCAGGGCAACTGGAATTCGCAGATGGTCTTGATGACTAAACCTGGCGGGTCAGCTCAAACTTGCATAGGCTCTAGAAAAGTCACTGCGATAAAGAAGGCAGACTCCTACCCAAATTCTTATTTAAAGGACTGTATGGACAGAGTGGGCAACACCATGTGTTTTGAAGAAACAAATGTGTTGGAGGGATGCTGTCAAATTCCTTTGAGACCCCAAGATAAGAAAAAGTCAGCTTCTGTTACAGCGGACAGGGTTTTCCAGTTTCAAGTGACGCCACAGAGGTTAAGGGGTACTTGAAAAACTTCTCAGAGAATAGTGAACCAAGTAGTGATCAGTGCTTCTAGCTGTGCAGTTCATCTGGCTGAGGTGATGGACAATAGGGACACTTGGAAGGAAAACACAAAACAACTGGAAGACAATCCTTGAAAATTTGAAATGGGTTAATTAGGACAACCTTTTGAAAATTTAAAGGCGAAATGTTCTGGTGGAACTTATTGCTGTAGTATTAACATTTTTTAAAAGTGTATGCCTGTAAAGGTGAAAAAAAAAGTTAGTTTTCTTTTCAAATTGTATTTTTTACACATTGTAATGAAACGCATTTTAGGAATGGCCATTTTAGGAGACTGATTCAAAGAGTACATTCTGGTTCTCCCAGGATACAGCCATTTGGAGAACAAGGACACAAGATACATCATTGCCAATTGACATTTGCAACTCGCTGAAAGACTGGCTTTTGAGACACAGTTAACAGAGACAGACATAGACAGCTGGACTGGCATATACTAAAGGAAATGAGAACTCTCTCTCAGTTTATTTAAACCCTATTTATTAGACTCTCAGAATTCTGATGTCAAGCCACATTAATTTCGTAAAAGAAAGTAACCAAATTCCTTTAACGACTGAACTGTAGTTGCTGAAATTCATCGCTGGAAGAAGAGCATTATTTCAACTTCTGAACTAGACCACTGACTGTCCTACTGTTGAAGAATCTTTCCCCATATCCCACCCCCCCCCCCACCCCCCCCATCGGACAGCTGTGAGGACTTCAAGCTACCTTGGACTATTCCACATTGGAAGATTTCACTTTGGCAGGAGCGTAAATATACAAGGACACTAATTTTTCAATTTTAAATGTTGTTTATATCTTAGTAGTGTTTAAGAATTGAGTTTTTCTAATTAAACAGTTAATTTGTTAATCTAAAGACACCTGGTTTTGTTAGTCTCATTCGGGGATTAATAGATGGCACAATTTGGCTGGGTCTTTCTTTAATTTGGAAAGTTTTAAATGATATGTTAGGCGATCTGTGGAGAGACTGGACTGAATCAACGCTGCATTTCTCCCACTACAATCAGAATCGTATATTTTGATTGGAAGCTTTGACTTGAGCGGTCGATTGTAACACAAACAAATTATCCCCTTCAGACAACAGGAGACACCATGAAAGAATTTTTTAAAATACTGCAGTACTTTATTTATTTATTTCCAATTTCTACCAAATCTTGTCTCTTTTCCATGTGAAAACCTTTCCCATACATTCTCTCTCTCTTAGCTGCACATTCCTTTCCTTTACTATCTTTTCATCTTCTCACTGACAGGATCTTATCTTCTCTTTTTTACTATTGAGCAGTTTTCAGTTCAATCAGTACATGAACTTTCTCTCTGATTAAACTATCTGTGGTTTGTTTGTCTAATTCTCTTTATCACCTCCAGAGATTTACTTATCTTCCAGTGTTCAGTTCTGGAGTAGGATGTGTCGAAAACATGAGCTGGTCTCTTATTGAATACAGGTAGATAAAAGCATAAAATTATATAAATGCAGATATTTCAGAATTCCAACACTTAGTTATTTTTCTTTCACTTTAATTTGTCCCATTATTAATTATTATTGTCAGGAATGTTTCCTCATTCTTACAGCTAACTGCAGTAATCATGTTTATTCTTAAACCATTCTTTTGGTGAATGTTCTTGTGCTTGTTACAGTTTGGGTTTTCCACCACCCTCTTTATTGGTGTGAATATCAAATTACAGTTTCCAGAAGCAGACTCTATGTTCTGTGCAGGAGCTCAAAGACGTCTAGACTCATAGACTGGGTGTCAGCTGTGTCTCAGTGGGTAACACTCTCACCTCTGAGTCAGAAAGTGATTGGTTTGTGTTGCACTCCAATGACTGGAACACAAACCCCACGCTGACCCTCCAGTGCAGTACTGAAGGGGAGCTGCACTGTCAGAGGCACCATCTTTCAGATGGTAGAAATTAGTCTCGGGACTAAATCGGGTGCACGTTATACACAGAGCCTGATATTTAATTACATTGACTGCAATGGAACTGAATATTGGACGCCTCGTATAGGGCCGATCATATCCCACCCATTTTACACGGCCAACTGAGTCGAGCTTCTTCTCCTAGATATTTTGCGAATGCACGAGGAGACCCTGAGAAGGGAGAGATGTAGAAATTTTATGGAAAAACTACGCAGACAGTGGATTATTCGGAAAAGTGTCTACCCTGGAACCTAATTATTCAAACAGGGTGAATTTGGAGCAGTGATAGTGCTCCACATTGAGAGACTGAGTTAGCAGCGAGGGAATGGAGTGCTGTTCCCGCCTGTTAATTAAAAGGCAGATGAATTCTTAAACAGCAGGAAACACAAGCGGCAAGATGTCTGTAGTCTTAGTATTACATAGAACTGCACAGCACAGAAACAGGCCATTCAGCCCAACATGACCATGCTGGTGTTTATGCTCCACACCAGCTTCCCTCCCACCCTTCATCTAATCCCACCAACCTATCCTTTCTCCCTCGTGTGTTTATCTGGATTCCCCTTCAATGCATCAATACTATTCACTTCAAACACTCCTTTTGATAGCGAGTTCAACATTCTAACTACTCTTTGGGTAAAGGAGCTTCAAATGAGTCCCGTATTGGATTCATTAGTGAGTATCTTATATTTATGACCCATAATTCTGTTCTCCCTTGCAAGAGGAAACATCTTCTCTGCATCCAACCTAACAAACACAAAAAGTAGGACAAATCCAATCCACCCAGTTACCACCCCATCAGTCTACTCTCGATCATCAGCAAAGTGATGGAAGGTGTCATTGACGGTGCTATCAAATGCCACTTGCTCAGCAATAACCTGCTCACTGATGCTCAGTTTGTGTCCCGTCAGGGCCACTCAGTTCCTGACCTCATTACAGCCTTGGTCCAAACATGGACAAAAGAGCTAAGGTCAAGAGGTGAGGGGCAAGAGTGATTGCCCTTGACCGAGTGTGGCATCAAGGAGCCCGAGTCAAATTGAAGTCAATGGGAATCAGAAGGAAACCCTCCATTGGTTGTAGCCATACCTAGCACAAAGGAAGATGGTTGTGGCTGTTGGAGGCCAGTCTTCTCAGCCCCAGGACATCTCTGCAGGAGTTCCCCTGGGCAGTAGCCCAACCATCTTCGGCTGCTTCATCAATGACCTTCCCTCCATCATAAGGTCAGAAGTGGGGATGTTCGCTGGTGATTTTATGATGTTCAGCACCATTCCCAACTTCTCAAATACTGAAGCAGTCCCTGCCCAGATGTAGCAAAACCTGGACAACATGCAGGCTTGGCTGATAAGTGGCACCACACACAAGTGCCAGGCAATGACCATCTCAAACAGGAGAGAATCTAATCATCTTCCTTTGATGTACGATAGTATTACCATCGCTGAATCCCGAAGAATCAACATTCTACGGGTTACTGTTAACCAGAAACTGAACTGGAGCAGCCACCTAAATACTGTGGCTATAAGAGCAGGTCAGAGGTTGGGAATTCTGTGGCGAGGAACTCACCTCCTGACTCCCCAAAGCCTGTCCACCATCTACAAGGCACAACCCAGGAGTGTGATGGAATAAACAAATGTTATGGAATGTACTTATAGAAATTCTATGAATAAAGTATATTTTTTGATAAAAAATTCCCCCTGAGCGTCTGATCTGCACCCGGAGCGGGAGTCAGAACAAAAATTATAGGGTCCAAACTGGACTGGATAAGAGAAAAGTTTGTGGAATTATACCAGGCAACCACGTGAAACTCCTTTCATCCTTCTTCGTCTAACTCCAGCAACTTATCCTTTTGTTCCTTTCCCCTTGTGCTTATCAAGAATCCTCTTTAATGTATTTATACCTTTCATCTCAACGACAATGGGTGATAGCGAGCTCTGAGTTCTAAACATTCTCTGGGTATAGAAGTTTCTCCCAAATTCCTAATGGATTTATTAGTGACTACCTTATATTTATTGACCCTATTTCTGGTTTCGCCTGTGAGTTGAAACATCTTCTCCATGTCTACCCTATTAAACCCTTTCTTGAAGACCTCGATCACATCCCCTCTCAGTCTTCTCTTTCCTAGAGAAAAAAGCCCCATCCTGTTCAATCATTCCTGACAGGTATAACCTCTAAGTTCTGGTATCATTCTAGTAAATGTTTTTTGTATCTTCTCCAGTGGCTCTATAACCTTTTTATTAATGAAGTCGTGGGGGGGTGAGGGAAGGATTCAGGAACGGGTGAATTCAAAATCATTAAGAGAAAAAGTGAAGTTGAAAAAGCAGAGTAGCGATTTGGGTAAAAATAGGCAGTGAGTTAGGAAGGGACCGAGTGCTTAACAGAGGTAATAGGGCATTAGTGACTAAGTAAACATTAAAGGAAATTAGAAAAAAGTTAAAGCTAAAGGCACTCTTTCCCCAGAAACAGTTCCAGTGCTCCATGAATCAAAAACCCTGCCTCACAGGCCACTTCGTCAGCCTCGCATCTAACTTTCTAATTTGTTTGTCCCGATGCTAATTTAAGCGTGACTCAGGTAACAATCCAGAGATTATTACCTGTGAGGTTTTGCATTTTAATTCCAACCCTAATTCCTCAAACTCTCTCAGCAGAACCTCTTTCCTTGTTCTATATATAGAGTCATAGAGTCATTTATGGCACAGAAGGAGGCCATTCAGCCCATCGAGTCCCTGCCAGCTCTCTAGACAATCCAGTCAGCCCCATTCCCCCACTCTAACTCCGTAGCCCTGCAAGTTTATTTCCTTCAAGTGCCCATCCAATTTCCCTTTGAATCATTGATTGTCTCCGCTTCCACCACCTTCATAGGCAGCAAGTTCCAGGTCATTAGAACTCACTGCGTAAAAAGGTTCTTCCTCACACACCCCCGCATCTCTTGCCTGAAAATTTAAATCTGTGTCCCCGAGTCCTTGTACCAAAAGCTTAACGGGAACAGCTTTTCTTTGTCTACCGTATCCAAACTGTCATAATCTTGTACACCTCGATCAAATCTCCCCTCAATCCCCTTTGCTCCAAGGAGAATAAACCCAGGCTCTCCAACCTAACCTTGTCACTAAAATCCCTCATTCCTGGAACCATTCTGGTAAATCTCCTCTGCACCCTCTCAAGAGTCTCACATCCTTCCTAAATTGTGCTGACCAAAACTAGATGCAATACGCTAGTTGTGGCCTAACCAGGGCTTTATAAGAGTTCAGCACAACTTCCCTGCTTTTGTACTCCATGCTTCTATTTATGAAGCCCAAGATCCAATATGTTTTGCTAACTACACTCTCACTATATCCTGTCACCTTCAAAGATCTATGCACCTGCACCTCCTGGTCCCTGTGTTCCTGCACACTCTTTAGAACTGTGTCATTAAGTCTATATGGCCTCTCCCCATCCCTTCTGTCAAATTACATCACCTCACAATTCTCCGTATTAAATTCCATCTGCCACTTGACTGCCCATTCTACTAGCCAATCTATGTCCTGTTGCAGTCATTTGATATCATCCTCACTGTTTGCCACTCTTTCAAATTTGGCTTCATTGGAAAAGTTTGAAATGTTACTCAGCATTCCAATACCCAAATATACAGCAAAATAAAACAGTGGTCCGAGCAATGTCCTTTGGAGAACACCACTGTCTACCATCTTCCAGTCTGAAAAGTAGCCATTTACCATGACTTGCTGTTTTCTGTCCTTAAGCCATTTTTAAAAATCCAATTGAGCATTGACCCTCCTATTCCTTGAGCTTCAATTTTGTTAACCAGCCATTTATGTTTTTTTTTGTCAAACACTTTCTAAAAATCTAAATAGATGACATCCAGTGCATTCCCTTCATCAACCTTCTGTTACTTCATCAAACAATTCAATTAGATTAGTCAAGCATGATCTGCCTTTTACAAATCCATTTCTTAATTAGTCCAAACCTCTCCAAGTGCCTGTTGATTATCTTCCCTGATTATTGCTCCTAAAACCTGACCCGCCACTGATGTTAAACTGACTGGCCTGTAGTTACTCAGAATGTCCTTATACCCTTTCTTGAATAAGGGTGTCAGATTTGCCACTCTCCAGTCCTCTGGCACCTCCTCTGTATCTAGGGAAGATTGGAAGATTATGATAAGCCCTGCTACTATCCCCATCTTCACTTCCTTTCGCAACCTGGGATGCAAGGCATCCAGACTTATCCACTCTGAGCATTGCCAATCTTTCCAGTACATTCTGCCTCTCAATTTTCACTCCATCTATTACCTCTACCATCTTTACTTCTACTGATATTTTGTCAGCATCCTCTTCCTTAGTGAACACCAATAGAAAGTACTCATTAAGTATTCTAGCCTTGTCTTGCACCTTTAAGCATATAGGAACATAGGAAATAGGAGCAGGAATAGGCCATTCAGTCCTTCAAGCCTGCTCCACTATTCATCTAGATCATGGCTGACCTTCTACCTCAATGTCATTTTCCCACATTCCCCATATCCCTTTAATAATCTTTAATATCTAGAAATATATCAACCCCTGTCTTAAACATATTCAATGACTGAGCCACCACAACCCTCTGGGGTAGAGAATGCCAAAGGTTCACCACCCTCTGAGTGAAGAAATCCCTCTTCATCTCAGTCCTAAATGGCCTACCTCTTATTCTGAGTCTGTGTCCCCTGGTTCTAGACCCCCTCAGCCAGGGAATCATTCTTCCTGCATCAACCCTATCGAGCCCTGTAAGAATTTTGTATATTTCGTATAAAGTATATATCACCCACCCTGCCTCTTACTACTGGCTTACTAACTACATGCTAGTAGAAGATTTTTGGGTTCCCCTTTATGTTGACTGTCATTCTCTTCTCATACTCTATCTTTGCCTGTCTTATTTTCCCCATCGCTTCCCTTCTCAACTGTTTGTATTGGACCTGGTTGTATCTTGAAGAATTCCCCAGGCATGCATCATACGCCCTCTTTTTTTTGTTTTGTTTAGCCCTGGCTTTGGCTCCTCTACCTTTTGCCCCTGTTGAAATGTACCTGAAAAACCTCCTCCTTAAAGATCACCCATTGTTCCGTTACAGATTGTCCTGTCAGTCTTTGGTTCCATTTTACCCTGGCGAGATCTCTTCGCCTCTCATTGAAATTAGCCCACTTCCAATTTAGATGCTCCGATTGTTCCTTGCTCTTCTCAATTGCTAGCCTAAACCTTATGACATGATGATCACTTTTACCCAAGTTTACTTTCCCACCTAATTTTGTGTCATCAGCAAACTTGGAGACATTGCACTCGATCCCCTCATCTAAGTCATTGACATAGTTTGTAAGTAACTGAGGTTAAGCTCTAAGCACGCCACTAGTTATAGCCTGCCAACCTGAAAATGTAGGTCAGCGAGCGCAGGGGTGATAGGGGAATGAGACTTGATGTGAGTTAAGACATGGGCAGCAGAGATTTGGATCCTTGTGGTATGTGACTAGTTACAGCCTGATCTGTTTTCTGTCTGTTCTATTCTACTATATTACCCCCAACTCCATAAGCCCTAATTTTGTGTAATAAACTGCTGTGTAGCACCTCATTGAGTGCTTTTTGAAAAACCAAATAACACTATATCCACTGGATCCCCCTTAACTATCCTGCCAGTTACAACCTCAGAAAATCTCTATTTGTTAAACAAAATTTCTATTTCATAAATTTCTGTTGACTCAGCCCAAACATTTTATGATTTTCCAAGTGTTCTGTGACCACATTCCTAATAAAAGATTCTCCTGCCCTCTACCACTAAAGCATTCCTTTCACTCTCCCTACTTCCTGTCACAGTGCTGTGATCAATTTGCTCATCCATCCTGCAGACTTTGTCCTCATCCACACAGGCAGCAAGAAGCTTTTACCTCTTGGATAAGGGCAAAGTACCTAGGGTCCACGTACCTGTCTGACTCACAGTCATACCCTCCTGTTCCTGACCAATAACCAGACTTGTTCCATTACCTAATCTAAGTGGCATGACTGCCTCCTAGATCAAAGTATCGAGGTAATTCTACCCCTCTCTGATACCCTGCAATGTCTGTACCTCAAACTCCAGCTCAACAACTCCGAGCTGAAGTTCCTTGAAATGCAGTCACTTACTACAGATGTGGTTGTCTGGGATTGTGATGCTCTTCACAAACTCCCACATGCTACAGTTGTGGCACCTGTACTACCATCCCTGACTACCTTTCCTTTATTCACTTAAATTTTATGTATTAAATCAGCTGATCTTATAGCTTTTAGTTTTTTATCTAACTACTTGATCTGGATTGTTATGGGTAGATTAAATTAAATATTTACCTCTAATTTGCCTTTACTGCCTCCTTGTGCTGTGAAGTCTCTTAGCAATTTTTCTTGAATTCCACTCTCGGCCTTCTCCTTTTCCTTAAGGAATAAACCCACCTCTCCTCATCTCCGCTGTTAAATCAGTAGCTAGGAAAATATGAGAATCTTTTATTAGGGATTTCACCATAGCTTGGGCAGCATTTTCTACTTTGGAAAAGATAGATGCAAAGTACTCATTTAGTACTTAGCCATGTCCCCTGTCTTCATGTGTTAATCCCCTTTTAGGTCCCTAACCGGTCCCACTCCTCCTTTCACCATCCATTTCCATCAGTGTGAATTAAAATCAGGCATTATGTATAGCTCAGCATAGTGGGGAAAGTCTTTGCTCGAGTCGCTCTGAACAGGCTCCAGAAGCTGGCCGAGCGCGTCTACCCTGAGGCACAGTGTGGCTTTCGTGCAGAGAGATCGACTATTGACATGCTGTTCTCCCTTCGTCAGATACAGGAGAAATGCCGTGAACAACAGATGCCCCTCTACATTGCTTTCATTGATCTCACCAAAGCCTTTGACCTCGTCAGCAGACGTGGTCTCTTCAGACTACTAGAAAAGCTCGGATGTCCACCAAAGCTACTAAGTATCATCACCTCATTCCATGACAATATGAAAGGCACAATTCAACATGGTGGCTCCTCATCAGAGCCCTTTCCTATCCTGAGTGGTGTGAAACAGGGCTGTGTTCTCGCACCCACACTTTTTGGGATTTTCTTCTCCCTGCTGCTTTCACATGCGTTCAAATCCTCTGAAGAAGGAATTTTCCTCCACACAAGATCAGGGGGCAGGTTGTTCAACCTTGCCCGTCTAAGAGCGAAGTCCAAAGTACGGAAAGTCCTCATCAGAGAACTCCTCTTTGCTGACGATGCTGCTTTAACATCTCACACTGAAGAATGCCTGCAGAGTCTCATCGACAGGTTTGCGTCTGCCTGCAATGAATTTGGCCTAACCATCAGCCTCAAGAAAACAAACATCATGGGGCAGGATGTCAGAAATGCTCCATCCATCAATATTGGCGACCACGCTCTGGAAGTGGTTCAAGAGTTCACCTACCTAGGCTCAACTATCACCAGTAACCTGTCTCTAGATGCAGAAATCAACAAGCGCATGGGTAAGGCTTCCACTGCTATGTCCAGACTGGCCAAGAGAGTGTGGGAAAATGGCGCACTGACACGGAACACAAAAGTCCGAGTGTATCAGGCCTGTGTCCTCAGTACCTTGCTCTACGGCAGCGAGGCCTGGACAACGTATGCCAGCCAAGAGCGACGTCTCAATTCATTCCATCTTCGCTGCCTTCGGAGAATACTTGGCATCAGGTGGCAGGACTATATCTCCAACACAGAAGTCCTTGAAGCGGCCAACACCCCCAGCTTATACACACTACTGAGTCAGCGGCGCTTGAGATGGCTTGGCCATGTGAGCCGCATGGAAGATGGCAGGATCCCCAAAGACACATTGTACAGCGAGCTCGCCACTGGTATCAGACCCACCGGCCGTCCATGTCTCCGTTATAAAGACGTCTGCAAACGCGACATGAAATCGTGTGACATTGATCACAAGTCGTGGGAGTCAGTTGCCAGCATTCGCCAGAGCTGGCGGGCAGCCATAAAGACAGGGCTAAATTGTGGCGAGTCGAAGAGACTTAGTAGTTGGCAGGAAAAAAGACAGAGGCGCAAGGGGAGAGCCAACTGTGCAACAGCCCCAACAAACAAATTTCTCTGCAGCACCTGTGGAAGAGCCTGTCACTCCAGAATTGGCCTTTATAGCCACTCCAGGCGCTGCTTCACAAACCACTGACCACCTCCAGGCGCGTATCCATTGTCTCTCGAGATAAGGAGGCCCAAAAGAATTATGTATAACAAGCACTGTTAGTTTTACACTCAAGCAGTAGGTTGAAAATCTGTCCTTCGGAGGTCTGTAAAAAGCCCATTTAAAATGATTGGACAGCCAGGGGACTCAACAAACCTGTGTTGGAATCTTTGGTTTACAGCTACACTGCAGATAGAACGTCAGACCAATATATCTATCTTGAGAATCTGAGTCTTAAAGATTTGGCACTCACTGCAAGTTGCACTCAGCTCGGTGACTAACCAGTGCCAAGATGCAACATTGATGCACCTGTGAAGCTCTACTTCAGAGTGGAGAATTTTGATGCTACTTGTGTGAGCTTTCTGTCAACTTGTCTCAGTGACTCTGGCCTTGAATTCTGGGATCAAGACTCACTCCCAAATTTGAACATATAATGTGGTCTGACATTTCATTGCAGTGCTGAGTGAGTGCTGCATTATCAGAGGTATCGCAGTTCATTGAGATGTTAAACTGAGGCCTCTTCTACCTGTTCAGGTGATGGTAAAAGATGGCAAGGTAGTATTGCAAGAAGAGCACAGGTGTTCCCTCAGTGTTCTGCCCAACATTTATCGCTCAACCCACATTGCCAAAATAGATAAATTAGCATTGCAATACACAGAACTGAATTAACAAAACATCACTGAACTTTCTGGAAGCTTTTTAGAACAAATAGAACTTTATTTAAATGTTTGCAGTGTGAAGACTCTCCCCTCCCCACGTGCAGATCATTTAACCATTTAACTGCTGGGAGAAAACATATCAACAGAAATAGGCTATTCAACCCATTAAGCCTGTTCTGCCATTCAGTTAGATCACGTCTGATCTATATCTCAACTCCGTAGTCCTATAACTCTTAATATTGTTGCCTAGCAAATATCTATCGATTTCAGTTTTGAAATTTTCAGTTAACCCCTCAGTCTAGCAGCGTTTTGGGGGAAGAGATTTCCAGATTAACACTCCTCTTTGTGTGAAGCAGTACTTCCTAATTTTAATGTTCGATGGTGCAACCCAAACAATCTGGAGGACGGTGTCAAAGAAGGGACGAGGGAAACGAAAACAAATAAATAAACAGCTACCGTTAAAATCTTGATGCTGTCCTGTTTCCTCAGCTCGTGTTCAATATCCTGAACAGTGACTGAAAGTGATGAAATTTCATCTGTTATTTTCTCAATCCTCTCCTTCATCTCCTGACACTTTTTCTCTTTCTCCAGTTTCAGATCTTCCAACACAATCCTCTCTTCCTCACGGAGAAACTTTCAAGTTCTGCTTTAATCTGTTTCTCTATCTTTACATCTTGGCTTTTGGGAAATTAATAGATTGAAAAAACAAATGAGCATTTTAAAAACATTGGGCAGTTCTCTGCATTAGAATATTATCGAGAAAACCATTCCCTATTGCAGTGAAATCTAGTTCATGGAGACCAGATGATAGTTCATTCAGAAGAGGGAGCTCTAACTGAGGATAAAGCTGCTGTATTTTCTATAACTCAGGTTTCACCAGCACAAAGTAAGCTTCTGCGATAATTCAATGATTTGATAAAGTGAGATTTTAATTTGGTAATGGACATTCAATGGTTCAAAGAGAAACAAAACATGACTCGAACATATAGAACAAAGTGACATCAAATATACCTGAATGTGGGTTAATGTTTTCTCATAATCACTTTTTACATTGTCACATTCCTTCTTCTTGTCCTGGATCGGCTTCAGTAAGGTTGGCTGTTCCTCCGGAACAAAGAACATCAATTAATTTCCATATTTTTGAACGATAAACATCTGAAAATTAAATACCATTTAGTTTAATCAATGAAACTTCTCAGAGTTTTCATTCCTTTGCATATAGAAGATATAATTGAGATGATTAAGATGATAAAGGATTTAGGAGGGTAGATAGAGAGAAAATATAACCTTAAAATTAGAGCTAGACTGTTCAGGATGATGCCAGGAAGCATTTTTTCACACAAAGGTTAGTGTAAATCTGAAACTCTCTCAAGAAAAGACTGGTAAAGCTGGGGGTCGATTGAAACTTTCAAAACCGAGTTTTATAGGTTTTTGTTATGCAAGGATATTAAGGGTGATGGAATCAACGTGGATAGCTGGAGTTAAAATCCAGATTGAATGTGGAACAGTCTCGAGGGGCTGAATGGTGTATTCTTGTCCCTATGTACAGCTCTCAGACTTTTATGGGACCTCCTTTTCTCCACATTCAGCAGTTTGTGAGTTAAATTTCCAGCTTGTTGTCTGGTGTAAAACTAGCCTTTTTAAATGTTGACAAAATACTGGTGAGAAATGAACTATTACTTTATTTATTCTGCTATTAAACCTACTTCTCTTTTATATTTGCTTCTCACTAGTAAATAACCATGCTGTAGATGCCATTATATCAATCAGCAATGTGACAGGGGTTCCACTCCTTTATAAAATGTAAATCCAGTGAGTCGGTCATATCTCAAAAATGTTACGGGTATCACACTTAAACGTCAACTATCAACCATCATACTCTCAACTGATTGGCTGAAGTAACTGTTCTCTGTTGTACTCACTATGTTGATTTGTACATGTGTAGACAAGTGGAAGATTCACCCAATCAGGAGCTGCCAATTCACTCGAACCAACCAATGAAGTTGCTCAGTTTTTCGTAATCCAATCAATCAGGACCCAAAAATGGCAACAAACTGAGCCAATAAAAGTTATTAAAACCTTTCTTCTCTGATTTATTTTCACTTCCAGGTTGTTTCCTCCACTACCCCAATAGCTACAGACTGAATATATTTTTTTACTGGTCAATTCCCTGCAGTAAGGCCAGGAGCAGGTTGAAGATATCAATGTTTTTCATTTGAAAGCTGGTGATGGAGTTGGGAGAAAGAATTCAGAAACTCACCCACAGAGTCACTGAGTGTGGAGAGTCTACAACGGCATCACAATAATGTTGACATGGCACTTTACAATGGGGACTGTTGACACAAAATTGCAACCAGAAATGGTGATAACAATGAATAAGTTTGTGGACACCTATTATGTGCCTGACACAAACTGAAACAATTAGCAAACAATATTTAAACTAACGTAAGAACATAAGAAATAGGAGCAGGAGTAGACCATATGGGCCATTGAGCCTGCTCTGCCATTCAATATGATCATGGTTGATCTTAGGCTTCAACTCCACTTTGCCGCCTGCTCCCCATATCCCTTGATTCCCTGTGAGGCAAAAATAAATCTGTCTATCCCAGTTATATTCAACAATGGAGCATCCACTATTCTCTGGGGTAGAGAATTCCAAATATTCACAACCCTTTGATGGAGAACTTTCTCCTCTTCTCAGGCTTAAATAATTATGCCCTTATCCTGAGACTGTACTCACCAGCCCACCCCCCCCCCCACCCCCCCACCCCACTGCCCCCAGTGTTCTAGATTCCCCAGTCAGCATAAACAACCTTTCAGTGTCTATCATGTCAAGCTCCTTCAGAATCTTGTTTCAATGAGATCACCTCTCATTCTTCTCAACTCCAGAGAATATCAGCCCAATTTACTCAGCCTCTCATCATAGGACAACACTCTCATCCCAGGGACAAATCTAATGAACCTTCGCCATACTGCCTCCAATGCAAGTATCCATCCTTAAATATGGAGACCAAAACTACAGATAGTATTCCAAATGTGGTCTCAACAAAGCCCTGTACAAGTGTAGAAAGACTTCTTTATTCTTGTACTCCAATCCCCTTGCAATAATGGCCAAAATGCCATTTTCCTTCCTAATGGCTTGCTGTACCTGATGTACCTAATTTCCTGTGTTTCTTGTAGAAGCACACCCAAGTCTTTCTTAACATTTACAGGTTTCATGCCTTTTCAAAGATATTCTGCTCTTCTATTCTTGAGAACAAAGTGAATAACCTCACACTTCCCCACATTATACTCCATCTGCCACCTTGTTGCCCACTCACTTCACCTATCTATATCTCTTTGCAACATGTCTGTGTCCTCCTCACAGCTTGCATTTCATCAGCAAACTTAGGCACATTATTCTTTTTTTTTGAGATACAGCACTGAAACAGGCCCTTCGGCCCACCGAGTCTGTGCCGACCATCAACCACCCATTTATACTAATCCTACACTAATCCCATATTCCTACCACATCCCCACCTGTCCCTATATTTTCCCTACCACCTACCTATACTAGTGACAATTTATAATGGCCAATTTACCTACCAACCTGCAAGTCTTTTGGCTGTGGGAGGAAACCGGAGCACCCGGAGAAAATCCACACAGACACAGGGAGAACTTACAAACTCCACACAGGCAGTACCCAGAATTGAACCCGGGTCGCTGGAGCTGTGAGGCTGCAGTGCTAACCACTGCGCCACTGTGCCGCCCACATTCTCTATCTCTTTGTCTAAGTCATTGATATAGATTGTAAATAGCTGAGGTCCCAGCACTGATCCTTGCGGCACTCCACTCGTTTATGCCTATCGTTTGCTTCCTGTCCATTAACCAATCCTCTGTCCATGCAAATATATTACCCCCAACTCCATGAGCCCTTATCTTGCCTATTAACCTATTGTGTGGCACCAGAGTAAGCAAAATTAGAAGCCAGACGAAGTGAAGGCAAGCATCAGATAGAATCAGAATGCGGAGCAATGTTAAGAAGACAAAGTTAAGGGCACTCGATCTGAATGCACGCAGCATTTGCAGCATGTTAGATGATTTGAAGGCACAATAGAGGTAAATGAGTATAATTTAATTGCCATTACAGGCTACCGGGTGACCAAGACTGGTCACTGAATATTCAAGAATTTTCGTTATGTAGGAAGGATAGGCAAAGAAGAAAAGGAGGTGGGGTAGCACTCTTAATCAAGAACACGATCATTATGTTAGTGAGAGAAGATCTTATTTCGAACGATCAAGCTGTAGAATCAATTTGGGTGGAGCTAAGAAAAACAAGGTGCAGCAAACATTGTTGGGAGTTGTTTACAGGCCACTAAACAGTAGTGGTAATGTTGGGCAGGTATGAATCAGGAAATTAGAGGTGCATGTAACATGGGTAATACATATAGATTGGGTAAACCTAATCAGCACTAATGTTGTGGAGGATGAATTCCTGGTGTGTGTACGAGATGCGTTTCTGGAGCAGTACGTTGAAGAACCAACTTGGGATTGGGCTATTTTAGGTTTAGTATTATGTAATAAGAAAGGGCTAATTAATAACTTTGCTGTAAACAAGCCTTTGAGAAATAGTGACCATAATATGATAGAATTTTACATTAAGTTTGAAAGTGATATCATTCATTCTGAAACTAGGGTCTTAAATCTGAGCAAAGGAACCTATGATGGTATGAGGGTCTAGTTGGCTATGGTGAATTCAGAAAATACACTAAAAGATTTGACCGTAGACGGGCAATGACTTGTATTTAAAGAAGTATTACCTGGCCTACAACAAATATACATTCCTCTAAGACAAAAAACCCAACAGGAAAGATGAATTAACTGTAGCTAACAAAAGCAGTGAAAGATTGCATTAGATCAAAGGAAGTAGCTTATAAGGTTGCCAGAAAAAGTGTTAAACCCAAGGATTGGGAGCAATTTAGAATCCAGCAAAGGATGACTAAGAAGCTGATAAAGGGAAATGAGAATATGAATGTAAGCTAGCAAGAAACATAAAAGTGGACTGGAAAAGCTTCTTTAGGTATATGAAAAGGAAAAGATTAACAAGGACAAATGTGGGTCCATTACAGGAAGAGACGTGAGAGTTTATAATGGAGAATGGGGAAATGGTGGAGAAACTAAACAATTACTTTGTGTCTGTCTACACAGAGGAAGATACAAAAAAATTTCCCAGAAATACCAGGGAATCAAAGGACTTGTGAAATGAGGAACTGAAAGAAATTAGTATTCATAAAGAGGTTTTAACTGGATTGAAGGTTGTTTAATACCCTGGACCAGATGAGCTACTTCCCAGAGTGTTGAAGGAGGTGGCTATCGAGATAGTGGATGCATTGGTGGTTATCTTTCAAAATTCTATAGATTTTGGAAAGGTTCCTGCAGACTGGAAAGTAGCAAATGTAACCCCACTATTTAAGAAAAGAGGGAGAGAGAAAACGGGGAACTAAAGACCTGTTGGTTTGATGTCAGTTGTAGGGAAAATATTAGAATCTATTATCAAGGATGTGACAACTGAACACTTAGAAAATAATGATATGATTGGGCAGAGTTGACATGGATTTATGAGAGGGAAATCATGTTTGACAAACCTGTTGGAGTTTTTTTTAGGATGTTACTGGTCGCATAGATAAAGGAGAATCAGTGGATGTAATATATTTGGATTTCCAGAAGGCTTTTGAAAGGTCCCACACAGGAGGTTGATAAACAAAATTAGAGCACATGGGATTGGGGGTAATACACTGGTATGGACTGAGAATTGGTTAACAGACAGAAAACAGAGAGTAGAATAAACGGGTCATTGTCAGGATGGCAGGCTGTTACTAGTGGAGTACCGCAAGGATCAGTGCTGGGGCCACACCTATTCACAATCTATATAAATGATTTGGATGTGGAGACCAAATGTAATATTCCAAATTTGCTAATGACACAAAACGAAGTGGGAATATAAATTGTGAGGAGGATGCAAGGAGACTTCAAGGGGACCTGGACAGACAAATTGAATGGGCAAGAACATGGCAGATGGAATATAATGTGAATAAGTGTAAAGTTATCCACTTTGGTCGAAAAAACAGAAAGATGGAGTATTTCTTAAATGGTGAGAGGTTGGGAAGTGTTGATGTCCAAAGGGATCTGGGTGTCTTTGTTCATGAGTCACTGAAAGCTAGCATGCAGAAGCAGCAAGCAATTAAGAAGGCAAATGGTGTGCTGGCCTTCATTGCAAGGGGTTTTGAGTACAGGAGTAAAGAACTCTTCCTGCAATTGCATAGAATCTTGGTGAGACCGCACCGTATTGTGTACAGTTTTGGTCTCCTCATCTAAGGAAGCATATACTTGTCATTGAGGGTGTGTAACGGAGGTTCACCAGACTAATCCATGGGATGGCGGGATTGTCTTATGAGGAGAGATTGAGGAAACTGGGCCTGTATTCTCTAGAGTTTCGAAGAATGAGAGGTGATCTCATTGAAACTTACAAAACTCTTACAGGGCATGACAGACTGGATATAGATAGGATGTTTCCCCTAGCTCGTGTGTCTGGAGCCAGGGCACATAGACTCAGAATGAGGGGTAAGACTGAGATGAGGAGGAAGTTTTTCACTCAGAGGGTAGTGAATCTTTGATATTCTCTACCCCAGAGGGCTGTGGAAGCTCTATCATTGAGCATATTCAAGACTGAAATCGATAGATACCTGGATACTCACGACATCAAGAGATATGGGGATAGCACGGGAAAGTGGCTGAAAGTTAAGGCTGTAAAAAAACACAGGGAAACTGGGAAGATCAGCCATGATTTAATTGAATGGTGGAGCAGGCTTGACAGGCTGAATCGCCTATTCCTGCTCCTATGTTCCTATCAAATGCCTTTTGTATATCCATCTACAGGTTCCTCTTTAACTACCCTAATTCTTACAACCTCAGCTGGAGTACAGCATCCAGTTCTGGGCACCACACTTCAGAAAAGACGTGAGGGCATTGGAAAGAGTACAGAAACGATTCACGAGAATGGTTCCAGGGATGAGGAATTTCAATTATTAAGATAGATTGAAGAAGTTAGGACTCCTTGGAGAAGAGAAGGCTGAGAGGTGAATTGATAGAGGTATTTAAAATCATGAGGGGTCTGGACTCAGAGTGTTTGGAGAGAAACTGTTCCAACTTGTGAAAGGATTGAGAATGAGAGGGCACAGATTTAAAGTATTTGGTAAGAGAAGAAAAAGTGACATGAGGAAAAGCTTTTCAACGCAGCGAGTGATTAAGGTTGTTATATGAAAAAGAAGAATGTGCAGGGTTATAGGGAGAAGGCAGGGGAATGGAACTGAGGGAAATGCTCTTTTGGAGAGCCAATGTGGACACGATGGGCCGAATGGTCTCATTCAGCACTGTAACGATTCTGTGATTCTGTGATAAAAGACTAAGTTTGTCAAACATGATTTTTCTTTCGTAAAACCATATTGACTTTGTCTGATCATACTATGATTTTCTAAGTTTTTTTATTCATTCATGGGATGTGAGCATCACTGGCTAGGCCAGCATTTATTGTCCATCCCTAATTGCCCTTGAGAAGGTGGTGGTGAGCTGCCTTCTTGAACTGCTGCAGTCCATGTGGGGTAGGTACACCCACAGTGCTGTTAGGAAGGGAGTTCCAGGATTTTGACCCAGCGACAGTGAAGGAACGGTGATATAGCTCCAAGTCAGGATGGTGGGTGACTTGGAGGGGAACTTGCAGGTGGTGGTGTTCCCATGCATTTGCTGCCCTTGTCCTTCTAGTTGATAGAGGTCGCGGGTTTGGAAGGTGCTGTTTAAGAAGCCTTGGTGCATTGCTGCAGAGCATCTTGTAGATGGTACACACTGCTGCTACTGTGCATTGGTGGTGAAGGGAGTGAATGGAGTGTTGTTGGAGTTGCACCCATCCAGGCAAGTGGAGAGTATTCCCTCGCACTCCTGACTTGTGCACTGTAGATGGTGCACAGGCTTTGGGGAGTCAGGAGGTGAGTTACTCGCCGCAGGAGCCCTAGCTTCTGACATGCTCTTGTAGCCACGGTATTTATATGGCTACTCCAGTTCAGTTTCTGCTCAATGGTAACCCGCAGGATGTTGATAGTTGGAGAATTCAGCGATGGTAATGCCGTTGAATGTCAAGGGGAGATGGTTAGATTCTCTCTTGTTGGAGATGGTCATTGCCTGGCACTAATGTTAGGCGAATGTTACTTGCCACTTATCAGCCCAAGCCTGGCTTTGTCCAGATCTTGCTGCATTTCTACATGGGCTGCTTCAGTATCTGAGGAGTCATGAATGGTGCTGAACACTGTGCAATCATCAGCGAACATCCCCACTGCTGACTTTATGAATGAAAGAAGGTCATTGATGAAGCTGCTGATGATGGTTGGGCCGAGGATACTACCCTGAGGAACTCCAGCAGTGATGTCCGGGAGCTCAGATGATTGACTTCCAACAACCACAACCATCTTCCTTTGTGTTAGGTATGACTCCAACCAGTGGAGAGTTTTCCCCCGGCTTCTCATTGACAACAGTTTTGCTATGGCTTCTTGATGCCATATTTGGTCAAATGCTGCCTTGATGTCAAGGGCAGTCACTCTCACCTCACCTCTTGAGTTCAGCTCTTTTGTCCATGTTTGAACCAAGGCTGTAATGAGATCAGGTGCTGAGTGGCCCTGGCAGAACCCTAACTGAGCATCACTGAGCAGGTTATTGCTAAGCAAGTGCCGCTTGATAGCACTGTCAACGACACCTTCCATCACTTTACTGATGATTGAGAGTAGGCTGATGGGACGGTAATTGGCCGGGTTGGACTTGTCCTACTTTTTGTGTACAGGACATACCTGGGCAATTTTCCACATTGCCAGGTAGTTACCAGTGTTGTAGCTGTACTGGAACAGCTTGGCTAGGGGTGCAGCAGATTCTGGAGCACAGGTCTTCAGTACTATTGCCGTAATGTGGTCAGGGTCCATAGCCTTTGTAGTATCCAGTGCCTTCAGCTGTTTCTTGATATCACACGGAGTGAATTGAATTGGCTGAAGTCTGGTATCTGTGATGCTGGGGACTTCGGGAGGAGGCCGTGAAGGATCATCTACTCAGAACTTCTGGCTGAAGATTGTTGCAAATGTTTCAGCCTTAACTTTTGCACTGATGTGCTGGGATCCCCCATCATTGAGGATGGGGATATTTGTGGAGCCACCTCCTCCAGTTAGTTGTTTAATTGTCCACCACCATTCACGGCTGGATGTGGCAGGACTGCAGAGCTTAGATCTGATCCGTTGGTTATGGGATTGCTTAGCTCTGTCTATTGCATGCTGCTTATGCAGTTTGGCACACAGATAGCCCTGTGTTGTAGCTTCACCAGGTTGACACCTCGTTTTGAGGTATGCCTGGTGCTGCTCCTGGCATGCCCTCCTGCACTCTTCAGTCTCCCAGTGTTTTTTTCACTGCCTTCTTATCCAATTACCTTCTTTAGTCTTCTTACCCAATCAACTTCAACCAGCTCCCTGCTCATAATTGGCTTTGTTTAAGTTTAGGATTTGTGTTTATGATTGGAGTATGTCGCTTTCAAACTTAACATGGAATGCAATTGTATTCTGATCACTATTAAACTTACCCATAAATTGTCCCACCTCCTGTTTGATATAGGTCCACTAGGTGTTGTCGACCTAACTTCTCTTTGAGGGGCATGGATTTGAGTTTTGTTTTACTCATCTGTACTCTTGGTGCAGTTGTAGCTACTGTTTCCCTTCTGGTGCAGCTTCTGTTCCTATTGGTGCTCCCTTTGCAGCCATGACTATGTGCAGTGATGCTGCCACTGTGCTGTTTTCTGATGATCTGGTGTAACTACATCTACAATTGATGCCTCTTTTCTCAGTTTCTGGACTCCTGGATCTATACTGCATTCCCCATGAAAGGGTCTCTAAACCCAGCACCACCAAGTCTTGAGATCCCACTCCCCCAGTGTACAACATCTCTTGTTACACCCTGTTAACAACTTACATCAAGAGCTTTACAGATCTCATGACATAGCAGAGTTCACTTTGCATTCAAAGAGCTGATCAATTTGCACTGATCTGTAAACTGGCTTTTAGAATAAAGTGAAACTCTCTTATTTTCTGTTCTTGATTCATGTAACAATACAAACACCAGCCTATATTAAGGGCAAAATATTTCAAAGATCCAAACCCTTTATCTGAAGTACCCAGACTTTTGAACAATCCACATCTCCTGATGTAAAATGTTTATGGTCTCTATTTTTCTCAATTTGTACAGTGGTCAAAGCTCTAATTACAAGATAATGACAATATTTACTGTTGCAGTTCCAGATAGACATCTCACCATCCTGCAGGTACTGTCCTGAAGACATGGCTGGTCAGTGACCTATTTGATTGAAGACTTGTCTATGATTACAATCTCTCTGACCTGTAAACAGTATCTTTGTTCAGCTATTTGGCTGAAATCTATACTAGGCTGTGATGGACAACATCTGAATCACACTGGTACACTCAATTGCCAAGAAAGCGACTACTGAGTGAAAGAAAGCCTCACCTGTTGTGCAACTTTTGTGTGGTGTAGATCCTGAACATTTGGATTTCTAAATCATTCATGTACAGCAGGCTTTGGTGAAAGTTTAACAAGTTCATGCCAGCATCAAATGCTTCACATCTGGACTATAAATAGGAGATACATTCCACAGATTATCACTTGTCACTGAGACAGGATCAAGAGATTTCACTTTGCAGCTGTAGGGCTGATCAACTTACACCAATCTAACTCTTCCACTTTCTTACCCTGGTTCCTTCAGCAGAGATACAAATGACAGCTCATGTCAGGCCTCAGTAATTAAATAAATAAAAATGCATTATTGAAAGTGCCTTAAGTATTGAGAGACGCTCAAACCCAAATCATTGAACACTGTTTAGGATTCTGTTCTGTTTCTCGATTTTACAAAATATCTCCTCACCTTAAACTCTTTGGTCGCTTCTTCCAGTGGCAGTAAATCATGATGATTTGAACTCTGACAAACAACACATATGGGCTGATAATTAGTTGTCACGCACACCAGATATGCAATGATACAAACTATACAGTCATAAAGTTATGCAGCACAGAAACAGGCTCTTCGGCTCATCGTGTCTGTGCCAGACATCAAGCGCCTATCTATTCTAATCCCATTTTCCAGCACTTGGCCCGTAACCTTGTATGCTATGGTGTTTCAAGAGCTCATCTAAAGGCTTCTTAAATGTTGTGAGGGTTCCTGCCTCTACCACCTCTTCAAGCAGTGTGTCCCAGATTCCAAGCACCCTCTGGGTGAAAACATTTTTCCTCAAATCCCTTCTAAACCTCCTGCCCGTTACCGGTGCCAGTGGCATGGTGGTAATGTCACTGGACTAGTAATCCAGAGCCCAGGCTAATGCTCTGGGGACACAGGTTCGAATCCCACCATGGCAGATGGTGAAATTTGAATTCAATTAATACATCTGGAATTAAAAGCTAGTCTAATGGTGACATGAAACCATTGTCGATTGTTGTAAAAAAAAACATCTGGTTCACTAATGTCCTTTAATGAAGGAAAACTGCCTTCCTTACCTGGTCTGGCCTACATGTTCCTCCAGACCCACAGCAATGTGGCTGAGTCTTAAATGGCCTAGAAAGCCACTCAGTTCAAGGGCAATTAAGGATGGGTGATAAATGCTGGCCTTGCCAGTGACACCCACATCCTGCAAAACGAATCCAAAAAAAAACTATGCCCCCTAGTTATTGACCCTCCGCCAAGGGAAAAGGTTTCTTCCTATCAATGCCCCTCATAATTTTGTATACCTCAATCAGGTCCCCCCTCAGCCTTCTCTGCTCTAAGGAAAACAACCCTAGCTTTTTCAGTCTCTCTTCATCGCTGAAATGCTCCAGCTTAGGCAACATCCTGGTGAATCTCCTCTGCACCCTCTCCAGTGCAATCACATCCTTCTTATGGTGTGGTGACCAGAACTGTACACAGTACTCCAGCTGTGGCCTAACTATGGACTAACTCTGAGGAGTTATGAAAAACTGACTTTGTTTTTAAAAAAAAATGAACCATTATTTTTAAAAAATGAACAATAATCTCAAAATGGCCAACAAAAGAAAGGGACTGGATTTTGTGTATTCAAAATGTCTGACAAAGACAAAGGACAAATCTTCAAATCTAAGAGGTGTCATTTGCACCCATCTTAAAAACATTCCAGAACTGAACGTTCTTCTGAAACAAAGAAGTTGTGAAGTAGCCATGTCCTGGGCCATTGTGCAATCACCATGTGGAAGGGATCAAACTGTCTCCTACCAGGAGGTGAGAGGTAACACAGCTTTACCTTAGCAAAGGACAGTCTAGAGCCAGAGAGAGAGAGAAACAACATTCTTGCAGCTTGTGTTCCAGCAAGCCAGAAGGCCCTGCTGCCGAATCCTGCATCTACATTATACAGCCATGAACACTAGAAGTGACCCACCGTCTTCAGCTGAACCTTCAATCAAGAGAGAAATCTACAATCATCTCAGGCCTGCACCCATCGAAAATTTAATTTCTAAGAGAATTCAACAGGTTTATTGTGACATCCCCGCCCGCACCATTCCCTCCCTCACCGAAAGTCACCTTCCTATTTTCCTTCCCTAGCTGTCTCTTTTGTGTGTGTGTGTGTGTGTGTGTGTGTGTGTGTGTGTGTGTGTGTGTGTGTGTGTGTGTGTGTGTGCGCGTGCGTGTGTGAGTGAAGGCGTGAGTGGTTGCGGTTGCAACAATTTCGGGATAGGGCGTATTGATCAATAAACAGTTCATTTTCTGTTTTTTAAAACCTACAAGAAAACCTGTTGTTTTCAGTTTATTTGAAAAAAATAAAACACCAAGGGGTTAAAATGCAAAACACTTACTGCAATCAGGTGCAGAGTTGAATAGTGGGAACCCACCCACATCGCACCAAGTGGCCGTAACACAGTTTTACAAACTAATTTCACTTTTTCCTTCCAGTGACTGCAATTTAGCTATGTCTCTCACATGTTGAACATCTTGAAGGATTGTTGAGCTTGTACTGAGCTCCAAGTAAAATGGTGCACTGTAGAAAGTGAGACACATTTACGTTTCTGTCTCTGATTCCAGCAGCAACATTATAAATCTCAGTCCAGAAAATGGCAGGGTAGTGATGAATATCAATGGATTGTTGAGAAACCAAGTTGGTTAATTAATTTCCTTCAGGGAAGCTGCCACCCCAGCCCAGTTTGGCCTGAATGTGTTTCCCATCCCACAACATGTAAAATGACCACAACAAAAGAGCCAGCAACAACGCGAAGGACATGACTCGGACAATTGCAGCCCAGTCAACTCTGCAAAGTCATCACCAATATCACCAACAGGGGATGTGAGTCCAAATTAGAACAGTTGATCCACAGATTAGTTGAGCAATACGCTGACAGAATCCCATCAATGAGTTACCCAGACTCCTCCATCCCTGGGAATGTCCTGCTTCACGGACAAAATACACCCACCAGAGGTGGGGTCAGAATGAAATACCACCAGCTGGATGTGGCCAACAATGTTTTTTCCAGACGACAAGAAATCTCATGGTTTCAGGTGACAAAGGCCATGGAAAACTCCAACTGATCACCAATGACTGACCCCTCAACTGCTGAATCAGGACTGAATGATGAAGGAAACAGTGAGATACAAGCAACAAAACAGAATGTACTCTGGAATGACAGGGGAATGTTACAGCACTGACCAAGATAACGGTCCTGATGGATATAGAATGTACTCTGGACAGGGGAATGTAACAGCTCTGACCCAGACAACCGAGTTATGATGGATATAGCTGTGTCAGATGGTGAGCAAATGTACATGCAGGAATAACCTACCTGAACTCACCTTGATCAACTTGTTGCAAAAATGTCTGTTCTTTATCACATTCGTAAAAATTAAGATCATACAAACTTTGTGGAAGCAAAGTCTTATTGTCACACTGAGCATACTCTCCCAGTGTAATGTGGCACTCCCACCATGCTAATTGAAACACATTAAGGACAAATCTAGGAGTCCAAAACTGGTTATCCATGAAGCCCCCAGCAGCAACTGAAATATAAATCACCTCATGGGCCACCATATCATTCAGCTTCATCAAGGCAAAACCAACCCTGTTCAAATGGGAGTGTAGAAGGACATGCAAAAACAGCACCTGTTATAATATCTAAATGATGCACCAACCGAGTGAAACAACAACACAGTTACCTGCATCTGAAGCATAAAAAGCAGCTGGCTATACACAGACTAAGCCTGGCACCACCATTACCAAACCCTCCACCAAGCTAGAGGTCACCTTTCAACAGATGTTTAAGTGAACCAGCCTGACCCATAACGTGGCTGTAAGAGACAGGCAGGGGCTTGATATTCTGATCAGTGGTTCACCTTTTCACCGTCCACTCAAAACCTTTCCACCATCTATTAAGTTGTAAGTCAAAAGTGTGATGGAATATGCATCAGGAATGGTTTCTTGAATTAACACTCAAGAAACCCATCACCAACCAGGACCATGGAGCCCCTGCCAGTGAACAGAATATCCACCCTCTTTAACATCAGTGAATTGTGGCTTGACTGGAATGTATACTACTGTTCCTTCATTGGTGCTGGGAAATAATTCTGGAATCCCCTAGCTGACGTCCTGTGGCAGTATCATCACCACAAAGACTGTGGTAGTTGGAGGGAAGAGCTCACTACCCCTTCTCAGAGAAGCTGGGAATGGACAATAAATGTAGCCTTGCTCACATTGCTGATATATTAAAAAATATTTCCAGTAACTCCTGCCTGAGCCAAACTCGCGCTGTTTCCAGGTACGGTCTCAACTGCTCCTGCAGACGTTCTTCTCAGGCCTGTAGTGTGGACAACTCTGGGCACGGCACCTTAGAAAGGATATTCTGGCCTTGAAAGTGTGCAGCACAGCTTCACCAAAATGTTACCAAGAAAAAAAGAAAGATTTGGATTTACAAAACACCTTTCACTGATCTGTCCCAAAGTGCTTTACAGCCAATGAAGTACTTTTGAAGTGCAGTCATTGTTGTAATATAGGAAACGTGACATCCAATTTGCATACGCAAATTCTCACAAACAGAAATGTGATAATGACCACATAACATGTTTTTTTTTGTGATGGTGACTGAGGGTTCACAGCGGCCAGGACTCTGGGATAACTCCCCTTCTCTCTCATTTCCTTTT
Source organism: Heterodontus francisci (assembly GCF_036365525.1). Taxonomy (NCBI): domain Eukaryota; kingdom Metazoa; phylum Chordata; class Chondrichthyes; order Heterodontiformes; family Heterodontidae; genus Heterodontus; species Heterodontus francisci. The sequence continues at coordinate 12,341,708 of NC_090399.1, forward strand.
CTTTGCTTTTGGACGGCAGCTATTCAGAATCCTGCCATTCATACCTCCTCTAGACGCATCTTTTGTTACTTTACCATTACCACTCCCTTTGGCCTTGCACTATGAATCGTTTTTTTATTTCATCTCTCCTCCCCTCCACCCTATCACAGACCTTCTCTTTTGTTCTTTTCCCCACCCTCCCACTTTCACTTGCTTAAAACCTGTAACATTTCTCACTTTTCACAGTTCAGATGAAGGGTCACAGACCTGAAACGTTAATTCTCTCTCCACAGATGCTGCCAGACCTGTTGAGTATTTCCTGCACTTTCTGTTTTAGCTCACTTTTGTTACTCTTTTCCTTTCCAGTGTCCCTTTCTTCAGGTAGTCTATATCATTACACCCCTTCCTTTGTTCCATACAGAGGAAGGTAAGATATTGTGCAGGAGGTCAAACATAGGAACATAACAACTTAAGGTCTAGAAGCAGGAGCAGCAGCACCAGACTATGCCTCAAGCCTCAATAGCACATGGATGAACTGCAACAATCGTTTATTCCTGTCTGGTGCAAAAGTAAACGGGAAAGGTAGCCCAACAATGGCTTACAAGGAAAATTAGAGATAGCATTAGATCCAAGGAAGAGGCATATAAATTTGCCAGAAAAAAACAACAGACCTAAGGTTGGGAGCAGTTTAGAATTCAGCAAAGGAGGACCAAGGGATTGATTAAGAAGGGGAAAATAGAGTACGAGAGCAAGCTTGTGGGGAACATAAATACTGATTGTAAAAGTTTCTATCGGTATGTGAAGAGAAAAAGATTGGTGAATACAAATGTAGGTCCCTTACAGTCAGAAACAGGGGAATTTATTATGGGGAACAAAGAAATGGCTAACCAACTAAATGCATACTTTGGTTCTGTCTTCACAAAGGAGGACACAAATATCATATCTTAGTAAGAGAGTGAAACTGAAGGAAATCAGTATTAGAAGAGAAATGGTGTTGGGGATATTGATGGGATTGAAGGCCGATAAATCCCCAGGGCCTGATGGTATGCATCCCAGAGTACTTAAGTAAGTGGCCCTCGAAATAATGGATGCATTGGTGGTCATCTTCCAAGATTCTATAGACTCTGGAACAGTTCCTACAGATTGGAGGGTAGCTAATGTAACCCCACTATTTAAGAAGGGAGGTAGAGAGAAAGCAGGGAATTATAGACCAGTCAGCCTGACATCAGTAGTGCGGAAAATTCTAGAGTCCATTAATCAAAGATTTTATAGCAGAGCACTTAGAGAACAGTGGTAGAATTGGGCAGAGTCAGCATGGATTTAAGAACGAGAAATCACGCTTGACAAATCTACTAGAATTCTTCGAGGATGTAACTAGTAGAGTTGATGAGGGAGAGCCAGTGGAAGTGGTTTATTTGGACTTTCAGAAGGCTTTCGACAAAGTCCCACATAAGAGATTAGCATGTAAAATTAAAGCGCATGGGATTGGGGGTTGTGTATTGCGATGGATAGAAAATTGATTGGCAGACAGGAAACATAGAGTAGGGATAAATAGGTCTTTTTCCGAATGCCAGGCAGTGACTAGTGGGGTACCGCAGGGATCGGTGCTAGGACCCCAGCTATTCAGAATATATATTAATGAGGGAACTAAATGTAATATCTCCAAATTTGCAGATGATACAAAACTGGGTGGGAGGGTGAGCTGTGAGGAGGATGCAGAGAGGCTTCAGGGTGATTTGGACAAGTTGGGTGAGTGGGCTAATGCATGGCAGATGCAGTATAATGTGGATAAATGTGAGGTTATCCACTTTGGTAGAAAAAACAGGAAGGCAGATTATTATCTGAACAACTATAAACTGAGAGTGGAATATGCAGCGAGACCTAGGTGTTCTCGTACACCAGTCGCTGAAGGTAAGCATGCAGGTCCAACAGACTGTTAAAAAGCCAAATGGTATGTTGGCCTTCATAGTGAGAGGATTCGAGTACAGGAGCAGGGATGTCTTGCTGCAATTATACAGGGCCTTGGTGAGGCCACACCTAGAATATTGTGTGCAGTTTTGGTCTCCTTCTCTGAGGAAGGATGTTCTTGCTATAGAGGGAGTGCAACGAAGGTTTACCAGACTGATTCCTGGGATGGCAGGACTGACGTATGAGGAGAGATTGAGTTGGTTAGGATTATATTCACTGGAGTACAGAAGAGTGAGGGGGGATCTCACAGAAACCAATAAAATTCTAACAGGACTTGACAGGGTAGATGCAGGAAGGATGTTTCCGATGGTGGGGGAGTCCAGAATCAGGGGTCATAGCCTGAGGATACAGGGTAAACCTTTCAGGACTGAGATGAGGAGAAATCTCTTCACCCAGAGAGTGGTGAGCTTGTGGAATTTGCTACCACAGAAAGTAGTTGAGGCCAAAACATTATATGTTTTCAAGAAGGAATTCGGTATAGCTCTTGGGTCTAAAGGGATCAAAGGGTATGGGGCAGAAGCAGGAACAGGTTACTGAGTTGGATGATCAACTATGATCATAATGAATGGCGGAGCAGGCTCGAAGGGCCGAATGTCCTACTCCTGCTCCTATTTTCTATGTTTCTGTAAGACAACACCTTCATCCCAGAATCAACCAACTGAACCTCTCTGAACTGCCTCCAATGCAAATATATTCCTCCTTAAATAAGAAGACCAAAACTGTACACAGTACTCTCGGTGAAGTCTCACCAATGCCCTGTACAGCTGTAGCAAAACTACCCTGCTTTTACACTCCACCACCCCACCCCTTGCAATAAAGGCCAACATTCCATTTGCCTTCCTAATTACTTGCTGTACCTGCATGCGACCTTTTTATGATTCATGTATGGGGAAACCCAGGTCTCTTTGTAGCACAGCATTCCTCTATTCAAATAATATTTTGCTTTCCTGTTCTTCCTACCAGTGTAGGCAACCTCACATTTTCCTGCATCATACTTCATCTGCCAAATTTTTTCCCAATCACTTAGTCCATCTATCTCCCTTTGTGGACCCTTTGTGTGCTCCTCACAACTTGCTTTCCCACCAATTTTTGTATCGTCAGCAAATTTGCTTAGAGTACACTCAATCCCTCATCCAAGCCCTTAATATAGATTGTAAATAGTTGAGGCCCCAGCACTGATCCCTGTGGTACCCACTAAATACGGATTACCAACCAGAAAATGCTTCATTTATCCTGACTCCCTGTGTTCTCTTAGTTAGCCAATCCTCCATCCATCTACTATATTACCCCCAACAGCACGGGCTCTTATCTTGTGCAGTAACCTTTTATGTGGCAGCTTATTGAATGCCTTTTGTAAATCCAAATCACTACATCTACTGGTTCCCCTTTATCCACCTTTCCCGTTGCATCCTCAAAGAACTCGGATAAATTTGACAAACGTGATTTTCCTTTCATAAAACCATGTTGACTCTGCTTGATTGTATTATGATTTTCTAAATGTCCTGCTGCTACTTCCTTAATAATGCATTCCATCATTTCCCCAATGACAAATGTTAAGCTAATTGGCTGAGAATTTTCTGATATGTCTTCCTTTTCCCTGAACCAATGATTCCCCCTTTGCTGTGCTTGACAGGGCCCTCGACTGTGTCCATTCCATTTCCCACATTTCTGCTCTCACCCCTTCTGCCTGCCAGAACTGCATTAGGATTCCCCTTGCATTCACAACCTTCCACTCAACCAGCCTCCACATTCAACAGATTATCCTCCACCACCTCCAGCGTGATGCTACCACCAAATAACATCTTTCCTTCCTCTCCCCTTTCAGCATTTCGAAGGCATCACTCCGTCCACAACACCCATCCTTGTCCACTTCTCAATTACCCTCAACGCACCCTCCGCTTCCATTGGCACCTTCGCAATCAAGTGCAGGGAATGCAAAACCTGTCCTTTCACCTTTCTCACTGTCCGAGACCTCAAATACTCCTTGCAGTGAAACAGTGATTAATTTGTACTTCTTTCAATTTAGTACACTGTATTCGCTACTGATCATGTGGTCTCTCCTACGTTGGAAAAACTAAACGCAAATTGGGTAGCCACTTTACAGAAACCTCCACTCAGCCTGTAAACATGACCCCGATCTTCATGTAGCCTGTTATTTTAATTCTTTACCTTGTTCCCACTCCCACTCTAACCTCTCTGTCCTCGGCCTCCTGCATTGTTCCAATGAAGCTTAATGTAAACTCAAGGAACAGCATCTCATTTTTCAATTAGGCACTTTACAGCCTTCTGGACTCAACATTGAGTTCAACAATTTCAGATCCTAACCACTGCTCTCATTTTATTCTTTGTATTGGTTTTGGATGGTAACTGTTGGTAATGATTCTGCTTTCCCATTTACATCTTTTCTGAACAAGTGGTTCTCAAACTTTTTTGGCTGAAGGACCCCTTTTCAAACAGCCCAGTAAACTTGAAGCGCCATCTAAATGATAATACTATATAATACTCATAATATTGAAGTGCTGCATGTAAAACATGTTTTACTCATGTTTTTGAGAAAACTAGTAGTTACTTACAGATATCAGAGAGATGGGTGTGTCTGTTTCTCACTGCAGAGTCTGTCTATCCTTGGCAGTAGCACAGAGAGAGAAGGATCTGTTTTTATTTCTTGAATGATTGAGTGTGATTAAGTTACGTGGAATTGTTATGAGATTGTGAATGTGCTTGTTAAGAATACGCTCATTTCAGTTTAAAATTGTGCTCCGAGAAGGTAGGAGATTCAGGTGAAACTTTAATGCATTCTGAAAGTTTATACATTTCAAATTAGATGCTTGGTTTGGATTTATTTTGACTGAAATTTATATTATAACACGACTAAAATGCAGTTTTTTTAAAAAGAAGGGTAAAAAGTAGCTTTGGAGAATTACAAAGTTTGCTTTTTTCCCCCCCAAGTACTTGTTTTTAATTGATTTAAAGGCCAGTCTGACTCTGTTATTGTGCTATTGAACTACTTAAGGGTTCCCCTTGTGCTTGCCTTCCACCTCACCAGCCTCCATATTCAACGGATCATCCTCCACTACCTCCACCGTGATGCCACTACCCAACACATCTTCCCTCCACTTTCAGCATTCCGAAAGCATCGCTCCTTCTGCAATACTCTGGTGCACTCCTCAATCACCCTCAAAACCCCCCTTCCTCCCACAGCACCTTCCCAATCAAGCGTGGGAGATGCAATATCTGTCCCTTTCACCACCACTTCTCTCGACTCCTCCACTATTGTTAAATTATCAGACTGCTTATCTGGATGAGCAGAAATTTCCTCCAATTAAATATTGGAAAGACTGAAGCCATTGTTTTCGGTCCCCATACCAAATTTTGTTCCCGACCTACCAACCCCATCCCTCTCCCTGGTAACAGTCTGAGATTAAGCCAGTCTGTTTGGTGTCACATTTGACCCCGAGATGAGCTTCAGACTTTATAGTCACACTATCACCAAGATCACCTATTTCCACCTCCGTAACATCATTTGACTTCACCTGCCTCAGCTCCTTTGCTGCTGAAACCCTCATTCTTGCCATCATTACCTCTAAACTTGACTATTCCAATGCACTTCTAGCTGGTCTCCAACATTCTACTCTCCATTAACTTGAGGTCATCCAAAACTCTGATGTCCATGTCCTAACTCACACCAAATCCCGTTCCCCTATTACCCCTGTGCTCGCTGACCAACAGTGGCTCCTAGTCAAGCAACGTCTTGTTTTAAAATTCTTATCCTTGTTTTCAAATCCCTCCAATGCCTTACCTCTTCCTATCTCTGTAATCTCCTCCAGCCCTCCAAGATATCTGCGCTCCTCTAATTCTGGCCTCTTGAGCATCCCTGATTTTAATCACTCCACCATTGGTGGCCGTGCCTTCAGTTGCCTAGGCCCCAAGCTCTGGAATTCTTTCCCTACAACTCTCTGCCTTTCCACCTCACTATCCTCCTTTAAGGCACTCCCTGAAACTTAAAACCACTCGCTAAAGCTTTTGGTCAACTGACCTAATATCTCCTTCAGTTGTGCTCGGTGTCACTGCTCACGTGAAGCGCCTAGGGAAGTTTCATTACGTTATAGGCACTTTATAACTGTAAGTTGCTTTTGTTTCTCACCATCTAAGGCCCCAAACATTCCTTCTAAGTGAAACAGCAATTTACATGTACTTTCAGTTTTGTATAATGTATTCGCTGCTCACCATGCTGTCTCTTCTACATTGGGAAAAACAATTGCAAATTGTATGGCCACTTTACAAAATACCTCCACTCAGCCTGTAAACATGACCTCGATCTTCATGTAGCCTGTCATTTTAATTCTTTATCTTGTTCCCACTCCCGCTCTAACCTCTCTGTCCTCGGCCTCCTGCAATGCTCCAATGAAGCTCAATGTAAACTCGAGGAACAGCATCTCATTTTTCAATTAGACACTTTACAGCCCTCTGGACTCAACATTGAGTTCAACAATTTCAGATCATAACCACTGCTCTCATTTTATTTTTTGCATTGTTTTTGGATAGTAACTGCTAGTAATGATTCTGCTTTCCCATTTACACCTTCTCTGAACCAGTGGTTCTCAAACCTTTTTGGTTGAAGGACCCCTTTTCAAATTGCCAAGTAAATATGGACCCCCATCTAAATGATAACACTATATAATACTCATAATATGAAAGTTCTGCGTGTAAAATATGTTTTACTAATGTTTTAAGAAAACAAGTAGCTACTTACAGATATCAGAGAGATGGGTGAATTTGCTTCTCACTGCAGAGTCTGTCTATCTTTGGCAGTAGCCAAAGCGAGACCTGGAGCCCGGAGAGAGAAGGAGCCCAGAGAAAGCAAAAAATGGTGAAAGCATGAGAGGAGAAGGTGGAGAGCAGGAGCAATGGGAAAGCATACCACGGTGAGCGCAGAACCATGAAGAGACCAGGAGCACAGAGAGAGCAGGAGCACAGAGAGAGCGGAGCATGGAGAGAGCCGGGACATGGAGAGAGCAGGGACATGGAGAGAACAGGAGCAATGGAAGAGTAGGAGCATAGAATGAGCAGGAGCATGGAGAGAGAGCAGGAGCACAGGGAGAGTAGGAGCACAGAGAGCACAGGAGCCTGGAGAGACCAGGAGTTTTTTTTTAATTCATTGGGTTACTAGTCCAGTGACAATGCCACTACGGCACTGCCTCCCCTGAGTAGAGGAGTATAAAGAGAAACATGGAGAGCAGGAGCACAAAGAAAGCAGGAACACAAAGAGAGCAGGAGCCTTGGGGGCAGAAGCACGGAGAGAGCGCTACAAGAGCAGGTAGAGAGCATGTCTCCAGTCACCGCTCATGCATAGAAACATAGGAACAAGAGTAGGCCGTTCAGCCCTTCGAGCCTGTTCCACCATTCGATAAGATTGTGGCTGATCTGGTTGTGATCTCAACTCCACTTTCCTATCTGACCGCCACAACACTTGAGTCCCTTATCAAAAGTCTATGTGACTCAGCCTTCAATAAATTCAATGATGCAGCCTCCACTATTTTCTGGGCTTGGTTCTTAAAATTTGTCCAATCTTCTGACTTGCCACTAATCTTTGCAGAATTGTACGGTGTTTCTTTCAATCTGATACTATCCTTAATTTCCTTATTTAGCCACAGATGATGCTTTCTTCTCAAAGAGTCTTTCTTTCTCACTGGGATAAATCTTTGTTGAGAGTCATTAAACATCTCCTTAAAGGTCTGCCACTGCATCTCGACTGTCTTACCTTTTCACCTAGTTTCCCAGTTTACTTAGCCAACTTTATTCAAGCAATTTCTTTGTGACAGATGTTAGGCTAACTGGCCTGTCGATTTCTGCTTTCTGTCTCCCTCCTTTCTTGAATAAAGGTGTTACATTTTCAATTTTAAACCTTTATTTAGGTTTAAAATTTGTCCGGAGTGTCCTGGGTGGTCATCCACATCACCCACCTTGCATCATAGACCCCCGGGAAGATCTCTGTGGACCCTCAGGGATCCGAAGACTCCAGTTTGAGAACCACTGCTCTAGACTCATCTTTTGTTTCTTTACTTGTCCCATTACCACCCCCTTTTGCCTTGCAACACTTGTATCATTAAGGGGAGGCGGTGATGTCGTGGTAATGTCACTGGCCTAGTCATTCAGAGGCCCTAGGTTCATGCTCTGGGGACATGTGTTCAAATCCCACCAGGGCAGATGGTGACATTTAAATTCAATTAATAAATTGGAATTTTTTTTAAAGAGCTAATGGTGACCGTGAAACCATTGTTGGCTGTTGTAAAAATTTCTCTGTCTTTCAGCCTGTTACAAATCTTCCTTTTAGTTCTTCCCTTTCTTTACTTGCTTTAAACCTGTTGTATGGCTAACTTATCCCAGTTCTGGCAAAAGATAATCAACCTGAAATGCTAACTCTTTTTCTCTCTCCATAGATGCTGCAAGACCTGCTGAGTATGTCAGCAGTTTTGTTTTTATATCTTGAACGATTGAGTGTGATTAAGTTGTGTGCAGTTGCTATGAGAGCTTGAATGAGCTTGTTAAGAATATGTTCATTGCAGTTTAAGATTACGCCCCCAGAAGGGGAGGCGGTGGCGTACTGGTATTGTCACTGGGGTAGTAACCCAGAGACCCAGGTATTGCTCTGGGGACATGGGTTTGAATCCCACCACAGCAGAAGGTGGAAATTGAATTCAATTAAATAAATCTGGAATTTAAAGCTAGTCTAATGATGGCCATGAAACCATTGTCGATTGTTGTAAAAACCCATCTGGTTCACTAATGTCCTTGAGGGAAGGAAATCTGTTGTCCTTACCTGGTCTGGCCAACATGTGACTCCAGATCCAAAGCAATGTGGTTGACTCTTAAATGCCCTTGAAATGGCCGAGCAAGCCACTCAGTTCAAGGGCAATTAGGGATGAGCAAATGCTGGTAGGAGATTGAGGTGCAACTTTTGTGCTTTCTCAAAGTTTTGGTTCATTTATTTCAAAGTATGGTGTGGATTTGTTTTGACTGAAATTTATATGAGGCCACTGATAAAATGTACAGAAAGTAAAAAGCAACTTTGGAGAATTGCAAAGTTAGTTTGATTTTTTTTCCTAATTACTTGTTTTTTATTGACTTAAAAGCAAGTCTGAAATTGTTATTGTGTTGCTTGACACCGCCCACACCCCCAATTGTTTTTCACAGAAGTAATTAACTCTTTACTGCAATTTGCCACGCTGCATTCCTCAATGTAAAGACTTGCTGAATTCATTTTTTAAACAATCAGCTCAAACGATACAGCTCATTCACTACTGTGAAAGTTCTTGTTGAACAAGTTCTTTGAGTTGGGGAATTTGAGATGATTGATGGTGATAATGGAGCATGATTTGTGGGCCAGGTGATGGAAGAAATGTGCACTCTGTTTGTGATACTGCAGAAATGTCACATCTCAAACCATTCATATGTATCAGGCTTAGTGGTAAGAACAAATAGAGCTGTTAAAACTATGAAACAAAAACAAGAAATGCTGGAATCACTCAGCAGGTCTGGCAGCATCTGCGGAAAGAAAAGCAGAGTTAACGTTTCGGGTCAGTGACCCTTCTTCGGAACTGACAAATATTAGAAAAGTCACAGATTATAAACAAGTGAGGTGGGGGTGGGGCAAGAGATAACAAAGGAGAAGGTGCAGATTGGACCAGGCCACATAGCTGACCAAAAGGTCACGGAGCAAAGGCAAACAATATGTTAATGGTGTGTTGAAAGACAAAGCATTAGTACAGATTAGGTGTGAATACACTGAATATTGAACAGCTGTTAAAACTATGTTGGAGAAAGTAGTCAGTGAGACCAGGATCTTAATAGTTCACCTGATTTTGATGGTAATTCAAGGAACTGTGAACTGTGTTTAAACGTTCTGAAGAAACAACTATTCACTTTTGAAGCCACATCAGGTTATGAAAGTTTGTCTCCTGGAACACCTCTATGCTGTCCCGATGGCTGAGACGTTAAAGCAAACCAATGCCACTGAACCCTTTCCTGGGCACCGGCTGTTAAACCCTCTCCTTTTCAGTTGGATATGGTTAATTACTGACTAAATTGTAACCTGAACAGACAGTTATTTTCTTGTGTAATGTTCCTGACTGATCTGTTGGATTTTGTTGTGACCAGTCAGGAAAGAGGTACCAGAATACCTGACAATTAGCAGTGCAAGAGGATTGATATTTATCTGGTAGATTGATGTACTGAAACTTTAAATCTTCTGTATTTTTTGGAGATGAGGTGAAGGCATGTAAATTCATTTAGTGCAGTAATTGTTTTAATCCTGACTTGTGTTAAAGGCAGGATCCCAAATACAACAAAATTCAGTTGGACGAAAGTGAATTTTTTTTATTCTTTCACGGGATATGGGCATCGCTGGCTAGGCCAGGATTTATTACCCATCCCTAATTGCCCTTGAGAAGGTGGTGGAGAGCTGCCCTCTTGAACCGCTGCAGTTCATATGGTGTAGGTAAAGTACAGTGCTGTTAGGAAGAGATTCCAGGATTTTTGATCCAGCGAAAGTGAAGGAACGGTGATATAGTTCCAAATCAGCAAGGTGTGTGGCTTGGAAGGGGACTTGCAGGTGGTGGTGTTCGCACACATCTACTGCCTTTGTTCTTCTAGGTGGTCGAGGTCGTGGGTTTGGAAGGTGCAGTCAAAGGAGCCTTGGTGAGTTGCTGCAGTGCCTTCTGTAGATGGTACACACTGCTGCCACTGTGTGTCGATGGTGGAGTGAGGGAATGTTGTAGGTGGTGGAGGGGATGCCAATCCAGCGGGCTGCTTTGTCCTGGATGGTGTTGGGCTTCTTGAGTGTTGTTGGAGCTGCACTCATCCAGCCAAGTGGAAAGTATTCCATCACACTCCTAACTTGTGCCTTGTAGATGGTGGACAGGCTTTGGGGAGTCAGGAGGTGAGTTACTCAGTCATAGACTCGCCACAGAATTCCCAGCCTCTGACCTCCTCTTTTAGCCACAGTACTTACATGGCTGATTCTGTTCAGTTTCTGGTCAATGATAAGCCCCAGAGTGTTGATAATTGGGGATTCAGCGATCGTAATGCCGTTGGATATTAAGAGGAGATAGTTGGATTCTCTCTTGTTGGAGATGGTCATTGCTTGGCGCTTGTGTGGCACGAATGTTACTTGCCATTTATCAGCCCAAGTCTGAATATTGTCCAGGTCCTGCTGTACATGGACACGGACTGCTTCATGTTCTGATGAAAGGTCACAGACCTGAAACGTTAACTCCGTTTCTCCCTCCACAGATGCTGCCAGACGTTTTTTTTTCATTCGTTCCTGGGATGTGGGTGTCGCTGGCTAGGCCAGCATTTATTGCCCATCCCTAATTGCCCTTAAGAAGGTGGTGGTGAGCTGCCTTCTTGAACCCCTGCAGTTCATATGGGGTAGGTACACCCACAGTGCTGTTAGGAAGGGAGTTCCAGGATTTTGACCCAGCAACAGTGAAGGAACGGCGATATAGTTCCAAGTCACGATGGTGTGTGGCTTGAAGGGGAACTTGCAGGTGGTGGTCCCATGTATCTGCAGCTCTTGTCCTTCTAGTTGGTAGAGGTCGTAGGTTTGGAAGGTGCTGTCTAAGGAGCCTTGTTGAGTTGCTATATGCATCTTGTAGATGGTACACACTGCTGCCACTGTGCTTCAGTGGTGAAATGAGTGAATGTTTGTGGATAGGGTGCCAATCAAGCAGGCTGCTTTATCCTGGATGGTGTCGAGCTTCTTGAGTGCTTTTGGAGCTGTACCCATCCAGGCAAGTGGAGAGTATTCCATCACACTCCTGACTTGAGCCTTGTAGATGGTGGACAGGCTTTGGGGAGTCAGGAGGTGAGTTACTCACCGCAGGATTCCTAGCCTCTGACCTGCTCTTGTAGCCACGGTATTTATACGGCTACTCCAGTTCCGTTTCTGGTCAATGGTAGCCCCTAGGATGTTGACATTGGGGAGTCAGCAGTAGTAATTCCATTGAATGTCAAGGGAGATGATTAGGTTCTCTCTTGTGGGAGATGGTCATTGCCTGGCACTTGTATGGTGCGAATGTTACTTGCCACTTATCAGCCCAAGCCTGGATGTTGTCTGGGTCTTGCTGCATTTCTATTCGGACTGCTTCAGCATTTGATGAGTTGCACTGTGCAATCATCAGCAAATATCCCTACTTCTGACCTAATGATTGAAGGAAGGTCATTGATGAAGCAGCTGAAGATGGTTGGGCCTAGGACACTACCCTGAGGAACTCCTGCAGTGATGTTCTGGAGCTCAGATGATTGACATCCAACAACCACAGCCATCCTCCTTTGCGCTAGGTATTACTCCAACCAGTGGAGAGCTTTCCCCCTGATTCCCATTGACTCCAGTTTTGTTCGGGCTCCTTGATGCCATACTCGGTCAAATGCTGCCTTGATGTCAAGGGCAGTCACTCTCACCTCACCTCTTGAGTTCAGCTGTTTTGTCCGTGTTTGAACCAAGGCTGTAATGAGGTCAGGAGCTGAGTGGCCCTGGCGGAACCCAAACTGAGCATCACTGAGCAGGTTATTACTAAGCAAGTGCCACCTGATACCACTGTCGATGACACCATCCATCATTTTACTGATGCTTGACAGTAGACTGATGGGGCAGTAATTGGCCAGGTTGGATTTGTCCTGCTTTTTGTGTACAGGAGATACCTGGGCAATTTTTCACATTGCCGAGTAGATGCCAGTGTTGTAGCTGTACTGGAACAGCTTGGCTAGGGGCGCAGCAAGTTCTGGAGCACAGGTCTTCAGTACTATTGCCGGACCTGCACTTTCTGTTTTTATTTAATAACCTTCTCAACCTCATCCTGAAACACCCACGCATTGTAAACACTTTTGTTCATGATCACACTTGTAGGAATTAAGACTGCACAGTCTATGTGAAAGCAAAGTCTCACCTTCACAGTAAACATTCCCTTCCAGTGTAATAGGACTACCACCCTGCTAAATTAAACAGATTAAGGACAAATCTAGGAGCCCAAATCTGGCTCTCCATGAGACCCCCAGCAGTAATTGAATTGTAAATCACCTGATGGCACATCCACTTCCTTCAGTTCCATCAAGCCAAAGATTAACCTTGGTGCAGTGGGAGTGTAGAAGGACAGGCAAAGAACAGCACTGGGTATAATTGTGCAATCATCATATAAATGAGGCACCAAGCAAGTTCACTATATACAGTGTATGCAGTCCCATAATCAACTGATCAGTCCTACTACAGTTTGCTGGTCTTACCCTATTGAGTTGAACATAAGAGACAGGAGAGAAGTAGACCTTACGGCCCCTCGAGCCTACTCTGCCATTCAATATAATCATAGCGGATCTTCCTCCTGTTCTGCTTTATATATAAAGAAATAAAGTGTTCAGAAAATATAGAGAAAATAAAAGGAAGCTGGTGTGGCAGTCCTAATTAGGGAAAACATTGCAGTGCTGGAAAGGGACGATGTCTTTGAAGTGGCAAGGACAGAATCCATTTGGTTAGAGTTGAGGAGCAAAATGGGTATGATCACATTACTAGGGGTATTCTAAAGGCCTCCAAATAGTAAGAGAAGGATAGAAGAAAAAATCTGCAGGAAATCACAGAGATGTGCAAGAAATATGTTGTGGTGTATTGGGGGACTAATTACCCAAATATCGATTGGGATAATTTTAGACTAAAGGGTAAGGAGGGGGAGGAATTTCTGAAATATGTTAAGGAGAAATTCCATGATCAGTATGTTCTTAGCCCAACTAGATAAGAGACATTGCTGGATCTGATGCTGGGAAATTAGGTGGGTCAAGTGGACCAAGTGTCTAACGGAGAGCAGTTGGGTAAGAGTGATCATTGTATCATAAGGTAATGTAGAAAAGCAAAGAACAAAATGAGGTAGAATGTCTAGATTGGAAGATGGCTAATTTCAATGCAATGAGAAGGGTAGAATGGAACCAAAGACCGACAGGAAGAGCTGTATTGGAACATTGGGTTATCTTTAAGGAAGAGATGCTTCAGGCACAGACTAGGAACATTCCAACAAGGGCAAAAAGTAGGGGAACCGAGAACAGGGCTCCTTGGATGACAAGGGAGATAGAGATTATGATGAAATGAAAAAAGAGGGTGCATGATGCATGTCAGGTGAATCCATCAAGTGAGAATCAGGCCATATACAACAAGTTGAGAGGGGAGGTGAAGAGGAAAAGAGAGAATATGAGAATAGAATGGCAGTCAACATAAAAGGGAACCAAAAGATCTTCTGCTGGCATTTAAAAAGTAAGCGAGTCTTAAGAGGAGGAGTGCGACCTCTTTGGGACAAAGAGGGTAATATATGCTTAGAGGCATAAGGCAAGGCTAATGTACATAATGAGTACTTTGTATCAGTGTTCACTGCGGAAGTGAAATCTGACAAAATATTAGTAGAAGCAGAGAGGTTAGAGGCAATGGATAGGATAAAAATTGAGAAGGGGATGGGGTACTAAAAAGGCTGACTATGCTTAGGGTAGATATGTCACTTGGTCCGGCTGGCTTGTATCATAGGTTGTTAAAGGAAGTGGAGATGGAGATAGTGGAAGGGCTTGCCATAATCTTCCAATCTTCCCTGGATATGGAGAAGGTGCGAGAGGATTGGAGAGTGGAAATGTGACACCCTTATTCAAGAAAGGTTGTAAAGAATCTCCGAGCAACTACAAGCCAGTTAGTTTAACATTAGTGATGGGTAAGGTTTTAGAAACAATAATCAGGGAAAATATCAATGGACAGTTAGAAAGGTTCGAGCTAATTAAGGATAGCGAGCATGAATTTGTAAAAGACGGATCATGTTTGACGAACCGAATTGAACTTTATTGATGAAGTAACAGAGAATGTTGATGAAGGGAATGTGGTAGATGTTGTTTATATGGGTTTTAAGAAACATTTGATAAGGTATGACATAAGGAGGTGAGGATCCCTGAGAGGGTGCAGAGGAGATTTACCAGAATGGTTCCAGGGGTGGAGGAATTTAGTTACAAGGTTAATTTGGAAAAGCTGGGTTTGTTCGCCTTAGAACAAAGGAGATTGAGGGGCGATTTAGTCGAAATGTACAGAATTATGACAGGCTTGGATAAGTTAGACAAGGAAAAACCGTTCCCATAACAAATGGTACAAAGACTAGGGGACCCAGATTGAAAGTTTTGGGGAAAAGATGCAACGTGAGGAAGCACTTTTTTATGCAGCAGGTGGTAATGACCTGGAACTCGCTGTCCATAGGGGTGGTGGGAGCGGAGATGATCAATGACTTCAAGAAGCAGTTTGTGGCCACCTGAGAGATCACTGCAGGGCTACAGTGATCGAGCTGGGGAGTGAAACTGACTGCATAGCTCCGTGGAGAGCCAGCGTGGACTCGATGGACTCCTTCTGTTCCATAAAAGACTCTGTGACTCTATAACTCCACTTTCCCGCCCACTCTCCATATCCCTTGATTCCACAAGAGACCAAAAATCTGTCTAACTCAGCCTTCAATATATTCAACAATGGAGCATCCACAACCCTGAGGTAGAGAATTCCAAAGCTCCACAACCCTCTGAGTGAAGAAATTTCTCCGCATCCCAGTCCTAAATGATCAGCCCATTATCCTGAGACTGTGGCCCCCATGTTCTAGATTCCCCAACCAGAGGAAACAATCTCTCAGTGTCGACCCTGCCAAGTCCCTTCAGAATCTTGTATGTTTCAATGAGATCACCTCTCATGCTTCTGAACTCCAGAGAGAATAGACCTAATTTACTCAGCCTCACACCATAGGACAACCCTCTCATCCCAGGTAACCAATCTAGTGAACCTTCACTGGACCGCCTCCAACACAAGTATATCCTTCCTTAGCTACGGACGCTACAGATGGGAATGGTGGCATAGTGGTAATGTTATTGAGCTAGTAATCCAGAATCTAAATTCAATTAATAAATAATTCTGTAATAAACAGCTAGTCTCAGTATTGGTGACCATGAAACTACTGGATTGCCATAAAAACGCATCAGGCTCGCTACTGTCCTTTAGGGAAAGAAAGCTGCCATCCTTTAAAGCCTGGCTCGGGTATAAAATTAAAACCTGACCCAGGTCCGACCTGACCATAGCCAACCCGAGCCGGACCCGAGCACGAGCCCTTTAATTTTTTTCGTGCCCAACCCGACACAAATCTCCTTAATCTGTCCTGGCAGCAGGCTATTCCTGCAGCTGGAGTTGTGGGGAATCAAGGGTATCCCTGATCCTGTGACTTCCTGGAAGCAGTGTCCAGCCCGACCCGACCTGGAGCCCGAATGCTGGACTTGGAATTTCGACCAGACCCGACCCGAACCCAACACATGTAGTCAGATCTATTCAGGATCAGGTTGGGTAGCCAGGCTTTATCCTGCCTTACCCGGACTGACCAGATGCACAACAATGTGGTTGACTCTTAAATTCCCTCTAAAATGGCTTAGCAAGCCACTCAGTTACATCACACAGCTACAGAAAAGTCAAAAAAGAATAAAATCCAATGGACCACCTGGTATGGACCGCAACACCGGAAACGACAAAGACTGACCCTGTCTTCCTCACTAACATCTGGGGATTTGTGCCAAAATTGGGAGAGATATCCCACTAGTCAAGCAACAGCCTAACAGTCATAATAAAACCAAAAGGGTACTGAAAATACTCCGCAGGTCTGGCAGCATTTGTGGAGAGAGAAGCAAATAACTGATGGAAGGTCACTGACCTGAAACATTATCTTTGCTTCTCTCTCCACAGATGCTGCCAGACCTGTTGAGTATTTCCAGCACCTTTTTGGTTTTATTTCAGATTTCTAGCATCTGCAATATTTTGCTTTTATTTTCGCCTAACATTCATACTCACTGAATTACACCTTACAGTCAATGTAGCAGCCTCCTCCATCACCGGCATCACAGTGGTATACAATCAGGAGGGAGTGGTCCTGGGAGTCCTCAACAATGACTGCGGGCCCTATGAAGTCTCATAGCATCAGGTCAAACATGGGCAAGGAAACCTCCTACAGATTACTACCTACCGGCCTCCCTCAGCTGATGAATCAGTACTCCTCCATGTTGAATACCACTTGGAAGAAGCACTGAGGGTAGCTAGGGCACAGAATGTACTCTGTGTGGGAGGCATCAGTGTCCGTCACTAAGGCTCGGTGACTGACCAAGCTGGCTGTGTCCAGGAGGACATATCTACCATACTGAGTCAGTGGTAGGTGGTGAGGGAACTAACAAGAGGAAAAAACCTATGTCACCTCGCTCTCACCAACCTACCTGTTGCAGATGCAACTGTCCATGACAATAATGGTAGGAGTGACCACCGCATAGTCCTTGTGGAGATGAACTACGGTCTTTACACTGAGGACACGCTCCATCATGTTGTGGCACTTCAACCATGCTAGATGAGAGAGATTCAGGACAGATCTAGCAGCTCAAAACTGGGCATCACTGAGGCACTGTGGACCATCATCAGCAGCAAAATTGTATTCAACCACATCTGTAACCCTATGGCGCTGCATATCCCTCACTCTACCATTACCATCAAGCCAGGGGATCAATGAGGAGTGTAAAAGAGCAGCACCAAGTATACATAAAACAGCAGAAACAGCATGCAATAGACAGAACTAAGCAATCCCACAACTAACGGATCAGATCAAAGCTCTGCAATCCTGCTACATCCAGTCATGAATGGTGGCGAACAATTAAACAACTAACAGGGAGGAGGCTCCACAAACATCCTCATCCTCAATGATGGGGAAGCCCAGCACATCAATGCAAAAGACAAGGTTCAAACATTGCAATCATCTTCAGCCAAAAGTGCCCAGTGGATGATCCAACTCGGCTTCCTCCTGAGGTCCCCAACATCACAGATGCCAGTCTTCAGGCAATTTGATTCACTCCACATGATATTAAGGAAAGACTGTGGCACTGTGCTCCAGAACTTGCTGTGTCCCTAGCCAAGCTGTTCCAGTACAGCTACAACACTGGCTTTTACCCGGCATTGTGGAAAATTGTCCAGTTATGTCCTGTACACAAAAAACAGGACAAATCCAATCTGGCCAATTACTGCCCCATCAGTCTACTCTCGATCATCAACAAAGTGATGGAAAGTGCCGTCAACAGTGCTATCAAGCTGCACATACTCAGCAACAACCTACTCACTGATGCCCAATTTGGGTTCCGCCAGGACCATTCAGCTCAGACCTCATTACAACTTTGGCCCAAACATGGACAAAAGAGCTGACCTCCAGAGGTGAGGTGAGAGTGACTGCCCTTGACATCGAGGCACCATTAGATTGAGTGTAGCTTCAGGGAACCCTAGCAAAATTGGAGTCAATGGGAATCAGAGGAAACTCTCTTCACTGGTTGGAGTCATACCCAGCACAAAGAAAGATGGTTGGTTTTGTTGGAGGCCAATCATCTCATCCCCAGGATATCACACACCATCCTGACTTGGAACTGTATCTCTGTTCCTTCACCGTCGCTGGATCAAAAATCAGGAACTCCCTTCCTAACAGCCCTGTGGGTATACCTACATGGACTGCAGTGGTTCAAGAAGGCAACTCACCATCACCTTCTCAAGGGCAATTAGGGATAGGCAATAAATGTTAACTTTGCCAGTGATGTTCACATTCCGGGAATAAAAAAGAACAATAAATACATCTTGCTACAATTGTATGGGGATGTGTGAGACCACACCTGGAGAATGTGCGCAGTTTTGGTCTCCATTTTTAAGAAAGGATATACTTGTTTTGTAGGCGGTAAAGCATTGATCTCCAAATTAATTCCTGGAATGAGAGGGTTGTCCTATAATGAGAGGCTGAGTAAATTGGGCCTATACTCTCTGGAGTTTAGAAGAATCAAAGGTGATCTCATTGAGATACAAGATTCTGAAGGTGCTTGACAGGATAGACACTGAAAGGTTGTTTCCCCTGGCTGGGGAATCTAGAACACGGGGCCTAGTTTAGTTTAGGGATACAGCACTGAAACAAGCCCTTCGGCCCACCGAGTCTGTGCCGACCATCAACCACCCATTTATACTAATCCTACAATAATTCCATATTCCTACCACATCCCCACCTACCTATACTAGGGGCAATTTATAATGGCCAATTTACCTATCAACCAGCAAGTCTTTGGCATGTGGGAGGAAACCGGAGCATCCGAAGGAAACCCACGCAGACACAGGGAGAACTTGCAAACTCCACACAGGCAGTACCCAGAATTGAACCCGGGTCACTGGAGCTGTGAGGCTGCGGTGCTAACCACTGCGCCACTGTGCCGCCCAAAGTCTCAGGATAAGGGGTCAATCATTTAGGACTGAGATGAGGAGAAATTTTTTCACTGAGTGGGTTGCTAGTCTTTATAATTCTCTACCCCAGAGGGTTGTGGTTGCTCCATCACTGAGTCTGTTTAAGGCTGAAATAGGCAGATTTTTGATATCTCTGCGAATCAGGGGATATGGGGAGTGGGTGGAAACGTGGAGGTAAGGTAGAAGATCAGTCGTGATCATACTGAACAGTGGAGCAGGCTCGAGGGGTCAAATTGTCTTCTCCTGCTCCTATTTCTTGTGTAGTAGACAGCAAGAAACTGTTCCCATTGGCAGAAGGATTGAGAACCAGAGTTGACAGAGTTGAGTTGCAATCCTTCCATCTACAAAAGATGGAAGTTCCCGCAACAAACAATCCATATAAGTGGGGTGTCTTTTCTTGATGCACCTATGTTGATGGCTGTGAAGGCCAATCCTTGAGAGACAGGTTCCGCCACAAGTGCCGCACGTGAAACTGCCAAGTGACGCTGTGAATTGTTGTTTTTGACGTTGGCGCCAGAGGACACTGATTTAAGACGAATGACAAAAAAAAAACATCTGTGATATGAGAAAAATCCTTTTTGCGCAGCAAGTCGTTCGGATCTGGGATGCACTGCCTGAGTGTGTGGTGGAGTCAGTTTCAACTGTGGCTTTCAGAAGAGAATTGGATAAGCACCTGAAGGGATAACACTGCAAGGCTATGGGGAAAGGCAAGGGAGTGGGACTAGGTGAGTTGCTCTTGCAGAGAGCTGGCACAGACACGACGGCTGAATGGCCTCCTTCTGTGCTGTAACCGTTCTATGATTCTACTTAGACCTACTTTTAAAAATTTGGGATTTAAAGCTCTTACAAAGTCCAGATTAATGACAACATATCATCATAGCAACTAATGTAATTAATATAACAGATTTGGCACAATCAAATGGGAAAATAAATATTTCTGCATCTTGTGTTACATAAAACAAATGCAAACAGCATTCATTACTTCCTGTTCTAATAAGCTGCCTTCTAACATCATAAAGACAAACCTTTGCTCACACTGTGACTGTTCTGTGTTCAATAGATTGTCAATATGATGGTTGCAAGATCAATCATCAAAGTCAGTGCAAAAACATCAGCTCCTCGGTATTCTCGCTGGGACAAATGAAATACATCTATTAAGTTACATTACTCTGTATTTATAAAGATTGACATGAAGTTAGTTCCACTGCCACTTGGAAACATTCACGGGAACCAAGACAAGATTCCAAGATAATTACAGATGAGATAATTATACAAGGTGCCCATCTTGAACCATCCATCCATCCAGAGAGATCTTAACATCCTCCCTTTGCAGCAGCAAATAGTTTCTTCGATGATTCCAGGGTTTTTGTCTCCATTACTCTACCTGGAACTTTGCTCCACTTGCTGATGATTCAGTAGGTGAATTTTCAGGTCTCCCATTGAGGGTAGTGACCCAGAAATGTTGGGCAGTGATGTACCTCCTTGTTTCTGTGGCTGTGGCGATGTTCCTTCAGGACAACCATTGGGTGTCTGGTGCAGCCCCGAGTCAGGTCGCAGGCCCATTTAAAATGTAAATTGGGGTCCCATAGAGTCGTACAGCACAGGAGACCATTTGGCCCATCATGCCTGTTCTTTCCCCATAGACTTGGAATTCTCCCCCTTCATGTATTGATCCAATTCCCTTTTGACAGTTATTATTGAATCTGCTTCCACCACCTTTCAGACAATGCAATCCACATCAAAACAACTTCAGGGCAGTACTAAGGGAATTGTGCCTGTGTTTCAATTCTCCTCTGTCTCTGTGTTCTGATGATATTGAGTTTGATATTCAATTTTACAGGTGCCTCTAGAGCAGTTGCCACAAGTTTGTTCCATTGCACCGATTAAACAAACACATATCATCAATAAGACATTGCTGCTGGGTTGTACCCGTCCTGATCTGAGGTAAGATTTGGACCAACCTCACCACCTGTAACTGAGACCGATGCCCAGCAGTTTGCAGCTGGCAGGAGGCCAGTAGGCAGTGTGAAATTATGGGATGGATCTGTTAGTGACTTTTAACCCATGAATTTTCAGCTGTGCTCCATTCAATCCCGGACTGAGGATAAGAAAGATTCTCTCAGTGAAAGTGTGGGTGAAAGTGTAGAGATGGGTCATGTTGCCCCCGTTGTAAAATGACACCTGTCCACCCTCATAATCCAGGTACACCCCAATCTTCCGGATTGGAATAAGCAAAGGCTGTTTGGCCCATCAATCCCACTCCATCCAGCCCTCAAATATGGGCCTGACCTTCCAAGATTTCTCTACTTTATCCCATTACCATGTGAATAAAACTGAACAATTATTATCTATATATATAATCTCAATGTCTTTCTCAACAGGTATCGAGCCAGTTCCCTTTTCATTGTTAGAGTGTCATGATCCAAAATCAATTATCTTTCCTGGTCGGATCTACTTTTCAACGATCACCCAGAGAGAGAGAAATGTCAATCTCAAATTAAATTCTAATCTTTAAACTGAATGTGTGGCGTGGATGATAGCACTTTCCACTCTGAGACTGAAGGGTTTGGTGTCAAGCTGCACCATATTAGATAGGAGCCGAGTAAAAAGGGCTACGAGGAATTCAAGACAGCTTTATAATGTAAGTATGTATACGCACAAACTGTGGTGAATAAGATTGGTGAGCTATAGACACAAATAGCAGTGTGGGGATATGATGTAGTGGCAACAAAGGAAATGTGGCTTAAAAATGGTGAGTACTGGGCACTTAATATTCAAGGATATAAAGACAGGGAAGGAAAAAAGGGAGGTGGGGTGGCAGTACTGATTAGGGAAGACATTGTGGTGTTGGAAAGAAAGGGTGTCCTCGAGGGGGCAAGGACAGAATCCATTTGGTTAGAGTTGATCATGCCACTGGGGGTATTCTATAGGCATCCAAATAGTGAGAGAGAGAGAGAAATGGAGGTGCAAATCTACAGGGAAATCAGAGAGATGTGTAAGAAGTTTAGATTGGTGATATTGGGATAATGTTAGAGTAAAGGGTAAGTGAAGGAGGACTTCCTGTTATGGGTTCAGGAGAACTTCCTTGACCAGTATGTTCTCAGTTCAACTAGGAGGAAGGTATTGCTGGATCTGGTGCTGGGCGATGATTTGGACCAAGTGTCTGTGGGGGAACATTTGGGTAAGAGTGATCATTGTATCATAAAGTTTAGATTAGCAATGGAGAAGAGCAAGGAACAATCTAAAGTAGAACTTCTAAATTGGAAGGGATGATGCGAGGGCATCTAGCCAGGGTAAAATGGAACCAAAAATTAACAGAAAAATCCCAGGTTGCTAAAGGAAGTAGGAGTGGAGATAGCGCAAGGGCTTGTCTTGATCCTCCAATTTTCCCTAGATATGGGGGAGGTGCCAGAGGATTGGAGAGTGGCAAATGTGACACCCTTATTCAAGAAAGGATGTAAGGATATTCACAGTAACTACATGCGAGTCAGTTTAATGCCAGTGGTGAGTAAAGTGTTAGAAACAATAATCAGGGAAAAAAATTAACAGGCACTTGGAGAGGTTTGAGTTAATTAGGGAGCCAGTGTGGATAGTAAATGATAGATGGTGCTTGACTAATCTAACGGATTTTTTTTTGATGCAGTGGATGTTGTCTGAATGGATTTTAGGAAAGCATTTGACAAAGTACCACATGAAAGCCTGGTGGACAAAATTGATGCTTATGGAATAGGAGGGTCAGTGTCAGCTTGGATTAAAAAAAATTGGCTTAAGGACAGAAAACAGTGAGTTGTGGTAAATGGTTGTTTTTCAGAATGGAGGATGGTAGAGAATGGCGTTCCCCAACATTCAGTGTTAAGAACACTGCTTTTTTGATATAAAATTACTTTGATATTGAAATACAAAGTAAAATTTCAAAATTTGCTGATGATACCAAACCTGGAGGTATGGCAGACAGTGGGGATGATATCAATCGCCTGCAACAGGACATAGATAGGCTGGCAGAATGGACAGAGAGGTGGCAGATGGAATTTAATGCAGAGGATGAGGTGATGCATTTTGGCAGAAGGGAAAGGAGAGGCAATATCGACTAAATGGCTGGTTCTAAAGATTGTACATGGACAGAGGGACCTGGGAGTGCATATGCATAGATCTTTGAAGGCGGCAGGACATATTGAGAGAGTAGTTAGCAAAGCATATGGGATCTTGGGCTTTATAAATAGAGACATTGAGTACAAAAGCAGGGAAGTTATGTTGAACCTTTATAAAGCTCTAGGTAGGTCACAACTAGGGTATTGCATCCAGTTCTGGTCACCACACTTTAGGAAAGATGTGAGAGTGCCTAAGAGAGTGCAGGAGAGATTTACCAGAACGGTTCCAGGGATGAGGCAATTTAGCTACAAGATGTGGTTGGAAAAGCTGGGTTTGTTCTACTTGGAGCAAAGGAGATTGAGGGGAAAATTTATAGAGGTTTACAAGATTTTGACAGGTTTAGATAGGGTAGCCCATTAGCTGATTTTCAAGGATTGGCGGACATAGATTTAAGGTTTTGGGATTGATGCGGGGAGATGTGAGGAAGAACTTTTTTACACAGTGATCTATAACTCACTGCCTCTAAGGGTGCTGGAATTGGAAACAATGAGTGATTTCAAAAGGAAATTGGATGCCACATGAGACAAATAAACCCGCAGGGCTATTGGTCTAGATCAGGTGAATGGAACTGATTGGATTGGTCTACAGAGAGTCGACATCGACATGATGGGCTGAATGGCCTCCTTCTCTGCCGTAATAACTCTATAACTGTGAATGTGAGCACAAAATTGAAGTCAATAAAGAGTAAAACTGGGCCGGTGTAAAGCGAGCATTTCACCCACACCTGCCTGGCAGGTTAAAATAAAATTACCCCCAATGTGTCCACTTAGATTATGTGCTCACGCAGTGTTGAGGGAGTGCTGCATTGTATTTTAGATGAGATGCAAAACAGGAGCCCCATCTGCCCATTTAGGTGAATATGGAAGATCCCATGATATTTGATGAAGAGTATGGAGTTCTCCTGGTCTCCTGATCTACATTGCCCCTGGAAACAACATAGCCAAAAACAGATTACCTGCATCATTCATCAGCTGTGTGTGGGATCTTGTGTACAAAATGGTTGCTTTGTTGTCCTACATAATAATGGTGACTGCACTTCAAATAGATTGGATGTGGTGCTTTGATGCACCGTACAGGTATGATAAAGAACATGACGTATTTAATCTTTATTTATTATAGTTAATATAATTGATGAGTTGCATAATTGAAATACTGTGGTTGCAAGGTGCTTTCACATCTCTCGTTAAAAATATTCCCTCTGAATCCAGCAAATGGGAGAAAACACATGGAGTACAACTTGCCCCATCAGAGCATCAGAAATTTCTTTAGTTCCTGAAAACTGTTTACTTTTGCCCGGCCTCCGACTGACCAGAATTTACAGGAAGTTGAGACCTTCTCAGAAAGCCACCTTGAAGGCCTGTTTGCTGCCAAATGTCATGAGTTCTTTCAGTAGGTTTGTACAGAATCGGACACCACGACCATTAAAGAAGGGGGCAAAAGTAAGTGTATCAGGAAACACCATCAAGACAATAGCTCAAATAAATGTGCAAATTCCCTGAAGTTTTGTTCCCGGGAATTGGCCGCTGCCATGGATTAGAGGTTTACAGAAATGAGAAGTGTTGTTCTGTAATTTATTAACATTTTTTAGAATTCATTTCATGGGATGTGGGCATCGCTGGCAAGGCCAGCATATGTTGCCCATCCCCTATTGCCCTTGTGAGGTGGCAGTGAGCAGCCTTCTTGAACCACTGCAGTCGATCTGGTGTACGTACAGTGCTGTTAGGAAAAGAATTCCAGGATTTTGATCCATCGACGGTGAAGGAACGGCGATATATTTCCAAGTCAGGATGGTGTGTGACTTGGAGGGGAGCTTGCAAATGGTGCTGTTCCTATTGGTCTGCTGCCCTTGTCCTTCTAGGTGGAAGAGGTCGCGGGTTTGGAAGGTGCTATCGAAGTTGCTGAAGTGCATCTTGTATATGGTACACACTGCTGCCACTGTGCATTGGTGGTGGAGGGAGTGAATGTTTAAGGTAGTGAATGGGCTGCTGATCAAGTGGGCTGCTTTGACCTGGATGGTATCGAGCTTCTTGAATACAGGCAAGTAGAGAGTATTCCATCACACTCCTGACTTGTGCCTTGTAGATGGTGAACAGGCTTTGGGAGTCAGGTGGTGGGTTACTTGCCTCAGAATTTCCAGCCTTTGACCTGCTCTTGTAGCTACAGTATTTATATGGCTATTCCAGTTAAGTTTCTGGTCAATGGTAAGCCCAGGATGTTGATAGTGAGGGATTCATCAATGGTAATGCCATTGAATGTCAAGGGAGATGGCTGGATTCTCTCTTGTTGCAGATGTTCATTGCCTGGTACTCAAGTGGCAAGTAACATTTGCACCACAAATCAGCCCAAGCCTGAATGTTGTCCAGATGTTGCTGCATATGGACACGCACTGCTTCAGTATCTGAGGGGTTGCGAATGGTACTGAACATTGTGCAAACATCAGTGAAAACCCCTGCTTCTGACCTTATGATGGAGAAAAGGTAATTGATGAAGCAGCTGAAGATAGTTGAGCCTAGGATACTGCCCTGAGGAACTCCTGCAGTGATGTCCTGGGACTGAGATGATTGGCCTTCAACAACCCAACCTTTGTGCTTTGTATGACTCCAACCAGTGAAGAGTTTACCCCTGATTCCCATTGACCTCAATTTGGCTAGGACTCCTCGATGCCACACTGGGTCAAATGCTGCCTTGATATCAAGAGCAGACACTGTAACCTCACCTCTTGAGTTCAGCTCTTTTGTCCAAGTCTGGACCAAGGCTGTAATGAGGTCTAGAGCCGAGTAGCCCCGGCAGAACCCAAATTGAGCATCAGTGAGCAGGTTATTACTGTTTAAGTGCTGCTTGATAGCACTGTGATAGCGGCAGATGATCAAGAGTAAACTGATGGGGTGGTAATTAGATGGATTGGATTTGTCCTGCTTTTCGTTCATAGGATGTTTATTCAGTTGGCTGTAGGTTAAATTGTACTCATATCCCAACTCAAATTTGTTCTATGGGGAGAAGTTTATGTTCTCCCCCATGGAGACTTTGGAGGCGGCGAAAGCAAATAATCGGCCGAGATGGTGGTGGGAGGGCGGCCCACCACTTTCCCACCTCCACCAGTGTGGGAAAGCCTGTGAACAGCCTAACTGCCCCACTGCCAATTGGTTGATATCCTGTGATCTATGAAAGATGATGGACACGCTGCAAGTAATCTAAATAAGTGGGGTGTCTTCTCTTGGTACACCTTTGTTGATGGCTGTGAAGGCCAATCCTTTAGAGGCAGGTTCTGCCACAAGTGCTGCACGTGAAGCTGCCACATGATGTTATGTGTTGTTGTTTTTGATGTTGGCGCCTGTTGCCAAGCTGCTGTAGCAACTGGTCATCGTGGTAATGCACACCAGTCCACACGATGTGTCGCCATTTCTCTCTTTCTCCAACTAGCGACTCCCAGGTGTGATAGTTGACATTTAGGGCCTTTATGTCACGCTTGCAAATATCCTTAAAGCCGTGCTTTGGGTGCAGATGTTTCCCCTGTTAGGGAGACTAGAACCAGGGGACACAATTTCAAAATAAGGGAGAAGCCACTTAGGACTGAGATGAGGAGAAATATCTTTACTCAGAGGGTTGTGAATCTTTGGGATTCTCTACCCCTGAGGGCTTTGGAAGCTCAGTCATTGAATATTTCTAAAGCAGAGATTGACAGATTTCTAAATACAAATGCGTAAGGGGATAGTGCGGGAAAAAGGCATTGATGTGGATGATCAGCCATGATCATGTTAAATGGCAGGGCAGGCTTGATGGGCTGAATGGCCTACTCCTGCTCCTATGTTCCTATGTTCCTAAACAGCAGATGTGATATATTGTGTTCCAAAACTGGCATACAGTCTGGCCTCCGAGTACACCTAGACAGGTAACTGGGATCTTTTAGAACAGTTCTTTCCAGGCAGCAGTGAGAATTAATTTAGCAGGGTTTTCTTCAAACACAGAAGATGAGATGAGTTGACACAGTGGACTTCTCAGAGTCTCTTAGAGAGATGCTGGAAAGCTGAGCTGGGTTGTGGTCTTCTCTCCTTCCTTGGGAATTCTCTTCTCTCATTGAAAGTTCTCTTCGCTTTTTATATAGTTCAATTACCCTTTGTTTCCTGCCACTGAGCCAATTTTGTATCCAGCTAGCTACATTTCCCTGGATCCCATGGGATTTTATATTTTTAACCAGTCTGTCATGTGGGACCTTGTCAAAAGCCTTGTTAAAATCCATGTCGACCATATCAACTGCACTACCCTCATCAATGCTCCTTGTTACTTCTTCAAAAATTCAATCAAGTTGGTCAACACGACCATCCCTGAACAAATTCATGCTTACTATACTTGATTAACCTATGCCCTCCTAAGTGACAGTTCATCCTGTCTCTCAGAATTGACATCAATAATTTGCCCACGACTGAGGTTAGACTGACTGGCCTGTAACTATTTGGTTTATCCCTCGCTCCCCTTTCAAACAAAGGTACAACGTTAGCAGTTCTCCAATTCTCTGGCACCAGACCTGCATCCAGTGAGGACTGGAAAGTGATTGTCAGACCTTACGCTATTTCCTCCCTGGTTTCTTTTAATAGCCTGGGGTACATTTCATCCGGCCCTGGTGATTTATCCATTTTCAAGGATGCTAATCCCATTAATACGTCCTCTATGTTTATCACATCCATACTCACACTCCTCTTCCTTAACTACAATATCTGCATTGTCGCATCTTTTGTGAAGATAATCGCTACGTGTTCATTAAGAACCATACCAACATCTTCCGTCCCTACACATGGTATATGGAACTAGGTCGCAATTCAGCCATGATCTCACTGAATGGTCGACCCACTGAAAGGGGCTAAATGACCTCCTCCTGTTCCTCTGTTCTTACCTCAGGAGTCCTGCCTACAATCAGTTGGAATATTGCAGGGGTCAGGAGTGTAGGAAGGGGGAGGGGAAATGGCCTGCAAAGCCTCAGCCTCACTGTCCACACTTGTATAAAAAGAATAGCCACTTGGTTAAGGAGGCAGACAGCAGCTGTCCCCACTGGACAGCCCTCCATCATGACTCACTGGCTACTGGGATAGCAAGAAGAGAAACAAATCTTCGCATAATATGGAGCAACGGGTCACAATTTCTACTTCAGAACTTTTCTCACACACAAAAGTAAATATTGAGAACTTCTACATCCCTCGCCCTTGATTTTCTGGCCATTAAATATTATTGCCGATCAAGAATTTCCTGATATGCTCTCAGAATACTGAAGCACAACACCCTGGCCTAAGGTAACGAGTGATATGAAAGCAGCTTGTATATAAATAAATACACAGACACAAAATAGTATTCATATGTGTAAACACATCTAATTAACCTTTGATTCAAACAATCATATATATTGAACAAGCTCCTTTAGTAACTGCCCGTGGGAGAGTAACAATTGTGTGAACAACTGGATTTTCAGTTAGGTCAGACTGAATCTCTGTGGTGAGTCATCAGTTACAAAGGGTGAAACAGTCTCGCCCACAGCTCAAAATAGGCAGCAATTAAGGTTGTTTGAAAAGGTTAAGGTACCTGCAGAACTTGTTTTTTGCAGATTATGAAAGGACTTTTACTAAGTTGTTTCCAGCACACAAGCATATGAAATATGTTCATTGTGATGAAGATTTCAAACACCAACTTACAATAAGGAGGTTAAAGGTAAAAAATGATGATAAGATCAGCTTTTAAACAACAAAGGGTTGTGGGATTAGTTATAAATTTAATGGGTTCAAGGGACAACTAACTGTGTTCCTGAAGAAAGGAGTGATTGAGAGATGGGGTGAGAAAATGGGTCAGGGGCGGCACAGTGGCGCAGTGGTTAGCACCGCAGCCTCACAGCTCCAGGGACCTGGGTTCAATTCTGGGTACTGCCTGTGTGGAGTTTGCAAGTTCTCCCTGTGACCGCGTGGGTTTCCTCCGGGTGCTCCGGTTTCCTCCCACATGCCAAAGACTTGCAGGTTGATAGGTAAATTGGCCATTATAAATTGCCCCTAGTATAGGTAGGTGGTAGGGAAATATAGGGACAGGTGGGGATGTGGTAGGAATATGGAATTAGTGTAGGATTAGTATAACATGGGTGGTTGATGGTCGGCACAGACTCGGTGGGCCGAAGGGCCTGTTTCAGTGCTGTATCTCTAAACTAAACTAAGTGCGGTTGAGATCTGTGACAATGAGACATGACCTCGTGACCTTTTCCAAATCTGGGCTCTGGAATTCCTGGGCTTGGGAGGGTGATATCACTATTGTGTCGACATAGGTTTAAACTAGGATAGAAACCCTGAAACAAACAGGGTTTTTATCTGGGTGACTATGTTCTTGACCACTGGCTAAAGCGCCAGTAAGAGCCCCGTGTCGCCTCCTCTGGGAAAGGCCTGCCAAATCAAGTGCCGATTAGGCACTTAAGTGGACAGCGGCAGGCCTTCCCCGGGATCAAGGACCCTGGCGACGGTCATCCCGCCCTCTGAGAGCGTCAGCCAATCAGAGGCTGACAGCTTTTAACTGAGCAGTGCCACCGCAAAGATGGCGGCTGCGGCCGGCATTGGCCTCACTCGAGGCGCTGGGATCAGGCTATACGTAAGTGAGGGTAGTAGGGTTTCGCGAGGTGAAAGTCATAGGGGAGGGGGTGTGGGGGGCTCAGAATCAAAGGCATGGGAGTGGCTGTCAGCGAGCCCCCTTCCCGATGCCACATCCCTCAATCAGGCACTAAGTGCCTTTTAACGTGGAACCGCACCCCCTTTCCCCTCCCACCCTTGGAGCTGGCAAGCAACCTGCACGGGTTTGCTTGGTGTGCTCTCCGTGCAGTGACAGGCCTGCTCACCACTGGGCTAATCCCAACAGCGACGGGATAAAGCCAGCAAATTCTGTTACCTTGGGTCATAGTGACAATCTGTCCCTTGATGCAAAGCTTGATACACACATAGGGAAACAGCTACCACCTTTGGTTGAATCGTGAAAAACGCGTAGAATAACACCAAGCTGACCCTTAGGGCCAAGCTGATGGTTTACAAGACCTGTGTTCTCAGAACGTTGGTGTATGCCTGTGAAAAATGGGCAACTTACAGCTACTAGGAAAAGAAGCTCAGTAATTTCCATCATCGCTGTCTGCGGTGCATTTCGTGTATATCCTGGCAGGAAAAAATCACAAATGTGGCAGTCCTCTCAAAGGCAGAGCTCCCAGATGTGTTGGCACGAATCAAACAGAGACAGTTTCAGTGGATCAGACACGCCCACAGGATGGAAGATGGTTGCATACCCAAGGATCTTATGTATGGTGAGGTAGCCGGGACCTGATGACAGGACTCCGGCAGGACAAACCTAGCAGAGGTAGTATACAGTCAGGAGGGAGTTGCCCAGGGAGTTCTCAACATCATCTCTGGACCCCATAAAGTCTCATGGCAACAGGTCAAACATGGACAAGGAAACCTTCTGCTGATTAACACCTACCGCCCTCCCTCAGCTGATGAGCCAGTACTCCTCCATGTTGAACAGCACTTGGAGGAAGCACTGAGGGTGGCAAGGGCACAAAATGTACTCTGGGTGGGGGACTTCAATGTCTATCACCAAGAGTAGCTCGGTAGCACCACTACTGACTGAGCTGGCCGAGTCCTAAAGGACATAGCTGCTGGACTGGGTATGCAGCAAGTGGTGAGGAAACCAACGAGAGGGAAAAGCATACTTGACCTCGTCCTCACCAATCTGCCTGCTGCAGATGCATCTGTCCATGACAGTATCGGTAGGAGTGAACAGCATACAGTCCTTGTGGAGACGAAGTCCCGCCTTCACATTGAGGATACCGTCCATGGTGTTGTGTGACACTACCACCGTGCTAAATGGGATAGATTTCGAACAGATCTAGCAATGCAAAACTCGGCATCCATGAGGTGCTGTGGGCCATCAGCAGCAGCAGAATTATACTCAACCACAATCTGTAATCTCATGGCCCGGCACATCCCCCACTCGACAATTACCATCAAGCCAGGAGACCAACCCTGGTTCGATGAAGATTGCAGGAGGGCATGCCAGGAGCAGCACCAGGCATATCTCAAAATGAGGTGTCAACCTGATGAAACGACAGCACAGCACAGTACAGCACAGGCGTGCCAAACTGCGTAAGCGGCATGCGATAGACAGAGCTAAGCGATCCCATAACCAACGGATCAGATCTAAGCTCTGCAGTCCTGCCATATCAAGCCATGAATGGTGGCGGACAATTAAACAACTAACTGGAGGAGGTGGCTCCACAAATATCCCCATCCTCAATGATGGGGGAGCCCAGCACATCAGTGCAAAAGATAAGGTTGAAGCATTTGCAACAATCTAACAATCTTCAGCCAGAAGTACTGAGTTGATGATCAATCTCAGCCTCCTCCTGAAGTCCAAACCAGCCAATGGCCACCCCATCAGTCTATTCACAATCATCAGTAAAGTGATGGAAGGTGTCATCAACAGTGCCATCAAGCAGCACTTGCTTAGCAATAACCTACTCAGTGATGCTCAGTTTGGGTTCTGCCAGGGCCACTCAGCTCCTGACCTCATTACAGCCTTGGTTCAAACATGGACAAAAGAGCTGAACTCAAGAGGTGAGGTCAGAGTGACTGCCCTTGACATCAAGGCAGCATTTGACCGAGTGTGGCATCAAGGAGCCCAAGCACAACTGATGTCAATGGGTATCAGGTGGAAAACGCTCCACTGGTTGCAGTCATACCTAGCACAAAGGAAGATGGTTGTGGTTGTTGGAGGTCATTCATCTGAGCTCCAGGACATCACTGCAGGAGTTCCTCAGGGTAGTGTCCTAGGCCCAACCATCATCAGCAGCTTCATCAATGACCTTCCTTCAATCATAAGGTCAGAAGTGGGGATGTTCGCTGATGATTGCACAATGTTCAGCACCATTCAATACTTCTCAGATGCTGAAGCAGTCTGTGTAGAAATGCAGCAAGACCTGGACAATATCCAGGCTTGGGCTGATAAGTGGCAAGTAACATTTGTGCCACACAAGTGCCAGGCAATAACCTCTCCAACAAGAGAGAATCTAACCATTTCCGCTTGATATTCCATGGCATTACCATCACTGAATCCCCCAGTATCAACATCCTGGGGGTTACCATTGATCAGAAACTGAACTGGAGAAGCCAGATAAATACCATGGCTACAAGAGCAGGTCAGAAGCTAGGAATCCTGCGGCGAGTAACTCACCTCCTGTCTACCATCTACAAGGCACAAGTCAGGAGAGTGATGGAATACTCTCCACTTGCCTGGATGGGTGCAGTTCCAACAACACTCAAGAAGCTCGACACCATCCAGGACAAAGCAGCCCTCTTGATTGGCACCCCAATTACAAACATTCACTCCCTCCACCACCGACGCACAGTGGCAGCAGTGTGTACCAACTACAAGATGCACTGCAGCAACACACCAAGGTTCCTTAGACAGCACCTTCCAAACCCGCGACCTCTACCAACTAGAAGGACAAGGGCAGCAAATGCATGGACATACCTTTTGTCATGCCTTTTCATGTATTTTCCCAATTCACCTCAGCCAATTTGCTCCTCATACATTCATAATTTCCTTTGTGCAAATTTAATACCCTGGCTTCAGATTGTACTACCTCATTTTCAAACATAATGTAAAGTTGTATTATATTATGGTCACTCATCCTTAAAGGTTCATTTACAGAAAAATTATTAATTAGCCCCTTCTCATTACATAATACTAGATCTAAAATAGCCTATTCTGTAGTTGGTTCCTCAACATTCTGCTCTTGAAATCCATCCCTAATACACTCCAGAAACCTATCCTCCACAGCATTAATGCTCATTAGGTTTACCCAGTCTATATGCAGATTTAAGTCACCCATGATTACTGTATTACCCATGCTACACATTTCTCCAGTCTCCTGATTAATACCATGCCCCACACTACCACTACTGTTTGGTGGCCTATAAACAACTCCTATCAATGTTTGCTGCTCCTTGCTGTTTCTTAGCTCCACCTAAACAGATTCCACATTTTGTTCTCCTGCTCTGAGATTTTGCCTTACTAACGTATTGATCTCATCCCTTATTATCAGCACAACACCACCTCATTTTCCATTTTGCCCATCCTTCCTAAATGTCGAATAGCCTTGAATATTCAATTCCCAATCTATGAAAATTAGATCATATCCATTTACCTCTATTTGGGCCTTTAAATCATCTATCTTGTTGCGAATGCTGCATGCATTCAGGTACAGTGCCCCTTAACCTTGTCTTCTTGACATTATTCTGCATTTTAAGCCTGGTCGATGCTCGCCTTGTTTTGCCTGCCATCTAATGTCACTTGCTACTTTTCTACCTCCTGTTTCCAGCCTTACTTGCTTCCAATTTGAGCTACCCCTCAGGTTCCCATCCCCCTGACAAGCTAGTTTAAACCCTCCCTAACAGCACCAGCAAATTTCCCAGCGAGGATATTAGTTCTGATCCTGCTAAGGTGTAGACTGTCCATCTTGTACAGGTCCCACCTGCCACCGACCAGTCCCAATGCCGCAGAAATCTGATGCCCTCCCTCCTACACCAATTCTCCAGCCATGTGTTCAATCGATCAATTCTCCTATTCCTATCGTCAATAGCACATGGAACTGGGAGTAATCCTGAGATTACTGCTTTGGAGGTCCTGCTTTTTAATTTCCTTCCTAACTCCCTAAAACATGCTTTCAGGACCTCATCCTCTTCCTACCTTTGTCATTGGTATCAATGTGGACCACGACCTCTAGCTGTTCACCCTGCCCCAGAAGGATGTCCTACAGCCACTCTGTGACATCCTTGACCCTGGCACCAGGGAGGCAACACACCATCCTGGTGTCATGTTTACTGCCACAGAAATGCCTGCCTGATGCTCTGCCACTCTTCATCCTCCCCTCCTGTGCAGCTGAGACATCCGTGGTGCTACGGACAATGCTCTGGCTGCATCACCCCCCCACCCTCTCCCCAGGGGAATCATCGCTCTCACCAGTATCCAAAATGGAAAACCAATTAGCAAGCAAGATAGACTCAGGGGACTCCTGCACTGCCTGCCTATTTCTCTTAGATTGCCTGGTGGTCACCCATTCCCTCTCTGCCTCCATGCTCCTAACCTCCGGTGTGACCACCTCCCTAAATGTGTTATCCATATAGTCCTCTGCCTCACGGATGCACAACAGTGACTCCAGCTGCCGCTCGAGTTCCAAAACCTGGAGTTCAAGCTTTTGCAGCTGGTTTCTTCAAGAATAAGCAAGTATTCAGCCCAAGTGCTTTTTGTCTGTAACAGAGCTCTGAAAACAAAAATCCTTTTATTTTTCTGATTAGCCAATGTAACTGTGTGTGTGAGTGTGAGGGGCTTAGGTAAAAAGGGAACTTTAACATTTCAATCTGTGTGTTTATGCATTACTTCATTACTGGTTAAGACTTGTTTTATAATAAACTGATAATTTTGTTGTTTATTGAAGAAAATTGGATGGTATGTTTTATTCTGGGATAAAAATAGAATCTATGATTGACCATATCAGGAAAAAATTTAAACATATATTGTGACCCGTGGAGAAGTGGAACTAGAATAAACAGTGCACTCCTCCTGCCTCAATCGTAACATATAATTGAGGGCTCTTTGCGGGATAAACCCAACACCGATGATGTACAATTGTAAGTGGGTAATATTAATTTAAAAAGGAAAAAATAAAAAGAACCAGGTTTCTTGTGTAGAGTAAAGTCTACACCATCAGACTGTCTTCAACAGTTGCTGTGACTTTTCTGGGACGGAGGATGTATCCCGGAGTGATTTGAGGAACTTAACCAAGTTTAGCCAATAACATTGGCAACAAAATAGGAGTTAGAGTTAAAACCAGGAGCTAAGAAAGCAGACATAATTGAAGTAATAGCAGACCATTTGCAACTGGAAGAAGAAAGCAAACCAGAGGGTAGTGCAGTTGAATTAGCTAAAATTCAGTTACAGATGAAGCAGCTTGAGCTTGAACAAAGGAGGAAAAATAATTGAAAAAAGCTAAACTTGAAAGAGAATTGACAATGAAGAAACTTGAACTCGAGGAAAAGGAAAGGGAAAGAAAAAGAGAAGAAAGGGAATTTGAAGATAAAAAGCCGGAACTAAGTCAAAAGAGTGGCCTTGGCTCCAAGGAAAGTTCTGGTGAGGAAAGATCTGACTCCAGCCCGGGACCCAGTAGAGAGCTGTTTAAATTTGTACAAGCCCTCCCTGAGTTTGAGGAAAGGGATGTAGAGGCAAACAGAGGAAGTTGTCAAAGGAAAGCTGGACACTGTTTATGCAAAGCAGTGTAATGGGCAGAGCTCATGAAGATTATGCCATGCTTTCTGAGGAGGCTTCTACAGATTATGCAATGGCAAAAAGGCTATTCGTGCTCTGTGTGAGTTAGTCCCTGAAACACACAAGCAGAAATTTCAGAACCTTCGGAGACTGGGCAGCCATATGTAAAATTTGAGAGGGTAAAGCAAATTAATTTTGATCATTGGAGACAGGCACTAAAGATAGAGGCCACATGATTGACTTGATTGAATTTTTCAAGGCAGTGACTCGATGTGTAGATGAGGTAAAGCAGTTGATGTAGTCTACATGGACTTCAATAAGGCTTTTGATAAGGTCCCACACATGGGAGTTTGGCTAAGAAGGTAAGAGCCCATGGGATCCAGGGCAATATGGCCAAGTGGATCTAAAACTGATTTCGTGGCAGGAGGCAGAGGGTGATGGTCGTGGATTGTTTTTACGAGTGGAAGCCTGTGACCAGTGGTGTATCACAGGGATTGGTGCTGGGACCCTTGCTGTTTGCAGTGTACATTAATTATTTAGACGTGAATATAGGAGGCATGATAAGTAAGTACGCAGATGACATGAAAATTGGTGGTGTTGTAAATAGTGAGGAGGAAAGCCTTAGATTACAGGACGATATAGATGGGCTGGTAAGATGGGCAGAGCAGAGGCAAATGGGGCGGCACAGTGGCGCAGTGGTTAGCACCGCAGCCTCACAGCTCCAGCGACCCGGGTTCAATTCTGGGTACTGCCTGTGTGGAGTTTGCAAGTTCTCCCTGTGTCTGCGTGGGTTTCCTCCGGGTGCTCCGGTTTCCTCCCACATGCCAAAGACTTGCAGGTTGATAGGTTAATTGACCATTATAAATTGCCCCTAGTATAGGTAGGTGGTAGGGAAATATATAGGGACAGGTGTGGGGATGTGGTAGGAATATGGGATTAGAGTAAGATTAGTATAAATGGGTGGTTGATGTTCGGCACAGACTCGGTGGGCCGAAGGGCCTGTTTCAGTGCTGTATCTCTAAACAAACTAAACAAGTGGAATTTAATCCTGAGGTGATGCATTTTGGGAGGACTAACAAGGCAAGGGAATATACAATGGATGGTAAGACCCTAGGAAGTACAGAGGGTCAGAGGGATCTTGGTGTACTTGTCCATAGATCACTGAAGGCAGCAGCACAGGTAGTCAAGGTGGTTAGGAAGTCATATGGGATACTTGCCTTTATCAGCCGAGGCATAGAATATAAGAGCAAGGAGGTTATGATGGAGCTGTATAAACGATAGTTAGGCCACAGCTGGAGTATTGTGTACTGTTCTGGGCACCACACTATAGGGAGGATGTGATTGCACTGGAGAGGGTGCAGAGGAGATTCACCAGGATGTTGCCTGGGCTGGAGCATTTCAGCTATGAAGAGAGACTGAAAAGGCTAGGGTTGTTTTCCTCAGAACAGAGAAAGCTGAGGGGGACATGATTGAGGTGTACAAAATTATGAGGGGCATTGATAGGTTAGATAGGAAGAAACTTTTTCCCTTAGCGGAGGGGAAAATAACCAGGCGGCATAGATTTATGGTCGGGGCAGGAGGTTAAGAGGGGTTTTGAGGGAAAAAAAATTCACGCAGAGGGTGGTTGGAATCTGGAACGCACTGCATGTAGAGGTGGTAGAGGCAGGAACCCTCACAACATTTAAGAAATATTTAGATGAGCACTTGAAATGCCGTAGCATACTGGGCCATGGGCCAAGTGCTGGAAAATGGGATTAGAATAGTTAGGTGCTTGATGGCCAGCATGGACACGATGGGCCGAAGGGCCTGTTTCTGTGTAACTCTATGACTCTATGACATATGAGAATCTTAGGGACATAATTCTCCTGGAAGAATTTAAAAATTTTCTCCCTCTGTTGGTAAGAACCCAATTAGAGAACTAGAAGGTTTCAGAGGCCAAATAGGCAGTAGAAATTCCTGATGATTATGAGCTTGTTTATAAGCCCAAACCCTTCGTCTGTCATCCCCATAAACCCGAGAAGGATAGAAGGTGGGAGAATGAAAGGACGGCAAGTAGCCATGGACAAGAGGGAGAGCTGGGAATGCCCCTGGGATCTCCTCCTCAGGCCAGAAAGGAAGCTGCTCAGGGTGGAAGTGAGGTCCGCAAGCCTAAGTATTATTATTGTCACAAGATGGGACACCTTTGTGCAGAATGCTGAAAGTTGCGGGGTAAACCCGTGGGGCTTATTGAGGTACACAAAGCCAATGCAGAGAAAGGGGCCTTGACTGAGAGTATGAGAGATCAGGTTGTAGCTGTGACTGCAGCTATAAGGCAAAATACAAAAACCAATGTGAATGCAGGGGTCGTGAATAATGTACCTGAGAGTTATAGGGAATTCTTGTCGAAAGGAAAAATAACTCATTATCCCTCAAGTGAGGCAGGTAAACTTACAGTTATACTGAGGGATACAGGAGCAACACAAACTCTTTTGCCGGGGGAAGGCATAACATTTCCACCAGAGAGCGCACTGACTGCTAAAGTTTTAGTGAATGGTATTGGCGGGGAGTATATACCCGTTCCTTTGTATCAGGTGCACCTAAAGTGTGACTTAATGTCTGGAATGTTAGCTGTGGGAGTTTAGTTTAGTTTAGTTTAGAGATACAGCACTGAAACAGGCCCTTCGGCCCACCGAGTCTGTGCCGAACATCAACCACCCATTTATACTAATTCTACACTAATCCCATATTCCTACCACATCCCCACCTGTCCCTATATTTCCCTACCACCTACCTATACTAGGGGCAATTTATAATGGCCAATTAACCTATCAACCTGCAAGTCTTTAGCATGTGGGAGGAAACCGGAGCACCCAGAGGAAACCCACGCAGACACAGGGAGAACTTGCAAACTCCACACAGGCAGTACCCAGAATTGAACCCAGGTCGCTGGAGCTGTGAGGCTGCGGTGCTAACCACTGCGCCACTGTGCCGCCCATAGTTTGCCAGTAGATGGAGTTGATCTACTCCTGGGGAATGATTTGGCCAGAGTGAAGGTAGTAGCTTCTGCAGTAGTCACAGAAAACCAAGTGAAGTTAAAGATACAGAACAGTACAGGAAAAGGTACAAGGAATTTTTCCTTCATGTGTAGTAACCCGAGCAATGGCTAAACAAGTTCGATTGTGAAAAGTAAACTTGCTGCAGTCAGATAACCGAATATCTGAAACTTATTTTGGAGATTTGGATAAACCAAAAGAAATGTTTAATAAGTCTTCTCTGATCAAGGCTCAGCAAGCCAATCCAGAATTAAATAAAGTGGCACAATCAGCTCTAACTGAAGCTGAGGCAAAGGGAGTTCCAGAAGGCTATTATATTAAAAATGGGATCCTGATGAGGAAGTGAAGACCTCCCCACAGACCTGTGGATGATGAATGAACGGTAGTTCATCAGATAGTGGTACCGCCGAAGTATTGCTGGGAACTACTAAGGATAGCACATGAAATTCCAATAGCGGGACATATGGGGATCCAGAAGGCCAAGTCACGTATAAGTCGACATTTTTACTAGCCAGGTCTTTCCCAGGACATGATGCAGTTTTGTAAAACGCGCCATACATGCCAGAGTGTGGGAAAACTGCAAGTTGCCATATAATCGGCCCCTCGAATTCCCATATCAGTTATTGGGGAACCATTTAGTAGGTTGTCGGTAGACTGTGTAGGATCTTTATCGAAAACAGAAGCGGGACACCAATATATATTTCACTATCATGGATATGGCTACTCGGTTTCCAGAAGCCATTCCCTTGAGAACTATTTCTGCTAAGGTAGTGGTAGAGAAGTTAACACAGTTCTTCACTAGATATGGACTACCGATTGAGATTCAGTCGGATCAAAGTTCCAATTCTATGTCTAAAAGTTTTCGGGAAGTTCGAGGTAATTTGGGTATAACACGGTTAAAGTCTTCAGCATACCACCCACAGAAACAAGGGGCTTTAGAAAGGTACCATCACACCCTCAAAATGTTGATCAGGGCACACTGTGATGAATATCCCCTTGATTGGGATAAAGGGCTAGAATTTATTTTGTTTGCCACTAGGGATTCATCTAATGAATCTACCAGTTTTTGTCCTTCTGAAGTAGTTTATGGACATGAGATAAGAGGTCCTCTAAAACTAATCATTTATGGACATGAGATAAGAGGTCCTCTAAAACTAATCAAAGAAATGTTTTTAGAACAGAAGAATTCATCTTCTGTGCTAAATTATGTATCCGTGTTTTGGGAACAGCTCACGAGAGCCTGCAAAGTGGCTCAAGAACACCTTAAACAATTATGAAGGAATGGGCAGACAAGCATGCCAAGATCCAAACATTTCAACCAGGGGATGAGGTGTTAGTATTACTGCCTTTACAGGGTGAGCCATTGAAAGCATGGTTCAGTGGTCTATATAAAGTGATATAGAGAATTGGTAAGGTAAAATATTTGATTGACAGCCCAGATTGCCAGAAAAAGAATTGACTGTGTCATATCAATGTATTAAAACAATATTATCACTGGAAGGAGGATAACCAAGCACAGGTACCTTAGGTGGCACAGTGGCGCAGTGGTTAGCACTGCAGCCTCACAACTCCAGTGACCTGGGTTCGATTCTGGATACTGCCTCTGTGGAGTTTGCAAGTTCTCCCTGTGACCACGTGGGTTTTCGCCAGGTGCTCCAGTTTCCTCCCACAAGCCGAAGACTTGTAGGTTGATAGGTAAATTGGCCATTATAAATTGCCCTGAGTATAGGTAGGTGGTAGGAGAATTGTGGGGATATGGTAGGAATATGGGATTCATGTAGGATTAGTATAAATGGGTGGTTGATGGTCGGCACAGACTCAGTGGGTCGAAGGGTCTGTTTCAGTGCTGTATCTCTTAAAAAAAGGCAGTAGGGAGAGTGAAAGATGAAATGGAGATTGAGGATGAGGCAGAAAGAGGCCTAGACAATTCTCAAATTGAACTTCCTATTATCCAGTTAGTTAATACTGAATTACTGGGGCACTATACTTTCATATTTAGATGCAGAATAATGAGAAAACCTAACTAGGCTACTTACAACATTTAAAAGAGTCTGTAGGGATAAGCCAGGATGTACAACCTTAGCCACACATGATGTGGATGTAGGGGAATCCTTTCCTATAAAACAGCATCCTTATCACATAAGTCCAGAGAAACAGGCCCATGTAAAAGCAGAAATCCAATAACTGAACCCAGTCAAAGCAGCTGGAGTTTGCCAGTGGTATTAGTGCTTAAACTTGATGGTTCACCTAGTCTTTGCACAGACTACAAAAAAGTTAATGCAGCAACAAAGACAGACTCTTACCCAATACCTCACTTGGAAGACTGTATTGACAGAGTGGGCAGTGCCACGTTTCTTAGAAAAATAGATTTGTTAAAGGGATACTGGCAAGTTCCTTTAACACCCCGAGCTAAAGCAATATCGCCACACCAGACAGTCTTTTAATGCTGAGTGATGCCATTCGGGCTAAAAAAAAAAATGCCCCAGCAACCTTTCAGAGACTAATTAACCAAGTTCCTAACTGTGTAGTTTACCTTTTTTGATGTGCTGGTCTACAGTAATACTTGGAAGGACCACTTAAACAACTAGAAGCTCTGTTTAGAAAGTTACAATCGACTTATTTAGAAATAAACCTTGCCAAAAGTGAATTTGTGAAAGTGAGAGTGACCCACCTCAGGCATATAGTAGGGCAAGAACAGCAAAAGTACTAGACGAAGTGAGAAATTATTTGGTTTCTGGCGATGTGTCGTTTCTACCAAAAGGTTGTACCAAATTTTAGTATCAAAGCTGCTCCACTGACAGATTTGCTACAGAAAAAGAAAACTAAGGTTGTGTGGTCAGGGGAGTGCCAAACATCTTTTGAGAAGCTGAAAGCCATTTTGACTAATTGTTGTTGCAACACTAAGCAGTGTTGGCTGCTCCAAATTTCACTTAGCCCTTTAAAGGTAGAGATTGATGCTAGTGATCTGGGGGTCGGTGCAGTCCTGTTGCAAGATTATGAAGCAGGCATAGAAAAGCTAGTGGGATACTTTTCCAAAAAACTAAATCAGCACCAAAAAAGATATTCAACAGTGGAAAAAGAAACCCTAGCTCTATTATTGGCTCTTAAGCATTTTGAAGTCAGTGTGCACCATGACTACAGAGTGTTATGACCAGGTGAGAAAGGGGTCTAGGGGTTCCCTTCTCAGCCTTTGTCTGGTTTAACTAGCAGGATTTAATTTTGAAAACACTGTGTTTTTAGCTCTCCCTCAGTGAATCCTTGTTCTCTGCTCTCTAATTGTAAGGCAAAGAAATCAACCAGAGAGGTTTTCTTAGATTTCAACAAAAAAGGTGGAAGTTCATCATCTTAAACTCTAAATTGGTTAACGACTACGAATACGTGATGTGACCACGAAAGCATTCAAGCGCGATAAACACATACGCAGATAGAGACACAAAAGTAGAAAGAATAAAAGGGAAATGTTTGAGACAATAGCTGGGATTTATTTACGATCCTTTGAGCTCGAGGTAGAGTCTTTGATTGTCAGTAAGTCTTGCCGTTTCGTTGGAGCTCAGTGCATGTTTTAAAACTTGCTTTGATGTAGGAGTCTTTTCCTTCTTGAAGTTTAAATGACTTCAGTGGATCCGGAGATTCGTGAGAGAGAGAGAAAGAGCTAGCCAAGAGATAGGCTCTCTTCTTCCAAGTCCAGTTGCAATCTGACCCAAACTGTCCTGTGAGCAGTTCAAAACCAAAAACCTGGGCCAGCAGGTTAGTCATGTGACTAGTTTTTTTTTAACAAACTCCTGCATTGGTGGATTCTCCATCTTAGCAGACACCCTGGAATGCTGGCTTTCTTACATATCCAGTGTCTGGTGATCAAAATCCATTTGGGTTAATTGGATCAGGGGGCAGTTCTCTTGTCTCCAGGCACCATCTCTTAGTATGCAAATGTTTTCCATTTGATGGTCTCTTTAAACAAGTCATTTCTTCACTCCAACAGCAGTTTAAAATCAATGTTCATATGACAAAATTAATATGCCTCATTCATGGCAGGTGGGGTCTTCAGGACAAGAGAGATGCTGGTCTATACTGATCATAACCCCCTAGCCTTTGTGGAAAAATTCAAAAACCAGAATGCCAGACTATTCTGATGGAGTTTACTATTACAGCCCTATCACTTACAGATTATCCACATTGCAGGGCAAAATAATGTGATTGCAGATGCTTCATCAAGAAGCTAACCTTGTTTTGAGTTATTTGAATGAAAAAGGGTAGAGAGCAGAATTGTATTAACTAAAGGTAAAGAGTGAAAATGTGTTTTAAAATTACATTTTGTAATGAAGTGCATTTAAAAATGGCATTTCAGTCCTCCAAGGATGGAGGTGTTACGAAAA
This sequence comes from Heterodontus francisci, assembly GCF_036365525.1. Taxonomy (NCBI): domain Eukaryota; kingdom Metazoa; phylum Chordata; class Chondrichthyes; order Heterodontiformes; family Heterodontidae; genus Heterodontus; species Heterodontus francisci. Next base: position 12,384,868 of record NC_090399.1, read on the forward strand.
TGCCTCTGTGTTTGTTCAATATATTTTTTTGAGGATTCATTTTTGAAAGTTTGAAGAAATGTTAAGCATTGAGGATTTTAAAGGAGGTCATTGCAGCAGCTTTTTCGGGAGCAGAGAGTGCGAGCGAGTGAGCAGCTGGGAAGGTCAGTTTAAAGTAAACTTAATTTCCTTTTGTTTTTGGCAGAGACCAGGGGGCTGCTGGGTAAGTAAAACCCTATATATTTGGGCCGTTTAAAATAACTTGCCTTTCATTGCAGCAGCTTTTTCGGGAGCAGAGAGTGCGAGCGAGTGAGCAGCTGGGAAGGTCAGTTTAAAGTAAACTTAATTTCCTTTTGTTTTCGGCGGAGACCAGGGGGCTGCTGGGTAAGTAAAACCCTATATATTTGGGCCGTTTAAAATAACTTGCCTTTCATTGCAGCAGCTTTTTCGGGAGCAGAGAGTGCGAGCGAGTGAGCAGCTGGGAAGGTCAGTTTAAAGTAAACTTAATTTCCTTTTGTTTTCGGCGGAGACCAGGGGGCTGCTGGGTAAGTAAAACCCTATATATTTGGGCCGTTTCTGAACCCGAGACACTACACCTGTAGTGTCTCCCACCCGCCCTCCTCCTCTAACCAAACAAAAAGGACTCGGTGGTATGTAGATAAGGTAAGGCTTTTTCTATTTCTCTTTTTTTTTATCGTGAGATTGGTAAAAACTTTTCGTTCCTTTTTCATTTATCTAAGTTAAGCTTAAGATTAAAAATGGCAGGAGATCTCAGACCCGTGTTATGCTCCTCTTGCTCAATGTGGGAGCTCAGGGACACGGCTGATGTCCCTGACTCCTTCACGTGCAGGAAGTGTGTCCAGCTGCAGCTCGTTAGACCGCATGACGGCTCTGGAGCTGCGGATGGACTCACTTTGGAGCATCCGCGATGCTGAGGAGGTCGTGGATAGCACGTTTAGCGAATTGGTCACACCGCAGATTAGGATTGCTGAGGGAGAAAGGGAATGGGTGACCAAAAGGCAGAGGAAGAGCAGGAAGGCAGCGCAGGTGTCCCCTCCGGTCATCTCCCTCCACAACAGGTATACCGTTTTGGATACTGTTGAGGGAGATGGCTCACCAGGGGAAGGCAGCAGTAGCCAGGTTCATGGCACCGTGGCTGGCTCTGCTGTTCAGAAGGGCGGGAAAAAGAGTGGAAGGGCTATAGTCATAGGGGATTCGATTGTAAGGGGAGTAGATAGGCGGTTCTGTGGTTGAAAACGAGACTCCCGAATGGTATGTTGCCTCCCAGGTGCACGGGTCAGGGATGTCTCAGATCGGCTGCAGAACATTCTGAAGGGGGAGGGTGAACAGCCAGTTGTCGTTGTGCACATAGGCACCAATGATATAGGTAAAAAACGGGATGAGGTCCTACAAGCAGAATTTAGGGAGTTAGGAGCCAAGTTAAAAAGTAGGACCTCAGAGGTAGTAATCTCAGGATTGCTACCAGTGCCACGTGATATTCAGAGTAGAAATGAAAGAATAGTCAGGATGAATCCCTGGCTTGAGAGATGGTGCAGGAGGGAGGGGTTCCAATTTTTGGGACATTGGGACCAGTTCTGGGGGAGGTGGGACTATTACAAATTGGACGGTCTACACCTGGGCTGGACTGGAACCAATGTCCTTGGGGGTGCTTTTGCTAACGCTGTTGGGGAGAGTTTAAACTAATGTGGCAGGGGGATGGGAACCAAATGAGGTCAGTGGAGAGTAAGGATGTAGTAACTAAAGCCTGTAAGGAACTAGATAATGAAGTCAGCGTGACTAAGGGAAAGAGTAGGCAGGGAGCAGATGATGAAAGCAAAGGGACTGGTGGTCTGAGGTGTATTTGTTTTAATGCAAGAAGTGTAATAGGTAAGGCAGATGAACTTAGGGCTTGGATTAGTACCTGGGAGTATGATGTTATTGCTATTACTGAGACTTGGTTAAGGGAAGGGCATGATTGGCAACTAAATATCCCAGGATACCGATGCTTCAGGCGGGATAGAGAGGGACGTAAAAGGGGTGGAGGAGTTGCATTACTGGTCAAAGAGGATATCACAGCTGTGCTGAAGGAGGGCACTGTGGAGGACTCGATCTGTGAGGCAATATGGGCAGAACTCAGAAATAAGAAGGGTGCGGTAACAATGTTGGGGCTGTACTACAGGCCTCCCAACAGCGAGCGTGAGATAGAGGTACAAATATGTAAACAGATTATGGAAAGATGTAGGAGCAACAGGGTGGTGGTGATAGGAGATTTTAATTTTCCCAACATTAACTGGGATTCACTTAGTGTTAGAGGTCTAGATGGAGCAGAATTTGTAAGGAGCATCCAGGAGGGTTTTCTAGAGCAGTATGTAAATAGTCCAACTCGGGAAGGGGCCATACTGGACCTGGTGTTGGGGAATGAGCCGGGCCAGGTGGTTGAAGTTTCAGTAGGGGACTACTTTGGGAATAGTGATCACAATTCCGTAGGTTTTAGAATACTCATGGACAAAGACGAGAGTGGTCCTAAAGGAAGAGTGCTAAATTGGGGGAAGGCCAACTATACCAAAATTCGGCAGGAGCTGGGGAATGTAGATTGGGAGCAGCTGTTTGAAGGTAAATCCACATTTGATATGTGGGAGGCTTTTAAAGATTAGCGTGCAGGAGAGACATGTTCCTGTGAAAATGAGGGGTAGAAATGGCAAGATTAGGGAACCATGGATGACAGGTGAAATTGTGAGACTAGCTAAGAGGAAAAAGGAAGCATACATAAGGTCTAGGCGGCTGAAGAAAGACGAAGCTTTGAAAGAATATCGGGAATGTAGGCGCAATCTGAAACGAGGAATTAAGAGGGCTAAAAGGGGTCATGAAATATCGTTAGCAAACAGGGTTAAGGAAAATCCCAAAGCCTTTTATTCATATAGAAGGAGCAAGAGGGTAACTAGAGAAAGGATTGGCCCACTCAAGGACAAACGAGGAAAGTTATGCGTGGAGTCAGAGAAAATGGGTGAGATTCTGAACGAGTACTTTGCATCGGTATTCACCGAGGAGAGGGACATGACGGATGTTGAGGTTAGGGACAGATGTTTGATTACTCTAGGTCAAGTCGGCATAAGGAGGGAGGAAGTGTTGGGTATTCTAAAAGGCATTAAAGTGGACAGGTCCCCAGGTCCAGATGGGATCTATCCCAGGTTGCTGAGGGAAGCGAGAGAGGAAATAGCTGGGGCCTTAACAGATATCTTTGCAACATCCTTAAACACGGGTGAGGTCCCAGAGGACTGGAGAATTGCTAATGTTGTCCCCTTGTTTAAGAAGGGTAGCAGGGATAATCCAGGTAATTATAGACCGGTGAGCCTGACGTCAGTGGTAGGGAAGCTGCTGGAGAAGATACTGAGGGATAGGATATATTCCCATCTGGAAGAAAATGGGCTTGTCAGTGATAGGCAACATGGTTTTGTGCAGGGAAGGTCATGTCTTACCAACTTAATAGAATTCTTTGAGGAAGTGACAAAGTTGATTGATGAGGGAAGGGCTGTAGATGTCGTATACATGGACTTCAGTAAGGCGTTTGATAAGGTTCCCCATGGTAGGCTGATGGAGAAAGTGAAGGCGCATGGGGTCCAAGGTGTACTAGCTAGATGGTTAAAGAACTGGCTGGGCAACAGGAGACAGAGAGTAGCAGTGGAAGGGAATTTCTCAAAATGGAGACGTGTGACCAGTGGTGTTCCACAGGGATCCGTGCTGGGACCACTGTTGTTTGTGATATACATAAATGATTTGGAGGAAAGTATAGGTGGTCTGATTAGCAAGTTTGCAGACGACACTAAGATTGGTGGAGTAGCAGATAGTGAAGGGGACTGTCAGAGAATACAGCAGAATATAGATAGACTGGAGAGTTGGGCAGAGAAATGGCAGATGGAGTTCAATCAGGGCAAATGCGAGGTGATGCATTTTGGAAGATCCAATTCAAGAGTGAAGTATACAGTAAATGGAAAAGTCCTGGGGAAAATTGATGCACAGAGAGATTTGGGTGTTCAGGTCCATTGTTCCCTGAAGGTGGCAACGCAGGTCAATAGAGTGGTCAAGAAGGCATACGGCATGCTTTCCTTCATCGGACGGGGTATTGAGTACAAGAGTTGGCAGGTCATGTTACAGTTGTATAGGACTTTTGTTCGGCCACATTTGGAATACTGCGTGCAGTTCTGGTCGCCACATTACCAAAAGGATGTGGATGCTTTGGAGAGGGTGCAGAGGAGGTTCACCAGGATGTTGCCTGGTATGGAGGGCGCTAGCTATGAAGAGAGGTTGAGTAGATTAGGATTATTTTCATTAGAAAGACGGAGGTTGAGGGGGGACCTGATTGAGGTGTACAAAATCATGAGAGGTATAGACAGGGTGGATAGCAAGAAGCTTTTTCCCAGAGTGGGGGATTCAATTACAAGGGGACACGAGTTCAAAGTGAAAGGAGAAAAGTTTAGGGGGGATATGCGTGGAAAGTTCTTTACGCAGAGGGTGGTGGGTGCATGGAACGCATTGCCAGCGGAGGTGGTAGACGCGGGCACGATAGCATCTTTTAAGATGTATCTAGACAGATACATGAATGGGCAGGAAGTAAAGAGATACAGACCCTTAGAAAATAGGCGACAGGTTTAGATAGAGGATTTGGATTGGCGTAGGCTTGGAGGGCCGAAGGGCCTGTTCCTGTGCTGAAATTTTCTTTGTTCTTTGTTCTTTGTTCATGTAAGTCTCTTTGGATCGCCACTGTTTCCAGCTTTATAACATTTAAAGAGAGCCCTGGTCTAACCTTTCTGGTCCAAAGTGGATGACCTCACATTTGCCTACATTGAAATCCATTTGCCACAATTTTACCTATTCACTTCATCTATAAATAGCTCTTTGTACTTTAATGCTTCCGTTTACATCGATTACAATGATGCCTATCATTGTCATCAGCAAATTTGGATGTGTGGCTTTCTATTCCATCATCTAATAGAGTGAATAGTTGAGGCCCCAATACAGATCCTTTAGGAACATTGCTTGTCACATCCACTCAATTATAGTACCTGCCCTTATCTTTACTCTCTGTCCCCTTCAGCTCATCCGATCTCCTAACCAGGTCAATGATTTGCCTGCAATTCCTTGAGGTCGACTTTAGCCACCAATCTCTTTTGCGGGGCTTTATCAAATGCCTTCTGGAAATCCATAGAAATAACATCCATAGACATTTCCCCATTACTATTTTAGTCACCTCTTCAAAAAATTCAGATTTGCCAAACATGACCCACCCTTTACAAATCCATGCTGACTCACTCTGATCACAGATTGCGATGGTGTTCAGCCACCCTCTCCTTAATTATAGACTCTAGCAATTTCCCGACAGCAAGTGGTAGGCTAACTGGTCTATAATTCCCTGGTTTTCCTCTCTCACCCTTTTTTTTTAATCACAAAGTGACATGTGCAATTTTTCAAACTGAGGAACGGTTCCGGAATCGCTCACCCCGACTAACTTGCTAGCCTTCGGATAATTATCACATTGGAAACTGGCTTCCTGGTCTCTACCAGTAATTCTTGTCACAAATAGGGTGGCCTTGAGGTAAAAGCTGCCCGGAATATTTTAAAGAGAAATATTTTAACCCTGCCTTTTTGGATCTGCACAGGTCCTGGCTTCTCCCTGATTTCTGGCCTCTTGTCACTGATCTTGAAATTTAAAACAAATCTCTGGATGTGGGCATCGCTGGCAAGATTGGCATTGATTTCCTGTCACTAATTGCCAGGTGATTTTGCAGTTCGGAAATATATAGCTTCATCCCTGTACCTCACTGAAATCCTTGGAGAGAAAAAACAGAGTGTAACTCTGTGAAAATTCCACACATTCACCATGACATTGTTGGAACTGTGGTGAAAGCACTTGGTCTGGGCTCATTTTTATCTCATTTTCTGTAAATAAAAGGACTTTGTCAATCTATTGTATTATTCAATTTAGATGATAGATTCACTTTCTGTACCATTTTTTGACTTTTTATCGTTCAATGAACAAAGTGACTCATGACAACGCAGTGGCCCACTGATTTCATCAGAGCGCTCCAAGCTGCGCACATGCGCAAACGGTCTCCTGCGCTCAGTGAGATGCTGAACATGCTCAGCTTCCCACTTGCCAGGACTAATTGGCGCATGCGCTGGAAAATATCATCAGTTACTCACTTCCTCCCACACAGCTACTCTCTCCCGCTCCACTGGCCACTATCCCCCCAGGCCTCGACACTTTCTTCCCCGGCCGATTGTTCCCCACACCCGCCTCCCACACCCGCCCTCCACCCCCAGAAGCTCGCTCCCCACTTCCCCACCCACCCCCTTCCCCCCCAACCCACCCCTGCTGCTCGCTCCCTGCTTCCCCTCACCCCCGCCAGGGGATTTTCGGGTTGAATTGTTTTCTGTGATAAATTGAGCAGCGCCATCTTTAATCCCGGCAGCTGCCTAAACATCACAGACAGTGACATTTCAGTGGAAGAGGCTGCATTTGCGCATGTGCATTTGCGCTAGTGCCGTGCCACCTAGTGGTTGCGTTGTCAGCAAACACAGCCTTAAAAGAAATGGTAATATTTTTTAAAGCCCAATCTCATGCAGACGAAAAGCTCAGTGGGTACAAGTCCACGTTAGACAATGTAATAGCCATTATATCCACTTTTATTTTTATAATATCAGTACTAGTTTAGTTTAGAGATACAGCACTGAAACAGGCCCTTCGGCCCACCGAGTCTGTGCCGAACATCAACCACCCATTTATACTAATCCTACACTAATTCCATATTCCTACCACATCCCCACCTGTCCCTATATTTCCCTACCACCTACCTATACTAGGGGCAATTGCTAATGGCCAATTTACCTATCAACCTGCAAGTCTTTGGCATGTGGGAGGAAACCGGAGCACCCGGAGGAAACCCACGCAGACACAGGGAGAACTTGCAAACTCCACACAAGCAGCACCCAGAATTGAACCCGGGTCGCTGGAGCTGTGAGGCTGCGGTGCTAACCACTTCGCCACTGCGCCGCCCAAAACAGCTTCTAACAACTATTAAACAGCTTCTGACTTAAGTTGTAGCTTTGAAACTGTTCAAAATGTACCAGCTGAAGAAACTGCTGCCCACATTTTTGGATATCACTAATTTGACTTGGTAGAATTTTCATTTCACAAGATGGAAAGTTCTTGAAACATTTTTTAAATATTCATATGTCCTAAGGTCATGAAAGGTACTATATAATGCACTTTTTTTTCAAATTGTCTTGTAACTGTTTGCACTGTTTTTTCAGAGAAATATCTTTTAGCAAAAGAAATTGCTTAGAATTAAGATTCATAGCAATATGGTCGGATGTTGTAGAGAGTTCTGACCTGTTACAGAATAAATAATCCTCGAATGAGGTTCATAAACCAACTCTCAATCTCTATTGATTTATGTTTGAAAAGAATAGCAACTCATGATTTTTGTACCAAATCTCTTGATTTTTAAGAGTTTGCCTCTTGATTTATGAGAAGTTGGGGTTGGGATGTCTGGAATTGCAAGGTAGTGTGATCAGAACGGACGGTGTGATCGGAACCCAGATTAAATCTTATATACTTGGGAGAGGAGGCAATAGTTCTGGGAACTGCTGCTGGTGGTGTGAGGATTTATTTTGATGTTGTTTTATTTGGATTGTAATCAATGGAAAATGTTGGCTTTGCATGAGCATTTCCTGTCAAAGAAAGAACAGGAAACAGCTCGTGTCCTCTTAATGATGAGAGAAAATTCAAAATTGTCCATGTAGTTTGCAACAGGGAGGTAATGTATTTGTTGACTTTCTAGAATGATACAGCACAGAAGGAGGACATTCGGCCCATCATGCCTGTACTGGCTCTTGAAAAGAGCTGTCTAATTATTCCCACTTCCCTGCCCTTTCCCCACAGCCTCGCAGATTTTTATATTTCAAGTATTTATCTGAGTCCTTTTTAAAAGTTATTATTGAATCTGCTTCCACCACCCTGTCAGGACGTGCATTCCAGTTCATAACAACTCACTGCATGAAAATGTGTTTTCCTCATGTCCTCTCTGCTTCTTTTGTCAATCCCCTTAAATCTGTGCCCTCTGGTTACCGACCTTTCTAGTACTGGAATCTCGATTGGTGTTGTACTAGTTCACTTAAGGAATAATGTACTAGTTGATTTAAGAAATTTGCAATGTTTGTTCAGTGGGGGCTATATAACATTTCCTGTTGTTTCTCAGTGCTAAGTGGAAAGAGAGAGCGGGTAAAAGTTTGTCGAGTACATGGGACTGGGATTTTGTTTGGTTGTGGGTGGGGTTACTCTTTCTAATTGGTCAAAATCAGGAGACTGGTTGGAGTTACATTGAATCCAATCGTGACAAAGGAGTGAACAAGCAAAGTTCCAATTTTGGATGGCAGCAATGCAATTTTAGCATGAAGTGGGGCCATAGTTCCGAAGAAGGGTCACTGACCCGAAACGTTAACTCTGCTTCTCTTTTCACAGGTGCTGCCAGACCTGCTGAGTGGTTCCAGCATTTCTTGTTTTTATTTCAGATTTCCAGCATCCGCAGTATTTTGCTTTTATTATATTGCCATAGCTTCACTGCCTGACAAATTGGTCACATTGAAGCTGTACCCCTTCACCAGAGACAGGGAGTAAAACAAAGACTTTGCTACTTACACTTAATGGTGCGGCCTCTCCTCAAACATTCTGCCGCGGCGCCAGCTTAACTTCATCGGAAGTGTGGTGTAAATCCCGACTAAGTTGCAGCAGCATATTGGTGGAAAGCCTCAGGATATTCAGGGCCATTTTGGAACAGTATGATCTGGAAAATAAATCAGGGCAAGCTTCACTTAGTAATGACCCGTCCCCAAATTTCCTCCTTTTCCCCACATTGACAAAAGGACTTTTATATGGGATGACCATGGACCTGTGCTACATAATGTCAGGCAAACCCCCGCCACCACACCCGCCCCCCCACCTGCCAAGACTGAGGCACACATTATTTCGCCACATGAACAAAAACTTAAAATTGCAAGCCCTGACTGGAAGGACATTTATTTAGAGATACAGACTGGAACAGGCCCTTCGGCCCACCAAGTCTGTGCTGATCATCAACCACCCATTTATACTAATCCTACATTAATCCCATATTCCTACCACATCCCCACCTTCCCTCAATTCCCCTACCAACACTAGGGGCAATTTATAATGGCCAATTTACCTATCAACCTGCAAGTCTTTGGCTGTGGGAGGAAACCGGAGAAAACCCATGCGGTCACAGGGAGAACTTGCAAACTCCGCACAGGCAGTACCCAGAATTGAACCCGGGTCGCTGGAGCTGTGAGGCTGCGGTGCTAACCACTGCGCCGCCACAGTGCAAAGCAATGTTGAAACAATGGGGACCCAGCAGTTGCTTCCCCAATACACAGAAGTGGCCAGACTAGTTTTAGTCACATGGCTAACTGGCTGTTGCAGGGAATTTGAACTCCCAATAAAGGAATTGGAAGACAGACAAAGCCGTGTGCTCATGGAGTGAAGGCTGTGCTCCTGCCGCCATCTCTTTCCCACAGAACTGAATCTTGTGAAAAACACGTGTAACTCAAAGAGAGAAAGGTTTCCAACGTGAACAAGGTTTTACGAAGAATACTGGGCCCCAACAAAAAGCAAGACTACTTACAAAAGGACTAAACCGTGTGCTCGAAGCACCGTGACAAGATATTGCCTCAAACTGTTCCACCTTCTCTTTTCTGTTCCGATCTGCATGTGTGTATCGCGTGTGCATGCTAGCGTGGGCGCGTCATATATCCGTAGGCGTGAAACGTATTAGAGTTTAAATTTAAGGTTTAATAAATTTCATATTTCTTCTTTAAACCAGAGAAAGCCTGTTTGTGCTCATTTCTTTGCCTTATAATTGGAAAGCTGTGAACAAGCATGCACAAAGCGGGAGCTCAAAACACAGTGTGTTTAAAATTAAACCCTGTTACAATAAGACCAGGTAAAGATAGTAACAAACCCCTAGACACCTTTCACACCTGTTCATAACAATAACAACATAAGAAATAGGAGCAGGAGTAGGACATTTGGTCTCTCAAGCCTACTCCACCATTCGATAAGGCCATGGCTGATCTACTACCTCAACTCCACTTTCCCACCCGCTCCCATATCATTTGATTCCCTTCGTGTAGAAAAAAACCCTGCTAATGATGCACTCTTTACAATCCACCCAGGTTTCCCACTCCACCTTATTCCCCTCCTCTTCTGGAAGAGTACAGCTTCACCTGTCCGCCTCACCAGCCTCCAGGAAGCTTGCATTCTCTTACGACATTGGCCTCACAAATCCTGAATCACCTATGCTGTTGACACCCAAAATTGGTATTTGTTTTGCGGCCTCGGGAGTATAACTAGAAGCTCAGTGAGTCATTTATAGTCAGTCAGTACAAGCTCCTTTCAGTTTCATTCTGTTTAGTTCAAAACCTCCTCCTTCCCCAGACTGTCAGAAAGAGCAGGCAGTTCCTCGGTAGCAGTCGGATTGAAAACCTCTTCTCTTTTCAGCTCTGGTTGTAGCAGGAAGGTAGTGTATGAATTTAATAACAGGAATGATCGACATTGTTGCAATTGTTTGCACTGTTTATCTTCATGCAGCAAGACTGGGTGGGAGCTGGAATAATGGAAATTATTTTCAGTAACTGTAGGATGTACAGTCGCTTTGTAGGTTGTGTCACTTTGCAGAAAAAGAAAGAACTTACATTTCTGTAGCGCCTTTTACAAGCTCAGGACCTTCCAAATTGCTTTTACAGCCAATGAAGTCCTGTTGAAGTCGCTATAGTAAGGTACTCTGCAAATAGCAATGAGATAATGACTGAATCGTCTGTGTTAGTGACGTTGATTCAGGGATAAATGTTGGCCCCAAGACAGCAGGGAGAACTCTCTCAGCTTTTGTTTGAAACAGTGCAGTGAGAGCTTTTACATCTACACAAGAGGGCAGACTGGTGTCAGTTTGATATTTTTCCAAAGGACAGCATCGTTGACAGTGCTGCTCACCCTCAGCACTGCACTGGGAGTGTTAACCTGGATTTTATACTCAAGTCTCTGGAGTGGTGCTTGAACCTACGAGGTGAGAGTGTGACCCATTGAGCCACGGCTGACACCAGCAACTGTAGTTGAGCTAAGTTTCCAACATATTGCGGGGAATTTTATGGAGGTGATGGGGGTCTTTGCCACCGGCATATGACAAGCCAATCAGGCACATAAGAGGACACCAGCGGGCCTTTCCCGGGATCGGGACAGGACCTGGTGAGGGGGGGGGGTGGGGTGCGGGGGGGATGTCTCACCTGCTGAGAGCTGCCAGCCAATCAGAGGCCAGCAAATCTTTTCCTTGGCAGTGCCCCTAGGGAGGCAGCAGCAGCTGCCGGAGTGGCACCAACTTGAGCCCAGGATCGTGGAGTGACCCAGGCCCGGTAAGCGATGGCCGGAAGCGTTCCGCGGAGTAAGGGTTGTGGGGAAGGAGGTGTAAGAGGGTTGGCAGCAAGGGTGGGGGGAGGGCTCTCAGTGGGCCCCCCTTCCCGATGTCAGGTCACCCTTCCTGATGCCAAGTCCCTCCTTCCGGCACTGAGCGACTTTCAATAAGGGGACAACCCCCATCCCCTCCGGGAATGGGCAAGCAACTCGCACGAGTTTGCATCTCATGCTCCCCGTGTTGTGACAGGCCCGCCCGCCACTGGGTTAATACCGGCAGCAGCATTGGACATTAACTGCCCCTTAAGGCCTCGAATCGGCGGGGGAATGGAAGGCCATCCACTGGTCTTCCCGCCATGGATTTAATGGGGTTTGAGGTAGAAAGGTGACGGGGATCCCAGCCGCCACCCTCCCAACTGATTAAGTGCCCTCCCCGTCGCCAAACTCACCACGTGGGAGAGCATAAAATACCATCCATTGTGTGTGGTTAGTTTTATACAGGCACAGTTCACAACGGGTCAAGCTCAAGAGAGCAGCAAGCAGAGCACTGGAGTATTTTTTTATTTATTTAGCGATACAGCACTGAAACAGGCCCTTCGGCCCACCGAGTCTGTGCCAACCATCAACCACCCATTTATACTAATCCTACACTAATCCCATATTCCTACCACATCCCCACCTTCCCTTACCACCTACCTATACTCGGGGCAATTTATAATGGCCAATTTACCTATCGACCTGCAAGTCTTTGGCTGTGGGAGGAAACCGGAGCACCCGGCGAAAACCCACACGGTCACAGGGAGAACTTGCAAACTCCGCACAGGCAGTACGTAGAATTGAACCCAGGTCGCTGGAGCTGTGAGGCCACTGTGCCACCCAAAAACGAACACAACAGGAATCATAGTAATTGAAGCTGGGGGAGTTGATACATATAAAGGCGGAATCGGGTTGGGGTAGTAATGGAGGTGGACAAGTTTGTGGAGAGGGAAATGAACAGCTTGGCAAGGATTTGGTCTTTGAAGCTGAGCACAGAGGTGCCCTTCGACTGTGTTATTTGGAGAATAATCTAATTGAAGATAACCTAGAAATAAGCCAAGCCCCTCTCACTGCTTTGGTTAAGATAAGCTGTCTCAGCACTGACTGGGGATTGAACCTGAATTTCTTGCTGCTCTGATTTGCCTCAGTCTTATACTGTCTTGGTCATCAGAACCATCAGAGCAGCTTTTTGGAAACATCTTTATTGGTCGACACGTTCAATGAACAGTGTCAAATAACTGCTGCTTTTTTATTATTTCAGCTTGTTAAAATGACTTCCCGCACCTACATGCAAAATCCCATATGTCTGATTGAAAACACCAAGCAGGGGAAACTGGTGATCAATGAGGAAGCACTGCAACTTCTCTCCAACATTAATGAGACAGTGGTGGTTGTATCTATCGTGGGATTTTACAGGACCGGCAAGTCCTACTTGATGAACCGATTGGCAGGCAAAACTCGTGGTAAGATTCCTGACCTGTTACTTAATGTGCTTTTGGTGGCAATCTGAGGGATGACTGTCGTGAGGGGGACTGTGCAGTGAGTTAGTGAACTGCTCAATGGATACTGGATACACAATGCATATCCCTCTTTAGTCCTGATGGGAAAATCAATCCACGTGGTTACCCAATTAGACATAATTACTGCACCCAAAACTCCTCTGTCCCCATTCTATCACCAGAATTGCAGCAGTATGGCATTGCCAGTTTGCTATGATGCCCAACTATGCCTGAAATAGTGGGGGCTGTTTGCAGCATCACTGGAGAATCTGGTCTGCTCACAATGGTAATGGGGTGAGAATTTTGGAGCAGCACCTTGCCACACGATAAAGGTGCTAGCCATTCCAGCCGAAGATATTTATTGATTTTATTTAGAGATACGGCACTGAAACAGGCCCTTCGTCCCACCGAGTCTGTGCCGACCAAGAACCACCCATTTATACTAACCCTACAGTAATCCCCTATTACATACCTACACTAGGGGCGATTTATAATGGCCAATTTACCTATCACCTGCAAGTCTTTGGCTATGGGAGGAAACCAGAGCACCCGGCAAAAACCCACGCGGTCACAGGGAGAACTTTCAAACTCCGCACAGGCAGTACCCAGAATCGAACCCGGGTCCCTGGAGCTGTGAGGCTGCGGTGCTAACCACTGCTCCACTGTGCCGCCCATAGATCATAAATCAGATGGCCATAGATCAGAAGGATTTGTGGGATTCAGTATTGTAACTTTCCCGAAAGCGATTGATTCCTACTGGGAAGCTGGTATTTGAGCATTTGTGGGTCCCACTTCCACCAGATACCACCTTCTTCTTTAATGTACTCAGCAGTCAGGGCAATAGAGGTGAACTGTTGGGATTTTTTGCATTGATCCTGGTGATTTATTTCCCTGCCCCCCTCCCTCCCATGGTTTCCTAGTATTCACTGCCCTTGGTCCTCAGGTCTCAGTCCTCTGTCAGTTTACCAGATTCACTGGAGCACACTATCAACACCTGAGACACCTCCGCTGCTCCCTCGATCAACCTCGGCTGCCCCTGGCTCTCCATTCCTACCTGGCCTTCTGATTTCACTGAACAACCTCCAGCTGTTGGATTGTCGTAAAAACCCAATTGTTTCAGCGGTGCCCTGCATGGTAGGAAACCAGCTGTCCTTACCCAATCTGATGTACATGTGACTCCAGTCCCACACCAACATGGCTGATTCTTAACTACCCTCTGAAGTGGCCTAGCAAGCCACTGAGTTGCAATAAATCCTGGACTTACCAGTGACGCCCATATCCCCAGAATGAATTGTTACTGTGTTTTCCCCCCCCCTTATCCTTTGGCATCTTATCCTTTTGAGCAGCTCACTTTATTCCACCCCTTTTGTCTCTCCTTTAAATTCCTGGCTCTCTACCGCCTACCAAGATTCTTCCTGAAGTATCCTCGCTGCTTTCCTCCCTCAGCCTCTGCACCAAGTGACTTCTCATCCTCGATGGTTTCAACCTCCATCTCAACTCACCCTGCCTTCTCTCCTCTGAGTTCACTACCCTCCTGCCCTTCCTTAACCTCCCCCTCCATATAAACTGCAACCCATATTTACAGCCATCCTGTGAACTCATATTACCTCTTTATTCCCATTATAAGCACTGTTACAACCGGGTGAGGAAGGGGGTCTCAGATTCCCTCTTGCCCCTTTCCTCGTTTGGCCGTAACAGGGTTTAACTTTTAAAACACAGTATTTTTAGCTTCACCTCAGTGAGTCCGTGCTTACTACTCTCTAATAGTAATTGTAAGTGAACCAACCAGATAGGTTTTCTTAGGTTTTAAACAAGAAAGATGTAAATTTATTAGCCTTAACACTCTAACTCAGTTAAAATTACTAAAAATACACAACACAACCAAGCTAGCATGCATACGAGATAAAAACACACACACACAAATAGATGCAGAGGAGGAAAAAGAATAAGGGGGAGGCGGGGGGTTTGGAGTAGTAAATGGAATTCAGTTACTATCTTTAGTTTGGATGTAAAGTCCTTGAATGGAGTTAAGTCTTTTCGTACTCGCTGGGGCCCAGTGCACACTTTCAAACTTGTTTCACTGGCACCAGAAGGCTGAAGAGGTCCTCTGCCTTGAGGCTTAAGTTGCTGCCGTGGATCCCTGGGACTTTGCTTGAGAGAGAGAGAGACAGAGAGAGAGAGAGACAGAGAGAGGGGGACGTCCTTCCCTTTACTCTTTGAATTGCAGTCTGCCCTGTGTGGCACAATTCAAAAAGTCCCCAGGTTGGCCAGCAGGTTAATCATGTGACCAACTCTTTGTTTGAAACAGCATCGACTGCGAGGATTGTTCATTTCAAAGGTTCTCCAGTCACACTCAGTGTCGGGGTGGAGATCTGGCTCTTACAAAGCCAGTGGCTCTCAATGTTTTTTGATCACCACTATTGGCAAATCCCATCTCACTAATTGAATCAGTGAGCACCCCCACGGTCTCTCTATGCAACTGTCTCTCGGAATGCAAATGTGCAGCCATGCTTTAGCTGTTCAGCTCTGTGATCCTTTTAAACAAATTATGTTCACTGTCCGGTAAAAAATTCAAGTAGTGTTCCGTATGACAAAATTCATATGTTTCCATTTGGCAGGCGTGGTTTCCGTCACAGCACCGGGAATGTTTTACTATGTTAAAGGCACTATATAAATACAAATAGTTGTGGTTGTTGAATTTTAAAAAAATGTTAAATTTTTCTTTCTGTTGTCAACACGTTTAAAATAAAAACCACACAGACTGCAGCGGTTCAAAAAGATTGTTCACCAACACCTTCGCAAGCGGTTCAAAAATGTAGTTCACCTTCTCAAGGGCAATTCGGCATGGTTAATAAAATGTTGGTTTTGCCAGTGATGCTCACATCCCATGAATCAATAAAATAAAAACATTCATTAAAACAGGAACAGAGGTATTCACCAAAACATATTAACCCACAATGCAAAGAGGAACTTCATCGGAAGACATTAACTGATTTATTATCCATAGTGCACCAAGGGACTATATCCTAACACATTAACCAATTCATTTGGAGTGCAACGAAGGTTCACCAGATTTGTTCCCGGAATGGCAGGACTGTCCTATGAAGAGAGATAGGGGAAACTGGGCCTGTAATCTCTAGAGTTTTGAAGAATGAGAAGTGATCTCATTGAAACCTACAAAATACTTAAAGAGATAGACAGGATAGATGCAGGTAAGATGTTTCCCCTGGTTGGGGAGGCTAGAACCAGGGGACTCAATTTCAAAATATGGGGGAAGCCACTTAGGACAGAGATGAGGCAAAATTTCTTTACTCAGAGGGTGGTGAAGCTTTGGAATTTTCTACCCCAGAGGGTTGTGGAAGCTCAGTTATTGAATCTGTTTACAGAGATTGACAGATTTCTAAATACCAATAACATAAAGGGATATGGGGACAGTGTAGGAAAAATGGATTGAAGTGGATGATCAGCCATGATCATATTGAATGGCGGAGCAGGCTCGATGGGCTGAATGGCCTACTCCTGCTCCTATGTTCCTGTGTTCTTATTACCATAGTGCAAAGAGGAAGTTCATTGTGACATATAAACCAATTTATTTTCCATAGTGCAGCAGAAAACTACATCCATACACATTAATCAATTCATTACCCATAGTGCAAAGAGGAACTTCACTGTGACTCATTAACCAATTCCTTACCCATAATACACCAAGAGACTACATCCTAACACATTAACCAATTCATTATCCATAGGGCACCAAGGAACTAGATCCTACCATGTTAATCAATTCAATACTCATAGTGTACCAGAGGACTACATCCTAACATGTTGGCCATTTATTTCCCATAATGCACAGAGGAATGTCACTTGAATATGTTAACCAATTTAACATTGATGATGCATCCAGGGAAATGTTGTTTACCGAGCTTTTCCTTTGAAAAAGAAGACGGTCCCTTTCTCATCAATCTCACATCACAATGTGAGTGATGGAACAATTCACCTCACCACATGGTGTATTTGCAAATCTGGTTCACTGATAGCTCTTTTTCATGAAGACCGTGGCCCCTTTAACACTTTCTCTCTTTCCATCCACCAGCCCCCAGCCTCTTCCATTGTGCTCGAATGGTGAATAAATACAGGATAAGTGAGGTGGCTGAATGTTGTGGAGCACGACATTCATTTAATGTTCAGACGTGGAGAACAATAAATGCTGCTAGCAAGCGAGTTGTGTATCTGTAGTCTTTCAGAAGTAGTATGTAACATCGACTCAAGTTAATGACACTGTCGAGGGACATTCATTGAGGATTTCCCAACCTGTCCATTAATCTTTGTGGTTCTCCAGGTTTCTCTCTTGGGTCCACTGTACAATCTCACACCAAGGGGATCTGGATGTGGTGCGTGCCTCACCCTAAGAAGTTTAATCACTGCCTGGTGCTCCTGGATACAGAAGGCCTGGGTGACACTGAGAAAGTAAGGACACTTCATTGTTTCCCAACATACCTGTTTAACTGGTTAACTAAGTGATATGATCAGGTATCTACATACACACGCAGCTCACACAAGTATCAGCCTTGGCTCAGTGGATAGTACTGTTGTCTCAGAGTCACAAAGTCATGTGTGCAAGTCCCACTCGAGAGACCTAAGAACATAAACCAGGCTGACATGCCAATGTCAGTATTGAGTGAACGCTGTGCACGTTGTCTTGCAGATTGGACATTAAACTGAGGTCATGACTGCCCTCTCAGGTAGATGTAAAATATCCAGTGGGCACTATTTTGAAGAATTAGGGAAGTTCTCCCCAATGTCCTGATACAATATTTATCTCTCAACCAACATCAACAAAACAGGTTATCTGGTCATTTATCACATTGCTGGTTGTGGGATCTTGCTGTGTGCAATTTGGTTTCTGCGTTTCTGACATTACAACTATGAATACACTTCCAAAAGGACTTAATTGGCTGTAAAGTTCTTTGGGACATCCTGAGGTTGCGGAAATGCAAGTCTTTCATTCCTGTTTGTACAGTTCTTCATATTGTTAACAGTGAGACGAGTGGTGTGTTTCTCATTGTGTCCATGTTCTAACAGGGTGATCAGCAGAACGACTGCTGGATCTTCTCTCTGGCTGTGCTCCTGAGCAGCACGTTTGTGTACAACAGTGTGGGAACCATTGACCAATATGCAGTGGAAAAACTCCAGTATCTTTTTATTCTGTTCTAACTTTCAGGAGAAACTTCTTCATTCAGAGCGTGATGAGAATGTGGAACTTGTGACCACGAGGAGTGGTAGAGGTGAAAAGTGTAGATGCATTTCAGGGAGAAGCTAGTTAAGTACATGGGGGAGAAAGAAACACCGTGGGAGAGACTCT
This sequence comes from Heterodontus francisci, assembly GCF_036365525.1. NCBI lineage: Eukaryota > Metazoa > Chordata > Chondrichthyes > Heterodontiformes > Heterodontidae > Heterodontus > Heterodontus francisci. The sequence continues at coordinate 12,403,217 of NC_090399.1, forward strand.
CGAACTGTGGTCTCCCCCCGGACTTTCTGACCGGCCGGCTCCCTGAGTGTCAAATCAGTAAAGATTCTAAGCCCAGTGATCGACTTCGGAGAGAGACTTTATCAACTTGGTCCATCTAGTGGCTTGTACCTATAACTACATGATGACAATTGATGGCAATAGTTAATGGGAAATGTCAGCCTCGCAGTTTACAATAAATTCAAAAGAGTGACCCGAACCTGTGACAGGGAAGTTGGATTGGTGGACAAGATGTGTGTGGCTTACACTAGAATTTTAATAATACAATAGAGGATGTGGTTTGTAATTCTGTGACTCTTAACTTCCCTCTGAAACGGCCTAAAAAGCCTGTCAGTTGTATTCAAGAAGGCAGCTCACCACCGCCTTCTTAAGGGCAATCATAATTTTCATTTCCTTCGATCATCTGGAATTTTTTAGTTCCTCCTCTGCTGCTTAATTTTTGGTGTTTATATGTTTGATTTTTCTAAATTGCCAGTCTCAGTGGTTCCTCTTTTTTCCCAGTTGAATTGTTTGTGGCATTTCAGGGAGTGGAAGGGCTGCAGCTGGGGGTGGAAGAGGGGGTGGAAGCAGCAGAACAGCTGAGAGACAGACAAAGTCAGGATAGAAGGAGAAATTAACCAGATACTGAGCTGACTTGTGTAAGAAACTACTGTTTATAGGCAACCACCCCTACAATGTTTTAAAGCAATTGTCTGGCGCAAAAGTCTTTTCCTTAACAAACCCAGTTTTGTTTCCAATCTGACGGAGCTAATCAAAGTGAAGGCCAATGAAGAAGATGATGATGAAGAAGAGCTAGATTTACTGAAGGTCTCTCCGGCCTTTGTTTGGGCAGTGCGGGATTTCACCCTGGAACTGAAAATCAATGGCCAGGATGCCACAGCAGATCACTATTTAAATCACAGTCTACAACTGAAAAAAGGTTGTTGCACAATGTATCCAATATCTTTCACCCATGTGAGATTGTGTTATACTTTACACCAGCTTGTTATCACTGGTACTTTCCATTCTGGGCCAGTGCACTTCGAGAATGATACAGCTCAGAAGGAGGCCATTCAGCCGATCGTGTTTATGCTGGTTCTTTGAAAGAGCTTTCTAATTAGTCCCACCTCACCTGCCTTATCCCCATAACCATGGAAATTTTCCCACTTAAAAAAATAGTTTTCCAATTCCCTTTTGAAAGTTACGATTGAATCTGCTTCCATCACTCTTTCAGGAAGTGAATTCCAGATCATAGCAACTCATATTCTCCTCATCTCCCCTTGGGGTTCTGTTGTCATTTACCTTAAATCTGTGTCCTCTGGTTATTGGCCCTCTTGCAAGTGGAAACAGTTACTCCTTATTTATTCTACCAAAACCCCCTCATCATTTTATTAAATCTCCCCTTAATTTTCTCTGCTGTAAGGAGACCAATCCCAGCTTCTCTAGTCTCTCCACATAACTGATCTCTGGTACCATTCTAGCAAATCTCCTCAGCGTCCACTTTAACTCTCTATAGTCCAACAGGATTACCACTGGCCTTGGAGGGAGTGTAGCTCAGAATGATAGCAGGGCTAAAAGGGTTAAATTATGAGGCCAGGTTGCATGAACGTGCCTTGTAGTCCCTTGAATTTAGAAGGCTGAGGGGACATCCAGTTGAGGTCTGTAAAATAATAAAGGATTCTATAGGGTAAATACAGATAAAACCTCAAGCTCTCCTCAAAAAGGTTCTGATTCTGGGTAAATTGAAATTTTCCAAGATTGACATGGATAGATTATTGTTGGGCAAGATTATTCAGGGGAAATGGAACAAAGGCAGGCAAAATAGATTTAAGATATTCCAGGGCTTTTATGTTTTGCTGAACTGTCATATTGGCACCTAAAGGGATGTGGTTTTGTTCTTTCTTTCTACTGACTACAGGTGTTGGGAAAAAAGTGACGGATTTTAACCAGCCCCGTGAGTGCATCAGGAACTACTTCAGGTCTCGTAAATGTTTCGTTTTCGTTCAGCCAACAGCCAGTAAGAATTTAAACCAGGTGGAAACGCTCCCAGAAAGTCAACTTGATCCCAAATTTGTTGACATGTGCCATGAGTTCTGCCAGTACATCTACATTGAATCAGAGCCTAAGACAATCAAAGGTGGTCATAGGATCAATGGTAGAAGTAAGTGCACCACAATAGGACAATGATATACATCAGCTCACTGAAATGTTGAAGGATGTTGCTACATCCACCAAGCTGTTTAATGGCTTTGGCACTAGTCCATTGAGGTCTCTCTTTTTTTCTCTGCTCTAAGTTTGCTGCTCATCAAGATGAGGGATGCCAGTGGTGAGCAAAGAAATACTTTCCAATTCATAAACCCCAGTGCTCCCAACTGAATGTTCACATCAAGCACTTCCAGGTCAACCATAGATGGACTGAGGCGCCCTCATCGATGTGTTTCAGCCGAAACCTTGTAGCACCATCCCTTAATGCACCACTGTGGCAATTTCCAGTTTTGCACTCTGACTCAGGTTTTGCTCTCAGAATGACATTACCAATTTAGTGTCAGTTGGTGCCAGATAGAAGGCAATGTTGTTGAGTATGTCATCCTCACTAAGTGGCTCCCCCCTATTTATACCAATGTTATGTAATGAACTGTTTATTCTGTCATTTTTGTTGCAGAGTTGGCAATCTTGACTAAAACCTACGTTGAAACTATTGCCAGTGGGATGGTACCTTGCATAGAGGATGCTGTCACCAGTATGGCTAAGATTGAAAATACAGCAGCTGTCACAGATGGCCTAGCTCTCTACCAGAAGCAGATGGACCTGATGGTGAAGTTACCAGCTGAAACTGAAGAGCTGGCAAAGATGCACACACAGTGTTGGAAAGAGGCCACTGATGTCTTCATGAGGAGCTCCTTCAATGATCAAGATAAGGCATATTACAAACAGCTGTTGGTGAGAATCCAGATCATGTTTAGAAAATAAGAACATTAGAGGAAGCGTGGAATTGGAATGGCCATTCAGCCCATCAAAGACCTGCTTCTATCTCAGACCCTGTGCAAACGACTTCATCATTGTCTTTTTCACCTCCCGAGAACTCATCCTGTTAAAATACACCCTGATTTCACAAAGATGATCAAATATTCATTCATTCTTACATTTTACACTGTTCAGGCCTGATCTGTTGCCTTTTCAGATAACCCCGATCCCACTGCCACCACCCACCTCCCCACACTGCACCCCCACACCCCAACAGCACAGGGGGAACATACCCATGTAGTTAGGGGATAGTCACATACTGGCTATGTCATTAGATTAGTAATCCAGAGGCCAGCACTAATGATTTGGAGACATGTGTTCAAATCCCACCATGGCAGCTGGAGAATTTAAATTTAATTAATAAGTAAATCTGGAATTTTAGAAACAAGTCAATATCAGTGACGGTGACCATGAAACTACTGGATTGTCATAAAAAAAAACCATCTGGTTCACCAATGTCCTTCAGGAAGGGAAATCTGCTGTCCTTACCTGGGCTGACCTTTATGTGACTCCAGACCCACAGCAATGTCTCTTAACTGCCCTCTGAAATGGCCTAAAAGTTGTATTCAAGAAGGCAGCTCACCACCACCTTCTGAAGGATAATTAGATACAGGCACAAAATGCAGATCTTGTAAGTGAAGCCCGCATCCAGTGAATTTTTTTTTAAAACGTGAAGTATTGGATTAATTCAGTCTACAGAGAACCATTTAAAGGGCCAAGAGAAAAACTGGAAATCTGAAATAAAAACAGAGAGTATGAGAAATACTCAGTAAGTCAGGAATCATCTGTGGAGAAAGAGTTACATTTCAGGTCAATGAGCTTCCACCAGAACTGGAAGTTAGAGATTTAACAGTTTTCAAGCAAATGCAGAGCCAAAGGGAAAAGTAGGGGGAGGGAGGGCAGAAGTAAGTAAATGATCAAAGAGATGATGGTTTAAGGCAAGGGGGCAGCAATGGGACAAGTAAAGAAACAAAAGACGGGTCAAGAGGAGGTGTTTCCTCACGCACCCTCCACCCCTACCAAATCACCATTCTTCCCTTGGCTCTGAACTTCCTTATAAACTGGTAAATCTCTAACTTCTTTTAATTCTGAAGAAAGTTCATTGACGTAAAACATTGACACAATATATCAAGCCATCCTGTTCCTAACCCGATATTTATCACCCTTGCCAGCTTTCACTCTGATTCTACTCCACCAAATTTAATTACAGGCTTCTTCTTTGCAGCTTTCCACATTTTCACCTGTTCCAAGGGTATGTCTCTCGTTAACTTAGTTATTTGTAGATTATATTTTGTTAACTAGATGCCTAACATCTGAGAAGATTCCTTAGATCGTTTCACAATTCTCCTGCTTTCCTTTCAAGCAGGTTGCAGAATATTCAACTTCCCCATTTGTGATTGGTCTATTTGTTGTTTGCTAATACCTCTTTCTTCCCCTGCTCTCCCCCACCACTGTTTCTATTTGTTCATCTTGAATATGAATGATGGGTTCAGTCTGAAGTATTAAGCGATAGTATTCTGTCTACAGATATTTACTGAACGGCGGCGTGTTTACCAGCAGTCACAGTTTTTAACAATGTTATTAGTTTTTCAGGCTAACGTAACACAGGTGATCAGATCCCTGTTCCAAAATTGTCTTTAGACCTGATTACAATATCTGGATTTTCTGTGCTTGTCAGGCTGAGGTGCAAAAGCATTATTTCAAAATTTGCAACAAGAATGAAGCTGCTTCCATGGAGACATGTACAAGCCTGCTGGGCTCCCTGTCCACTGAGATGGAGAGGAAAATTCAAGAGGGACTTTACTCTCGCCCTGGTGGGTATCAGCTTTATGAAGAGGATCGACAGAAGATGATTCTGCAATTCCGCTCTACCACTGGAAAGGGGAATAAGGTAAATACAACGCACCCATTTAGACCTGATTTATGATCAGGGAATGTATTGAATTTTTCATTAACTCAATCCTTCTCCAAAATACTTTCATCAATCTCTCCATTAACCTGGAAAAGAAACAGTGTATCTTCTCAGTAATAAACCTCCGACCCCAACACTGTCTACCTCTGAACGATACATCAGTGAGCTCCGCTTCCCCAATAGATCTACTTCTCAATGATAACTCAGTGAGCTCTCCTTCCCCAACAGGTCTAATTCTCAATGGTAAATCATTGAACTCTCCTTCCCCAACAGATCTACTTCTCAATGATAAATCAGTCAGCTCTCCTTCCCCAACAGGTCTAATTCTCAACGATAAATCAGTGAGCTCTCCTTCCCCAACAGGTCTAATTCTCAATGATAAATCAGTGAACTCTCCTTCCCCAACAGGTCTAATTCTCAATGATAAATCAGTGAGCTCTCCTTCCCCAACAGGTCTACTTCTCAATGATAAGTCAGTGAGCTCTCCTTCCCCAACAGGTCTAATTCTCAATGATAAATCAGTGAGCTCCACTTCCCCAACAGGTCTAATTCTCAAAGATAAAACAGTGAGCACCACTTCCCCAACAGGTCTAATTCTCAATGATAAATCAGTGAGCTCCACTTCCCCAACAGGTCTAATTCTCAATGATAAATCAGTGAGCTCTCCTTTCCCGACAGGTCTACTCCTCAATGATAGATGAGTGAACTCTCCTTCCCCAACAGGTCTAATTATCAAAGATAAATCAGTGAGCTCCACTTCCCCAACAGGTCTAATTCTCAACGATAAATCAGTGAGCTCCACTTCCCCAACAGGTCTAATTCTCAATGATAAATCAGTGAGCTCTCCTTCCGCAACAGGTCTAATTCTCAAAGATAAAACAGTGAGCACCACTTCCCCAACAGGTCTAATTCTCAATGATAAATCAGTGAACTCTCCTTCCCCAACAGGTCTAATTCTCAATGATAAATCAGTGAGCTCCACTTCCCCAACAAGTCTAATTCTCAATGATAAATCAGTGAGCTCCACTTCCCCAACAGGTCTAAGTCTCAAAGATAAATCAGTGAGCTCCACTTCCCCAACAGGTCTAATTCTCAATGATAAATCAGTGAGCTCCACTTCCCCAACAGGTCTAATTCTCAATGATAAATCAGTGAGCTCTCCTTCCCCAGCAGGTCTAATTCTCAATGATAAATCAGTGAGCTCTCCTTCCCCCACAGGTATAATTCTCAATGATAAATCAGTGAGCTCCACTTCCCCAACAGGTCTAATTCTGAATGATAAATCAGTGAACTCTCCTTCCCCAACAGGTCTACTTCTCAATGATAGATCAGTGAACTCTCCTTCCCCAACAGGTCTAATTCTCAATGATAAATCAGTGAGCTCTCCTTCCACGACAGGTTTAATTCTCAATGATAAATCAGTGAGCTCTCCTTCCACGACAGGTCTAATTCTCAATGATAAATCAGTGAACTCTCCATCCCCAACAGGTCAAATTCTCAATGAAAAATCAGTGAACTCGCCTTCCCCAACAGGTCTAATTCTCAATGATAAATCAGTGAGCTCTCCTTCCACGACAGGTCTAATTCTCAATGATAAATCAGTGAACTCTCCTTCCCCAGCAGGTCTAATTCTCAATGATAAATCAGTGAGCTCTCCTTCCACGACAGGTCTAATTCTCAATGATAAATCAGTGAACTCTCCATCCCCATCAGGTCTAATTCTCAATGAAAAATCAGTGAACTCGCCTTCCCCAACAGGTCTAATTCTCAATGATAAATCAGTGAGCTCTCCTTCCACGACAGGTCTAATTCTCAATGATAAGTCAATGAACTCTCCTTCCCCAGCAGGTCTAATTCTCAATGATAAATCAGTGAACTCTCCTTCCCCAGCAGGTCTAATTCTCAATGATAAATCAGTGAGCTCTCCTTCCCCAGCAGGTCTAATTCTCAATGATAAATCAGTGAGCTCTCCTTCCCCAGCAGGTCTAATTCTCAATGATAGATCAGTGAACTCTCCTACCCCAACAGGTTTAATTCTCAATAATAGATCAGTGAGCTCTCCTTCCCCAGCAGGTCTACTCCTCAATGATAAATCAGTGAACTCTCCTTCCCCAACTGGTCTAATTCTCAATGATAAATCAGTGAGCTCTCCTTTCCCGACAGGTCTACTCCTCAATGATAGATGAGTGAACTCTCCTTCCCCAACAGGTCTAATTATCAAAGATAAATCAGTGAGCTCCACTTCCCCAACAGGTCTAATTCTCAACGATAAATCAGTGAGCTCCACTTCCCCAACAGGTCTAATTCTCAATGATAAATCAGTGAGCTCCACTTCCCCAACAGGTCTAATTCTCAATGATAAATCAGTGAGCTCTCCTTCCGCAACAGGTCTAATTCTCAAAGATAAAACAGTGAGCACTACTTCCCCAACAGGTCTAATTCTCAATGATAAATCAGTGAACTCTCCTTCCCCAACAGGTCTAACTCTCAATGATAAATCAGTGAGCTCCACTTCCCCAACAAGTCTAATTCTCAATGATAAATCAGTGAGCTCTCCTTCCCCAACAGGTCTAAGTCTCAAAGATAAATCAGTGAGCTCCACTTCCCCAACAGGTCTAATTCTCAATGATAAATCAGTGAGCTCCACTTCCCCAACAGGTCTAATTCTCAATGATAGATCAGTGAGCTCTCCTTCCCCAGCAGGTCTACTCCTCAATGATAAATCAGTGAACTCTCCTTCCCCAACAGGTCTAATTCTCAATCATAAATCAGTGAACTCTCCTTCCCCAACAGGTCTAATTCTCAATGATAAATCAGTGAGCTCTCCTTCCATGACAGGTCTAATTCTCAATGATAAATCAGTGAACTCTCCTTCCCCCACAGGTCTAATTCTCAATGATAAATCAGTGAGCTCTCCTTCCCCAGCAGTTCTACTTCTCAATGATAAATCAGTGAACTCTCCTTCCACGACAGGTCTAATTCTCAATGATAAATCAGTCAGCTCTCCTTCCCCAACAGGTCTAATTCTCAATCATAAATCAGTGAACTCTCCTTCCCTGACAGGTCTAATTCTCAATGATAAATCAGTGAGCTCTCCTTCCCCAGCAGGTCTACTTCTCAATGATAAATCAGTGAACTCTCCTTCCACGACAGGTCTAATTCTCAATGATAAATCAGTGAGCTCTCCTTCCCCAGCAGGTCTAATTCTCAATGATAAATCAGTGAACTCTCCTTCCCTGACAGGTCCAATTCTCAATGATAAATCAGTGAGCTCTCCTTCCCCAACAGGTCTAATTCTCAATGATAAATCAGTGAGCTCTCCTTCCCCAACAGGTTTAATTCTCAATGATAAATCAGTGAGCTCCACTTCCCCAACAGGTCTAATTCTCACTGATAAATCAATGGACTCTCCGTCCCCAACAGGTCTAACTCTCAATGATAAATCAATGGACTCTCCGTCCCCAACAGGTCTAATTGTCAATGATAAATCAATGGACTCTCCGTCCCCAACAGGTCTAATTCTCAATGATAAATCAGTGAGCTCCACCTCCCCAACAGGTCTAATTCTCAATGATAAATCAGTGAACTCTCCTTCCCCAACAGGTCTAATTCTCAAGGATAAATCCGTGAGTTCTCCTTCCCCAGCAGTTCCAATTCTCAATGATAAATCAGTGAACTCTCCTTCCCCAACAGGTCTAATTGTCAATGATAAATCAATGGACTCTCCGTCCCCAACAGGTCTAATTCTCAATGATAAATCAATGGACTCTCCGTCCCCAACAGGTCTGATTGTCAATGATAAATCAATGGACTCTCCTTCCCCAACAGGTCTAATTGTCAATGATAAATCAATGGACTCTCCTTCCCCAACAGGTCTAATTCTCAATGATAAATCAGTGAACTCTCCTTCCCCAACAGGTCTAATTCTCAATGATAAATCAGTGAGCTCCACTTCCCCAACAAGTCTAATTCTCAATGATAAATCAGTGAGCTCTCCTTCCCCAACAGGTCTAAGTCTCAAAGATAAATCAGTGAGCTCCACTTCCCCAACAGGTCTAATTCTCAATGATAAATCAGTGAGCTCCACTTCCCCAACAGGTCTAATTCTCAATGATAAATCAGTGAGCTCTCCTTCCCCAGCAGGTCTAATTCTCAATGATAAATCAGTGAGCTCTCCTTCCCCCACAGGTCTAATTCTCAATGATAAATCAGTGAGCTCCACTTCCCCAACAGCTCTAATTCTGAATGATAAATCAGTGAACTCTCCTTCCCCAACAGGTCTACTTCTCAATGATAGATCAGTGAACTCTCCTTCCCCAACAGGTCTAATTCTCAATGATAAATCAGTGAGCTCTCCTTCCACGACAGGTTTAATTCTCAATGATAAATCAGTGAGCTCTCCTTCCACGACAGGTCTAATTCTCAATGATAAATCAGTGAACTCTCCATCCCCAACAGGTCAAATTCTCAATGAAAAATCAGTGAACTCGCCTTCCCCAACAGGTCTAATTCTCAATGATAAATCAGTGAGCTCTCCTTCCACGACAGGTCTAATTCTCAATGATAAATCAGTGAACTCTCCTTCCCCAGCAGGTCTAATTCTCAATGATAAATCAGTGAGCTCTCCTTCCACGACAGGTCTAATTCTCAATGATAAATCAGTGAACTCTCCATCCCCATCAGGTCTAATTCTCAATGAAAAATCAGTGAACTCGCCTTCCCCAACAGGTCTAATTCTCAATGATAAATCAGTGAGCTCTCCTTCCACGACAGGTCTAATTCTCAATGATAAATCAATGAACTCTCCTTCCCCAGCAGGTCTAATTCTCAATGATAAATCAGTGAACTCTCCTTCCCCAGCAGGTCTAATTCTCAATGATAAATCAGTGAGCTCTCCTTCCCCAGCAGGTCTAATTCTCAATGATAAATCAGTGAGCTCTCCTTCCCCAGCAGGTCTAATTCTCAATGATAGATCAGTGAACTCTCCTACCCCAACAGGTTTAATTCTCAATGATAGATCAGTGAGCTCTCCTTCCCCAGCAGGTCTACTCCTCAATGATAAATCAGTGAACTCTCCTTCCCCAACAAGTCTAATTCTCAGTGATAAATCAGTGAACTCTCCTTCCCCAACTGGTCTAATTCTCAATGATAAATCAGTGAGCTCTCCTTTCCCGACAGGTCTACTCCTCAATGATAGATGAGTGAACTCTCCTTCCCCAACAGGTCTAATTATCAAAGATAAATCAGTGAGCTCCACTTCCCCAACAGGTCTAATTCTCAACGATAAATCAGTGAGCTCCACTTCCCCAACAGGTCTAATTCTCAATGATAAAACAGTGAGCACTACTTCCCCAACAGGTCTAATTCTCAATGATAAATCAGTGACCTCTCCTTCCCCAACAGGTCTAACTCTCAATGATAAATCAGTGAGCTCCACTTCCCCAACAAGTCTAATTCTCAATGATAAATCAGTGAGCTCTCCTTCCCCAACAGGTCTAAGTCTCAAAGATAAATCAGTGAGCTCCACTTCCCCAACAGGTCTAATTCTCAATGATAAATCAGTGAGCTCTCCTTCCCCAACAGGTCTAAGTCTCAAAGATAAATCAGTGAGCTCCACTTCCCCAACAGGTCTAATTCTCAATGATAGATCAGTGAGCTCTCCTTCCCCAGCAGGTCTACTCCTCAATGATAAATCAGTGAACTCTCCTTCCCCAACAGGTCTAATTCTCAATCATAAATCAGTGAACTCTCCTTCCCCAACAGGTCTAATTCTCAATGATAAATCAGTGAGCTCTCCTTCCATGACAGGTCTAATTCTCAATGATAAATCAGTGAACTCTCCTTCCCCCACAGGTCTAATTCTCAATGATAAATCAGTGAGCTCTCCTTCCCCAGCAGTTCTACTTCTCAATGATAAATCAGTGAACTCTCCTTCCACGACAGGTCTAATTCTCAATGATAAATCAGTCAGCTCTCCTTCCCCAACAGGTCTAATTCTCAATCATAAATCAGTGAACTCTCCTTCCCTGACAGGTCTAATTCTCAATGATAAATCAGTGAGCTCTCCTTCCCCAGCAGGTCTACTTCTCAATGATAAATCAGTGAACTCTCCTTCCACGACAGGTCTAATTCTCAATGATAAATCAGTGAGCTCTCCTTCCCCAGCAGGTCTAATTCTCAATGATAAATCAGTGAACTCTCCTTCCCTGACAGGTCCAATTCTCAATGATAAATCAGTGAGCTCTCCTTCCCCAACAGGTCTAATTCTCAATGATAAATCAGTGAGCTCTCCTTCCCCAACAGGTTTAATTCTCAATGATAAATCAGTGAGCTCCACTTCCCCAACAGGTCTAATTCTCACTGATAAATCAATGGACTCTCCGTCCCCAACAGGTCTAACTCTCAATGATAAATCAATGGACTCTCCGTCCCCAACAGGTCTAATTGTCAATGATAAATCAATGGACTCTCCGTCCCCAACAGGTCTAATTCTCAATGATAAATCAGTGAGCTCCACCTCCCCAACAGGTCTAATTCTCAATGATAAATCAGTGAACTCTCCTTCCCCAACAGGTCTAATTCTCAAGGATAAATCCGTGAGTTCTCCTTCCCCAGCAGTTCCAATTCTCAATGATAAATCAGTGAACTCTCCTTCCCCAACAGGTCTAATTGTCAATGATAAATCAATGGACTCTCCGTCCCCAACAGGTCTAATTCTCAATGATAAATCAATGGACTCTCCGTCCCCAACAGGTCTGATTGTCAATGATAAATCAATGGACTCTCCTTCCCCAACAGGTCTAATTGTCAATGATAAATCAATGGACTCTCAGTCCCCAACAGGTCTAATTCTCAATGATAAATCAGTGAACTCTCCTTCCCCAACAGGTCTAATTCTCAATGATAAATCAGTGAACTCTCCTTCCCCAACAGGTCTAATTCTCAATGATAAATCAGTGAACTCTCCTTCCCCAACAGGTCTAATTCTCAATGATAAATCAGTGAACTCTCCTTCCCCAACAGGTCTAATTCTCAATGATAAATCAGTGAACTCTCCGTCCCCAACAGGTCTAATTCTCAATTATAAATCAATGGACTCTCAGTCCCCAACAGGTCTAATTCTCAATGATAAATCAGTGAACTCTCCTTCCCCAACAGGTCTAATTCTCAATGATAAATCAGTGAACTCTCCTTCCCCAACAGGTCTACTTCTCAATGATAGATCAGTGAACTCTCCTTCCCCAACAGATCTATTTCTCAATGATAGATCATTGAACTCTCCTTCCCCAACAGGTCTAATTCTCAATGATAAATCAGTGAGCTCTCCTTCCACGACAGGTCTAATTCTCAATGATAAATCAGTGAGCTCTCCTTCCACGACAGGTCTAATTCTCAATGATAAATCAGTGAACTCTCCATCCCCATCAGGTCTAATTCTCAATGAAAAATCAGTGAACTCGCCTTTCCCAACAGGTCTAATTCTCAATGATAAATCAGTGAGCTCTCCTTCCACGACAGGTCTAATTCTCAATGATAAATCAATGGACTCTCCGTCCCCAACAGGTCTAATTCTCAATGATAAATCAATGGACTCTCAGTCCCCAACAGGTCTAATTCTCAAAGATAAATCAGTGAACTCTCCTTCCCCAACAGGTCTACTTCTCAATGATAAATCAGTGAGCTCTCCATCCCCGACAGGTCTAATTCTCAATGATAAATCAGTGAACTCTCCTTTCCCAACAGGTCTAATGCTCAATGATAAATCAGTGAACTCTCCTTCCCCAACAGGTCTACGTCGCAATGAGAAATCAATCAGCTCTCCATCCCCGACAGGTCTACTTCTCAATGATAAATCAGTCAGCTCTCCTTCCCCAACCGGTCTACTCCTCAATGATAAATCAGTCAGCTCTCCTTCCCCAACAGGTCTAATTCTCAATCATAAATCAGTGAACTCTCCTTCCCCAACAGGTCTAATTCTCAATGATAAATCAGTGAGCTCTCCTTCCATGACAGGTCTAATTCTCAATGATAAATCAGTGAACTCTCCTTCCCCAACAGGTCTAATTCTCAATGATAAATCAGTGAGCTCTCCTTCCCCGACAGGTCTAATTCTCAATGATAAATCAGTGGACTCTTCTTCGCCAACAGATCTACTTCTCAATGATAAATCAATCAGCTCTCCTTCCCAAACAGGTCTAATTCTCAATGATTAATCAAAAAAGTCTCCTTCCACAACAGGTCTAATTCTCAATGATAAATCAGTGAGCTCTCCTTCCCCGACAGATCTACTTCTCAATGATAAATCAATGGACTCTCCTTCCCCAACAGGTCTACTTCTCAATGATAAATCAGTGAACTCACCTTCCCCAACAGGTCTAATTCTCAATGATAAATCAGTGAACTCTCCTTCCCCAACAGGTCTAATTCTCAATGATAAATCAGTGAACTCTCCTTCCCCAACAGGTCTAATTCTCAATGATAAATCAATGGACTCTCCTTCCCCAACAGGTATAATTCTCAATGATAGATCAGTGAACTCTCCTTCCCCAACAGGTCTACTTCTCAATGATAGATCAGTGAGCTCTCCTTCCCCAACAGGTCTACGTCTCAATGATAAATGAGTGAACACTCCTTCCCCAACAGGTCGAATTCTCAATGATAGATCAGTGAGCTCTCCTTCCCCGACAGGTCTAATTCTGAATGATAAATCAGTGAACTCTCCTTCCCCAACAGATCTACCTCTCAATGATAAATCAATGGACTCTCCTTCCCCAACAGGTCTAATTCTCAATGATAGATCAGTGAGCTCTCCTTCCCCAACAGGTCTACTTCTCAATGATAAATCAATGGACTCTCCTTCCCCAACAGGTCTAATTCTCAATGATAAATCAGTGAACTCTCCTTCCCCAACAGGTCTACTTCTCAATGATAAATCAATGGACTCTCCTTCCCCAACAGGTCTAATTCTCAATGATAAATCAGTGAGCTATCCTTCCCCAACAGGTCTATTTCTCAATGATAAATCAGTGAGCTCTCCTTCCCCAACAGGTCTAATTCTCAATGATAAATCAGTGAGCTCTCCTTCCCCAACAGGTCTAATTCTCAATGATAAATCAGTGAGCTCTCCTTCCCCGACAGGTCTAATTCTCAATGATAAATCAGTGAACTCTCCTTTCCCAACAGGTCTAATGCTCAATGATAAATCAGTGAACTCTCCTTCCCCAACAGGTCTAATTCTCAATGATAAATCAGTGAACTCTCCTTCCCCAACAGGTCTAATTCTCAATGATAAATCAGTGAACTCTCCTTCCCCAACAGGTCTAATTCTCAATGATAAATCAGTGAACTCTCCTTCCCCAACAGGTCTAATTCTCAATGATAAATCAGTGAACTCTCCGTCCCCAACAGGTCTAATTCTCAATTATAAATCAATGGACTCTCAGTCCCCAACAGGTCTAATTCTCAATGATAAATCAGTGAACTCTCCTTCCCCAACAGGTCTAATTCTCAATGATAAATCAGTGAACTCTCCTTCCCCAACAGGTCTACTTCTCAATGATAGATCAGTGAACTCTCCTTCCCCAACAGATCTATTTCTCAATGATAGATCATTGAACTCTCCTTCCCCAACAGGTCTAATTCTCAATGATAAATCAGTGAGCTCTCCTTCCACGACAGGTCTAATTCTCAATGATAAATCAGTGAGCTCTCCTTCCACGACAGGTCTAATTCTCAATGATAAATCAGTGAACTCTCCATCCCCATCAGGTCTAATTCTCAATGAAAAATCAGTGAACTCGCCTTTCCCAACAGGTCTAATTCTCAATGATAAATCAGTGAGCTCTCCTTCCACGACAGGTCTAATTCTCAATGATAAATCAATGGACTCTCCGTCCCCAACAGGTCTAATTCTCAATGATAAATCAATGGACTCTCAGTCCCCAACAGGTCTAATTCTCAAAGATAAATCAGTGAACTCTCCTTCCCCAACAGGTCTACTTCTCAATGATAAATCAGTGAGCTCTCCATCCCCGACAGGTCTAATTCTCAATGATAAATCAGTGAACTCTCCTTTCCCAACAGGTCTAATGCTCAATGATAAATCAGTGAACTCTCCTTCCCCAACAGGTCTACGTCTCAATGAGAAATCAATCAGCTCTCCATCCCCGACAGGTCTACTTCTCAATGATAAATCAGTCAGCTCTCCTTCCCCAACCGGTCTACTCCTCAATGATAAATCAGTCAGCTCTCCTTCCCCAACAGGTCTAATTCTCAATCATAAATCAGTGAACTCTCCTTCCCCAACAGGTCTAATTCTCAATGATAAATCAGTGAGCTCTCCTTCCATGACAGGTCTAATTCTCAATGATAAATCAGTGAACTCTCCTTCCCCAACAGGTCTAATTCTCAATGATAAATCAGTGAGCTCTCCTTCCCCGACAGGTCTAATTCTCAATGATAAATCAGTGGACTCTTCTTCGCCAACAGATCTACTTCTCAATGATAAATCAATCAGCTCTCCTTCCCAAACAGGTCTAATTCTCAATGATTAATCAAAAAAGTCTCCTTCCACAACAGGTCTAATTCTCAATGATAAATCAGTGAGCTCTCCTTCCCCGACAGATCTACTTCTCAATGATAAATCAATGGACTCCCTTCCCCAACAGGTCTACTTCTCAATGATAAATCAGTGAACTCACCTTCCCCAACAGGTCTAATTCTCAATGATAAATCAGTGAACTCTCCTTCCCCAACAGGTCTAATTCTCAATGATAAATCAGTGAACTCTCCTTCCCCAACAGGTCTAATTCTCAATGATAAATCAATGGACTCTCCTTCCCCAACAGGTATAATTCTCAATGATAGATCAGTGAACTCTCCTTCCCCAACAGGTCTACTTCTCAATGATAGATCAGTGAGCTCTCCTTCCCCAACAGGTCTACGTCTCAATGATAAATGAGTGAACACTCCTTCCCCAACAGGTCGAATTCTCAATGATAGATCAGTGAGCTCTCCTTCCCCGACAGGTCTAATTCTGAATGATAAATCAGTGAACTCTCCTTCCCCAACAGATCTACCTCTCAATGATAAATCAATGGACTCTCCTTCCCCAACAGGTCTAATTCTCAATGATAGATCAGTGAGCTCTCCTTCCCCAACAGGTCTACTTCTCAATGATAAATCAATGGACTCTCCTTCCCCAACAGGTCTAATTCTCAATGATAAATCAGTGAACTCTCCTTCCCCAACAGGTCTACTTCTCAATGATAAATCAATGGACTCTCCTTCCCCAACAGGTCTAATTCTCAATGATAAATCAGTGAGCTATCCTTCCCCAACAGGTCTATTTCTCAATGATAAATCAGTGAGCTCTCCTTCCCCAACAGGTCTAATTCTCAATGATAAATCAGTGAGCTCTCCTTCCCCAACAGGTCTAATTCTCAATGATAAATCAGTGAGCTCTCCTTCCCCAACTGGTCTAATTCTCAATGATAAATCAGTGAGCTCTCCTTCCCCAACAGGTGTAATTCTCAATGATAAATCAGTGAACTCTCCTTCCCCAACCGGTCTAATTCTCAATGATAAATCAGTGAGCTCTCCTTCCCCAACAGGTCTAATTCTCAATGATGAGTCAAAAAACTCTCCTTCCCCAACAGATCTACTTCTCAATGATAAATCAATGGACTCTCCTTCCCCAACAGGTCTAATTCTCAATGATAAATCAGTGAGCTCTCCTTCCCCAACAGGTCTACTTCTCAATGATAAATCAGTGAACTCTCCTTTCCCAACAGGTCTAATGCTCAATGATAAATCAGTGAACTCTCCTTCCCCAACAGGTCTAATTCTCAATGATAAATCAGTGAGCTCTCCTTCCCCAACAGGTCTACTTCTCAATGATAAATCAGTCAGCTCTCCTTCCCTGACAGTTCTAATTCTCAATGATAAATCAGTCAGCTCTCCTTCCCCGACAGGTCTAATTCTCAATGATAAATCAGTGAGCTCTCCTTCCCCAACAGGTCTAATTCTCAATGATAAATCAGTGAACTCTCCTTCCCCAACAGGTCTAATTCTCAATGATAAATCAGTGAGCTGTCAATGTGACATTTCCTTGATTGGATTTTAAATCTCCCACTCCCACAGGCTGAAGAAGCCTTGAACAAGTTCATGAAACAGAAAATCCCAGAAGCGGATTCCGTGCTTCAGGCTGACAAGATGCTGACAGACAAGGCTAAACAACTGGCGGGTAAGGATGTTGCAGTCACTCTGTTGCTGAGGGAATCAAAGGGTTAAGAATGATGCAATTGATTGTGCGGGATTTGCAGCTGTACAAGAGAGAGATAGAAATGTAGTAGAGGTAATAAAACTGGGAGAAACCTTCCAATCGGAGATTAGCAATGCTTGAAGTACACAATGGGCTCACCACAGTCTGAAAATGTAAAATCTGAGCTTAACCATACAGTGCATCAGAGCTGAGCCCTGTTCTGTTCACTTTCAACATTATAACACCCCTGCACTTTGCAGCAGGGACCACAGGCCTGTGATGAGGAGGTCATTTCTTTCTCAAGTTTGGTGTCCAGGTCTCTTACTCTTTCAAACACCCTGGGACATTGTTAAAGCCACTGTACAAATGCATGCAATACTAGTAACAGTACTAGTAACAACAGTAATATCAGTGCTATTATTCGTATTAGCTCATAGCAGCAACATACGAACATGGGAACATACAAATTAGGAGCAAGTGTAGGCCACACGGCCCCTCAAGCCTGCTCCGCCATTCAATAAGATCATGGCTGATCTGATTGTCACCTCAACTCCACATTTCTGCCTGCCTCTGATAACTTTTCACCCCTTTGCTTATCAAGAATCTATCTACCTCTGCCTTAAAAAATATTTAAAGACTGCTTCCACGGCCTTTTGAGGAAGAGAGTTCCAAAGACTCACGACCCTCCGAGAGAAAACATTTCTCCTCATCTCTGTCTTGAGTAGGCAACTCCTTATCTTTAAATAGTGACCCCAGTTCTAGAATCTCCCACAAGGGGAAACATCCTTTCCACATCCACCCTGTCAAGACCACTCAGGATCTTATATGTTTCAATCAAGTCACCTTCTACTCATCTAAACTCCAGCGGGTACAAGCCTAGCCTGTCCTATCTTTCCTCATAAGACAACTCGCCCATTCCAGGTATTAGTCTAATAAACCTTCTGTGAACTACTTTCAATGTATTTACATCCTTCCTTAAATAAAGAGACCAATACTGTACACAGTACTCTAAATGTGGTCTCACCGATGCCTTGTATAAGTGAAGCATAACCTCCCTACTTTTGTATTCAATTCTCCTCACAATAAACAATAACATTCTATTAGCTTTCCTAATTATTTGCTGAACCTGCATTCTAACATTTTGCAATTCGTGTACTAGGTCACCCAGATCCCTCTGCATCTCAGAGCTCTGCAAGGTCTCATCATTTAGATAATATGGTTCTATTTTACCCTTCCTGCCAAAATGGACAAGTACTAGTAGTACCAGCAGTCGCAGCAATAGCAGTGATAGTAACAGCAGTTGTAGCAGTCACAAGAACCAATAGCCAAAGCACTAGCTATCCCAGCTGTGGGAGCACTTACAGTCGCAGTAATAAGGTAGGATTGTAGGATCCGACAGCACAGGGATGAGAGAGTAGTCCTATGATAGGGTGAGCAGAGTGAGCCTATACTCTCTGGAATTTAGAGGAATGAGAGGTGATCTCATTGAAGCATATAAGATTTTGAGGGGGCTTGACAGGTAGATGCTGAAAGACTGCTTTCCCTGCCTAGAGAGTCTTGAACTAGGGAGTATAGTCTCAGGATAAGGGGCTGATCATGTAAGACTGAGATGAGGAGATATTTCTTCTCTGAAATTCTCTCCCCCTGAGGGCTGTGACTGCTCAGTCATTGAGTATATTCAAGCTGAGATAGATAGATTATTGGACTGTAGAGAAATCAAGGGATATGGGAATCGGGCAGGAAAGTGTAATTGAGGTCCAATATCAGTCATGATCGTAGTGAATGGCAGAGCAGGCTCGAGGGGCCGTATCGTCTATTCCTGCTCCTATTTCATATATTCTTATGTTGACAGAAGAAGGTCATTTGGCCCATTGAGACTGTGCTGGCTCTTTCAAAGAAATAGGAAGATAGGAACATAGGAGCAGGAGTAGGCCATTCAGCCCATTGAGCCTGCCCTGTCATTCAATATGGTCATGGCTGATCATTCACTTCAATGCCCTTTTCCCACATTATCCTCATATCCCTTATGTAATTTGTATTTAGAAATCTGTCAATCTCTGCTTTAAACATACTCAATGACTGAGCTTCCAATTTTGCCCCAAACCCTGTCTTTTTCCCTATAATCCTGCAAATTAATCCTCTTCAATTACATGTCCAATTGCCTTATGAAAGTTCCTATGCTAGCTGATTCCACCATCCTTTCAAGTAGTGCATTCCAGATCTTAATATTTTACATCTATGATGACCACTTGCCAAAGGAAACAGTTTTACCCTATCTGTTCTATCAAAACCCCTCATAATTTTAAATACAGGCCTAAAGAGGATTACGTGGGTGCGCATACTGTTTGTTGAATCCAATAACCTTAAGACAACAGGTTACATGCACAATTGCTCAATGTCACCAGACATCTATAATCATTCCTTTAGAAGGAGGATATCACCAATAAAAAAATATGATGTGTGTGCCAGTAAATTTAAAGAATTTAGAAATTATTTAGGAAGTGCGTGAATGTGCATCTGCCGGTATGTGCATGCATGCTTTTGTGTGTGTGTGCAAATATGTGCGCAAGGCTGAATTATTTGCAGTCATCTTCAGCCAGAAGTGTCGAGTGGATGATCCATCTCAGCCTCCTCCTGAAGTCCCCATTATCACAGATGCCAGACTTCAGCCAATTCGATTCACTCCATGTAGTATTAAGAAACAGCTGAAGGCATTGGATATTGCAACGGCAATGGACCCTGACAATATTCCAGCAATAGGACTGAAGACTTGTGCTCCAGAGCTGGCCTTTCCCCTAGGCAAGCTGTTCCAGTACAACTGCAACACTAGCAACTACACGACAATGTGGAAAATTGCCCTGTTATGTTCTATACACAGGAAGCAGGACAAATCCAACTCAGCCAATTACCACCCTATCAGTCTACTCTCAATCATCAGAAAAGTGATGGAAGGTGTCATCGACAGTGCTTTCAAGCGGCACTTGCTCAGCAACAACCTGCTTACTAACGCTCAGTTTGGGTTCCGCCAGGGCCACTCAGCTCCTGACCTCATTCCAGCCTTGGTCCAAACATGAACAAAAAAGCTGAACTCAAGAGGTGAGGTGAGAATGACTGCCCTTGGCATCAAGGAGCCCCAGCAAAACTGGAGTCATTGGGAACATAGAACATAGAACATAGAACATAGAACAGTACAGCACAGTACAGGCCCTTCGGCCCACGATGTTGTGCTGACCCTTTAACCTACTCTAAGATCAAACTACCTACATACCCTTCATTCTACTATCATCCAAGAGTCGCTTAAATGTCCCTGATGTATCTGCTTCTACTACCACCGCTGGCAGTGCATTCCACGCACCCACCACTCTCTGTGTAAAGAACCTACCTCTGACATCTCCCCTAAACCTTCCTCCAATCACCTTAAAATTATGCCCTCTGGTGATAGCCCTTTCCGCCCTGGGAAAAAGTCTCTGGCTATCCACTCTATCTATGCCTCTCATCATCTTGTACACCTCTATCAAGTCACCTCTCATCCTTCTTCGCTCCAATGAGAAAAGCCCTATCTCCCTCAATCTTTCTTCATAAGACAGGCCCTCCAGTCCAGGCAGCATCCTGGTAAATCTCCTCTGCACCCTCTCTAAAGCTTCCACATCCTTCCTATAATGAGGCGAACAGAACTGAACACAATATTCCAAGTGTGGTCTAACTAGGGCTGGAAAGAGCTGCAGCATAACCTCGCGGCTCTTAAACTCAATCCCCCTGTTAATGAAAGCCAACACCCCATACGCCTTCTTAACAACCCTATCAACTTGGGTGGCAACTTTGAGGGATCTATGGACGTGGACCCCAAGATTCCTCTGTTCCTCCACAGTACCAAGAATCTTGTCTTTAAGCCTGTATTCTGCATTCAAATTCGACCTTCCGAAATGAATCACTTCACACTTTTCCAGGTTGAACGCTATCTGCCACTTCTCAGCCCAGCTCTGCATCCTGTCAATGTCCCGTTGCAACCTACAACAGCCTTCCACACTATCCACAACTCCAGCAACCTTTGTGTCATTGGCAAACTTACTAACCCAACCTTCCACTTCCTCATCCAAGTCATTTATAAAAATCACAAAGAGCAGAGGTCCCAGAACAGATCCCTGCGGAACACCACTGGTCACCGAGCTCCAGGCTGAATACTTTCTATCTACTACCACCCTCTGTCTTCTATGGGCCAGCCAATTCTGTATCCAGACAGCCAAATTTCCCTGTATCCCATGCCTCCTTACTTTCTGAATGAGCCTACCATGGGGAACCTTATCAAACGCCTTGCTAAAATCCATATACACCACATCCACTGCTCTTCCTTCATCAATGTGTTTTGTCACATCTTCAAAGAATTCAATAAGGCTTCTGAGGCATGACCTGCCCCTCACAAAGCCATGCTGACTATCTCTAATCAAACTATGCTTTTCCAAATAATCATAAATACTGTCTCTCAGAATTCTCTCCAATAATTTGCCCACCACCGACGTAAGACTGACTGGTCTGTAATTCCCAGGGTTATCCCTATTCCCTTTCTTGAACAAGGGAATAACATTTGCCACCCTCCAATCATCTGGTACTACTCCAGTGGACAGTGAGGACGCAAAGATCATCGCCAAAGGCGCAGCAATCTCTTCCCTCGCTTCCGTAATATCCTTGGGTATATCCCGTCTGGCCCCGGGGACTTATCTATCCTCATGTCTTTCAAAATTTCCAGCACATCCTCCTTCTTAACATCAACCTGTTCGAGCATATCAGCCTGTTTCACGCTGTCCTCACAAACGACAATGTCCCTCTCGCAAGTGAATACTGAAGCGAAGTATTCATTTAGGACCTCCCCTACCTCCTCCGACTCCAGGCACAAGTTCCCTCCACTATCCCTGATCGGCCCTATCCTCACTCTGGCCATCCTCTTGTTCCTCACTTAAGTGTAGAACGCCTTGGGATTTTCCTTAATCCTACCCGCCAAGACTTTTTCATGTCCCCTTCTAGCTCTCCTAAGTCCATTCTTCAGTTCCTTCCTGCCTACCTTGTAACCCTCTAAAGCCCTGTCTGATCCTTGCTTCCTCAACCTTAAGTAAGCTTCCTTCTTCCTCTTGACTAGCTGTTCCACATCTCTTGTCATCCAAGGTTCCTTCATCCTACCATCCCTTCCTTGCCTCATCGGGACAAACCTATCCAGCAGTCGCAGCAAGTGCTCCCTAAACAACCTCCACATTTCTGTCGTGCATATCTCTGAGAACATCTGTTCCTAATTTAAGCTCCCCAGTTCCTGCCTATTAGCATTGTAATTCCCCCTCCCCCAATTAAATATTTTCCCATCCCGTCTGCTCCTATCCCTCTCCATGACTATGGTAAAGTTGTGATCACTATCACCGAAATGCTCTCCCACCAAGAGATCTGCCACCTGGTCTGGTTCGTTGCCAAGCACCAAATCCAACATAGCCTCCCCTCTAGTCAGCCTATCTACATATTGAGTCAGGAAACCTTCCTGGACACACCTGACAAAATCTGCTCCATCCAAACTATTTGCACTAAGGAGGTTCCAATCAATATTAGGGAAGTTGAAGTCACCCATGACAACAACCCTGTTACTTCTGCACCTTTCCAAAATCTGCCTCCCAATCTGTTCCTCCGTGTCTCTGTTGCTATTGGGGGGTCTATAGGTAGCGTCCCAGGCCCAACCATCTTCAGATGCTTCATCAATGACTTTCTCTACATCACAAGGTCAGAAGTGGGATAGCTGATGATTGCACAATGTTCAGCATCATTCGCGACTCCTCAGATACTGAAGCACTCCATGTCAATACGGAGCAAGACCTGGACAACATTAAGCCTTGGGCTGATAAGTGGCGTGTTACATTCGTGCCACATAAGTGCCAGGCAATGACTATCTCAAATAAGAGAGAATCTAACCATATCCCCTTGACAGTCAATGGCATTATCATCGCTGAATCCCCCACTATCAATATCCTGAGGGTCACCATTGACCAGAAACTGAACTGGACCAGCCACATAAATACAGTGGCTACAAGAGCAGGTCAGAGACTGTGAATTCTGCAGTGAGTAACTCAGTCATGACTCCCCAACACCTGTCCACAGGCACAAGTCAGGAGTGTGATGGAAGACTCCCCACTTGCCTGGATGGGTGCAGCTCCAACAACACTCAAGAAGCTGAAGAAGGGGTGGCACAGTGGCGCAGTGGTTAGCACCACAGCCTCACAGCTCCAGGGACCTGGGTTCGATTCTGGGTGCTGCCTGTGTGGAGTTTGCAAGTTCTCCCTATGACCGCATGGGTTTCCGCCGGGTGCTCTGGTTTTCTCCCACAGCCAAAGACTTGCAGGTTGGTAGGTAAATTGGCCATTGTAAATTGCCCCTAGTGTAGGTAGGTGGTAGGAATATGCGATTACTTTTGTGTTCGTATAAATGGGTGGTTCTTGGTCGGCACAGACTCGATGGGCCGAAGGGCCTGTTTCAGTGCTGTATCTCTAAATAAATAAATAAACTATCTGGGACAGAGCAGCCCACTTGATTGGCAGCTCATCCACCACCTTCAACATGCATTCTCTCCACCACTGATGCACAGTGGCAGCAGTGTGTATCATCTACATGATGCACTGCAGCAACTCGCCAAGGTTCCTTCGACAGCACCTTCCAAACCTGCAATCTCTACTACCTAGAAGGACAAGGGCAGCAGGCGCATGGGAACACCACCACCTGCAAGTTCCCCTCCCAGTCACACACAGTCCTGACTTGGATCTATATTGATGTTCCTTCACTGTCACTGGTTCAACATCCTGGAACTCCCTGCACCACACCACATTGAGTGCAACGGTTCAAGAAGGCGGCTCACCACCACCTTCTGAAGGGCAATAAATGCTAGCCAGCGATGCCCACATCTTGCGGGGGAAAAAATACGTGTGTGCATGTTTGCGACTGTGTGTAAATATCACTACTGATGAGTTTCTCTTCTACTTTTGAAGTTGAGAAGCAGAGAGCTGCTGACGCCGAACAAAAGGCAAAGGCTCAGGAAGAGGCAGTGAAGACCATAGAGAAGATGAGGAACAACGAGAAGCTGCTTTATGATGAGAGTGTCAAACAGCTGAAGCAAAGGATGGAGGAAGAGAAAGAGAACTTGCAGAGAGAGCAGAGGATGGCACTGGACAGCAGACTGAAGGAACAGAAGGAATTAATGAAGCAAGGTTTTCAAATGAAAGCTCAGATGATGGAGGAACAGATCGAGTTACTAAAGAAGCAACAGCAATACAGTGACTCATCCATTACTTGGGAAAAGGTTGCTAAAGTAACTCAAGGTGTACTAGAAACTGCATTTAATGCTTATACATCACACAAAACCATGAGTCTGTTGGCTGGGAGATAATCATCAAGTACATAACACCGCTGTGTCAGAATACCTACAGTTCTGCCACATGACCTATTGAGGTAGATTATAGTCTTCATTGCCGGGGTGGTAAATCTAACGATTAGTGGGTGGAGCCATGCGGGCAGTATGGAGGGAGTGAGCCCAATCGCAAGCCCTTCATCTCCATTCTGTTGAAACCAATGGGATGATAATCAGGTGGGTTCAATCGTGGGAAGGTGGTCTGTCACCCCAGGTTATCATTTGGGATGAAGACTAAAATCTACCCCAATTGTTCTCCTCCATTCTGAACAGGCATTTTTTCATTTCAAATGTTTTTTTTACTGCTTTAATTAAACTGGGGGACTGAGAAATATCAAATGAACATGTACACCTCCATCCACAAGCATCACCAATTGCTCGAACCTCTAGGTTGATTATTAATGGTAGGCTTAGCTCTGGTGTCTCTGTGAGCACCTAGGCTGAGCCTTAATGGAGGAAATTCAGAGTGTTGACTGGGCCCAGAACCGTGCACTTTATAAAATGGGAAATCTCTATGACGATTGGTGTGTCTCAGTTCGCCTTTTTTTAATACCGGAATATATCTGGCTAGCACAACCTGGGAGAAGGCATTTTTCCATAGGACCCACTCTGCTATTGTAAAGTTCTGCTCTAATTACACCTTAAATGCATGCAGTGAATTGGGAGCGGGGCTCAAATTTCAATCTGACTCTAATTCAGCCTCTATCAAGGGATTTTTTACAGCATAAAAGGGTACAGCAGAGTAGTAGATAGATACAGCCTCCACCATTGTGGGCTGTACTGGTGTTAATGCAATTTGCCCATTATATGCAGTGGCCAGTAAAACCAGTTGCAATAATGATGCAACATGTCGTGGTTGATGTGACCAACATTATTTCTATTCAGAAAAATCAGGCTGAAAGCAGAATGCCTGAAATCTGCCCTTAGCAAATGCCTCTCATAATTGTTAGTCATTGCATCCAAATCAATACCAATACGAAGAATCTCATGGTGAAGGCAATCGCACTTTAATCTGGTACAAACAGCTGATTGAAGAGCCAACTTTGACTGAATATAGCAGAGCTTTGTAAATCGCTAAAAACAGGGGATTAATGAGGTGCAAAATATTTATTGATCCATCCAAAATACTCAGTGCGTTTAATATATTATAAGCAGGGCCTTTGTAATTGAGGCCTGTGGTAATGGTAAATGGTTAGCACCATTTGCCTGATATAGGTGGGTGCCCACAATAAACGTAGACAGTGTACGTGGTGGAGACTATACCTCAAAACATCTAGACATCACGTAGCAAAGCAACAGCCCATTGTATTCTTTTTTAAGTGTCTGCTTGGCTGTTAATTGCCGTGAGAAGCTCTCCTGCCAATGTGTATGGCTTGCGTAAAATTCTGTAAAATTTTCACTGCAGGTTCTCTATGAATCATCTTTATCATAGTTTAACCTTTCTGTTCAGTTAGTTCTGGTTTCATTGCATTTAATCTTGAATCCTAAGTCATGAATTCAGTTAAGATTATGAAGTAAAATACTTGAGATGAAATAAAGCTTGATTATTTGTCTGTTTTATTTCTTGCAGCTTGAAGGGGTTAAGTAGAAACAAGTTGAGTTTTAGAAAAGCATCTCAGCAGAATTTAACAGGCAGGTTGAGAAAAGAAACAAACATGCTGCTAGGGTAAAGGGCAGGATTAGGGAGTGAAGGTTGGAGCCTGAGCCTCGAGGCCACTGTTTCCGTGGAAGGCTGGTGTGATGGGAAACAAAGAGATAATAGGCACGGCATGGAGCCATCTGGTATGTGTATTGATAAGGTTGAGGATGTGTGTTCATTGGAATGTGTAATCAATCACCATTGTTTTATGATCAATCATCCATTGTTTGAACACATTGCATAATAAAATGGTATATACGTTTGTGCTCATGAATGTAAAGAATACCTGAGTGGTATCTCTCCCTGCGTACGCTTGAATAAATCGATTGAACCTGTACATGAGTCTCCTCGTGTGGTAATTGAGTTGTCCCACAACACAGTTTAATATTA
Organism: Heterodontus francisci; assembly: GCF_036365525.1. Taxonomy (NCBI): domain Eukaryota; kingdom Metazoa; phylum Chordata; class Chondrichthyes; order Heterodontiformes; family Heterodontidae; genus Heterodontus; species Heterodontus francisci. The sequence goes on from NC_090399.1 coordinate 12,429,870, forward strand.
TCCCCGGTAAGTCTTCTCCTCGCTGATCATCTCTCCCACATAGCAAATCTGTTGCTTGAAGTGATTTTAACCTAACTCAGCAGATGGGAATCCAATGCGATTGGTTGGAATGCCAACTTTACACCTGTTCAATATCACTCTCTGTTGACCTCAATGGAGATTAAAATTGGGTGGAGTGTACAACCAGTATCACACCTCATCCTGTCGGTTTACTGACACAGGTTAGGTTAAAATCATCCCAGTGACTCTGCCAGCTGAGAGTGGGGGGAAGGGGTGGGAAGGAGCTGGGGAGTCTGTTTTTAGACCCATGGGTTTTATGTTGAATCAGTGTTCGGGAGCCTGGCGAACCAGCAGAGCACTGGTGGCTAAAGTTTGAGGGTCCATTCCCCAGCCTCTCTGCTGCATGGGTGTGGGTGAGATGACCAGAGTGAGCATACTCATCTCTCTATATCATGGGGTTAAACCAGAGGCTTTAGCGGGAGGAGTGATCTGATGGGGCTGGATTCAGAGGTTGAGCCTGGTTCAGAGTGGATTGGGTAAGGAGCAGGGGGATCCTTGGGTTTGGTTTTGGGCGTTCTGGGAGTATGGTGAATGCTGATGGTACCTTGTTGACGGATCTTCCACAGGTGAGATCTGCTTCTCCAGCAGGTTCTTCGAGCTAATCTTCGGGCCAGATTATGAATGAAAGTTACCATAACGTTGGCTTTACAATCATTTCTGCTGTAGATGCCAAATGCAGTTTTCAAACAGAAAGACATAAAAATAAAAACTGCAAATACTGGAGATCTAAAACAAAAACAGTAAATGCTAGAAGTACTCAACAAGCCAAATGGCATCGGTGAGAGAAAAGACAAATTAATATTTCTGGTGCAAATCCTTCAACAGAGCCAGACTCCACAGATCTTGGTTGGAATTTTATGCCCCTGCAAAGAGCAGTTTGGTTACGGGGGGGGCGAGGGGGGGTTTGCTGGGGGAGCGTAAAACGGAGTGGGAGGCTCGGGGGCCCTTCCTGACCCGCTCACGCTTCCGCCACTATTTTACGCGGGGTGGCGGCGGTGAAGACCGACCCGCCCGCCCCAGGCTAATCAAGGCCCTTAAGTAGACCACGAAAAGGCCGCCACCCGCCACCACGGGGATTTTACCCTTGGCTGGTCAGGTGGCCCAGGTCTGAGCAAAGCCACCCTGTGCCCGATGGAGGGCCACCCCCAATGCCCCAGCCACCCCCAGCACCCAAAGCGCCCACCCGTCCCCCCAATCAACCACCCTTGCCTCACCGGGGCCCGACCGATCAGCCCAATGAGGGACCAAAAACTTACCTTTTCCCAGGGCCATCCTTCCACTTCTTCTCGAAACTGAGTTGCAGTCCCCGCAGTGGCCACCGCTCTCAGTGGCGTCGCTGGGACTAAGAGCTGCCAGCCTCAATGAGCTGGAAGTTTCGCCTCAGACCAATTAAAGGCCTGGGGACCGTAAAATGTGGTCCGGATCCCCAGGGCTAGCGAAGGCAGGTTCGCCACCGACTCTTCAGTCGGTGGACAGCTCCAGTCCAACAAGGGTAAAATTCAGCCCCTTATGTTTAAAGGGTACAGTGGAGATTTCAAGAAATTATCTAATTCATTCATCTGTGAAAGGTATTGTACATTTTGGGATTGTTTAAATTTTGTTAGGAACAGCCCCTCGAGCATGCTACACCAGTCAATAAAATCATAGCTACATACTGTTATGAAAGCGATTCTGTTTTGTTAAAAATAATTTTTAAAAAGGAATTTATAGTTAAGCTAAACAATTGTTGGATCAGTTTTTAATCAAGGGGACAGTGAGGGAGTTGATTGGCAACAGTGTTGCTGTTTGTCACATGGCTCAGGTTAAAAATGAGCAGAAACCCTGGTAACAGGGGCAGAAAATTGACAAGGGCTCCTTTAATTGGACAAGCCCAGTAGCACAGAACACCTGGGATGGGCAGAAAAACTGACAAGTTTTCTGGTTGTCAGTCATTATGTGTTTCACCTTCTGGAGAAAGAGACCAGATTCTTTCTGAGTGTTTTTTTAAAATTCATTCATGGGATGTAGGTGTCACTGGCAGGCCAGCATTTATTACCCATCCCTAATTGCCCTTGAGAAGGTGACGGTGAGCTGCCTTCTTGAACCGCTGCAGTCCATGTGGGGTAGGTACACCCACAGTGCTGTTAGGAAAGGAGTTCCAGGATTGTGACCGAGCGACAGTGAAGGAACGGCGATACAGTTCCAAGTCACGATGGTGTGTGACTTGGAAGGGAACTTGCAGGTGGTGGTCTTCCCATGTATTTGCTGCCCTTGTCCTTCTAGTTGGTAGAGGTCGCGGGTTTGGAAGGTGCTGTCTAAGGAGCCTTGGTGAGTTGCTGCAGTGCATCTTGTAGATGGTACACACTGCTGCCATCGTGCGTCGGTGGTGGAGGGAGTGAATGTTTGTGGATGGGGTGCCAATCCAGCGGGCCGCTTTGTCCTGGATGGTGTCGAGCTTCTTGAGTGTTGTTGGAGCTGCACCCATCCAGTCAAGCAGAGAGTATTCCATCACACTCCTGACTTGTGCCTCGTAGATGGTGGACAGGCTTTGGGGAGTCAGGAGGTGAGTTACTCACTGCAGGATTCCTCGCCTCTGACCTGCTCTTGTAGCCACGGTATTTAGCTGGCTACTCCAGTTCAGTTTCTGGTCAATGGTATTCCCTAGGATGTTGATAGTGGGGAATTCAGCGATGGTAATGCCATTGCATGTCAAGGGGAGATGGTTAGATTCTCTCTTGTTGGAGATGGTCATTGCCTGGCACTTGTGTAGCGCGAATGTTATTTGCCACTTATCAGCTCAAGCCTGGATATTGTCCAAGTCTTGCTGCACATGGACATGGGCTGTTTCAGTATCTGAGGAGTCACAAATGGTGCTGAACATTGTGCAGTCATCAGTGAACACCCCCATTTCTGATCTTATGTTTGAAGGAAGGTCATTGATGAAGCAGCTGAAGATGATTGGGCCTAGGACACTATCCTGAGGAACTCCTGCAGTGATGTCCTGGAGCTCAGATGATTGACCTCCAACAACCGTATCCATCTTCCTTTGCGCAAGGTATGACTCAAACCAGCAGAGAGTTTCCCCCTGATTCCCATTGACTTCAGTTCTGCTAGGGCTCCTTGACGCCATACTCGATCAAATGCTGCCTTGATGTCAAGGGCAGTCACTCTCACCTCATCTCTTGAGTTCAGCTCTTTTGGCCATGTTTGAACCAAGGTTGTAATGAAGTCAGGAGCTGAGTGGCCCTGGTGGAACCCCAACTGAGCATCACTGAGCAGGTTATTGCTCAGGAAGTGCCGCTTGATGGCACTGTTGATGACACCAATCACCTTACTGATGATTGAGAGCAGGCTGATGGGGCGGTAATTGGCCGGGTTGGACTTGTCCTGTTTTTTGTATACATGACATACCTGGGCAATTTTCCACCTTGCAGTGTAGATTTTTTAAAAGATCGAGAGCTGCTGAAGTGTCAAAAAGGACAGAAGAAGAAGAGAATTGCAAGGAAGAACAGAAGACTACAACCCAGCTTGCTTTCCCGCCATTCCCTCAAAAGACTCTGTGAAGTCCACTGTGTTGAGTTGTCTTGTTTCCTGCATTTGAAGAAAGCCTGCTAAATTACCTTTCAATGACACCTGAAGAGAACTAATTCTGGAAGACTCTAAAGATCCTGCCTGTGTGTGCCTGGAGGTTGGACTGTGTGCCAGTTTGGTGCAGCTTGTCTCGTCTGCTATTTTTTTCAGGGGTGGGCAAGTGATCTGCCTGGGTGTTTTTTTTCGTCTGCAATTGAGCTCTGATCGAAAAATCCTTTTTTTAATTCTTTCGGTTGATGTGTGTGTGTGTGTGTGTGTGTGTGTGTGTGTGTGTGTGTGTGTGTGTGTGTGTGTGTGTGTGTGTGTGTGTGTGTGTGTGAAGGGACTAAGGTAAAGGGAACTTTTTTAAATTTAATATTCGATTTTTAAAAATTTGATCTATGTGATATTGTTTTACATCATTACTAGTTAAGACTTGTTTTATAATAAACTGTTAATTTTGCTGTTCAATAAAGAAATCTGGCTAGTGTGTTCTATTGACCGACTGTGACAGCAAGTGGGAAAATTGAAAGCATATGTTGTGACCTGTGAAGAAGTGGGACTGAATTAACGGTGCCTGCCTCCCGGCTCGGTCTTAACAATATGAACATATGAACAGCAGGAGTAGGCTATTCGGCCCCTTGAGCCTGCTCCACCATTCTATAAGATCATGACTGATCTTTTTAAGACAGAGATTAGGAGATTTTTTTTCTCAGATGGTTGTGAGTCTGTGGAACTCTCTTCCCCAGAAAGCGGCAGAGGTAGACAGATTCTTGACAAACAAGGGAGCCAAAGGGACAAAAACAAGAAATGCTGGAATCACTCAGCAGGTCTGGCAGCATCTGTGGAAAGAGAAGCAGAGTTAACGTTTCGGGTCAGCGACCCTTCTTCGGAACTGACAAATATTAGAAAAGTCACAGATTATAAACAAGTGAGGTGGGGGTGGGGCAAGAGATAACAAAGAAGGTGCAGATTGGACCAGGCCACATAGCTGACCAAAAGGTCACGGAGCAAAGGCAAACAATATGTTAATGGTGTGTTGAAAGACAAAGCATTAGTACAGATTAGGTGTGAATATACTGAATATTGAACAGCAGCAAGTGCAAACCTGAAGAAAAACAACCTGAAAAAAACAGTGGGTAAGCAAACTGAACAAACTAAGATGAAATGAAATAAATGCAAAAAAAGATTGTAAAAAATGTAAAAAGGAATGTAAAAAAAAGGAAGAAAAAATAACTAAAAATGACTAAAAATGAAAGTAAAGTGGGGGGCTGTCATGCTCTGAAATTATTGAACTCAATGTTCAGTCCGGCAGGCTGTAGTGTGCCTAATCGGTAGATGAGATGCTGTTCCTCGAGCTTGCGTTCATGTTCACTGGAACACTGCAGCAATCCCAGGACAGAGATGTGAGCATGAGAGCAGGGGGGAGTGTTGAAATGTTGAAGGGAGCCAAAGGGTATCGGTGAAAGGCAAGAAAGTGGAGTTGAGTTCACAAACAGGAGACCCCCCCCCCCATATTTTTAAACTGTGCTCCCTAGTTTTTGTCTCTCCCACAAGGGGAAACATCCTTTTAACATCCACCCTGTCAAGTCCCCTCAGGATCTTCCATGTTTCAATAAGATCACCCCTCATCCTCCTAAACTCCAATGAAAATAGACTCAACCTGTCCAATCTTTCCTCAAAAGGTAACCCTCTCATCCCTCATCACCTGCAACTCAACTCCAGTTACCTGCCTTTGCTCCCATATCCCTTGCCGTCCTTTCCCAACAAAAATCCATCCATCTCAGTCTGAAAAGCTGCAAATGACCCCCAGAATCTACACCCTTTAGGGGAAGTGAATTCTAGATTTCTGCTACCTGCTATGTGAAAAAGTGCTTCCTGACTTCATTCATGAATGATCGGGCTCGAATTTTAAAATCATGTCCTTGCGTCCTTGATGCCCCCATCAGAAGAAATGGTTTCTCTGCATCTATGCTATCGAATCCCTTGAACATTTTAAACACCCCGATTACATCATCATCGATCATCCAGTCGAGGGATTACAAACCAAACTGATGCAAACTAATCATAATTTCACCCATCCAAGCCCCCTGAATTATTCAGTCACTGAAAGCTTGTTTTCCCCGGCTGGGGCATTTAAAACACAGGTCACAGTCTCAGGATAAGGGGCCGCTCCATTTAGGACTGAAATGAGGGGAAATTTCTTAACTCAGAGGGTTGTGAATCTTTGGAATTCTCGACCCCAGAGAGCTGTTTCATCATGGAATATATTCAAGGCTGAAATCAATAGATTTTTGATCTCTCGGGGAATCAAAGGATATGGGGAGCAGGCGGGAAGATATTGAGTGGCGGAGCAGGTTTGAGGGGCCGAATGGTCTACTCTTGCTCCTATTTCTTAAGCTTAAACCCTGGTATCTTATGATATATCAGATTGATGTATCATATATTTGAACCATTTATGGTATGAACCATACTATGTTAGGTTATGACATATTACCTATATTTGATGGCCTTTGAAGGTTTGACTCATTCACCTGTGTTTCTGGGAGTCACATTACCCCGCCCCTTACATGGGTGGTTATTACATGGATTCTGTTCAAGCAACCAGGAATTGAAACTGAAAATGTCCTGAGCAGGAAGTGAGTTTCGTTCGAGCTGAATGTTGTTAAGGAGAGCTGCAGGTGACGGGAGTGCTCTGTGCTGCCTGCCACAGAGTAGAGAAAGATCTTGATCTCCCTGAGCTGTGCTCACAGTTTCTGCCGGTGCTGTACTAGAACTTACCCAGTGCAGGAAGACAGGAGAGAAAGCTGAGCACCGGCTCTGCAGAATGAAATCGATCTCCAGGACTGCCAAGTCCCTGGATGGACAGAACAGCCGGCTCAAAAGCAGCTCTCTCCGGGAATGCCAGGAACACCACCGGGAACTGAAACTTTACTGTAAAACCCACAAGCAGCCGCTCTGCCTGCTTTGTTCAAAAAGGCACAAGAAACACCAGATGGTCCCAGTTGCAGAAGCTGCTGAAGAATTTAAGGTGAGGGCAGGGCTGGGCTGGGAGGATAAACCTGGACATATCCGGTAAGCTGAGTAGTTTTACTTGCCACATCTTTCCGGCTGCAGGTCGTTGGGAACTTGCTCCTTTGCACCGAGTTTGACATTGATGTTTGTACTGTGTGGATTGTTACATGAGCTCAGCTCAGGTTATCAGGGTTACTCTTGATTCCCAGAGGAGACCCTCACAGACAGCCGGGTGAGAAGACAGAGGCTGGTGAAAGTTGCCGAGTGTTTTCCAGCCTTTTCTGTTTTCCCCTGAGATAGCTGCAAGTCCCCCCCCCCCCCCCCCCATTTCTGAGACATTTGGCTCGTGTAGTACTTATATCCTGCTGATAGAGAGCTTTGCAGCCCATTGGTGAGCCTGAGGGAGGCGGTAGTGAACATGTAAACCAGCTCAGTGTGTGTGCCCTGAATTAACACTCTTGTAGCATTAGCCAGGACTCTTAAAACCCCCTATGTATGAACCAGCATGTACTCAGTGAATTTAGGCCATGCTAATAATATAAAGCTAAAAGCAGGGGAATGGGGTGAATTCAATAGCTCTTTGAACGCGCCAGCACAGGCACAATGAGCCCCATGGCCACCTTTTATGTTGTATCATTCCATCATTGAACTGTATGGCATCAAACTCCAGTTTCCAGGTACAAATGTATTCCTATTAAATCGACCACCTTCTCAAGGGCAATTAGGGATGGGCAATAAATGCTGGCCAAGCCAGCGACGCCCACATCCCATGAATGAATTTTTAAAAAACTGAGGTGACCTCCATAGAGCAGCACCAGGAAATTAAATCTGAATGGTTTGCAGATCCTTTATACAGCAATATGCATTTATATAGCGCAGTTAATATAGTAAGACGTCGTAAGTCGCTTTATCGTTGAAATGGAAATAAAAACTCAGCGAGCACAGGGTGATAGGTGAACGGGATTTGGTGCAAGTTAGGACACGGACAGCAGAGTTTTGGATGGTCTCATGCTTATGAAGGGTAGAATGTGGGAAACTGGCCAGGAGTGTGTTGGAATCACCAAGTCTAAGGTAACAAAAGCATAAATGAGAGTTTCATCATCAAATGAGCTGAGGCAGGGACAGAGTCAGACGATATTATGGAGTTGGAAATAGGAGCAGGAGTAGACCATAAGGCCCATCGCGCCTGCTCCGCCATTCAATATGATCATGGCTGTTCCTGGGTTTCCATTCCACTTTCCTGCCCACTCCCCATATGCCTTGATTCCCTGCGAGACCAAAAATCTATTTAAATATATTCAATAATGGAGCATCCACAACCCTCTGGGGTAGAGCATTCCAAAGATTCACAACCCTTTGAGTGAAGTAATTTCTCCTCATCTCAGTCCTGAATGATTGACCCCCTTATCCTCAGACTGTGACCCCGTGTTCTAGATTCCCTGACCAGTGGGAACAATCTCTCAGCTTCTATCTTATCAAACCCTTTCAGAATCTTGTATGTCTCAATTAGATCACCTCACATTCTTCCAAACTCCAGAGAATATCGGCCCAGTTTACTCAGCCTCTCATCATAGGACAATCCCCTCATCCCAGGGACCAATTCAGTAAATCTTCACTACATTGTCTCCAGTGCAAGTAAATCCTTTCTTAAATGTGGAAACCAAAACTGCTCACAGTATTCCAGGTGCGGTCTCACCACAGCCCTGTACAATTTTAGTAAGACTTCTTTACTCCTGTACTTCAATCCCCTTGCAATAAAGGCCAACATCCCATTTGCCTTCCTAATAGCCTGCTGCACCTGCATGTTAACTTTGTGCGTTCCTTGTACTAGTATCCCCAAGTCTCTCTGAACATCTACACTTAGCAGTTTCACACCTTTTAAAACATTTTCTGCCTTTCTATTTTTACCACCAAAGTGAACAACTTCACACTTCCCTACATTTTACTCCATTTGCCATTTTGTTGTCCACTCACTTAACCTGTCTATATCTCTTTGCAGCCTCTCTTTGTCCTCTCCACAGCTTACCTTTCCACCAAGCTTTGTATCATCTGCAAACTTAGATACATTACTCTCTGTCTCTTCATCCAAGTCATTAATATACAGTGTAAATAGCTGAGGCCCCAGCACTGATCCTTGCAGCACCCCACTATTAACTGTCTGCCAACTTGAAAATGCCCCATTTATGCCACTCTCTGCTTCTCGTCTGTTAACCAGTCCTCTATCCACGCTAAATAAATAAATATCCACAAAATATTCCAGAATATTCCAGGGGCGGCACAGTGGCGCAGTGGTTAGCACCGCAGCTTCACAGCTCCAGGGACCCGGGTTCGATTCTGGGTACTGCCTGTGTGGAGTTTGCAAGTTCTCCCTGTGCCTGTGTGGGTTTCCTCCGGGTGCTCCGGTTTCCTCCCACATGCCAAAGACTTGCAGGTTGATAGGTAAGTTGGCCATTATAAATTGCCCCTAGTATAGGTAGGTGGTAGGGAAATATAGGGACAGGTGGGGATGTGATAGGAATATGGGATTAGTGTAGGATTAGTATAAATGGGTGGTTGATGGTCGGCACAGACTCGGTGGGCCGAAGGGCCTGTTTCAGTGCTGTATCTCTTTAAAAAAAAAACTCACTGATTCCAGAGGATTGGAAAATCGCTGATGTGACGCCCCTGTTCAAGAAGGGAGGGAGACAAAAGGCAGGAAATTATAGGCCAGTCAGCCTAACATCGGTCGTTGGGAAAATGCTAAAGTCCATTATGAAGGAAGAAATAGCTGGACATTTAGGAAAGCTTAACGCAATCAAACAGAGTCAACATGGTTTGTAAAAGGGAAATCGTGTTTGACAAATTTGCTAGAGTTCCTTGATGATACTACAAGCAAAGTTAATAAAGGGGAACTGGTAGATGTAGTGTATTTGGATTTCCAGAAGGCATTCGATAAGGTGCCACATAAAAGATTATTGCACAAGATAACAGCTCCCGGTATTGGGGGTAATGTATTAGCATGGATTGAGGATTGGTTAACACACAGAAGACAGAGAGTTGGGTCTTTTTCAGGTTGGAAAGACGTAACTAGTGGAGTGTCACAAAGATCAGTCCTAGGGCCTCAATTATTTACTATCTATATGAATGACTTGGAGGAGGGTTCAGAGTGTAATATATCCAAATTGGCTGATGATACAAAAATAGGTGGGAGGGCATGTTGTGATGAGGACATAAGGAAGCTTCAAGGGGATATCAATAGGTTGAGTGAGTGGGTAAAAACTTGGCAGATGGAGTTTAATATAGGAAAGTGTGAGGTCATGCACTTTGGTAGAAAGAATCAAAAAGTAGACTTTTATTTAAATGGAGACAGACTCCAAAAAAGGGCAGTACAGAGGGATCTGGGTGTTCTTGTGCATGAAACACAAAAAGTTAGCATGCAGGTGCAGCAAGTAATTAAGAAGGCAAATGAAATTTTGGCCTTTATTGTGAGGGTGTTGGAGTTTAAAAATAGGGAAGTCTTGTTACAACTGTACAGGGTGTTGGTGAGGCCACACCTGGAGTACTGTGCACAATTTTGGTCCCCGTATTTAAGAAAGGATAAACTGGCGTTGGAGGCAGTTCAAAAGAGATTCGCCAGGCTGATTCCTGGGATGAAGTTGACTTATCCAGAACGGCTAAACAGATTAGGCCTTTATTCATTTGAGTTTAGAAGAATGAGGGGTGATCTTATTGAAATGTACAAGATTCTGAGGGGGCTTGACAGGGTAGATGTTGAGAAGATGATTCCACTAGTGGGGGAATCTCAAACTAAGGGACATAGTTACAGAATAAGGGAACAATCATTTAAAACTGAGATGTGAAGAAATTTCTTCTCTCAGAGGGTAATGAATGTCTGGAATTCTCTACCCCGGAGAGTTGTGGAGGCTAGATCACTGAAAGTATTTAAAGAGGAAGTAGATTAAATTTTGAAATATCGTGGAGTTGAGAGCTATGAGGAGCTGGCATGAAAGAGGAGTTGAGGTCTGGGGCAAATCAACCATGATCTTATTGAATAGTAGGGCAGGTTTAAGGGGCCAAATGGCCTACTCCTGCTCCTATTTCTTCTGTTCTTACTTTATGTTCTAATATATTACCCCCAACACCATGATCCCTTATCTTGCCTATTAATATTTTATGTGCCTGTCACTCCAGAATTGGCCTTTATAGCCACTCCAGGCGCTGCTTCACAAACCACTGACCACCTCCAGGCGCGTATCCATTGTCTCTCGAGATAAGGAGGCCCAAAAGAAAGAAAAAGAAAAAAGAATATTTTATGTGGCACTTTATCGAATGCCTTTTGAAAATCCAGGTATACTACATCTACTGGCTCCCCTTTATCTACCCTATTAGTTACATCCTCAAAAAACTCTAATAAATTTAGAGTCAAAGAGGATCTCCCTTTAGTAAAACCATGCTGACTTGTTCTAATCATGCTATGCTTTTCCAAGTTCAATGTTAGGACTTCTTTAATAACAGTTTCTAGCATCTTCTCAACGACTGCTGTCAGGTTAACTGGCCTGTTGTTCCCCGTTTTCTCTCTCTACCTCCTTTCTTGAAAAGTGGCATACCATTTGCCGACTTCCAATCTGATGGGACCATTCCTGAATCTAAGGAATTCTGGAAAATCATAGCCAGCGCATCCACTATCTCTGCAGCTATCTCTTTTAGAACCCTGGGATGTAGGCCATCTGGTCCCGAGGACTTGTCAGATTGTAGTCACTCATGTTTCTCCAATACTTTTTCTCAATTTATATCAATATCCTTAATTTCTTCACTCTTTTTAGCCCCTAGGATACTCCTATTTCTGGTAGGAACTTGTGTCTTCTACTGTGAAGACAGTCACAGTTCAATGCCTCTGCCATTTCCTCATTCCCCATGATGATTTCTCCTGTCTCTGCTTCTAAGGGACCAATGTTGTAGAACTGACCAGGGATCAAGCTATCTTAGATCTCATATTGTGTAATGAAGCAGGGTTAATAAGCAATGTCATAGTAAAATGTCAAATTCCATGGTATTATGATCACTGTTCCCCAGTGACACATTTCAATCACAAACAAGAATCTTAAATGTAAACAAAGCCAATTACGAAGGTATGAGGGGAGAACTGGCTACGGTTAATTGGGTAAATAGACTGGACGGTATGGGGTGAATGAACAGTGTTAGTTTAAAGCCCTGTCCACAGCCCTAGTTATGCGATTGGCCAGGACACTGGTTCCAGCCCAGTTCAAGTGAAGCTCATCTCTTCCCTGAGTATTGTTGCCAGTGCCCCAAGAATTGAAACCCCTTATTCCCACACCACTCTTTGAGCCACGCATTTAGTTTCTAATCTACTTGACCCTGTGCCAATTTGCATGTAGATTAGTTAACAATCCAGAGATGATTAACTTTGATGTTCTGCATTTTAGTTTGGACCCTAACTCCTAAAATTCTCCAAGTAGAACATCATTTCTGTCTTTATCTATGTCATTGGTACCCACATGGACCATGACAACTGGATCCTCCCCCTCCCACTCCAGGTTCCTCTCCAGCCATGAGGAAATGTCCTTAGCCCTGGCACCAGGCAGGCAACACAGCCGTTGGAGCTCCCGGTCACGGCTACAGAGAATAGTATCTATCCCCCTGACTATACTGTCTCCTATCACTACCACATTCCTCTTCAATCCCCCCACTGGAATGGCATCTTTCACCATGGTGCCATGGTCAGTCTGCTCATCCACCTTGCAGTCCTTCTCTTCGCCCACACAGGTAGTAAGGACCTGTTGGACAAGGTCAGGGACTGAGGCACCTCTATCACTACATGCTGATTCCCCCTACCTGCCTCACTCGTACTCACACCCTCCTGTCCCTGACCATTGGCCATCTCCAATGTTCTCCCTACTCTAAGGGGTGTGACTGCCTCCTGGAACAAAGTGTCCAGGTGACTCTCCCCCTCCCTGATGCTCCACAATGCCTGCAACTCAGTCTCCGGCTCGCCAATTCTGAGCTGAAGTCATGCAAGCTGCAGACACTTACTGCAGACATGGTTGTCAGGGATTGCAGTGCATTCTACAGATTCCCACATGCTGCAGTTGCAGCACACCACCAGCCCTGCCATCTCTGTACAATCCTTTTTAGTCAATTAGTAAATAATTCAAGCTGAAGTAATGGAGAGTTGCACTCACCTACCTTGGAGTCAGAGGAAGAAGACACACTAATTGGTGAAAGCTGAAAAAGATAGGAAAAGGAGCTCCTCTTTCCCTCTCTGCACCGAATTCCCACGTGCACCAAATTTTCAAATTCACCCTGGCAAATATTTTTCACTCAGACGACTGTCTCCTTTCACTGTGTCCCCTCACTGCGATCTGTTTGTGTCTCGAATTCCACACTCCCATCTACCCCTGATAACCTTAGATTCTTGTTAGGCAAGGGAATCAATCTACCTCTGCCTTAAAATTATTCATTGACCCACCTCCACCACCTTCTGAGGCTGAGAGTTCCAAAGTCGCACAACCCTCTGAGAGAAAAAAATTTCTCCTCATCTCTGTCCGAAACGGGCAACCCTTAATCTTAAAACAGTGCCCTCTACTTCTGGACTCACCCACAAGAGGAAACATCCTTTCCACATCCACCTTGTCAAGACCGTTCAGGATCTGATATACTTCAATCAAGTCTCCCCTCACTCTTCTAAACTCCAGTGAAAACAAGCCCAGTCAATCCAACCTTTCCTCATACCGCTCATTCCAGGTATCAAATCCAGTGTCTGCGTGGGTTTCCTCTGGGTGCTCCGGTTTCCTCCCACATGCCAAAGACTTGCAGGTTGATAGGTAAATTGGCCATTATAAATTGCCCTTAGTATAGGTAGGTGGTCGGGAAATATAGGGACATGTGAGGATGTGGTAGGAATATGGAATTAGTGTAGGATTAGTATAAATGGGTGGTTGATGGTCGGCACAGACTCGGTGGGCCGAAGGGCCTGTTTCAGTGCTGTATCTCTAAATTAAAAAAATAAACCTCCTTTGAACCGCCTTCAACTCATTCACATCCTTCTTTAAATAAGGAGACCAAAACTGCACACAATATTCAAGATGTGGGCTCACCAATGCCATGTATAACTGAAGCATAACATCCTTACTTTTATTTTAAATTCCTCTTGTAACAAAGGATAGCATTCCATTAGCCTTCTTTATTACTTGCTGTACCTGTATACTAACTTTTTGTGATTTATGCACTAGAACACCTAGAGCCCTCTGCACCTCGGAGTTCTGCAGTCATTCTCCGCTTTTTTATTCTTCCTGCCAACGTGAATAACTTCACATTCTCCCACATTACAGAACCATAGAAAAATTACAGCACAGAAGGGGGCCATTTAGCCTGTCATGTCCGTGCTGGCCGAAAAAACAAGCCGCCCAATCTAATTCCACCTTCAGGACCTGGTCTATAGCCTTGCCAGTTACAACACTTCAGCTGCATGTCCAGGTACCGTTTAAAAGAATTGACGGTTTCTTCCTCCACCACCATTCCTGGCAGTGAATTCCAGACACCCACCACCCTCTGGGTGAAAAGGTTTTTCCTCATGTCCCCTCTAATCCTTCTACCAATCACCTTAAATCTGTGCCCCCTGGTAATTGACTTCTCCGCTAGGGAAACAGGTCCTTCCTGTCTACTCTATCTAGGCCCCTCGTAATTGTGTACACCTCAATTAAGTTACCCCTCAGCCTCCTCTGTTCTAAGAAAAACAACCCGAGCCTAAACAATCTTTCTTTATAGCTGCAACTTTCAAGCCCTGGCAACTTTCTTGTAAATCTCCTCTGCACTCTCTCCAGAGTAATTATGTCCATCTTGTAAAGTAGTGACCAGAACTGTACACAATACTCCAGATGTGGCCTAACCAGTGTTTTATACAGTTCCAGCATTACATCCCTGCTTTTGCATTCTATACCTCGGCCAATAAAGGAAAGCATTCCATATGCCTTCTTCACCACTCTATCTACCTGTCCTGCTACCTTCAGGGACCTCTGGACATACACTCCAAGATCTCTCACTTCTTCTACCCTCTCTCAATATCCTCCCATTTATTGTGTATTCCCTCACTTTATTTGCCCTCCCCAAATGCATTACCTCACACTTCTCTGGATTGAATTCCATTTGCCACTTTCCGCCCACGCAACCAAACCATTGATGTCTTTCCATCCTCTTCACTATCAATTACATGGCCAATTTTTGTGTCATCAGCAAATTTCCCAATCATGCCTCCCACATTTAAGTCCAAATCATTATATCACAAACAGCAAGGGACCCGGCACTGAGCCCTGTGGAACGCCACTGGAAACAGCTTTCCATTCACAAAAACATCCATCGACTACTACGCTTTGTTTCCGTCCCTGAGCCAATTTCGGATCCAACCTGCCACATTCCCTGTATCCCATGGGCTTTAATTTTACTGACCAGTCTGCCATGCGGGACCTTGTCCAATGCCTTACTAAAATCCATGTAGACCACATCCACTGCACTTCCCTCATCAATCCTCCTTGTTACTTCCTCAAAAAACTCAATTAAGTTAGTACGACATGACCTTCCCTTAACAAATCCATGCTGACTATCCCTGATCGATCCCTGTCTTTCTAAGTGGCAATTTATCCTGTCCCTCAGAATTGATGCTAATAATTTACTCTCCTCTGTGGTCAGTCTGACAGGCCTATAGTTATTTGGCCTATCCCTTGCATCCTTTTTAAACAATGGTATAACATTCACAGACCTCCAATCCTCTGGCACCTCCCCATATCCAGTGAGGATTTGAAGATGATCCTCAGCATATCCATTATTTCCTCCCGAGCTTCCTTTAACAATCTGGGATGCAATCCATCCGGCCCTGGCGTTTTATCTACTTTTAAGGATGTCAGACTGTTGTGCCTAACACTTACTCTTAAATAATCCATGGATGCTGATTGGTGAAAGGTATATCAATATTTTATTCACACACTAAATCATCAAAGTACAAGCTCTCACTACTTGTACAGTATACTACCCATCAAGGCACAAGGTGATCAGTCTCGGACTTGCGGCTGCTCTTCTGTTCTCTGAGCCCTTGGCTCAGGGTATCTTCTCGAATGTTCTTCCCTGGGGTTCTCATGCCTTCACCGGTTTCAGTCAGGGGTTAAATCATGTTTCCAAGACCCTCCCCTCTTAATTATTCATCGGGGTCTGGTATAATGAAAAAATGATAATTTCTTATTTAGCTGAATGAGAACCTGGTTCATTTTTTTACAGTTTCCCATTGTCTACTGTGAGTCTAATCGTATCTTGTGTCCATAGCGACTCCTTTATCTGGTACGTGTAAGGACACTGAGTCTGCTAGCATCTTTGCTGTTCCCCTTTCTACCCAATTCCCCTATGTTTCGACACACTGTGAAATTATGTGTAACTAGCCCTTTGTTTCAACTATGTTCTTATATGTTTTTCCTGTATGTGTTTTTAGTGGGTCTACAGTTCCCCCTTTGATCCTGCAGGGCTATGCCCAAGGGATCACACTCTCATGTCTCTTAGGTAGTACATTTGTGCATATACAATTTCATTCGTGTAATGTTACAGAAAGCACAATTTAAACATCGCTATTACATAATCAATCACTCGTGTGAACATAATACAGTTGCAATTTCATTTTTAGAATACATTGATCATTCATTAATTCATTTTAAGTCTCTTCTTTGGCCTCCTTATCTCGAGAGACAATGGGTAAGCACCTGGAGGTGGTCAGTGGTTTGTGAAGCAGCGCCTGGAGTGGCTATAAAGGCCAATTCTAGAGTGACAGGCTCTTCCACAGGTGCTGCAGAGAAATTTGTTTGTCGGGGCTGTTACACAGTTGGCTCTCCCCTTGCGCCTCTGTCTTTTTTCCTGCCAACTACTAAGTCTCTTCGACTCGCCACACTTTAGCCCTGTCTTTATGGCTGCCCGCCAGCTCTGGCGAACGCTGGCAACTGACTCCCACGACTTGTGATCAATGTCACAGGATTTCATGTCGCGTTTGCAGACGTCTTTAAAGTGGAGACATGGACAGCCGGTGGGTCTGATACCAGTGGCGAGCTCACTGTACAATGTGTCTTTGGGGATCCTGCCATCTTCCATGTGGCTCACATGGCCAAGCCATCTCAAGCGCCGCTGACTCAGTAGTGTGTATAAGCTGGGGATGTTGGCCGCCTCGAGGACTTCTGTGTTGGAGATACGGTCCTGCCACCTGATGCCAAGTATTCTCCGGAGGCAGCGAAGATGGAATGAATTGAGACATCGCTCTTGGCTGACATACGTTGTCCAGGCCTCGCTGCCATAGGGCAAGGTACTGAGGACACAGGCCTGATACACTCGGACTTTTGTGTTCCGTGTCAGTGCGCCATTTTCCCACACTCTCTTGGCCAGTCTGGACGTAGCAGTGGAAGCCTTTCCCATGCGCCTGTTGATTTCTGCATCTAGAGACAGGTTACTGGTGATAGTTGAGCCTAGGTAGGTGAACTCTTGAACCACTTCCAGAGCGTGGTCGCCAATATTGATGGATGGAGCATTTCTGATGTCCTGCCCCATGATGTTCGTTTTCTTGAGGCTGTTGGTTAGGCTATACGAATAGGTTATACAATTACCCTCGTGTTACATAATTAATTGTCTATCTTTTTATAGGACATGGTTGAATACTGATTGCCATTCGGATAGCTGTCCAACCTGCATTCATACATCCTCTCACATTGCTTAATTAATTTCTTAAGTTTCCAAATTAAGTATGTCACATATAACACGATGATAACCAAATCCACTATCAGGTCATGGGAGATCATTCTAAACCAGGGGTGTATCTGTACATTTGACCCCCAGTTCCATAAGTCCTCCCACCAAGTAGAATCGTTCATCTCGTCAATTTCATCTTGTAGCTTCTTCAACTGTTGTTCCAGATTGTAGTACACTACACCAATGGCTTTTAGCTGCTGTCTCTCTTTACCCAAGTGTGTGGGCAATGACTGAACAGTATATTTGTATTCCCAGAGATAATTTATCAAGTCCTCCTTAATACTTTCTGTCACAGTTATCGTTTCTGTCTTCATTTATGTATGTTTACCAACTCCATCTTTCCTACTCTGGTTGGTATTTGTGGGTTGAAACAGAACGTACTGTTGCTCACGGGACAAGTCCAGTTATGTCCATACTGGTATTCCTTCGCCGTGGTGGTTAAGCAATATTTCCCCTTTCCCATATAGGCCACATGGGTTATCCCTGACAATGCTTTCCTAGTCTCCATGGTGCAATTTACAGTGGTATTAAAGCCACATTTTTACTCTGCTGTTTTATATATAGGATGAGGACATATGACCACCTGGTTTTCCAGACTACAGTCAGACAATGTTGTTTTCCAATTTGTACAACATAGGGTGATATATCATACCATGGACGGGTTACACCTGGGCAGGACCGCGACTGATATCCGAAGGGGAGTATTTGCTAGAGTGGTTAGGGAGGGTTTAAATTAAAATGGCAGGGGGATGGGAACCTTTGCAAGGAGTCAGAGGAGGGTGGCGGGGGGGTGGTTCAAAGACAAGAACAAAAGGCAGTAAGGGGAATAAGAAAAGTGATAGGCATAGAAATCAAGGGCTAGAATCAAAACAGGGCCACAGTGACAAATAGTGGGAAGGGGACAAGTAATGTTAAACAGACCAACCTTAAGGCTTTGTGCCTTAACGCGTGGAGCATTTGCAATAAAGTGATGAATTAATCGCGCAAATAGATGTAAACAGGTATGATATAGACGGGATTACGGAGACATGGCTGCAGGGTGACCAGGGATGGGAAATGAACATCCAGGGGTTTTCAGTATTTAGGAAGGACAGACAAAAAGCAAAAGGCGGTGGCGTTGCATTGCTGGTAAAAGAGGAAATTAATGCAATAGTGAGGAAGGATATTAGCTCTGCAATGTGGAATCTGTATGGCTAGTGCTGAGAAACACTGAGGGCAAAAAATGTTAGTCAGAGTTGTATATAGATCCCCAAACTGTAATGGTGATGTTGGGAATGGCATTAAACAGGAAATTAGGGACACATGCGATAAAGGAACATCTGTAATTGTGGGTGATTTTAATCTGCATATAGATTGGGCAAATCAAATTAGTCACAATACCGTAGAGGAGGAATTCATGGAGTGTATACGAGATGGTTTTCTGGACCAATACGTTGAGGAACCAACTAGAGAACAAGCCATCCGAGACTGGGTATTGTGTAATGAGAGAGGAATAACTGGCAATCTAGTTGTGCGAGAACCCTTGGGGATGAGCGACCATAATACGATAGAATTCTTCATCAAGATGGAGAGTGACGTAGTTGATTCTGAGACTAGGGTCCTAAATCTTAATAAAGGAAACTATGAAGGTTTGAGGCATGAGTTGGCTATGATGGATTGGGAAATGTTACTTAAAGGGATGACGGTGGATAGGCAATGGCAAACATTCAAAGAGCGCTTGGATGAATTACAACAATTGTTCATTCCTGTGTGGCGCAAAAGTGAACCGGGCAAGGTAGCCAAACCATGGCTTACAAGGGAAATTAGAGATAGCATTAGACCCAAGGAAGAGGCATACAAATTCGCCAGAAAAAACAACAGACCTGAGGATTGGGAGCAGTTTAGAATTCATCAACGGAGGCCCAAGGGATTGATTAAGAAGGGGGAAATAGAGTATGAGAGTAAGCTTGCAGGGAACATAAAAACTGACTGTAAAAGTTTCTATAGGTATGTGAAGAGAAAAATATTGGTGAAGACAAATGTAGGTCCCTTACAGTCAGAAACAGGGGAATTTATTGTGGGGAACAAAGAAATGGCTGACCAACTAAATGCATACTTTGGTTCTGTCTTCACAAAGGAGGACACAAATATCATACAAGAAATGTTGGGGAACACAGGGCTTAGTGAGAGAGAGGAACTGAAGGAAATCAGTATTAGTAGAGAAATGGTGTTGGGAAATTGATGGGACTGAAGGCCGATAAATCCCTAGGACCTGATAATCTACATCCCAGAGTACTTAAGGAACTGGCCCTCGAAATAGTGGATGCATTGGTGGTCATCTTCCAAGATTCTATAAGCCTCTGGAACAGTTCCATCAGATTGGAGGGTAGCTAATGTAACCCCACTATTTAAAAAGGGAGGTAGAGAGAAAACAGGGAATTATAGACCAGTCAGCCTGATGTCAGTAGTGGGGGAAATTCTAGAGTCCATTATAAAAGATTTTAAAGCAGACTACTTGGAGAACAGTGGTAGAATCGGACAGAGTCAGCATGGATTTACGAAAGGGAAATCATGCTTGACAAATTTACTAGAATTCTTCGAGGAATAAACTAGTACAGTTGATGAGGGGGAGCCAGTGGATGTGGTTTATTTGGACTTTCAGAAGGCTTTCGACAAAGTCCCACATAAGAGATTAGCATGTAAAATTAAAGTACATGGGATTGGGGGTACTGTTTTGCGATGAATAGAAAATTGATTGGCAGACAGGAAACCAAGAGTAGGAATAAACGGGTCTTTTTCCAAATGGTAGGCAGTGACTAGTGGGGTACCGCAGGGATCGGTGCTAGGACTCATCATATATATTAATGATTTAGATGAGGGAACTAAATGTAATATCTCCAAATTTGCAGATGACACAAAACTGGGTGGGAGGGTGAGTTGTGAGGAGGATGCAGAGAGGCTTCAGGGTGATTTGGACAAGTTAAGTGAGTGGGTAAATGCATGGCAGATGCAGTATAATTGGATAAATGTGAGGTTATCCACTTTGGTAGCAAAAACAGGAAGGCAAATTATTATCTGAACGGCTATAAAATGAGAGAGGGGTATATGCAACAAGACCTGGGTGTTCTCGTACAACAGTCGCTGAAGGTAAGCCTGCAGGTGCAACAGGCGGTAAAAAGGGCAAATGGTATGTTGGTCTTCATAGCGAGAGGATGTCTTGCAGCAATTATAGAGGGCCTTGGTGAGGCCACACCTGGAATATTGTGTGCAGTTTTGGTCTCCTTATCTGAGGAAGGATGTTCTTGCTATAGAGGGAGTGCAGCGAAGTTTTACCAGACTGATTCCTGGGATGGCGGGACTGACGTCTGAGGAGAGATTGAGTCGGTTATGAATATAATGGGCGGCATAGTGGCGCAGTGGTTAGCACCGTAGCCTCACAGCTCCAGGGACCTGGGCTCAATTCTGGGTACTGCCTGTGCGGAGTTTGCAAGTTCTCCCTGTGACCGCGTGGGTTTTCGCCGGGTGCTCCAGTTTCCTCCCACCACCAAAGACTTGCAGGTGATAGGTAAATTGGCCATGGCAAATTGCCCCTAGTGTAGGTAGGTGGTAGGGAATATGGGATTACTGTAGGGTTAGTATAAAATGGGTGGTTCTTGGTCGGCACAGACTCGGTGGGCCGAAGGGCCTGTTTCAGTGCTGTATCTCTAAATAAATAAATAAAATAAAATAAATAAATATATTCGCTGGTGTTCAGAAGAGTGAGGGGGGGATCTCAGAGAAACCTATAAAATTCTAACAGGATTTGACAGGGTAGATGCAGGAAGGATGTTCCTGAAGGTGGGGGAATCCAGAACCACGGGTCATAGTCTAAGGATACAGGGTAAACCTTTCAGGACTGAGATGAGGAGAAATTACTTCACCCAAAGAGTGGTGAGCCTATGGAATTCGCTACCACGGAAAGCAGTTGAGGCCAAAACATTGTACATTTTCAAGAAGGAGTTAGACATAGCTCTTGAAGCGAAAGGGATCAAAGGATATGGGGGAAAAGCGAGAACAGGTTACTGAGTTGGATGATCAGCCATGATCATGATGAATGGCAGAGCAGGCTCGAAGGGCCGAATGGCCTACTCCTGCTCCTATTTTCTATGTTTCTGTGTATTT
This sequence comes from Heterodontus francisci, assembly GCF_036365525.1. Classification (NCBI taxonomy): domain Eukaryota; kingdom Metazoa; phylum Chordata; class Chondrichthyes; order Heterodontiformes; family Heterodontidae; genus Heterodontus; species Heterodontus francisci. Next base: position 12,451,401 of record NC_090399.1, read on the forward strand.
TATGTAATCTTTTTCCCTTATCACCCCTATATTTTCTACTTCATATAATTACATCCCTAACTTATCTCTCAGACTTACAGGTATTCCCAATACTACTCCAATACTCATAGATCTTGTATTTACACACTCCTGACCTTTCCAAACCTTGACAAGTTTTCTGAGTTGGCACCTGGTAATTTTATCATTAGTGTGACTAGCTAAGTACTCCAACTGGGTGTCATTTATCCAAACTGGCACCTGTCCCGCATCAATTTGCCTCAAATTTTCTCTCATTTGTTCTAACATCCATGAACTGTATTCATTACTTTCATTATTTGAAATGTCATGGACCTTCTTTACCATTTCTATTATATCATTAATAGTATGAGCATGACCTTCCAGTACTCTCACCAGTCCTGTCACTGTTTTCGTCAGATCCTGTCCTACTTTAGCTACACCACTCTGTGCCTTTTGTTCCTTTTTCAAAATATCCCTTACTAGCTGGCTGAGAGTGCTAACCTTCTGATTCACATTTTCCAAATCTATAGTTGGACAATTGAAGTTCCCGTATTAAAGACTGTGGCTGCATCATTCACTAAACTACGTTTACGTTTCTTTCCCTTTATTACTCCCTCATCACCATATTCTTGTCTCAGCAATTGTTGTAGTAGTACCTTGTACAACTCTTGGGTCTTCTCAGGGCACCAGTCAAGTAGCTGGATAGCTGAGACATTCAATATCACCAAGTACCAACTCATTCTGTATATTATCATATACAATTTTATTAGTTTTTGTTATCGCAAGTCCATTTTCTGGTCCTGCAGGGAGATAAGGTAGGGCAAGGGAGATCAGTCACTTGTGGCTGTTGGGTTGTAACCCTACTCGTTGGTACTTCGGATGTGGGGGTAACCGTAGGGGTTGGTGCTTCATGCCCGTTTAATCTCATGACCTGGAATAGGAACGGTCCTTTTATTTTTCCCAACACAATAGAGTCAGCAGCCCCTATCATTGTGTGGTTTCAAACATATTGATCAGTTTCTACAGTCTTTATCATCGCACTGCCATACAGGGAACTCGGGGCCCCCTAGTGGGTCCATTAAGGTGGTCCTTTTTGGGCATTTGGCACATACCCACAGTCCGATAGTAACATTTACAAGAAAGACCCACCGCAAATCGGTCCTGCGTCTGGGGCTTCCATCTTCCTGTACGTATAATCCACACCCTGTCTGCCTATTCCAGTCGTCTCCTGTAGAGGAACTGTCAACAAAAATTTTGATTGCCTTTGATTGCTGGCTGCTTCCCTTGTTCACCTCCCAATGATTTTGACACAAAAGGTCCCTTGAGGGCCTTTGCTGTGCTCACGGGATTTGTCCTGGTAGATTAAATTGTCCGCCAGGCACATAGTAGTTCTTTTTTAGGAGATCATATAAAGGGGCTGCCTTTAAGGCAAATCCATCAATATGGTTCCTGCAATACCCAACGAGGCCCCAAAATGATCTCAGAGCCTGAATATCTTGCGGTAGGGGGAGTCTGAGGATTGTCTGTACTCGCATCTGCTCTATCTCATGCTTTCCGTGTGTTATCACTATTCCCAAATAGGAAACCTTTTCCTTCATTATCTGTGCCTTTTTAGGGTTAACTTTCACTCCGACCTTCCAGAGGAGTCGAAGGAGCTCCTCCTTACTCTGTGCCAACCGCTCATGGAATATCGATGGACTATTATGAAATCCCTGGGGGAGACACGTCCTGGTGTACTGCTGTCTGTGGAACGTAAAAGCAAATTTATATTGGCACTCTTGTGCCAGCGGTATGGACCAGAACCCATTGCTAATGTCCAACACAGTAAACCACTTAGGCTGCTTGTGTTGTTTTGTTTTTTTTGTTTTCTAAAACTTTCCTCTTAAATGTCAGATAAATTTCCCTTTGAGTGCTTTAATAACCACTCATATCAATTACATTTTGTTTACTGATTCCCATTTCTTATGCCCAGGCTTGGTGGTATTGCATTTTTTTTTACATTAAAGACAGAAGTGCTTGCAACTATCTCTCCTTCTCAAGCATTTTGTCCCATTGATAAAGACGCTGTGGCACGTGTTGTCTGCAGTTAAGTTCTTAAATTCTTCAAGCTGCTGGATCTCTTGCTGTGGCCTCAGTTCTCATGTGACCTTGGAACCTACTGCCACCTGCTTAAAAAACACACAAAGAATCCACTGTGGCTCTGCCCCTGAGCCCAATGGGTTAATTTGTCCAATTATATCTGTCAATTTAAAATTTAATAATGTCCTATATATATAAATTTTACTCTCAGCAATGCAAAAATTGTGTGGTGGATTGAATGGAAAAACAATAGCTGCAGCAGAGTTAATTTCTTTGTTTGTCTCCAAGGGGGCGGAGCAAAGCCTTCTCAGCTGCGTCACTTTACGTAACCTTTTTTTTCTGATCGAAAAGAACTACACTCTATTTTAAACTGTTTTTGTTATCCTTAGGGGTTGAAAACAACAAAATTATTAGTAACATTATCAACTTCAAAGGAAAGCATCTCCATCAGGAAAGGCAGCATTTTAGGTTAAACTCCAATTGTTTCCAAACTTTAGCATCTTTTGTGAGAGGTTTCTAATCCAAGGATTTTTTTTTTATACAACAAAGATGATTCCAAATTCCAATTCATGGCAATAAACATTTAAAAATCGAAAAACAATGTTATATGAGCGAGCCTAATGTCCGGAGTTAAAGACTCCCCCAAAACTTGACATATTAAACTTGAAAGTTCATTGTGGTCACAAATGAAATTTACAGTTTTTTCAACTTATCAGGTCAGTTAACCTTAATAGTATAAACTTAACTCAGACTTATTAACTACACAGAACAGAACAGCACATGCTTTTTTTAAAGATAGTTAAGTTTCTTGTTCTTCCTTCAGATGCCTTTTCAAATGACTGTAATAAAACCAAAAACTAAAGAAAAAGTTATTTAACATTCTTAAAACAAAAGATTTAACACCAGCTTGTTAAACAAACTTTAAACAGACAGAATCTTCCCCATATCTCCTTTGTTTATCCTTCTCTCCCTTAAACCAATATTCAATCCCTGACATTTGCTACTTAAAACAGTCAGTGAACCATGTCTTTAATTTAAACTGCAAAAAAAAAGCAGATTTTAAACTGGAACTGCAATTAAAACAGTGTTCTGAGCTTCAAATTGGATTTCTGCCAGACATCTTCAGAAGCTTATCTCTGAGAAAACTGTTCATTGCCTTTCCACAGTTGCAAAACCAACTTTTTAAATAAAAATAAAGCTTTAACTTAAAATATAATTCAATTTTATACCCCACATCTGTGTGCACAATCTTAAATTGAACTAAACACTCAACAATCACTTTTCACACTCATTCAATTCCAAACAACTTAGAAAATTGATTCCTGTAATGGGTTATGAATTCAAAGTACCCAAATCTGTATCAAATTCCCTGGCCCGATGCCAAGGAACATACACAGGTTCAACTAGTTCACAACCCAAACATAACTCAAGATTCCCACAAAATATACACGTGTAAAATGAAATCGAACAGTTAACAGACTCATGCTTTCATCATTAAGCCCAGACAACAAAGAGTTAGCGACTGTCAGTTCTACAGAACACAAGCTGCACATCCCAAGGACATTCATTTCATTTGTGGAAGCTCCCAAAATTCACACATTCAAATCAAAAAACACAGTTAACTTGTTTTTACTCACTTGAAATTTCACTATAACAAAGTCTTTTTATGTCACTCTGCTATAAACTTAGTCATGAAACCCTCTGCCCCCCCCCACAGTTATTAATGGGCCATAGGTAAGGCCAGGGTGGGGGCTGAAGGCTCGATTGGGGGTTCGGGGGTGATCATCCCAAGGACTGTAACCATCACCATGGTACTTACTGGGCCTATCCGCCAAGTCGGCCCGATTAAAGTCGTCATTGTCATCATCCTCCCTATCCGCAAACGCGCATATTATACCCCTTTGCTCCAAGAGTTGAGACTGTAGTTTACGTATCTCCTGCTGACATTGTGTATGATCTGCCGACTAGTACACCCGCTCCTTCTGTGAGCGGTGCAGAACCGTCAATGCGGTCTGTCAGTCAGAGCATTTCTGTTCCGCTCTTGTGAGCTGTTCCTTCTCCTTGTCCACTTCCCTCTCAGCCTTATTACAACTGTACTCAGCCTTTTCAGCCTGAGACTGGAATTGACTTAAATGCACCACCTGTGCTGCACTAACTGTTTTTGCCTTCAGGGCCCTATCACGCCACTCATTCTTTTCTTTTTCTAACTTCTGCAACTCCTGCTTCAGTCTTTCATTCTCCCTTTCCTTTTCATCTAATTCCCTCATACAAGACGCTATAGCAGTGGCTTTCACTAACTGAGGTGCCTGTTTAGCTTGGTGAGTAAGTGCATCCTCCCAATACTGTACCCCAACGGACCCCGTGTACTGTTTAACTGCAAACTCTATCCACAAGGGCCACTTGCCCTTCAAATATTTCCGGAGTTCCAACTCCCACTCTGGCCTGGCCAGGGCCACAATTACTCAACCGTTGTCCTGTTTTGTCTACTCAATTATTCAACCGTTCACCAATCTGATCCTTCAAAACCCATAACTTTGTTTTTTCAATTAGTTCGAACTCGGTGAGACTATTCAAAATAACTTGAAATAGCACTACAACCGAGTCCCTGTTCGGGCACCAATTATGTTGTGCCCAATCTGCACTTACTCTTAAATAATCCACGGAAGCTGATTGGTGAAAGGTATATCAATATTTTATTCACACACTAAATCATCAAAGTACAAGCTCTCACTACTTGTACAGTATACTACCCATCAAGGCACAAGGTGATCAGTCTCGGACTTGCGGCTGCTCTTCTGTCCTCTGAACCCTTGCCTCAGGGTATCTTCTCGAATGTTCTTCCCTGGGGTTCTCATGCCTTCCCCAGTTTCAGTCAGGGGTTAAATCATGTTTCCAAGACCCTCCCCACTTACTTATTCAGAGGTGTCTGGTATAATGACAAAATGATAATTCCTTATTTGGCTCAGTGAGAACCTGGTTCATTTCTTTACCGTTTCCCATTGTCTACTGTGAGTCTAATCGTATCTTGTGTTCCTAGCGACTCCTTTATCTGGTACGTGCAAGGACACTGAGTCTGCCAGCATCTTTGCTGTTCCCCTTTCTACCCAATCCCCCTATGTTTTGACACACTGTAATTATGTGTAACTAGCCCTTTGTTTCAACTAAGTTCAACTATGTTTTTACTGTATGTGTTTTTACTGGGTATACAAGACCCTCTAGTACTACCTCTCTCATTATGCTAATCATATTACATTCTATCTGCCAGGTTTTTGCCCCCTCACTCAACCTATCTATATCGGTCTGCAAGCTCCTTATGTCCTCGTTACAACATACTTTCCTACCTATCTTTGTGTCATCTGCAAATTTAGCTACCATGCCATCGCTCCCATGGTCTAAGTCATTGATATAAATTGTAAAAAGTTGAGGCCCCAGCACAGACCCCTGTGGGACTCCACTCGTCACATCCTGCCAATCAGAAAAGGACCCATTTATACATACTCTCTGTTTTCTGCCAGCCAGCCAATCTCCTATCCATGCTAATATGTTACCTCCTACACCATGAACTCCTACTTTGCGCAATAACCTTTTACGCGGCACCTTATCAAATGCCTTCTGGAAATCCAAGGTCCAAGTGTTACTGATTAAAGTCCTGCTCGAGTCTGCAATTGAAACCCGACCCGAGCCTGACAGAACCACATCCGACCCGACCACCAGAATGAAGTTAATTATGTTAAAGAGGCTGTGCTCTACCTTGGATGGAATCGCTCTCTGCAGACTAGTGCGGAGTCCGGATGCATGTTTCCCGCCTTGACGTCCTGGCTATCACTGTGTCCGACCCGGCCTGACCCAACCCAAGCCTGAATGCCAGACCTGGAAGAGCGACCCGACCCGACCCGAACCCGACACATGTCGTTGGGTCGGGTCGGGGTCGGGTCGGGGTCAGGGTCGCGTCGGGTAGCCATGCTCTATTACTGTTGGTGTGGATATGTGGTTGGAAGCTAATTTCAGGGTCAACTGTGACACCAAGGTTGTGAACAGCCTGGTTCAACTTAGATAGTTCGCAGGGAGAGGGATGGAGTTGATGGCTAGGGTTTCTGTCGGGGACTGAAGATGATGACTTCGCAATATTCCCAATCTTCTTCCCAATATTTCACTGGATGAGATGATACTAGATGTCGGACAAGCAATCTAATAATTTAGAGACAGTAGAGGGATTGAGAGAGGTAGAGCTGGGTGTCATCAGTGTGCATGTGAAAACTGATGCTTTGTTTTCGTATGTTGTTGCTGAGGGGCAGCATGTAGTTGAGAAGTAAGAGTGGCCAAGGATAGATCCTTTGGGGACACCAGAGGTAATGGTGTGGGAGTGGGCAGAGAAGCCATAGCAGGTGATTCGCTGGCTAAAATTAGATAGCTAAGAATGGAACCAGGTGAGTGGTTCATCCATCTAGCTAGATGACAGTGTGAAGCATTGGAGGAGGACGGTGTGGTCAATTAGTGTCAAAGGCTGCAGACAGGCTGAGAAGGAAAAGGCGGGATAGTTTACAATTGTCACAGTGACATTGCATGTCATTTGCAACTTTGATAAATGGTAGGAGCGGAAACCTGACTGGAGGAACTCAAAGATGGAGTTCTGGGAAAGGGAGGCATGAATTTGGGAGGAGAAAACACATCCAAGGACTTTGGAGAGAAAAAGGAGGTTGGAGATGGGGCAGTGCTTTGCAAGAAAAGAAGAGTCTAGGCTTGGGGTTTTGGAGAAAAGGAGTGACGTTGGCAGATTTGAAAGAGAGGGGAGCAATATCAGTTAACATGAGAGCTAGGAAGAGAAGTTGGGTGGTCAGCAGTTTCATAAGAATAGGGTCGAGGGAGCAGGAGGTGGATCTCATGGATTAGGTGAACTCGGAGAGGGCATGAGGGGAGATAGGAGAGAAACTGGGAAACTGCAAGAAGTTGAGAAGAAATTCTTTCGCGGAGAAAGCAGAGAAAAGATTTTCTCTGATCACTGTGTATTGGTGACATCCTTGAGTACAATTGGGCCCACTTTAATGGGACCAGTAGGGATTGACACTGGGAACTCCAGGGTTACTGGACCTACGTTTCCCATTTTAGGACGGTACCACTAATAACACAATCTGGCCCAAGGCCCAATCAAACTGAAAGAAAAGTAATGTAAAACTAAATCACTATTCCGTTATTGTGGTCAATTATACAGTTACTGTTCTGCAGATTTCCTCGTATCTCTTCGTATTAGATTTCCCAAGTGGGTCATTTGTAGCAAGAGTCATTTTCTAAAAGAGATAGAGACCAAAAACTAAGTTGTCGTTATGCTGACAAGATGAGTAACACATAGCAAACAGACCAAATCTGTTCCAGAGAATGTGGTGACTATTATAATGGCTGCTTTTGATCCTATACAATATCCAACATACTCAGCTCCTGACCTCATTACAGCCTGGGTTCAAACATGGACAAAAGAGCTGAACTCCAGAGGTGAGGAGAGATTGACTGCCCTTGACATCAAGGCAGCATTTGACCAAATATGGCAGAAAGGAGCCCGAGCAAAACTGGAGTCAATGGGAATCAGGGGAAAAACTCTCCGCTGGTTGGAGTCATACCCAGCGCAAAGGAAGATGGTTGTGGTTGTTGGAGGTCAATCATCTCAGCTCCAGGACATCACTGCAGGAGTTCCTCAGGGTAGTGTCCTAGGCCCAACCATCTTCAGCTGCTTCATTAATGACCTTCCTTCAATCATAAGGTCAGAAGTGGGGATGTTTGCTGATGATTGCACAATGTTCAGCACCATTTGCAACTCCTCAGATACTGAAGCAGCCCGTGTAGAAATGCAGCAAGACTTGGACAATATCCAGGCTCGGGCTGATAAGTGGCAAGGAAAATGCGCGCCACACAAGTGCCATATAAATATACGAATGAGGAGCCACTCGGCCCTTCAAGCCTGCTCCGCCATTCAATAAGCTCATGGCTGAACTGATTACTCCCCATTTCCACCTACCCCCGATAACTTTTCACCGCCTTGCTTAATGATCAATAATTAATGAACACATTCTCTGTAGGAACTGCTGAAAACTTTACTGAAACCCTTCCAGAACAAGAAGGAGGAATGCAGAACCTCAAAAAGGAACTACGAAAGAACGTTAACCCGCATTCAGGTACGTTTTAATATTATTTATTGAATATTCTTTACATATCAGGCTTTAAATTCTTGTTAAAATATCTAGCCCCCTTTAACAAAGCCAAACCTTAGCAAAAACAAACTGAGCCTGAGCTACTTATGTCAAAGGGTCATAAATATGAAATAGTCACTAATATATTCAGTAGGGAATTCAGAAGAAATTTCTTTTCTCAGAGAGTGATGAGAATGTGGAAACCACTCACACTGGGAGAAGTTGAAGTGAATAGTACTGATAAGCATGAGGGAGAAAGGAATAGAAAGTTATGTTGACAAAGTGACATAAAATAGAGTGGGAGGACTGTCGTGTGGAGTATAAGTACTGGCATGGAGCTGTTGGGCTTCACAGGAAGCAGCTGCTTAAGACTGCCTGAGACTCTACCCAGGCTAAACATTTACCATTGCTCAGTAGGTAACACCCACCTCACAGTCAGAAGGTCATGGGAACAATTCCCACTCCACAGACCTGAGCACAAAATCTAGTTCCCAGTGAGGGAGTCCCCAGTGAGGGAGTTCTGCACTGTCAGAGGTGCTGTCTTTCAGATGAGAAGTTAATTTGAGGTCTTACCTGTCTGCTCTGGTGCTTGTAAAAGATCCCATGGCATTATTTCGAAGCAGAGCAGGAGAGTTATCCCCGGTGTCCAAGAAATACTTATCCTTCAATCAGCATCAGAAAAACAGATCATCCGGGTCATTATCACAATGCTGTTTGTGGGAGCTTGCTGTGCACAAATTGGCAGTCGTGTTTCTTATATCATAACATTAACTGCACTTTAAAAATACTTTATACTTTTGGGATGTCCTGAAGCCATGAAAGGTCTAGTATAAATGCAAGCTCTTTAACTGAAGTGCAGATAGGTTTGAAAGAGTGCCCAGTAAGCCTCAGAGAGTCCCTCCCTTACTGAGAACTTGTAACGTCTGGTTTAAGGCTCCACCTGTTGCAATATCAAAGACAATGGCTCGAGACTGGTCCCTTTATTGGAGTCTCTCTGCACGAATCTCTGGCCGGAGACCATTCCCTGATTCCAGATGGTTTTGCAGCTTTAAGGTCAGAAACTGCTTGCCAGTGATGCTGAAGATGCAGTCTGAGTGCGCTTTTATATTTCATTCCAATAATTTATTCTACATTTAGGAAAACATTATCCTCAGACATACTTACTTCATGAACTGGGACTTGAAACTCGGGTAAAAATTCTCTGAGAACATTACAAATTATTAATCTTGTCATTTGAATCTTGCCCCTCCCACAGGTACGAACGAACAAGGCGGAGCAGAAAGTTAAGGAAAAATTTGAGGAACTTCACCAGTTTCTCCGCAAGGAAGAGAAAATTGCTTTGCAAAAACTGAAACAAGAAACGAAGAGAAAGAGTCAGGTGATGAAGGGAAAAATCGAGAAGATAACTGAAGAAATGGCATCACTTTCAGCCACCATTCAGGAGATTCAGCAACAACTGAGTGAAGAGGATGATATCCTATTTCTCCGGGTAGGTACTTACCCAATTAGTGGTTTCCTTTCCTGCTTTTTCCCATTCTCATTAAGTATCCCTTGAATTAGTAAAAACAACAGAACCTGCATGTGTCAACTGTGGCTCAGTCAACAGCACTCATGTCTCTGGATCAGAAGATCACAGATTTAAGTCCCACTCCAGAAACCTGAGCACGTAATCCAGGTTCATACTCCAGTAAAGTACTCAAGGAGTGCTGCACTGTTAAAGGTGCTACCTTTCAGGTGAGACATCAAAGCAAGCCCCACTCAGGTGGATGTAAGAGATCCCTCGGCCCTATTTGAGGAAGTGCTAGCAGGGCAAACTAGGCATGTGACAGTGTGCACATCAGGACTGGCTGCTCTGTGGTTGTGCCACCCCACAGTTGACTAAGCAGCTGATGTCCCCTCTTTTGGCTTAGACGTGATGAATGGTCACCAGGCTGAGATTACCAGAGGGTTCCTGACTGTCTGTGGAACTGTGTCCCAGTGAGGAATCAATGACTTTGGGAGGAAAGAAGTGAAAATTAGTAAGGAAAGATCTGTTACTATTTCCATGGAAATAAGGAACACACACTGTCCATCTTAAACAGATTATTTTACAGGGAATATCTGAAAGTATAAAGAAATGCCAATAGATTTTTTTACATTTGGATATTTTATACTGGATTGTTAGCCATTGAGCTGCATTACAAAATAACACCATCCTTTTTCAGTAGTATTGAATCACAATAAATGCACACTCAGGATCAAGGAGTGGTTTTGCTGTCCAAAATCAGAAAATACTGCTTTTGTCTGAAATTTACTCGAGAGCAATTGCATTTTGTTTGGTGCTGAAAGTTCTGAAAAACAAGGAGAGTAATTACTGTGTTTTCCTTCTTTCAGAAATTTCCAGAAATGGAGAAGAGTTACAGGTTAAACTCCAGGTCAGTCTTTTTTCTTTTGTAATTTGTTCATAATTCCAGCAAAAACTGGTATCATCTGCCACTGATCTCTTCTTACAGAGCTAAAAGGACCTTCCCAGCTGCAGTGAGGGCTTGTCCTATTGTAAATGTAGAGAAATGCATTGGATCTCTCCAGTACACAGTCTGGAAGAAGATGTTGACGGTGATTAACACGGGTGAGTGACACGGGTTCTGTGTTTTATTCCTGGCATCATCCGTTGGACTGATCTCTCCAGGAACAGAAGACAATATTCCAATTGTGCAATTCACCAATTCTCTTCCAAAAGTATAATTGTGTCTCTTTAACTAGGTTCCCTGGAAGAATCTATCAGCCTCAAATATGTTCTGATGTGGAATGCAGTTCAGGTGGTGAAAGCAGATTCAGTAGTAGCTTTCAAAAGGGAATTAGATATATACTTGAGAAGGAAAAGGTGTAGGGCTATGGTGAAGAGCGGGCGAGTGGGACTAATTGATAGCTTTCAGAGAGCCAGCACAGGCACAATGGGTCAAATGGCCTCCTTCTGTTCTGTATCATTGTATGATTCTAAAACACTTGTTGGCCACAACAAATAGAACCATAGTATAAAAGAAAAATACTGCGGATGCTGGAAATATGAAATAAAAACAAGAAATGCTGGAAATACTCAGCCGGTCTGGCAGCATCTGTGGAGAGAGAAGCAGAGTTAACGTTTCGGGTCAGTGACCCTTCTTCGGTCCCGAAACGTTAACTCTGCTTCTCTCTCCACAGATGCTGCCAGACCTGCTGAGTATTTCCAGCATTTCTTGTTTTTATTATAAATGGAACCATGGAACAGTTTCAGCTCAGAAGGAGGCCGTTCATCCCATCATGTCCCTGCTAGCTCTCTGCAAGAGCAACTCAACTCGTCCCACTCCCCTGCCTTTTCCCACAGGCCCTGCAATTTTTTTCTCTTCAGATAATTATCCAACTCTCCAACTGAATCATCAAACAAAGCCATGTGGATGGAGCTCAGAAATAAAAAAAGGGTCAGCCAAACTACTGGGAGTGTGCTATAGATCACCAAATAGTGAGAGGGAGATAGAAGAACAAATATGTAGGCAAATTTCTGAGCACAAAAACTATAGGGCAATAATAGTTGGGGATTTCAACTACCCCTATATCAAGTGGGATACAAACAGTGTGAAGGGCACAGAGGGGACAAATTCTTGAACTGTGTTCAAGAGAACTTTTTTAACCAGCACGTAACAAGCCCAATGAGAGGGGGCACAATTCTAGATTTAGTCTTCGGTCATGAATCTGGGCAAGTGGATGAAGTAACAGTGGGAGACCATTTTGGAGTTAGTGACCATAATACAGTTAGTTTTAGCATAATCGTGGAAAACGACAAAGATAAAACAGGAGTAAAGGCTCTAAATTGGGGGAAGACAAATTTTACGAAACTGAGAGGCGATCTGGCAAATGTGGACTGGTTACAGCTACTTGAAGGAAAATCAGTGGCAAAGCTGTGGGAGGCATGTCCCCACAAAGATAAAGGGTGGTACTGCCAAATCTAGAGCCCCCTGGTTATCTAGAAGCCTACAGGGTAAGTTAAAGCAGAAAAAGAAAACTTATGACGATCACACAAATCTTAATACTTTAGAAAGCCTGGAGGAATATAGAAAGTGCAGGAGTAAAGTAAAAAAGGAAATTAGAAAAGCAAAGAGAGGGCATGAAAAATTATTGGCGGGTAAAATCAAGGAAAACGCGAAGATGTTTTACCAGTACATTAACAGCAAGAGGATAACTAAGGAAAGGGTAGGGCCTATCAGAGACGTACAAGGGTTCTTAGGAGAGGGTTGATGCAGACATTGTAGTTAAAGAGGAAGAGTGTGAAATATTAGCTACGATAAACATAATGAGAGAGAAAGTACTAGAGGGTCTGGCATCCTTGAGAGTGGATAAATGGCCAGGGCCAGATGGATTGCATCCCAGATTGTTAAAGGAAACCAGGGAGGAAATAGCAGAGGTTCATCTTCAAATCTTCACTAGATACAGGAGGTACCTGACGATTGGAGGTCTGCGAATGTTGTACCATTGTTTAAAAAGGGTGCGAGGGATAGGCCAAATAATTATAGGCCTGTCTGACCTCAGTGATGGGTAAATTGTTAGAATCAATTCTGAGGGACAGGATAAACCGCCACTGAGAAATCAGGGATAGTCAGTATGGATTTGTTAAGGGAAGGTCATGTCTTACTAACTTAATTGAGCTTTTTGAGGAAGTAACGAGGAGATTGATGATAATAGTGCAGTGGATGTGGTCTACATGGATTTCAGTAAGGCATTTGACAGGAACAAGCATGGCAGACTGGTCAGTAAAATGAAAGCCCATGGGATACGGGGGAATGTGGCAGGATGAATCCAGAATTGGCTCAGGGACAGGAAACAAGGGGTAGTAGTCGATGGATGTTTTTGCGAATGGAAAGGCGTTCCACAGAGCTCAGTGCTGGATCCCTTTTTGTTTGTGATGTATTTTAATGATTTGGACTTAAATTTGCTGATGACACAAAAATAGATGTCGTTGAGAGTGAAGAGGATTGCTGTTGACTCCAGAAAGACATCAATGGTTTGGTTGAATAGGCGGAAAAGTGGCAAATGGAATTCAATCCAGAGAAGTGTGAGGTAATGCATTTGGGGAGGGAAAATAAAGCGAGGGAATACACATTAAATAGGAGGATATTGAGAAGAAGAAGAAGTGAGAGACCTTGGAGTGCATGTCCACAGGTCTATAGAATACAAAAGCAGGGATGTAATGCTGGAACTGTATAAAACGCTGGTTAGGTCACAGCTGGAGTATTGCGTACAGTTCTGGTCACCGCATTGCAGGAAGGACATAATTACTCTGGAGAAAGTACAGAGGAGATTTACAAGAATGTTACCGGGGCTCAAAAGTTGCAGCTATGAGGAAAGATTGGGTAGGCTCGGGTTGTTTTCCCTAGAACAGAGGAGGTTGAGGGGTGACTTAATTGAGGTGTACAAGATTATGAGAGGCCTAGATAGAGCAGACAGGAAGGACCTGTTTCCCTTAGCGGAGAGGTCAATTACCGGGGGCACAGATTTAAGGTGATTAGTACAAGAATTAGAAGGGACATGAGGAAAAACCTTTTCACCCAGAGGGTGGTGGGTGTCTGGAATTCACTGCCAGGAATGCTGGTGGAGGCAGAAACCCTTAATTCTTTTAAAAGGTACCTGGACATGCACCTGAAATTCTGTAACCGGCAAGGCTATGGATCAGGTGCTGGAAGGTGGGATTAGATAGCGGCTAGTTTGTTCGGCCGGCATGGATATGACGGGCTGAATGGCCTCCTTCTTTGCCGTCATTTTTCTATGGTTCTATGGCTCTTTTGAAGGCCACAATTGAATCTGCCTCCACCACAATCTCAGGCAGTGCATTCCCGGTCCAAACCCCTCGCTGCATAAAAAGGTTTTTTTCATCTCACCATTGCTTCTTTAGCCAACCACCCTAAATCTGTATCCTCTGCTTCTTGACCATTCTGCCAATGGAAATAGTTTCTCCCTTTCTACGCTGTCCAGACCCCTCATGATTTTGAACACCTCCGTCAAATCTCCTCTTAATCTTCTTTCCCATGGAGAACAGTCCCAGCTTTACCAAACTATCCACGTCACTGAAGTTCCTCATCCCTGGAACCATTCTCGTGAATCTTTTCTGCACCCACTCTAAAATCTTCACATCCTTCCTGAAGTGTGGTGCCCAGAACTGGACGCAATACTCCAACTGAGGCCAAACCAGTGTTTTATAAAGGTTCATCATAACTTCCTTGCTTTTGTACTCTATTCCCCAAATTATAAAGCCCAGGATCGCCTATACTTTATTAACCGCTTTCTCAGCCTTTCCCGCCACCTTCAATAATTTGTGCGCATATACCCCTCGGTTCCTCAGCTCCTGCAACCCCCTTTCATAATTGTATCCTTTATTTTACATTGCTTCTCCTCATTCTTCCAACCAAAATGAATCACTTCACAATTGTCTGCATTAAATTTCATTCGCCCATTCCACCACTCTATGTCCTTTTTAAAGTTTATCATTATCCTCCTCACTATTCACAATATTTACAAGTTTTTGTCATCTGCAAATTTTGAAATTGTGCCCTGCACACCCAGACCTAGGTCATTAATATGGATCGAGAGAATTAGTGGCCCTAATACTGACTCCTGGGGAGCCCCACTATGTACCTTCCTCCAGTCTGAAAAAGAACTGTTTGCAACTACTCTTTGTTTTCTGCCACTCAGCCAACTTCATATCCATCCGCTATTGTCCCTTTTATTCCATTGGCTTTAACTTTGCTGATAAGCCTGTTATGTGGCACTTTATCAAATGTCTTGTGGAAGTCCATTTACGGCACATCAACGACTCTCTCTGTCACCTCATCAAAACACTGAATAGGAGCATAGGAGCAGGAGTAGGCCATTCAGCCCATTGAGCCTGCTCTGCCATTCAGTACAATCATGGCTGATCATCCACTTCAATGCCTTTTTCCCACACTATCCCCATATTCCTTTGTGTCCTTGGTATTTAGAAATATGTCAATCACTAGTTTAAACATACTCGATGACTGAGCTTCCACAGCCCTCTGCGGTAGAGAATTCCAAAGATTCACAACCCTCAGAGTCAAGAAATCTTTCCTCATCTCGGTCCTAAGTGGCTTCCCCCTTATTTTGAAATTGCATCCCCTGATTCTAGACTCTCTATCCAGGGGAAACATCTTAGCTGCATCTACCCTGTCTATCCCTTTAAATATTTTGAAGGTTTCAATGAAATCACCTTTCATTCTTTGAATACAAGCCCAGTTTCCCCAATCTCTCATCATGGGCTAGTCCCACCATCCCGGGAACAGGTCTGGTGAACCTTCGTTGTTCTCATTCTATGGCAATAATGTCTTTCCGAAGGTAAGGGGACCAAAACTGCACACAGTACTCCAGGTGCGGCCTAACCAAGGTTCTATACAATTGAAGTGAGACTTCACTACTCCTGTACTCAAATCCTCTTGCAATAAAGACTAATATACCATTAGCCTTACTAATTGCTTGCTGCAGCTGCATGCTAGCTTTCAGTGACTTATTGACGAGATCACCTGGGTCCCTTTGTACATCTACACTTTCTAATTTCGTACCATTTAAGAAATACTCTGCACATCTATTCCTCCTACCAAAATGGATAACCTCACATTTTTCTACATTATATTCCATCTGCCACATTCTTGCCCACTCACTAAGTCTGTCCAAATCCCCTTGAAGCTGCTTTGGATCTTGCTCACAATACACATTCTCACCTAGTTTTGTGTCATCTGTGAACTTGGAAATATTACATTTGGTCCCCACATCCAAATCATTGATATATATTGTGAACAACTGGGGCCCAAGTACTGATCCTTGCGGCACCCCACTAGTCACAGCCTGCCAACTCGAGAATGACCCGTTTATTCCCACTCTGTTTTCTGCCTGTTAACCAATCCTTAATCCATGCCAGTATATTCCCTCCTATGAAGTTAGTCAAACATGATTTGCCCTTAGTTAATCCACCTTTATTCAAGAAACTGTTAATTTTGTCCTGAATTATCGGGCTGAATTTTACAGATCCCCAGACATCGGGGGTCATAGTGGGAGGGGCCGGAAAATGCCTCCGGGAGGGGACAGCCATGCACCCAGACACCGAGAGGGACTGGCGTGATATTGCCAGTGGTCGTGAGGCCTCGTAGTGACCGCACCCCCGCCCCCCCACCGCTCAGTGATGGGACCCCCGTTTAACATGTTTAAATAAATTTAAACTAATGAATTAACAATACTTACATTCCCGCTGTCTGTCCTAGTCCGATCTTCCTGCTACTGGCCAGCACCCCCGCGCTTTTGGAACTCGTCTGAGGAACCGAGGCAGAACACTGGTGGGGAGGGGGCAGGGGGTAAGGTTCTTAGTGCGGGGGGCTGGGGAACGGGGGGGTAGTGGGGTTAAAATAATAAGGGTTGTGGTTTAAAGTTTATGTACTTTGGGTGGGGTGGGGGGGGGGGGGGGGGAAGGTGAGGTGGACAAGGTAAGTGTTTTGAAGGGGGGAGAGGACAAGTAATTGATTTGATGACAGCCGCCATTGTTTTTGCCCACCGCCGATTTTGGTGGCTGGAGTATAAATTTCAGTCCATTGTTTCTAAAAGCTTTCCAACCACTGAGGTTAAATTGATCGGCCTGCAGTTGCTGAGCTTATCTTTATACCCTTTTTTTGAACAAGGGTGCAACATTTGCAATTCTCCAGTCCCCTGGCACCAGCCCTGTATCTAAGGAGGTTTGAAGATTATGGCCAGTACCTCCGCAATTTCCATTCTAGCAGCTTAAAACTGGGCAGCATTAGGCGCTGTGGACCATCAGCAGCAGCAGAATTGTATTCCACTACAATCTGTAACCTCATGGCCCGGCATATCCCTCACTCTACCATTACCATCAAGCCGGGACAAACCCTCGTTCAAAGAGCGTTAAGGGAGCATGCCAGGAGCAGCACCTGGCATACCTAAAAATGAAGTGGCCAACCTGGTGAAGCTACAACACAGGACTACATGCATGCTAAACAGCATGCAACAGAGAGAGTAAAGTGATCCCACAACCAATGGATAAGATCAAAGCACTGCGGTTCTGCCACATCCAGTCATTAATGGCTCCACAAACACTCTCATCCTCATTGATGGGGGAGCCTAGCATGTCAATGCAACAGACAAGGCTGAAACATTTGCAACCATCTTCAGTCAGAGGTTCCGAGTGGATTATCTATCTCTGCTTCCTCATGAGATTCCCATCATCATAGATGCCAGTCTTCAGCCAATTCAATTCACTCCACATGATATCAAGAAATGGCTGAAGGCATTGGGTACAGCAAAGGCTATGGGCCTTGAAAACATCCCAGCTGTGGTACTGAAGACATGCTTTAAAACTAGCCGACCCTAGCCAAGCTTTTCTAGTACAGCTAAAATACTTGCATATATCCGACAATGTGGAAAATTGCCCAGGTATGTCCTGTTCACAAAAAGCAGGACAAATTCAATCCAGCCAATTACCGCCTACTGTCGACCAACAGAAAAGTGATAGAAGTGCCAACAAGAGGCACATACACAGCAAGAACCTGCTCACTGATGCTCAGTTTGGGTTCTGCCAGGGCCACTCGGCTCATGACCTCTTTACAGCCTTGGTCCAAACATGGACTAAAGATCTGAATTCAAGGGGTGAGGTGAGAGTGACCACTCTTGACATCAAAGCAGCATTTGACCAAGTGTGGCATCAGAGAGCCCTAGCAAAATTGAAGTCAATGTGAATCTGGGGAAAACTCTCCACTGGTTGAAGTTGTACCGAGCACAAGGGAAGATTGTTGTGCTTGTTGGAGGCCAATCATATTAGTTCCTCAGGGCCTCAGGCCCTATCTTCAACTGCTTCATCAATGACCTTTCCTCCATCATAAGGTCAGAAATGGGGATGTTTGCTGATGATTGTACAACATTCAGTACCATTTGCAATTCCTCAGATACTGAAGCAGTCTGTGTCCACATGCAGGAAGATCTGAACAACATTCAGGCTTGGGCTGATAAGTGGCAAGTAACATTCGCACCACACAAGTGTCACGTAATGACCATCTCCAACATGAATGTATCTAGCCATCTCCCCTTGGCATTCAATGGCATTACTATCGCTGAAGCCCCCACCAACAACATCCTGATCAACCATTGATCAGAAACTTAACTAGACCATCCATATAAATACTGGTCAGAGGCTGGGAATTTTGCGGCAAGTAGCTCACTCCTGAGTCCTCAAAGCCTGTCCATCACCTACAAGGCACAAGTCAGGAGTGTGATGGAATACTCTCCACTTGCCTGGATGGGTGCAGCTCCGACAACACTCAAGAAGCTTGACGCCATCCAGGAAAAAGTAATCCACTTGATAGGCACCCCATCAACCAACTGAAACATCCACTCCCTCCACCACTGACGCACAGTGGCAGCAGTGTGTACCATCTACAATTGCACTGCAGCAACTTGCCAAGCCTCCTTCAACAGCACCTTCCAAACTTTCGACCTTTACCACCTGGAAGGACAAGGGCAGCAGATGCATGGGAACACCACCACCTGCAAGTTCCCATCACAAGTCACACACCATCCTGACTTGGAATTATATTGCCGCTCCTTCACTGTCACAGGGTCAAAATCCTAAAACTCCCTTCCGAACAACACTGTGAGTTACCTACACCACATGGACTGCAATGGTTCACAAATGCGCTCACCATCATCCTCTCAAGGGTAATTAGAGATGGGCAACAAATATTGGCCCTGCCAGTGCTGCTCACATCCCTTGAATGAATAAAAAAAAGACAGAAGGGGAATCACAGGCTAATCACAGAAGGTCAGTGAAATCCAGTGAAGGTGATGATAACATTGCCTTGTTTCTGTCCATAATCCCATCATTAATATTAATACTATTTTTAACAATAGGTGAGCCAAGTGTTCATGTTGCCACTGTAAGTGTTGATGAATTATTTACAGACATTCTGTTTAAATCTATTTCCCAGCTCCAGTGACCTTGGACCCTTGTACAGCTCACCCTTATCTGCTGCTGTCTGAGGAGCTCACCAGCGTGAGTCACACCATGAAAAGGCAACAGCCGCTCTTGGACTTCCCAGAAAGATTCAATCCTTGTCTTTGTGTCCTGGGGCGGGAGGGATTCACATCCGGGAAACACTACTGGGAGGTGGTGGTGGGGGAGAAGACTGAGTGGGACGTGGGTCTGGCCAGAGAGTCTATCAACAGGAAAGAGGTCATTGACCTGAATCCAAATAATGGATGCTGGCTAATAGCACTGAGAAATGGAAATCAGTACAGAGCTGCTACCGAGAACTGGAAATACTTAGATCTCAGGGAGAAGCCAAGAAAGATTCGAATCTGCCTGGATTATGAGGAAGGGAAGGTGTCCTTTTATAATTCAGATAACATGTCCCATATCTTCACTTTCACTGATAGATTTCATGAGAAGCTTTATCCTTACTTCAGTCCAGGTCACAATGATGGGGGCAAAAATGCTGAACCACTGAAAATCTGTTCTCGGAAAGTCACAATTCAAGAGGACTAGAATTTTTTTAATCAAAAGGGAAATACTGCAGATGCTGGAAGTCTGAAATAAAAGTAGTTAATGCTGGAAATATTCAGCAGGTCAGGCAGCATCTGTGGAGAGAGAGAGAGAAACAGAATTAACATTTGACACATTACAGCCATTAAAGTTGTTTGACAACTTTAGACTTTTAACCCCTGCTCTTATTTTCTCTTGGACAGCAGATGCCTGTAATGGATGATGACTACACCAGAGCCACCAGGAGTTGTGGCGGGGAAGGGAGAAGGTGGGTTGGTGCTTGGGCTGGCGATCCCTATTGCTACACAGCCGGTGGGAGCATCCATACACCTGGGCTCCATCTACCTTTCTCTGCCATATTCGCAGGGAACCTACTCTTTGCCAGATTTTCCATGCTTCTCTCCCACTCTACTATCCTGCCATAACCGTGTACACTCCTCTGGACCCATTCTTTGCTTCTATAGTTGGCCCATTCTCACCTCATTTTGCCATGCCCCATCTGTTTTGTATCATTTAATCTCTCCTGCCTCCTCCTCTGTTACATCTCTGACATTTTCCAGTTCTGATGAAAGGTCATCAGCCTGAAACATGAACTGTTTCTGTCTCCACAGATGCTCCCTGATCCTGTTTAGCCTTTCCAGTATTTGATTTTATTTCAGGATTTTTTTGATCTGTGTGTTGACTGTAGTGTGCACTTTTTAGACAATGAATAGAAATGAACTGGATGAAGGGACAGCTCTGGGCACTGTTTGGTAATTTTAATGCTGATTCCATTCCCCCTCCTCTAAATAACCAATTTGCGGCAAAGTTCCAATGTCTTTCTGCAAATATCCCAGCAAAGCTCAACACCATCCAGAACAAGGAGCCCGCTTGATAGGCACCCCAAACACCACCTCAAACATTCACTGCCTCCATCACTGGTGCACACAGTGGCAGCATTATGTATTAAATACAAAATGGACTGCAGCAACTCGCCTCATTCGACAGCACCTTCCAAACCCACGACCTCTACACCTAGAAGAACAGGAGCAGCAGACACATGGGAACACCACCACCTGTAAGTTCCCCTCCAAGTCACACATCATCCTGACTTGGAACTATATTGCTATTCCCTCACTGTCGCTGGGTCACAAACCTGGAACTCCCTTCCTGACAGCACTGAATGTACCGACACCAGATGGACTGCAGCAGTTCAAGAAGGCAGCTCTCCACCACCTTCCCGAGGGCTTTTTGGGATGGGCAATAAATGCTGGCTTTGCTAGCAACACGCACATCCAATGAAAGAATTATTTTAAAAACTCCAAATGATTTTGGGTTGAACACAAAATCAATATTTTTTCAATTTTACTGGGTGAATATTGTGTAAAATAATATGGACTGCTAACACCATTCTAGCTGCATTATGTCAATATTTGGCAGGGTTATTGGCTATCAAAGAATAATACAGCACAGAGGGAAATTATTCTGACCATCGTGTCTGTGCCATTTCTTTGAAAGAGCTATCCAGTTTGTCTCACTCCCCTGGCTCTTTCCTGTATAGTCTTGCAAATTTTCCCCCTTCAAATATATATCCAATTCCCTTATGATTTTTTGAAAATTATGTATTATGCGTTGTGGGGGGGTAGTTTATTTTAACATTGTTTCCTGTACCATTTGATTTGTGTGTGGTTCCAGCCAACATTAGTTTGCTACGTTGTATCACATGAATGCTGACGAGGTCAGCAGACGTGGTCTCTTCAGACTATTAGAAAAGATCGGATGTCCAGCAAAGCTACTAATTGTCATCACCTCATTCCATGACAATATGAAAGGCACAATTCAGCATAGCGGTGCCTCATCAGACCCCTTTCCTATCCTGAGTGGCGTGAAACAGGGCTGTGTTCTTGCACCTACACTGTTTGGGATCTTCTTCTCCTTGCTGCTCTCAACATGCGTTCAAGTCTTCAGAAGAAGGAATTTTCCTCCACACAAGATCAGGTGGCAGGTTGTTCAACTTTGCCCGTCTTAGAGCGAAGACCAAAGTACAGAAAGTCCTCATCTAGGAACTCCTCTTTGCTGATGATGCTGCATTAACATCCCACACAGGAGAGTGTCTGCAGAGACTCATCGGCAGGACTGCGGCTGCCTGCAACGAATTTGGCTGAAACATCAGCCTCAAGAAGAGGAACATCGTGGGACAGGACATCAGAAATGCTCCATCCATCAATATCGGCGACCACGCTCTGGAAGTGGTTCAAGAGTTCAGCTACCTAGGCTCAGTTATCACCAGTAACCTGTCTCTCGATGCAGAAATCAACAAGCGCATGGGAAAGGCGTCCACTGCTATGTCCAGACTGGCCAAGAGGGTGTGGGAAAATGGTGCACTGACATGGAACACAAAAGTCCAAGTGTTTCAAGTCCTCAGTACCTTGCTCTATGGCAGCGAGGCCTGGACAACGTATGTCAGCCAAAAGCGACGTCTCAACTCATTCCATCTTCGTTGTCTCCGGAGAATCCTTGGCACCAGGTGGCAGGACCGTATCTCCAATGGGCCAACATCCCCAGCATATGCACCCTACTGAGCCAGCGGAGCTTGACATGGCTTGGCCATGTGAGCCCCATAGAAGATGGCAGGATCTCCAAGGACACATTGTACAGCGAGCTCGTCACTGGCATCAGACCCACCGGCCGTCCATGTCTCCACTTTAAAGACATCTGCAAATGCGACATGAAGTCCTGTGACATTGACCACAAGTTGTGGGAGTCAGTTGCCAGTGATCGCCAGAGCTGGCAGACAGCCATTAAGGCGGGGCTGAAGAGTGGCGAGTCGAAGAGACTTAGCAGTTGGCAAGAAAAAAGACAGACGTGCAAAGAGAGAGTCAACTGTGCAACAGCCCCGACAACCAATTTTATCTGCAGCGCCTGTGGAAGAGTCGGTCACTCTAGAATTGGCCTTTATAGCCACTCCAGGCGCTGCTTCACAAACCACTGACCACGTCTAGGCACTTACCCATTGTCTCTCAAGACAAGGAGGCTCAAAGAAGATCACATGAATAATGTCACCACGATGTGGGTTCCACACATTTTAAGAGCTTCTTCCTTGTTTGCTGATCCAATGTGAGATATTGGTAATTCGCATCATCTCCAAATGACCTGAGTATGATTTTCAGGAACCTAGCAGTTCATTCTCGAAAGGGATAAAAGAGAAAGCAGTTACTTATAGTCCATAACAGTGCAGACTGAGACTCCAGA
Source organism: Heterodontus francisci (assembly GCF_036365525.1). Taxonomy (NCBI): domain Eukaryota; kingdom Metazoa; phylum Chordata; class Chondrichthyes; order Heterodontiformes; family Heterodontidae; genus Heterodontus; species Heterodontus francisci. The sequence goes on from NC_090399.1 coordinate 12,474,444, forward strand.
GAATCTAAGTCCTTGATTAAGATGATATCAGAGCAGAAAACATCAGTTGCCTGCACGTCTCCAGTACTGAATTTCCCAACCAACCTTGCCAATAATCCAGAAATTGCAACAATGCAAAGTCACAAGCATTTGAGCAATGGGAGTAATTCTAATCAAACTCCCCAGGTGGGAATCCCACAGGATTGGCTAGAATGCTGGTTTATACCGACTTCTATGGTGAGTAAAGTTGGAAGGAGTGAAAAACTATTATTTTCCACCAACTATGGACAATCCTTCAAACAGTTCAGAAGGATACAATAAAAGGGTTTGAAAATAATGAGTGAAAGTTAACTGTATTCCTGTCACTGGGAAGCTGAGTAATTATTGTGACTTTTATTGTTAACCAAATGAAATAAAGGAAACTACTCAGCAGAAGATGGAATATTTGCTTCAATCACCTCTCCACATCATACACTGGTTGCAATTCAGTCTGCAGACATATTAAGATATTTCTATATCCTGATGGTTAGCTGATTCTTAAGCTTAGTGGCAAATATTCTGTTAAAATTCATTTTGTATAATTCCTTCAAGCTGAGTGTCACCAGCATTTCTTGTAGCATGCTGCCTGTCTAGGGAAGGACTGTCTACACTGTGACGTTCTCTATGGTGCAATATGTTCGACACTGCTGACAGGACTGACGTGGGTCTCCGACAGCTCCCAGGTTTGGTGCAACAGCTCAGCTGCATGAAATTCTCTCCAAGCTTCAACGAGAATTTGTTGCAAAACATTTTTGTTTATATTCAGAGAGCTTAGTGGCGATCTCAGGACTGTAATGAATGAATGTTAATCTCATTGACGGATTTTGAAGTTTTCCATTTGGAGAAAGCAGCGGGTTCCATGGTAACCTGTTCCATCATCCCACACTCACTCCCCACAACTGATATGCAGCACCGATTATCGCCATGCTGTCAACTGGCAAGCTGATAGTTGATTAATTTGATAGAATGGGATAAACTGATAATAATGATAGTTCTTGAATGTTCGAGACAGTCACTGACAGTGGGTGGATTGGGCAGCGCTGAATAATATCATTGCCAGTTATCGGCTGGGCTCATGGACATGGTGACAATAGAAACAGGGTCTCTCAGCTTTCAAACTCACAAAATTCTGAAGGGCTTCTGCAAAACAACATAATTCCCTGTCATTTAAAAGCGGACAAGGAGACATTTTTGGAAACTTGAGACCAGTTCATTGAACAGTAAAGTTGCTCAAATTATTTTGAGATATGTGGTGAACATTCACCTGGAAAAGCATGACTGGTTAAGAGATGGTCTGTATAGATCCAGGAAATGGAGATCAGAATTATTAAACTGATGGAGTATCTGTAAATGTTTACTAATTTGGCAGACGGGCTGCCATGTATTTGGAATTTCAGAACATGAGAAATGGGACCAGTAGGCGATATGGTCCTGGAGTCTGCTATGCCATTCAATCAGGGGCAAGTTTTTTTTTTTTAAAAACCTCCAGTGATGAGGTGAGTGGTACTACTTAAATTAGAGTAATTTATTAAGGACTTTAGATTGTGGTGGGTAGTGTTTGGAGTAGAAGAAGACCCCTGGTGTATTTTTTAAAGGGAGTAACTAAATTATTTTAAAGGTAAGTCACGGCAGGAGAGCTCTGCCCCTTGATATGCTCCTCCTGCGCTATGTGGGAAATCGGGGCCGCTTCCTGACGACCATGTGTGCAGGAAGTGTATCCACCTGCTGCTACTGGCTACCCGCATTACGGAGCTAGAGCTAAGGGTGGATTCACTGTGGAGCATCTGCGATGCTGAGGATATCATGGATAGCACGTTTAGTGAGGTGGTCACACCGCAGGTAATGGCTGCACAGGCAGAAAAGGGATGGGTGACCACCAGACGTAGTAGCAGGCGCAGGTAGGTAGTGCAGGAGTCCCCTGTGGCCATCCCGCTCTCAAACAGATATACCCCTTTGGATACTGTTGGGAGGGGATGACCTCCCAGGGGAAAGCAGCAACAGCCAGGTCTGTGGCACCACTGAGGGCTCTGCTGCACAGCAGCGGAGGAAAAGGGTTGGAAGAGCTATAGTGATAGGGGATTCTATCGTAAGGGGTGCAGAGAGGCGTTTCTGCGGCCACAAACAAGACTCCAGGATGGTATGTTGCCTCCCTGATGCTAGGGTCAAGGATGTCTTGGAGCGGCTGCAGGACATTCTGAAAGGGGGAGGGTGAGCAGCCAGAGGTCGTGGTTCATATTGGTACTAACGACATAGGCAGGAAGAGAGATGAGGTCCTGCAAAGTGAATATAGGGAGTTAGGCAGAAGTTTAAAAAGCAGGACCTCTCGGGTTGTAATCTCAGGATTATTCCTGTGCCACGTGCTAGTGAGGGTAGGAATAGGAGGATAAGGCAAATGAATGTGTGGCTGAAGAGCTGGTGAAGGCGGGAGGGCTTCAGCTACTTGGATTATTGGGATCTCTTCTGGTCCAGAGGGACGGGTTGCACCTGAACTGGAAGGGGACCAATTTCCTTGCAGGGAGGTTTGCTAGTAATACTTGGGAGTGTTTAAACTAGTCTTGCAGAGGGGTGGGACCCAAAGTAGTCGTCTCTCCGATGAGATAGTTGAGGCAAATCACAGATAGGTGTAGGAATTATAGGGTTGTAATAGTAGGTGATTTTACCTTCCCTAATATTGACTGGGACTGCCTTAGTGCTAAGGGATCAGATGGGGAAGAATTTGTTAAGTGTGTCCAGGATAGTTTTCTGAAGCAGTATATGGATGGCCCTACTAGAGAAGGGGCTACATTCGACCTCTTAGGAAATGAGGATGGGCAGGTCGTTGATGTGTCAGTGGGGGAGCATTTTGGGACCAGTGATCATAACTCTATTAGCTTCAAGATAGTTATGGAAAAGGATAGGACTGGTCCTCAGGTTGAAGTCCTAAATTGGGGGAAGGCTAATTTCGATGGCATCAGACAGGAACTCTCAAAAGTTGAATGGGAGAGGCTGTTTACAGGTAAAGGAACGTCGAGCAAGTGGGAGGCTTTTAAAAGTGAGATAGGTAGAGTTCAGGGCCGGCATGTTCCTGTTAGATGGAAGGGCAAGGCTGGCAAGTTTAGGGAACCTTGGTTGACGAGGGATATTGAGGGTCTGATCAGGACAAAGAAGGAGGCATATGTCAGGTATAGGCAGCTGGGATCAAGCGAGTCCCTCGAGGAGTATAGGGATGTAGGAGTACACTTAAGAAGGAAATTAGGAGGGTGAAAAGGGGCCATGAGATTTCCCTGACAGATAAGATAAAGGAGATTCCTAAAGGATTCTGTAAGTATATTAAGAGCAAAAGGGTAGCTAGGGAGAGAGTAAGTCCCCTTAAGGATCAGTGTGGTAATCTATGTGTGGAGCCAAGGGAAATGGGCGAGGTCTTAAATGAATACTTCTCATCTGTATTTACTGTGGAGATGGTCATGGAGGCTAGTGAGTTCAAGGGAGGGAACGCCAATATCCTGGAGCATATCAACATTACAAAGGAGGAGGTGTTGGAGGTTTTGAAGAACATTAAGGTGGATAAATCCCCAAGGCCTGACCAGGTGTATCCTAGGATGCTATGGGAAGCAAGGGAGGAGATTGCTGGGGCCCTGGCAGAGATTTTTGTATCATCGTTAGCCACGGGTGAGGTACCGGAAGACTGGAGGATAGCTAATGTTATGCCTTTATTTAAGAAGGCAGCAGGGAAAAGCAAGGGAACTACAGGCCGGTGAGCCTTACATCAGTGGTGGGAAAGTTATTGGAAGGGATTCTGAGAGACAGGATTTATATGCATTTGGAAAGGCAAGGTCTGATTAGGGATAATAAAAACAAGAAATGCTGGAAATACTCAGCAGGTCTGGCAGCATCTGTGGAGAGAGAAGCAGAGTTAACGTTTCAGGTCAGTGACCCTTCTTCAGAACTCAGTCTGATTAGGGATAGTCAGCATGGCTTTGTGCGTGGGAAATCATGTCTCACGAATTTGATTGAGTTTTTTGAGGAGGTGACCAAGAGGATTGACGAGGGCAGGACAATGGGTGTTGTCTACATGGACTTTAGCAAGGCCTTTGACAAGGTCCCACATGGTAGGCTGGTCCAGAAGGTTCGAACACATGGGATCCAGGGTGGGCTAGCCAATTGGATACAAAATTGACTTGGTGATAGGAGGCAGAGGGTGGTAGTGGAGGGTTGTTTTTCAGATTGGAGGCCGGTGACCAGTGGTGTGCCGCAGGAATCGGTGCTGGGCCCTCTGTTGTTTGTCATACATATTAATGACTTGGACGTGAATGTAGGGGGCATGATTAGTAAGTTTGCAGATGACACCAAAATTGGTGGTGTATTGGAGAATGAAGAAGGTTGTCTAAGGTGTCAACAGGATATAGATCAACTGGGAAAGTGGGCAAGGGATTGGCAAATGGAATTTAACGCAGACAAATGCATTTTGGGAAGTTAAACCAGGGCAGGACATAGACTGTGAATGGCAGGGCCCTGGGGAGTGTTGTTGAGCAGAGAGACTTTGGGGTGCAAGTATATAGTTCCCTGAAAGTGGCAACACTGGTAGACAAGTTTCGGGAAGCTTGGATAACACGGGATATTGTGAGCCTAGTCAAAAAGAAAAAGGAAGCATTTGTAAGGGCTGGAAGGCTAGCAACCGATGAAGCACTTGAGAAATATAAAGACAGTAGGAAGGAACTTAAGCAAGGAGTTAGGAGGGCTAAAAGGGGTCATGAAAAGTCATTGGCAAACAGGATTAAGGAAAATCCCAAGGCTTTTTATACATATATAAAGAGCAAAAGGGTAACCAGTTAAAGGGTTGGCCCACTCAAGGGCAGAGATGGGAATCTATGCGTGGAGCCAGAGGTAATGGGTGAGGTGCTAAATGAGTACTTTGCATCAGTATTCACCAAGGAGAAGGACTTGGTGGATGATGAGCCGAGGAAAGGGAGTGCAGATAGTCTCAGTCATCTCATTATCAAAAAGGAGGAGGTGTTGGGTGTCTTGCAAAGCATTAAGGTAGATAAGTCCCCAGGGCCTGATGGGATCTACCCTAGAATACTGAGGGAGGCAAGGGAGGAAATTGCTGGGACCTTGACAGAAATCTTTGCATCCTCATTGGCTACAGGTGAGGTCCCAGAGGACTGGAGAATAGACAATGTTGTTCCTTTGTTTAAGAAGGGTGGTAAGGATAATCCAGGAAATTATAGGCCGGTGAGCCTTACGTCAGTGGTACAGAAACTATTAGAGAGGATTCTTCGGGACAGGATTTACTCCCATTTGGAAACAAACAAACTTATTAGCGAGAGACAGCATGGTTTTGTGAAGGGGAGGTCGTGTCTTACTAATTTGATTGAGTTTTTTGAGGAAGTGACGAAGATGATTGATGAGGGAAGGGTGGTGGATGTTGTCTATATGGACTTTAGTAAAGCCTTTGACAAGGTCCCGCATGGCAGACTGGTGCAAAAGGTGAAGTCACACGGGATCAGAGGTGAGCTGGCAAGATGGATACAGAACTGGCTCAGTCACAGAAGACAGAGGGTAACAGTGGATGGGTGTTTTTCTGAATGGAGGGATGTAACTAGTGGTGTTCCGCAGGGATCAGTGCTGGGACCTTTGCTGTTTGTAGTATATATAAATGATTTGGAGGAAAATGTAGCTGGTCTGACTAGTAAGTTTGCAGACGACACAAAGGTTGGTGGAGTTGCGGATAATGATGAGGATTGTCAGAGGATACAGCAGGATATAGATCGGTTGGAGACTTGGGCAGAGAAATGGCAGATGGAGTTTAATCCGGACAAATGTGAGGTAATACATTTTGGAAGGTCTAATGCAGGTGGTAGGTAGACAGTAAATGGCAGAACCTTTAGGAGTATTGACAGGCAGAGAGATCTGGGCGTACAGGTCCACAGGTCACTGAAAGTGGCAATGCAGGTAGATAAGGTAGTCAAGAAGGCATACGGCATGCTTGCCTTCATCGGTCGGGGCATAGAGTATAAAAATTGGCAAGTCATGTTGCAGCTGTACAGAACCATAGTTAGGCCACACTTAGAATATTGCGTGCAATTCTGGTCGCCACACCACCAGAAGGACGTGGAGGCTTTGGAGAGGGTACAGAGGAGGTTTACCAGGATGTTGCCTGGTCTGGAGGGCATTAGCTATGAGGAGAGGTTGGATAAACTCGGATTGTTTTCACTGGAACGACGGAGGTGGAGGGGTGACATGATAGAGGTTTACAAAGTTATGAGCGGCATGGACAGAGTGGATAGTCAGAAGCTTTTTCCCAGAGTGGAAGAGTCAGTTACTAGGGGACATAGGTTTAAGGTGCAAGGGGCATAGTTTAGAGGGGATGTGCGAAGCAAGTTTTTTACACAGAGGGTGGTGAGTGCCTGGAACTTGCTGCCGGGGGAGGTGGTAGAAGCAAGTAAGATAGCGACGTTTAAGAGACATCTTGACAAATATATGAATAGGAAGGGAATAGAGGGATATGGGCCCTAAGTGCAGAAGGTGTTAGTTTCGGCAGGCATCAAGATCGGCGCAGGCTTGGAGGGCCGAATGGCCTGTTCCTGTGCTGTACTGTTCTTTTGTTCTTTGACAGGGTGGTGAAGAAGGCGTATGGCATGCTTGCCTTCAGTGGCCGACCGGAGAGCAGGGTGTCGCGAGTGGGGAGCAATCGGCCAGGGAAGTGTGGAGAGCAGAGAGATCTAGAGCTAACAGCTGAGGCGGTGGGGGGGAAGCAGTCAGTGGGGAGGAGGGGGAGAAAGCGAGTTGCTGAGGGGGGAGAGCGGCCAGTGGGGCAGGAGCTAGTAGCTGTGTTCGGGTGAAATCAGTCCTGGTCAGTCATATAAACAAATCACATAACGAATTGGCAGCACATTTTATACTCTGCCCGATTTTCTTTTCCATCGATCGGGGTGCCAATTCACTATCTTCCAATGGAAATTCAATCATAAAATTCCTTTTGTATTTAATAGGATTACTGGAATATTAAATGGATCAGAGGATTTCAGTTAGTATCCTATAACTACATAGTAGCATATTACTGGGCTTCCACACAACTGAATGTAAGGTTAGTTTGCTAGCACGATCTAGCCATTAGCATTTCCTGTGATAAATTGAGCAGTGCCGTCTTTAATCCTGGCAGCTGCCTGGATGTCGCAGACACTGTCATTCCAGCTGAAGAGCCTGCATTTGTGCATGTGCAAGCACTGCGCCACCTAGTGGTTGCATGTCTTTAAGAAATTAATTTGGCTTAAAGCTTCTTTAGAATTTTGAGAGAGTAAAATAAATAGGGTTTAAATAGACTGAGAGAGAGAGCTCTCCTATTTCCTTCATGTGCCAGAACAGTCTGTTAACTGTGTGCCTCTGCAAAACCAGCTTCAAAGTCAAAATGGACCCATTTGAAGTCCTGTCCTTCTTCTCTGTATGGTTATTGCCAGGTACACAGAATGCACTTTGGCTTACAGTACCTGGAACTTGTTGCCTTAAAGCAGTACTGATCTTTTTACAGACTTAAAGGCGTACCGCAATATTTTCCGAGGAGAAAAAAAACAGGATCATGACAATAGTTAGATCCAAAACCATGGTTAGACCACACCTGGAGTGCTGAGTTCTGTTCTGGTCAACATACATTAGAGCAGGGTTGCCCAACAAATGGCCCGCAGGCCAAGATGTGGCCCGCCAAAGGTTTCCATCTGGTCCGCGGATGTAAACTGTACCCAGGCCGTTCCTTTTCCTCCCTCACAGGGCTCCGTGACTGGAGATAAGAAATTTCCCTTTGTCTTCTTCTTGCAGACCGGCTTTTTAAAAAAATTGCAAATCTGTTTCACAGCTGACAGTTGCTGAAATCAGGAAGAGCCATTTCCCAACTTTGGACAGATTTGGGGGTTTTTAAAAGCCTGCTGGAAAACACGGATCTGTCTGAAGTTCAGAAACCGCTGTTCCTGCATCCAAGCACCTGGTCAGCTGTGAAACTGACTAATGAGATTTTTTTTTTATAAACTGACCAACCCTGCTGAGCATTCCTGCTCTTTGCAACTGTCAGAGAGAGAGAGAGAGGATGGGGGGGGGGGGGTGAGGGCAGGGGCGGGGACAGAGCGAGAGAGAGAAGAGGGAACAGAGAGAGAGGAGGCAGAGAGAGAGAAAGAGGGACAGAGAGAGAACGGGGGTTAGAGAAAGGGGGGGGACAGACAGAGAGAAAGAGGGAACAGAGAGAGGAGGCAGAGAGAGAAAAATGGGGAAGAGAGAGAGGGGGACAGAGAGAGATAGAGAAGGAAGGGGGCAAGGGGGACAGAGAGAGGGGAACAGAGAGAGAGCAGGGAGACAGCAAGAGAGAAGGGGGACAGAGAGAGAGAGGGGACAGAGTGAGAGGGAGAGAGAGTAATCAAGATCACTCCTGACAGAATGACATCTATCTGGAATACTCGACATCGCTACAAGTGTGCGGGCAACATTGACTACCTGTGCAAGCAAAATAAATGCCAGGTATCTCACTGAATAGTGAAGAGAAAGTAAGTCAATAAATTAATCGCCTCATCTAAAGCTTCTTCACAAAAATGTACATTTTTTCTGTTTTGATTAATAGTAAGATCATTTTTAATGCCTTTCTCTTTCCGAAATTGTCTCACTGGTCCGTTATGTAAGGCAAAAATTGTAACGTGGTCCCCCATGCAAAAAGGTTGGACAACCCTGCCTTAGAATGGTATATTGACCTTGTAGGGAGTGCAGAACCAATTTACTAGAATGATAACAAGAAATGTTGGAAATACTCAGCAGGTCTGGCAGCATCTGTGGAGAGAGAAGCCGAGTTAACATTTCAGGTCAGTGACCCTTCATCAGAACTGGTATAGGTTAGAAATGTAATAGGTTTTAAGCAAATAAAGCGGGGGTGGGGCCGGAGATAACAAAAGAGAAGGTGTTGATAAGACAGGGTCACAGAGAATAACTGACCAGGTCATGGAGCAGATTTAACAAACGGGATGTTAATGGTGTGTTGAAAGACAAAGCATTAGTGCAGAGAAGGTGTTAATGGACAGAAAAATGAATGGCCCTGGCCCAAAGCACAAACATGAAAAAAAACACTGGGCAGGCACATGGTAAGAAAAATGAATGATGAAACAAACTAAAATAAAATAAAAAGAAAAAAGAAAAAAAATTAAAAATAAAAAGGCAGGCCCGTCATGCTGTGAAATTGTTGAACTCAGTGTTCAGTCCAGCAGGCTGTAGTGTGCCTAATCAGTAAATGAGATGCTGTTCCTTGAGCTTGCGTTGATGTTCACTGGAACACTGTAGCAATCCCAGGACAGATATGTGGGCATGAGAGCAGGGGGGGGAGTGTTGAAATGGCAAGCAACCGGAAGCTCAGGGTCATGCTTCTGGACTGAGCGGAGGTGTTCTGCAAAGTGGTCACCCAATCTGCGTTTGGTCTCCCCAATGTAGAGGCGACCACATTGTGAGCAGTGAATACAGTATATTACATTGAAATAAGTACAAGTAAATCGCTGTTTCACCTGAAAGGAGTGTTTGGGGCCTGGGATAGTGAGGAGAGAGGAGGTAAAAGGGCAGGTATTTCACCTCCTGCGATTGCAGGGGAAGGTGCCGAGATGAGGTGCTGGGGGTAATGGAGGAGTGGACCAGTGTCACAGAGGGAACGATCCCTTCGGAAAGCTGACAGGGGAAGGGAGGGGAAGATGCGTTTGGTAGTGGCATCACGCTGGATGTGGCAGAAATTTCCGTTGTGATGCCACTGACCCTTTCCTATCAACATCTTCACTTTTGCTATCCCTGCTTTATTTGCTTCGAACCTATTACATTTTTAGCCTTTGCCAGTTCTGATGAAAGGTCACTGACCTGAAACGTTAACTCTGCTTCTCTCTCCACAGATGCTGCCAGACCTGCTGAGTATTTCCAGCATTTCTTGTTTTTATTTCAGATTTCCAGCATCTGCAGTATTTTGCTTTTATTTACTAGAATGATACATAGATTCCAAGGGTTATGTTACAAAGAGAGATTACACAAACTAGTGTTGCATTTCCTAGATTAAGGTGCGATTTGATCAAAGTTTTCAAGGTATTTAGGGTAACTGATAAAGTTGACAGAAAAAAGCTATTTCCTTTGACTGGGGAATCTAGGACTAGGGGACACAGCCTAAGAATTAACGCTAGGTCTTTCCAGGTGAATTTAGGAAACATTTCTACATGCAAAAGGCAGCAGAACTCACTTCCACAAACAAGGTTGATGGTAGGTCAGTTGTTAGTTTTAAATCTGGGATTACTAGATTTTTGATAACTAAAGATATTAATGGTGTATGGGGCATGGTGGTTTATAGAGTTAGGTCACATATTAGCCATGATCTCACTTAAAGGTAGAACTTAAAGAAGAATTGAAGGGCTAAATGGCCTTCTCCTGCTCTTATGTTCCTCTATATGAGTGAGTACCTTCAGGTGAGGAAGAGGGACAACTTGAGAAAATACTGTTTATTTTTATTAAAAGACACTTTAATGATGGCATGTACAGCAACTTAATTGGAATATTTTGTTATGAGTCAGAACCAAACACTCAATTCCAGGTCACAGAAGGTTTACATACAGTAATCACCAATAGGATTAGTTCACCATCCATAGCCACGTGACTCCTGTCATCTGTTCTCACTCCAGTTCTTGCTGCTTTGTGAACTCATTATTTTTTAAAGTGTTATTTCAATAGCAGGTAAACCCATCATGGCTCCTCTTCGAATACTCTTGGAGTCATTGGCCTCGATGTTCTGCCGCTCCAGCACTCCTGGAGTATGTGCACATTGGGAAATTGCACAACCCACAGCCCACGGTTTTCTGACAATTACAAAGTATAAAATTTGCAGTTCTGCCTCTAGTGTGTGTCGGGGTTCTGAAGCAGAGAATCACTGTCACACCGTTTTTTTTTGCTGAGGACTAAAGTGACTTTTGGAGGGTCACTCTTGGTCATGTTTGAGTATTCTACAATGTAGTGCAACAGAATGTCTGCATTACCCCACACTGCGGGAAACGTCTGGTCTCCAGATATCCTTCTGAAAGGACTTGTCTATCATGGGGCTGGAATTACTGTCTGGAGCAAAACTTCATGTACCCATAGATATCGCTACAAGTAGCAAGTAGAGAATTCTTGCCCATAAGTTGAGCTTTTAATGTGCCATTGTGGGCAGCTGCAGACTGTGAGCCAAAAGGCGCTATCTCAGAAAGCAAATAGTTACAAGCCAAATAGTTCCACAAAAGGCTACAGTTCCCAGACTTTCAATCCACCCACCTCATTTTCCACCAATGCCACAAATGTACAATTCTTATCTTTATGTTCTTATCTTTTCATGGCTTCCTCCTCCCTCCTCCAGCCCTGCAACCCTCCAAGATGCCTGTATTCCTCCAACTCTGGACTCTTGTGCATCCCTGACGTCCTGTGCCCAACCATTGGTGGCCATGCCTTTAGCCATCTCGGCCCTAATCTCTGGAAGTCCTTCACCAATCTTTTGGTTACCTATCCTAATATCTGCTTGTTTGGCTGAGTATCGAATGTCTATCTGATTATGCTGCTGTAAAGCACTTTTGGATCATTTTACTGTGTTAAAGGCACCCTATAAATGCAAGTGGTTGATGAGATTGGAATGGGTGCACCACCTTGTGACGTTCACTGGACAGAAGCAGTACTAAACCCCAGCTTTGGGAATGTCCCACATCCCAGCTGGCAATGAATTGAGGCCAGAGATACATGCAAATCTGATGAGGATGACAGTGAAGAGGGAGTGGACCACAATAACACCTCAGCCTAGGCCAGTGGTCAGCAAGCTTTTTTACCTGAGGAGCCTTTTTAAAAGAATTTTCCAAAAATAAAAACTATTGGTAAGTACAAGATGAAATTTCCATATTTCTAAAGCAAATATGGTAGAATGCATATTCTGCATACATGATAAACAAAATAGATGTCTTGAATCTATGTATCAACAGAAAAAAATGAAATTAAAATAGTTCTAACTCTGAATTATCACATTTTTTGACTTTTGTTTACTTTAATTTTGTCAGTAAAGTCATCTTTAAAATAAACTGTAACTTAAGATACGTAAAATTAAGACTTTTTTGGCTAATGATTCTCGTGATAACAAAGGCATTATCTATCACCATGGTGTAGCTACACCACACCAACAGGTTTACTTAGAGCACCATGATATTTTTCATTAAAATAATCATTTGAAACCATAAAATGCAGCATAATGAATAGCTTTTTATCCCCATGATTAAAAAAAAACATGGCTCTTATTTTACTTGACTTAATATTTTTTCAGGTTTTCTCATGTTAACGTGATCCAACTGGAAAAGGTTGGGAGCTGCAAATGAGATGATAAAATGCTGCATGTATCTCTAGAGCCAAAGGTTGCAGACCTCTGCCGTAGGCTGTCTGACCAGTATAACCATTATAGACTAAGATTTGTAATGTAATTTACCGAAGGGACAATGCAAAAAATCAATTGCTTTTGCTAATTGCCCACAATCCACAACTTCTTTAGCTGGCCAGTTCCTGCAACATAACACAAGTTTTCCCAATTATTTCAGCAATCAGATTTTTATCAGGCATTAATCGTGGAAGTTGTAAGTAATTTTAACTTAACTCCGTCCGTCCACACACATATTGGAGCAGTAGATGGGATTGTTACAAACCAGTGCTTCATCACGTAATAGTGACAGTCTAGATAGAGTACATTATCCCAGCTGGCGTATACTAGTGACAAACCACAACTTGTATGCCACGTTATCATGTCTCAGAAACATGTTCATATACAAGCAGATTACTTTGCACACAGCAAGATAACACAAACAGCAGTGAAATGAATGGCAGTTAATCTGCTTGTGGTGTATAATATGATGAAAGATTGCAACAGGGTCGAACAGAAACACATCCTGTAGTTGTGGAGTTTCCAACAGGGACTGTGGAAACAAAGATTAAACATAAGAGATTATAGATAAATCGACTGGCACCAAGTCCTCTTCCCCTATCACCCCTTTGCTCGCTAAATTCTGGCCTCTTGAGCATCTCCAATTTGAATTGGTGGCTGTTCCCTCAGTTGTCTAGGCCCCAAGCTCTGGAATATCCTCTATACACCTCTCTACCTTGCTTTCCTCCTTTAAGATACTTCTTAAAGCTTAAGCTTTTGGTCATCTGACCTAATATCTCCTTATCTGACTCGTTTTATATTGCTCCTGTGAAGCGCTTTGGGACGTTTTATGACATTAGACAGAGAGTTGTGAGGCTGGGGTGATTCATTTCTGGGGTTAATAGTTGAGGCGGAAACTATGTCGCCATTGAAGTTGAGCTTGGGTAGGTGTGTGTGGGGTAAATGTGAGGAGAGGTATTTGCTGAGATGGACAGTCAATGCTGGCATGGACTGATTGCATCGAATGGCTTGTTCCTCTGTTGTAACTTCATATGCACTTTACTTGCCTCCAGCCTGGCCTGCTTGCTCTGCCCAGTAGAGAGCTCTGTACATCCTTGGTTCACATATGCATAAACTTCTCGCCTAGCAGTTAAAAAAAATATAGGGACAAATTTCCGTCTTTACCAGCTGGACTTTGAGTATCTGCTAGTCGGCCGAAGCGCAGAAAGGGAAATCTGGCGGACAGGATAGCACGCTGGTGACAAAACCGTCCGGCAATAAATGGGGGGAAATGAGTTCTTTTCCCAAGCTGCAGCCCTCCCCGACAGATTTCTCTTTCTATGTCCCGACCAAGGCAGTAAAGAGGAAAATCTGTCCGGTAAAGTTTGGAGACTGTCGCGGTGAGAGCTGCTGGTCTCAAAATCTTCAGCTTAATATCAGGTACTTATCAAAATAGTGCCACGGGGATTAAACAGACTTCCCTGAGGACTTTGTAAAGCAGGCTTGACGCATCACTGGAGTTGCACACTATTTGTCTCCTTTAGGGGGAGTCTCACTCCAGACGCGGGTCAGATTCTGACTCCGGATTCACACTGCAAGCGTAGCTTTGCTCCGAAGCATGCTCAGTGTAACACTGGGAACCTCCTGTGTTGTCCCTCCGATTCCGGTTGAGATCCCACAGGCTAAATGGCCACTGTGTGACTCAATCCACAGAGATTTGTTTGTTAAAATTTATGAAGCCAAAGTGGGTACGTGGAGTTAGGGTAGAGATCAGCCAGGATTTCATTGAATGGCGGAACGGAGACTCGAATGGCCTAGACCAGCTCCTATGTTGCACAGAAAGACTTGGCCTATTAATTAAATTGCTGAACATTATCTGCCCTGAGTGTACCAAATCGGAAAGACATCATGTTGCCTTCACTTACAAGCCCGTAGCTTGGGATCAATTAACTCTGCTAAGACTCCAACACCTGTAGTGTTGGCTAGAAACACTCCCGGTTAAGTAACGTTTTTTCACCAAGTTGTTTGAGCTGTATCAAATCTCTGAAATGCATCAATAGGAGTGTATACATTTTTTGGAAATTATGAAGCTTAACCCAAATTATAAAATTGGGCTTTTTTTAAACAGTGTATGACTGTAAGGTTAAAAGGATAGTAATACAATTATAGGTTTACAATTGAGGATTCCTCAACTTTCCACACTCTTGCCTCCAATACTGTTCAGGCAGGGGATATCCCAATTCCTGTGCCATTTCTCTAGACATAATGACTCTGACTATAGTTTGCTTGACCAGGGGTGTAATGTGCTGGAGAAGTTCTCTGTGTTTTCCATGTGTAACAGGAGCTCCACAGAAGGCCACTGCCAGCAATGAAGAGTACAGCAGCCGCCATGCCAATATACAAACACGGCCCCAACTCTTTCTTGACGCCATCGGGAGTGAACTCGCTGTAGAAATCTCGGATGATGTTGCTGGCCGTCCACGCCACTGGGATGAGCTGCAGAACGCCGGTCACCGTGAAGATGAACCCGGCGGCGGAGATGAGCCGGGCCTTGCAGGACACGCCGTTGATGAGCTTGGTCCAGCTGGCTCCGGCGATGGTCAGCAGGATGCCGAGGGCCGCCAGCACGGCCGCCGTGGTGGTCAGAGCCCTGGCCACTTGCAGGTCCTCGCTCAGAATCAGCATGGAGTCGAAGGTGTTGCAGACCAGCTCGCCGGTGCTCTGCCACACGCAATCCATCCATAGCCCCTCCCAGGTCTGCAGAGCCGTCACGATGTTGGCCCCTTGGAAGGCTGGCACCTTCCACAGGGGCAACGAGCAAGTCAGGATAACACAGAGCAACCCATTGACAAAGAGGAAGAGGGCAATAATCTCGAGAATGGCAGATCCCATTTTCCCCTTCTCTTGTGGCTGTGTGTGTGCAACAATCAAAAACACCAAACCTCGCCTTAAAATGTCCTTTTTGCAACCACTTATCACCCAACTGCAGAAAGACAAAAGCCCGATTCTCAACACTTCTTTTTAAAAAGAGAAAATATTCACTGATTCTTCAAAACAAAATGCAATTTGATATAACCTCCCAGAAACGAGTCTATTAGTTTCGAACGAGCATTCCTGCAGAGCTGGTTGTAATAATTATTCCAAGACTTCCACCAAAGTCTATTCAGATTCAGTTTCTCAAAAAAAAATAAGTAAAAACGTTTAATTTCGGGCACAGTTTTTGCTCAAGGTGGGCGTTAAGAGTTAATGCTCGGGACACGTTGTCCCGTCCGTGTCTATGTTACACGAACCGTTCACTCTTCACTGTAGTCGATGTTAGTCAGGGTAACAGGTCATAGACTGCCTCCTCACTCATTAGGCGATTGATTGCTCCATTTCATTGTGAAGATATGTCTGCAGCAATGAATGAATGACGTGTGTTTTTTATTTACTCACAGTTTCCCCAAATTTAATCCAAAAATCTCCGATTCTTTAGTCTCCTGAAGTCTTGGGAGGATGGGGAAATTGCAGAATCTTCTTCTCACTATGAAGTCTTCACGCCTTGTTTTTTAGATCAAAAATCTGTCTCAATCTCCCAGTCTTCATCAATGACCCCGCAGTGATGTTATTCCAACTTGTTTCCCATCGAATTGTGGTCTTCGGGTGCCGAAGGAACGGTTTAATGTATTTGCAATGCGTTCCTCTGAATCCAGTGTTGTATTTTTGGGAGAGGTCCCACTTAGACTTTTTTTTTGTCTCTCCCTTTCGCCCCTCAAAAGGTCTGCAAGCCCTTTTACTCAAACCTTGACATAACTCATTGCATGCTGGTGACGCGACATTTCTGCGTGATCCGCCTCGTTGCCTTGTTTTTTGTGCTCCAAGATAAAGGGATATTAAGAAATGAATGAGCAAGGTTCACAATCCTGGCGTTTCCAGACTCCCCCAGCTCCAATCTTTTCTGAAAGCCAAGATCGGAGTGATTGGTGTAAGCGCTCCCTCACACATTTACGTCAGTTGTGTACTTCAAAAGAGAATCTGACATCTCAGTCAACCGCACTTCCACCCCATGTGGGACGAATAACCTTTTTTAATTAAAAAAAGGGATTGCCGCATCACAAATCATCGTGCCTTGGCTTTCATTCTCCTACGCACTCAGTGAAAGTCCAGAGTTAGGCAAGGTTCCTTCAATTTCCATTGCTACCCATCCAAGTGTACATGTTCTGAAGCCTGTGACTGTCACTAATCAGATTCCCCCAATTGCCAATTGCTATCTCTCATGGAGCTTAAATGCCAAGACCCAGTGTCCAACACTAAAGCATGTGAACATAGCCAGAGTCCACTGCCATACTTATAGGGGCATCTGTTGGGCGAGGGGCGTTTGCTGCTTCCCAAGTTTGCACATATACAGCCAACTGAAGAAGGAAGGGTGAAGGGAAAGGTTTCGGTATCGAAAACCAAGTCTGCTAAATGTTGGAAAATTTAGTCCAAGGTCCCACAGGCTAGAAACCTGCCATGAAGTGCAGTGTCACGTGGTTTGAAGCCAACAGAGTGTGAAGAGATGAAAAGCTTTGTTCCGCAAAAGTTAATCAGCAACCGTTGACAAATGAGCAGCATTGGAGAGACAATGCATGTGACCATCATGTAACTATAGCCATAATCATTCGTCTAGCGTGCCCCACCACAAATACCACTGACTATAACTCCTATGATTGTGTTATCAATAATGCCACAAATGAAGCATTGTTCTTATGTGTAGTCAGCACACTTAAGAAGAAAGTACAAATATAGCTGAGATGAGCCAGACGATGGTCACAAGCATAATCTCACACTATAAGCAATTGACTCCGGACCCCATGAAGTCTCATGGCATCAGGTCAAACATGGGCACGGAAACCTCCTGCTGATTACCACCTATTGCCTGCACCACCCCCACCATCCCCGCCTCCCCCCCCCCCCCCCCCCAGCTGATGAATCTGTACTCCTCCACATTGAACACCACTTGGAAGAAGCACCGAGAGTGGCAAGGGCACAGAATGTACTCTGGGGACTTCAATGTCCATCACCAAGAATTGCTCAGTCGCACCACTACCGACAGAGCTGGCCGAGTCCTAAAGGACATAGTTGCTAGACTGGATCTGCAGCAGCTGATGAGGGAGCCAACAAGAGGGAAAAATCTACTTGACCTCGTCCTCACCAATCCATCTGTCACAGATGCATCTGCCCATGACATTATCGGGAGGAGTAGCCACTGCACAGTCTATGTGGAGACAGACTTCTGCCTTCATATTGTGGATATCCTCCATCATGTTGTGTGGCATGACTGCTGATCTAAATTGGATAGATTTTTAACAGATCTGGGAAACTCAAAACTGGACATCCATGGGGCACTGTGGACCATCAGCAGCAGAATTGTATTCAACCACAATTTGTAACCTCATGGCCTGGCATATTCCCTACTGTACCATTACCATCAAGCCAGGGGGTCAACCCAGGTTCAATGAAGAATGCAGGAGGGCATGCCAGGAGCAGCACCTGGCACACCGAAAATGAGGTGTCAACCTGGTGATGCTACAACCAAGGACTACTTGCGTGCCAAACAGCAGAAGCAGCATGCGATAGACAGAGCTAAGCAATCCCACAACTAATGGGTCACATCTGAGTGCTGCAGTCCTCCCACATCCAGTCAAGAATGGTGATGGACAATTAAACAACTAACAGGAGAAGGAGGCTCCACAAATATCGCCTCCTCAATGATGGAGGTGCTCAGCACATCAGTGCAAAGACAAGGTTGAAGCATTTGCAACCGTCTTCAACCAGAAGTGCTGAGTGGATGATCCATCTCAGCCTCTTCTTGAGGTTCCCAGCATCACAGATGCCAGTCTTCAGCCAATTTGGTTCACTCCACATGATATCAAGAAACAGCTGAAGGCACTGGATACTGCAATGGCTATGTACCTTGACAATATTCAGAAAATCAGGAGCGGAACCCCGAAGGTGGTCATGTGTCACCTTTGGCATGTTTCCGGCAGTTCCTGCAGCCATACCGGTGCCAAACATCGTGCTCTGCACTCCTTTGGACCCCACCAGAAAGGCCGAGAGGGGAGTTTTGGCACTTGGACAACTCACAACCTCCATACATCCGCCCAGGCATGTGCCATGGAGAGGTCACTCCATAGTAGCCTCACAGCGACCAAAACAGTAAATAATATAAATAATAAATAATAAATAAAACAACACAGAAGGCAGCAGTTACGGGTTTCTGGTCCAGCTCAATTGGCATACAGATTGGGGGCCACGGGTTGCCTATTTTGGTGAGAGAGGTCATCCCATCTCACTGGACAGCTACCGCCCACCTCAAACCGGGCAGTCCCCGGTCAGTAAGGTTCTGTCCCGCCACAGTCCACCTGCTTCAATGGGTGCTTGGAGCTCAGGGTCATTGCCCGACAAATGGACTGTAACACCGCACCAAACAGCACGACAAAAAAAGGAAAGAAGGTACCAGCCCTTTGTTTTGCAAGCTAGAACATCAGAACTATGTGCCTGTCGGAAGACCTTACACAAATCAACGACTCTCGGAAGACCGCCATCATTAACAACGAGCTCAGTAGACTCAATGTGAACATAGCAGCACTTCAGGAGACACGCCTCCCTGCGAGCGGATCTCTAAGAGAGCAAGACTACACCTTCTTCTTGCAGGGTAGGGATCCTGAAGAACCAAGACAGCATGGAGTGGGCTTCGCCATCAGAAACTCTTTGCTCAGCATGATAGAGCCACCCTCAAATGGCTCGGAACGCATACTGTCCATCTGACTGTTCACCGCCTCTGGTCCAGTACACCTACTCAGCATCTATGCTCCAACACTCTGCTCCCCACCTGAAGCTAAAGACCAGTTCCACAAGGAACTCCATAATATCATTATGTAGCATCCCTTATACCGAACACCTGTTCCTGCTGGGGGATCTTAATGCCAGGGTTGGGGCCGACCATGACTCATGGCCCTCCTGCCTTGGGTGCTATGGCATAGGAAGGATGAATGAGAATGGACAGAGACTGCTGGAGTTGTGTACCTATCATAACCTCTGCATCACCAACTCGTTCCTTCATACTAAACCCTGTCACCAGGTTTCATGGAGGCACCCAAGATCACGTCATTGGCACCAGCTGGACCTCATCATCACAAGGTGAGCCCTATAAACAGCGTCCAAATCACACGCAGCTTCCACAGTGCGGACTGTGACACCGACCACTCCCTGGTGTGCAGCAAGGTTAGACTCAAAGCAAAGAAGCTGCATCACTCCAAGCAGAAGGGCCGCCCACGCATCAACACTAACAGAATTTCTTATCCACAGCTGTTACATAGGTTTCTAAATTCACTTGAAAAAGCCCTTCAAAACACTCCTACAGGGGATGCACAGACCAAGTGGGACCACATCTGAGACGCCATCTGTGACTCAGCAATGACCACCTACATGTGAAGCGGAATGTAGACTGGTTTCAATCTCACTTTGAAGAGCTGGAACCTGTCATAGTCGTTAAGCGCATTGCACTGCTGGACTACAAGAAAGCCCCCAGCGAGTTAACATCCATAGCACTTAAAGCAGCCAGAAGTGCTGCACAAAGAACAGCCAGGCACTGCGCAAATGACTACTGGCAGCACCTATGCAGTCATATTCAGCTGGCCTCCTACACCGGAAACATCAGAGGAATGTAAGATGGCATTAAGAGAACTTTTGGGCCAACCATCAAGAAGATCGCCCCCCTCAAATCTAAATCAGGGGACAAAATCACTGACCAACGCAAACAGATGGACCGCTGGGTGGAAACCTACCTAGAACTGTACTCCAGGGAAAATGTTGTCACTGATACCGCCTTCAGTGCAGCCCAGTCTTTGCCAGTCTTGGATGAGCTGGACGTACAGCCAACAAAATCGGAACTCAGTGATGCCATTGATTCTCTAGCCAGTGGAAAAGCCCCTGGGAAGGACGGCATTACCCCTGAAATAATCAAGAGTGCCAAGCCTGCTATACTTTCAGCATTTTACAAACTGCTTTGCCTGTGCTGGACAAGGGAGCAGTACCACAGGACATGCGCGACGCCAATATCATTACCCTCTATAAGAACAAGGGTGACCGTGGTGACTGCAACAACATACCGTGGAATCTCCCTGCTCAGCATAGTGGGGAAAGTTTTCGCTCGATTCGCTTTAAACAGGCCTCAGAAGCTGGCTGAGCATGTCTACCCTGAGGCACAGTGTGGCTTTCGAGCAGAGAGATCTACCATTGACATGCTGTTCTCCCTTCGCCAGCTACAGGAGAAATGCCGTGAACAACAGATGCCCCTCTAGATTGCTTTCATTGATCGCACCAAAGCCTTTGACCTCGTCAGCAGATGTGGTCTCTTCAGACTACTAGAAAAGATCGGATGTCCACCAAAGCTACTAAGTATCATCACCTCATTCCATGACAATATGAAAGGCACAATTCAGCATAGCAGCACCTCATCAGACCCCTTTCCTATCCTGAGTGGCATGAAACAGGGCTGTGTTCTCGCACCTACACTGTTTGGGATCTTTTTCTCCCTGCTCCCCTCACATGCGTTCAAGTCTTCAGAAGAAAGAATTTTCCTCCACACAAGATCGGGTGGCACGTTGTTCAACTTTGCCCGTCTAAGAGCGAAGACCAAAGTACGGAAAGTCCTCATCAGGGAACTCCTCTTTGCTGACGATGCTGCATTAACATCTCACACTGAAGAGTGTCTGCATGAGACTCATCGACAGGATTGCAGCTGCCTGCAACGAATGTGGCCTAACCATCAGCCTCAAGAAAACGAACATCATGGGACAGGACATCAGAAATGCTCCATCCATCAATATTGGCGACCACGCTCTGGAAGTGGTTCAAGAGTTCACCTACCTAGGCTCAACTATCACCAGTAACCTGTCTCTCGATGCAAAAATCAACAAGCGCATGGGAAAGGCTTCCACTGCTATGTCCAGACTGGCCAAGAGAGTGTGGGAAAATGGCGCACTGACACGGAACACAAAAGTCCGAGTGTATCAAGCCTGTGTCCTCAGTAACTTGCTCTACGGCAGCGAGGCCTGGACAACGTCTGTCAGCCAAGAGCGAAGTCTCAATTCATTCCATCTTTGCTGCCTCCGGAGAATCCTTGGCATCAGGTGGCAGGACCGTATCTCCAACACAGAAGTCCTCGAGGTGGCCAACATCCCCAGCATATACACCCTACTGAGCCAGCAGCGCTTGAGATGGCTTGGCCATGTGAGCTGCATGGAAGATGGCAGCATTCCCAAGGATGCATTATACAGAAAGCTCGTCATTGGTATCAGACCCACCGGCTGTCCATGTCTCCACTTTAAAGACGTCTGCAAACGCGACATGAAGTCCTGTGACATTGACACTAGTCGTGGGAGTCAGTTGCCAGCGATCGCCAGAGCTGGCGGGTAGCCATAAAGGCGGGGCTAAAGTGTGACGAATCAAAGAGACTTAGCAGTTGGCAGGATAAAAGACAGAAGTGCAAGGGGAGAGCCAACTCTGTAACAGCCCCGACAACCAATTTTATCTGTAGCACCTGTGGAAGAGTCTGTCACTCTAGAATTGGCCTTTATAGCCACTCCAGGCGCTGCTTCACAAACCACCGACCACCGCCAGGCGCTTACCCATTGTCTCCCGAGACAAGGAGGCCAAAGAAGAAGAAGATGTACTGAAGACTTGTCCTCCAGAACTGGCCAAGCCCCTAGTATTCCAGTATAGCTACAACACTGGCATCTATCCTACAATGTGGAAAATTGCCCAGGTATGTCCCATACACAAAAAACAGGACAAATCCAATCTGGCTAATTACTGCCCCATCAATCTACTCTCAATCATCAGCAAAGTGATGGAAGGTGTCGTCGACAGTGCCATCAAGCGGCACTTACTCAGCAACAACTTGCTCAGTGACGCTCAGTTTGGGTTCCACCAGGGTAACTCAGCTCCTGAACCAGGGCCTTGGTTCAAACATGGACAAATGAGTTGAACTCAAGAGGTGAGGTGAGAGTGACTGCCCTTGACATTCAGGTAGCATTTGACCAAGTGTGGCATCAAGGAGCCCTAGCAAAACTGAGGTCAATGGGAATCAGGGGGAAAACTCTCCAGTGGTTGGAGTCATACCTAGCACAAAGACAGATGTTGTAGTTGTTGGAGGTCAATTGTTTCAGTCCCAGGATATCATTGCAGGAGTTCCTCAGGGCAGTGTCCTAGGCCCAACCATCTTCAGCTGCTTCATCAATGACCTTCCCTCCATCACAAGGTCAGAAGTGGGGATGTTCGCTGATGATTGCACAATGTTCAGCACCATTCACAACTCCTCAGAGTAATCCATTTCCATATGCAGCAAGACATTCAGGCTTGGGCTGATAAGTGGCAAGTTACCTTTGCGCCACACAAATGCCAGGCAGTGACCATCTCCAACTAGAGAGAATCCAATGTTGACATTCATTGGCAGTACCATTGCTGAATCCCCCACTATCAACATCTTTGGGGTTACCATTGACCAGAAACTGAACTGGACCAGCCATATAGGTACTGTGGCTACAAGAACAGGTTAGAGACTCGGAATTCTATGGCGAATAACTCACCTCCTGCCTTCCCAAAGCCTGTCTACGAGGGAGACCATCTACAAGGCACAAGTCAGAAGTGTGCTGGAATATTCTCCACCTGCCTGGATGAATGCAGCTCCAACAACACTCAAGAAGCTCAACAGCATCCAGGGCAAAGCAGCCCATCGTTTGGTACCCCATCCACCACCTTCAACATTCACCCCCACCACCACTGAAGCACAGTGGCAGCACTGTGTACTATCTACAAGATGCAATGCAGCAGTTCACCAAGGCTCCTTCAACAGCACCTTCCAAACCTGCAACCTCTATCACCTGCAAGGACAAGGGAGTACCACCACCTGCAAGTTCCCCACCAAGCCACACACCATCCCAACTTGGAACTAAATCATCGTTCCTTCATTGTCACTGGGTCAAAACCCTGGAACTCCATTCCTAACAGCAGTGTGAGTGTACCTACACCACATGGACTGAAGCAGTACAAGATGGTGGTGCACCACCAGCTTCTCAAGGGCAATTTGGTATGGGCAATAAATGCTGGCCTCGCCAGCGATGCCCATATCCCGTAAAATAATTTTTAGAAGTTGAATTATGAAGAAAGTGCCAGGAAAATAATATTAACCTTATATTTTTTAATATTCTCCCTTCCTCAGGTGATGGTAGGGAATAATATAGGTTCTGTAGATGCCAATTGTCCTCTGATCCATTGCTCCTCAGCATAAGCCGAGTAAATAATCATAGGTTATTCAATCATAAGACCATCATACCCTAGCAATTGTGCCCTCTCTCCACACTACAGTGGGAAACCTGCTGGTTTGCTAGTTCCTCAATTAGCAACACCAAAACCAATTACACAATTCCTACCACCACCTTGTCTATGGTCATCTAACTCGCCAATAGACCAGTAATCAAACATGGGATCTTCCTGGGCACTGTGGCTCAGAACCACACGTGGACAGTATAAATTTGATAAATAAAGGAAATAGCAATACACGGGCTAAATAAAGTAGCAGCAGTGTGGTAACTTGTGCAAAATTAAGACAGAAGAAGCAATGGATGTGGTTATAAATTGGCAACCCACGGGCCTTTACCATGTTTGTTGTTGACTTTGGTAAAAGTATCATCCAGTATTGCAGTGACTCAGTTGAAGCTTTCAAGAGGAGATTTTGGGCATAAAGTACTTCGATGATTAACTGCTTGATAGCCTCATGCCTCTTCTCCTGAGCTCTTTATAAGATGATGTCAAATATCAGTGGCAAAGACTTAGTACCAAATATACATTCAATTTAAAATAAATAACTATTTATCCCTCCTGTACTTAAGATGCTGGGTCTTAAGAACATAAGAAGTAGGAGCATGAGTGGACCATATAATCCCCGGAGCCTGCTCCGTCATTCAAAATCATCGTAGCTGATCTTTTCCTCACCTCAATTTTCCCGTCTGTTGCCCATATCCCTCAATTCTCTGAGAGATCAAAAATCTGTCTATTCCAGCCTTGAATATATTCAGCGATGGAGCATTCAGAGCCCTCTATGGTAGAGAATTTCAAAATTTACAACCCTCTGAGTGAAGAAATTTCTCCTCATCTCAGTCCTAAATGATTGACCCCTTACCCTAACGTTGTGCCCCCGTCCTCTAGATTCCCAGCCAGGGGAAACAATCTCTCAGTGACTACCCTGCCAAGCCCCTTTAGAATCTTGTGTGTTTCAATGAGATCACCTCTGCCAAGAGCGTATAGGCTTAATTTACTCAGCCTCTCATCATTGAACAACCCTCTCATCCCAGGAGCCAATCTAGTGATCCTTCACTGTACTGCCTCCAATGCAAGTTGCCGACTGTCCCTCAATTCAAAGTTGGCGTCTACTCAGGTCACTAGTTTCTGCCACGGGTCTTCGTATGACTCAACATGCCAGTTCTCGACCCACAGATCTTTGGGCACATGGGGGCAGGACATCCCATGAGGTAGTGGGATCTGGAGTGCAGGATTTTCTTCCTTTTCTTTCCTTCTTTGCCGCCGCTCTGCCTCATCATCGTTTGGACACAAAACATAATGCAGCTTGATGGACAAGTTGTCGCCAGTTTAAACGATTGGTAGCAAGCTCCTCCCAGTCATTAATGTCAATGCTGCCATGCTTCAAGGAAAGATTCAGAGTGTCTTTGAAGTGTTTTCTTCGACCTTCCCTGGAACACCGGCCATGTGAGAGCTGAGAAAACAAGACCTGGCATGGGGGACAGTTTTCGGCCATCCGGACGCAGTGTCCAGTCCATTGAAGTTGATTTTGCAGCAGTTTTGCCTGAATGCTTATGGAGCTGGCTTCAAGAGGGAGACAAGCATTTGTTCGATGGTCCTCCCATTGAATCAAGGCGATGCAGCAGAGGCATTGCTGGTGAAATTTCTCTAACACTCTTATGTGTCGCTGATACACATTCCAGGTCTCACTGCAGTGCAGGATTGTGGTGACAACAACTGCTCTGTTAACTAGGACTTTTGTTGACTTGTTGACCTTGTTGTCAAACACTCGCTGCCGTAGTTTGTAGAAGGTTGAGCTGGATCGGCTGATCCAGTGTTGGATCTCCATATCAGTGGTAGCCTTTTGGGAGGAGTGGCTTCCACTGTGTGGGAAATGCTCACCATATTCCAGAGTCTCTCCTTCCTCATATATAGGAGATGGAAGATTTGGCTGTCTGGGTGTGGGTTGATATATGAGTTTTGTTTTGGCAACATTCAAGGACAAGCCAAATCTCTTGTCTGCGGAATCGAAGAGATTGAGAGTGGCTTGAAAATCTGGTGCAGAGTGGGCAACAACACTGCAGTCATCCGCAAACTGTAGATCATGTATGTCTTTGGTGGTCAGTTTAATTTTGGCAAGGAGGCAACTAAGGTTAAAGAGTTTTCCATCTAGGCAGTATTTAATACCCACACCAGAGGGCAGCTGATCTTTCATGAGGTGAATAGCCACTGTCATTTAGATTGAAAGTAGTATGAAGACTATCACACAGCCGTGCTTGACCCCGATCCGGATTTTGAAGGTGGCTGTTTCAGATCTCCCACTCAAGACAGTTGCAGCCCTATCATTGTGGAGCAATCAAAGGATTGTGATGAAGTTTCTTCGACATCAAAATCTTTGGAGCACAGTACACAGAGCCTCGCAATTTACTGAGTCAAACGCTTTGGTCAGGTCAATGAATGCAAGGAAGAGTTCTGGTGTTGTTCTCAGGTTCCTCTGGAAGGTCTAAAGCCATACTGTGTATCTGGGAGGACTTCCTCAGTCACAAGACATCGGCGATTCAGCAGCATGTGTGTGAGGATTTTCCCTGCTATGGACAAGGGGGAAATACCTCAATAGTTTTTCCAGCATGATTTATCTCCCTTCTTGAAGATAGGTACAATTTTTGCATTCCTGAAGTCAGGGGTGGGGGGAGGGGTGCTGGCAGTGTGGGAGGGGGGGGGAGATGGGAGGCGGGGAGAGTTCCTTTTCCTCCCAAATCTGCAGGATCAGTGCATGGAATCTTGGTGTGAGCAAAAGACCAGCAGCTTTGACAACCTCAGCTGGAATACCATCGGAGCTGCAGGTTTCTTGTTTCTCATCCATTTGATTGCTTGTTGCAGCTCTCCCATCGATGATAGTTCACCCATGGATTCTACCACAGGATACTGGGGGATTGCCTGGAGAGTATCAGCTGCCACTGTGAATTCACAGTTGAGGAGTTGTTGAAAATGTTCTTTCCAGCATTGATAGATGGCAGGAACCAATCTGGTGAACCTTTGTTGTACCACCTCCAATGCAAGTATATCCTCCCTTAAGCTCCTTGCTTAAGATACAGCTTCACAGGCCTCAGCACTCTTCCCATAGTTTTCCCAAGTGGGCTCTCCTTGTGTGTGAATCCTAACACTGGGTGCTAATAAACTATTGAGAGAATCACAGCCAAGTCTGACTCTATCCACAGACATCAACACAAACTTTCTAGCAAGTGATATTAGATATTAATCTGGATTTTCTTTTCCTGCTCCTTTTCCCTAGACACCGAGGCTAATCACAGTGCTCAGCTATAATCACAAAGTGCAGCACGGACCAAGGATTAATCCAAGGACATTCTGGACTCTATGATTTGGTTGTATAGCTGATGGTGCATTTACCCACTAGGTTACTGAGGTAGTGGGTTCCAGCTCTGAGTCAGAAGATGATGGAATCAAGCTCCACTGGTTTGTTGGCAGTGCCATCCTTCAAAAGAGTTATCAATTGAGGTCCTGTCTGGCTGTTCAGGTGAAGGTTAAGCATGGGTTATTTGAAAAAAATGGAGATCTCTGCCAATGTCCGGGCCAATATTCCTCCCTCAACAAATAATTAGTCATTGTTTGTTGGATCTTGATGTTTCCCAAAGAGTTGTTGTGTTTACCTATATAAAATAGAGTAATTGCACTTATCTAATGCATTGCATGCCAAGTACTTTGTGACATACCTGAGAGATTTGTTAAGACACTGTATAAATGCAAGTCTTACTCTATTTTAGTATTAAATTATTAAGGTGTTCTCTCGATCAGTTATTTTTGTGTTGAAACCAACAGGCATCTTTATATAGCTACCTGACTATATTTTTTCCCTGCTGTGACTTTCATCTCAAAGTTTTCTCCAATGACTTGGTGCGGAAGTCATAGTTGATTGTGAGAGACAGGAAGAGAGGAAACGAGTGCAATAAAGGAGAAAATTAACATGATCCTTATTGTCAAGGTAACAAACCCAAACAAAGAGTGTAAGCCATTCACCTATCTCTTCCAATTTATAGTTAGTCATTGAACAGCCTGTTCCTAACAGACACAATTAATCTTTCATCCACATCTTCTAATTTATAGCTGGTTACTGGACATCCTGTTCCCTGACGAAAAATTGTATTCAATCAGCCATTAACAGTGAAGAAGACATGAGACTTGGTAGGATTTAGATTCAAATCCAACTCAGACTGATGGGATGAAGGATTTCTCTATCTGTTTGCTGTCTGAAGCTGATACAAAATGATGCTGGGCAGTCTCCTCTAAGCTGCACAGTAAAACAACTGAAACATTTGTTATCAATTTACACATAGTTGGAATTCTCTACTCTGAAAGGCTATGGATGCTCAATCGATGAGTATATTCAAGACAGAGATGAATAGATTTTTGAGCACTAAGGGAATCAAGGGATATGGGGATAGGGTGGTAAAGTGGAGTTGATGTACAACTTCAGCCATGTTCCTAATGAATGGCGGAGCAGTTTTAATTCATCGAATAGCGTACTCCTGCTCCATTTCTTATGTTCTTCTGTTTAAACTATGATTTCACTACAGTTAATATCAGGGAAAACCTTTCTCAAGAGAGCTTGAAAGGCTGGCCAGTTTGGAAAATGTAAATGTTCATGCTGCTGAGGATCACAAAGTAGATACTGATGAAGAAGGGCCAAATGCCAAATGCAGATCATTCCTCCTGAAAGGCCCCACAGTCCTTCCATCGCAGCATCCATTGCTTCTTAAATGATTCCAAGGTTTTTGCCTCCACCACCCTACCCAGAAGTCTATTCCTTGTGATGATCAATTGTTGCATGAAGGAGCCTCTTCTCAAATAAAGTCCTGAATTTACCTTTTGTTCTGTGTCCCTTGTCCCAACGTCATGATTTAACTTCAGGTTCACATTGTATGCTACATAACATCATACAAACCTCGACAAGGACTCCTCTTGGTTGCCTCTTTTCAAGGCTACTGAGGCCAACTTTCTCCATTTTTTCTTCAATGATTCTAGGAATCAGGCTCCTGGCTTTTCTCTACAGTTAGAGTGTACTCTGATGTTTGCAGTTGTGAGTATACCCGAAGTCGGCTTTTTTGATGTTGACACCAGGTGCCTAGAATGGGGAAGAACCAACGCTGACATCCCTCATTTCATAGCACACACAAAAGATCAGCAAAAGCTGTAAATTTCACCAGTGGAGAAGTAATTGCAGAAAAACTATGATAGTCATTTTCCCCCTCCCTTTCAGCGATAGAGGAAATATAACCAAGAACAGGTAAGTTAATTCTCAGCTTCACTCCCTTCTCTATCAATGCCACCAAGCTCGTGCTGTCTCTCTGTCAGCCAATGTAGAAAAAGGCTGTAGGAAGAGTTTATATCCAAACAGTCTGTACTGCTAGAGCAGTAAGTTGAATGGACCAATTTCTTATTCTGAAGGAAAAAAAAACAAATCACTGCAGATGCTGAAAATCTGAAACAGAAACAGTAAATGGTGGAGACACTCAGCAGTTCAGGCTTTTGCTGAAGAATAAGATTAGTTGACACAACTATGATGCCATGTTTTGGTCCACTCTGATAGTATAGGACCAGACGGAAGCTGACATTACCTCTGCTGCTCTTGCTAAAATATGCCAATCGAGGGATATAACTGTTGCTAAGTGACTTATCAGTAGCTACGGATGATTTTCAAAATTAGTAAAATGGTTCACATAATGGATTGAAGGTCTCTTCTGTCTGCTGCCTGTACTGGTTCTTTCTGCAATGAGTTTGGGAAGTGTCAATCCTGTTTTAAGTGGCCAGTAGTCTACCGTGCAAAACTAGCTTCAATTCGGCTCTAATTGTCAGTCTCACGAAAGGAGGCCACAGGATGGTTGGTGTATGTAATGGAAAAATATGTCATATGGTGAGAGATTCTCTTCTGTTGGGTCTGGGTATGTTGAAATTGAGTCTTCTTTGGCCTCCTTGTCTCAAGAGACAATGGGTAAGTGCCTAGAGGTGGTCAGTGGTTTGTGGAGCAGCGCCTGGAGTGGCTATAAAGGCCAATTCTAGCGTGACAGACTCTTCCACAGGCGCTGCAGATAAAATTGGTTGTCGGGGCTGTTACACAGTCGGCTCTCTCCTTGCACTTTTTTCCTGCCAACTGCTAAGTCTCTTCGACTCGCCATGCTTTAGCCCCGCCTTTATGGCTGTCCGCCAGCTCTGGTGATCGCTGGCAACTGACTCCCACGACTTGTGGTCAATGTCACAGGACTTCATGTCGCGTTTGCAGACGTCTTTAAAGTGGAGACATGGACAGCCGGTGGGTCTGATACCACTGACGAGCTCGCTGTACAATGCGTCCTTGGGGATCCTGCCATCTTCCATGCGGCTCACATGGCCAAGCCATCTCAAATGCTGCTGGCTCAGTAGGGTGTATATGCTGGGGATGTTGGCCGCCTCAAGGACTTCTGTGTTGGAGATACGGTCCTGCCACCTGATGCCAAGGATTCTCCGGAGGCAGCAAAGATGGAATGAGTTGAGACGTCGCTCTTGGCTGGCATATGTTGTCCAGGCCTCGCTGCCGTAGAGCAAGGTACTGAGGACACAGGCCTGATACACTTGGACTTTTGTGTTCCGTGTCAGTGCGCCATTTTCCCACACCCTCTTGGCCAGTCTGGACATAGCAGCGGACGCCTTTCCCATGCGCTTGTTGATTTCTGCATCGAGAGACAGGTTACTAATGATAGTTGAGCCTAGGTAGGTGAACTCTTGAACCACTTCCAGAGCGTGGTCGCCGATATTGATGGATGGAGCATTTCTGACGTCCTGTCCCATGATGTTCATTTTCTTGAGGCTGATGGTTAGGTCAAATTTATTGCAGGCAGCCGCAAACCTGTCGAATGTCTGCAGACATTCTTCAGTGTGAGATGTTAATGCAGCATCGTCAGCAAAGAGGAGTTCCCTGATGAGGACTTTCCGTACTTTGGTCTTCGCTGTAAGGCAGGAAAGGTTGAACAACCTGCCATCTGATCTTGTGTGGAAGAAAATTCCTTCTTCTGAAGATTTGAACGCATGTGAGAGCAGCAGGGAGAAGAAGATCCCAAACAGTGTAGGTGCGAGAACACAGCCCTGTTTCACGCCACTCAGGATAGGAAAGGGGTCAGATGAGGCACCGCTGTGCTGAATTGTGCCTTTCATATTGTCATGGAATGAGGTGATGATACTTAGTAGCTTTGCTGGACATCCGATCTTTGCTAATACTCTGAAGAGACCACGTCTGCTGATGAGGTCAAAGGCTTTGGTGAGATCTATGAAAGCAACGTAGAGGGTTCCGAAGAAGGGTCACTGACCCGAAACGTTAACTCTGCTTCTCTTTCCACAGATGCTGCCAGACCTGCTGAGTGAATCCAGCATTTCTTGTCTTTGTTTGTGGTAGAGGGGCATCTGTTGTTCACGGCATTTCTCCTGTAGCTGGCGAAGGGAGAACAGCATGTCAATGGTGGATCTCTCTGCTCGAAAGCCGCACTCTGCCTCAGAGTAGACACACTCAGCCAGCTTCTGGAGTCTGTTTAAAATGACTCGAGCAAAGACTTTCCCCACTATGTGGGGAAACAACACGGTAGTTGTTGCAGTCACCACGGTCTCCCATGTTCTTATAGAGGGTGATGATATTGGCATCGCGCATGTCCTGTGATACTGCTCCCTCATCCCAGCACAGGCAAAGCAGTTCATGGAGTGCTGAGAGTATAGCAGGCTTGGCACTCTTGATTATTTCAGGGGTAATGCCGCCCTTCCCAGGGGCTTTTCCACTGGCTAGAAAATCAATGGCATTACTGAGTTCCGATTTTGTTGGCTGTTCGTCCAGCTCATCCAAGACTGGCAGAGACTGGACTGCATTGAGGGCGATATCAGTGACAACATTTTCCCTGGAGTACAGTTCTAGGTAGTGCTCCACCCAGCGGTCCATTTGCTTGCGTTGGTCAGTGATCGTTTCCCCTGATTTAGACTTGAGGGGGGCGATCTTCTTGATGGTTGGCCCAAAAGATCTCTTAATGCCATCTTACATTCCTCTGATGTTTCCGGTGTTGGAGGCCAGCTGACTATGACTGCATAGGTGCTGCCAGTAGTCATTTGCACAGCGCCTGGCTGTTCTTTGTGC
Source organism: Heterodontus francisci (assembly GCF_036365525.1). NCBI lineage: Eukaryota > Metazoa > Chordata > Chondrichthyes > Heterodontiformes > Heterodontidae > Heterodontus > Heterodontus francisci. The sequence continues at coordinate 12,506,339 of NC_090399.1, forward strand.
AGCGCTTCTGGTTACTTTAAGTGCTACGGATGTTAACTCACTGGGGGCTTTCTTGTAGTTCAACAGTGCAGTGCGCTTAACGGCTATGACAGTTTCCAGCTCTTCAAAGTGAGATTAGAATCAGTCTGCATTTTGCTTCTCACGTTTGCCAAAGGTGGTCATTTCTGAGTCAAGGATGGCATCTCTGATGTGGGCCCACTTGGTCTCTGCATCCCCTGCAGGAGTGTTTTGAAGGGCTTTTCCAAAGTGAATTTAGAAACTTATGTCACAGCTGTGAATAAGAAATTCTGTTAGTGTTGATGCGCGGGCGGCCCTTCTGCTTGGAGTCATGTAGCTTCTTTGGTTTGAGTCTGACTTTGCTGCACACCAGGGAGTGGTCGGTGTCGCAGTCCGCACTGTGGAAGCTGCGTGTGATTTGGACACTGTTTATAGAGGCTTGCTTTGTGACGATGAGGTCCAGCTGGTTCCAAAGATGTGACCTTGGGTGCCTCCAAGAAACCTGGTGACAGGGTTTCGTATGAAAGAACGAGTTGGTGATGCAGAGGTTGTGATAGGTACACAACTCCAGCAGTCTTTGTCCATTCCCATTCATCCTACCAATGCCATAGCGCCCAAGACAGGGGGGCCATGAGTCATGGTCGGCCCCAACCCTGGCGTTAAAGTCCCCAGCAGGAACAAATGTTTGGTATTAGGAATGCTACTAATGATATTATGGAGTTCCTCATAGAACTGGTCTTTAATTCAGTTTGGGATCAGAGTGATGGATTATAGATGCTGAGTAGGTGTACTGGACCAGAGGCGGTGAGCAGTCGTACGGTCAGTATGAATTCCGAGCCATTTGAAGGTGGCTCTATCATGCTGAGCAAAGAGTTTCTGATGGCGAAGCCCACTCCATGCTGTCTTGGTTCTTCAGGATCCCTACCCTGCAAGTAGAAGGGGTAGTCTTGCTCTCTTAGAGATCCACTCACAGGGAGGCGTGTCTCCTGAAGTGCTGCAATGTCCACATTGAGTCTACTGAGCTCATTGTTAATGATGGCGGTCTTCCGAGAGTCGTTGATTTATGTAAGGTCTTCCGATAGGCCAGGACACATAGTTCTGACGTTCCAGCTTGCAAAACAAAGGGCTGGTACCTTCTTTCCTTTTCTTGTCGTGCTGTTTGGTGCGGTGTTACTGTCCACTTGTCAGGCAATGACCCTGAGTTCCAAACACCCATTGAAGCGGGTGGACTGTGGCAGGACAGAACCTTTCTGACCGGGGGGCTGCCCAGTTTGAGGTGGCGGTAGCTGTCCAGTGCGATGCGATGACCTCTCCCACCGACAAAGGCAACCCATGGCGCCCAATCTGTATGCCAATTGAGCTGGACCTATAACCTGTAACTGCTGCCTTCTATGTTGTTTTGGTTGCTGTGAGGCAACTATGGAGTGACCTCTCCATGGCGCATGCCTGGGCGGAATGTGTGGAGGTTGTGAGTTGCCCAAGCGTCAAAAACCCCCTCTCGGCCTTCCTAGTGGGGTCCAAACGAGTGCAGAGCACGATGTTTGCACCGGTATGGCTGCAGGAACTGCCGGACACATGCCAAAGGTGACACATGACCGCCTTAGGGGTTCCTAAGAAATTGAACAGAGAAAGCTTTACTCTGCAGCTGACTACTATCTCTGACCTTAGGGTGCTTGATGTATATACATGGGTTGGGTGGGGAGTGGTGATGAGGGAAGTGTTCCAGCATTCCAACCAAGCCTGTTTGTGAAGAAGACACTGAGACTAGGATGCTTTGGTGAAGATTGTTTATTGCTTGCCACAAAGCTTACATCTGCTCTCAAAACAACACCCCCAGCTCGTGCTGGCTGGCTCTTCTTTATATATACAGACTTGAATGCAATTAACTAATTAACACCCAACAGTTGTTCACCCTATTATCTTGAACTACCAGGTATTTATCATCCGTTAAAAGATTTTCAGACCCTAACAGGAAGACCTGAATTAGAAGAACAGGTTTGGACATAGTTGATTAAATGATATATAAGATACCATGGAATCATTTTCACCTTCAGTGCCTGGGTAATGGAGCACCTTGTCGACCCGTTGTAGAATCTGTCTGATTTTCATCCCATTGATTTCAACGAAAATAAAAACCGGGCTGGTTATATAAGGGGCAGGTCATCCGCTCCACCAGTTTACACCAACTGGCCAACACCAAGGGTATACACATACCCACCTGCCCCCCAGCACAGTGTTCCAATGGGTGAAGGGGGGCTGGTCTACACCCTTAGCACCAATCTGTTCACCTTCACCCATCCCCAAACATGTTGCGACACCCATCCTGCAATGCCAGCAGCTACAGCGAGAGAAGAAATGGGAGTTATAGTTAAGATTTAGAGATGCTATAGTCAGTATTAAGCTGAATTTCGTATTCTGTCTGCTTATCTTATCATAGTTTCAATACATTTTTCCATTATGACCAGCATTGTAACATACTCATGCCTTTCACTCTGCTGTTCCACTGAATAACCAACATATTACATTTACCAGCAGATTGCCCCCTAGCTAAAGTTGCAATTGCAATTCTTTGTGGCTATGACCATTTTGCACTGTCCCTTCTCAACCTCCTCTGCAGTCTTTGACCTGCATTAAAATGGCAGACAATTATCTGTTCATTTCAACAATAGTCACTTCTAGGCTAAAGGTGGCTTGCACCCACAACTCAAAGACTTAAGCTTCAAGCACAACAACAACTTGTATTTGTATAGTGCCTTTATTGTTGTAAAATGTGCAAAGGCACTTCACAGGAGTGATTATCAAACAACATTTGACACCAAATCACATATGGAGTTATCAGGCGATCAAAAGTTTGGTCAAAGAGATAGGTTTAAAGGAGGCAAGTGATGTAGAGAGGCGGAGAGGTTTAGGGAGTTTGTTTCTGAAGGCACGGAAGACAATGATGGAGCAATTAAAACCAAGGATGCTCAAGAGGCCAAAATTGGAGGAGCACAGATATCTTGGAGGGTTGTCAGGCTGCAAGAAAATACAGAGCTATGGAGGCGGGAAGCTGTTGAGGGATTTCAGGACCACCTAATAAACAGAAGACAGCTAGCAACAATACTGTATAAAATATCGAATCATATACCATTTCTAGAAGCACTGACAATTGGGTTAATATCTTTGGGTCCTATATCAGGGGGCATAGAATTAAGGTAAGGGGCAGGAGGTTTAGAGGGGAGTTGAGGAAAAACCTTTTCACCCAGAGGGTGGTTGGAATCTGGAACACACTGCTTGAAGAGGTGGTAGAGGCAGGAACCCTCACAACATTTAAGTAGTATTTAGATGAGCACTTGAAATGCCATAGCATACAAGGCTACGGGCCAAGGGCTGGAAAATGGGATTAGAATAGATGGGTGCTTGATGGCTGGCACAGACACGATGGGCCGAAGGGCCTGTTTCTGTGCTGTATGACTCTGACTCTGACTCTGTATGCTCCTTACTCAAGTTTTGAAAACGTACATATAAGATAATATAAAAGACATTCATTAGATGACACTGTTTATCTTTTTTCCACTCTGGAGGTGGTTGGCAAGATTCATTGCGGCTTTTTCTCCATCGGTGCCAGACATAGAACATATAATTCAACTATCCAAAAGCAAAGAGGAAACACCACAGCAAACACTCATTAATCTCAGGATAATGCGGTTAGATCATTATTGAAGTAGAAGGTTGACATCTTCCATCTAGCTCCCTTTATTTATTTCCAAAGTGGATCGATATTTAGTTTAATGTGTGTCAGTTCAGCTTGGTTGGTAACACTTACAACTCTAGGTCAGAGGTCATAACTTCAAGCACCACGTCGTGACCTGAGTATATAATCTAAACTGACACTTCAGTGCAGTACTGAGTGAGTGTTGCATGGTCAGATGTGTTGCCCTACATGTGTAACATTAGATTATGCAGGCAGATGTTAAAGATCCCATAGCACCATTGGAAGAAAAGAGGTATGTTCTCCCATTGCCCTGGGCACCATTCTTCCATTGACCAACAACAGATGAGCTCAGTACTCATTTCATTTCTGCTTGACTGCTTTTTTTGCCTTTATAACGGCCATTGCCCTCTAGAAATGCTGAATTGTGTGAAGTGCTTTGAGATGTTTTGACATGATAAGGGTGCTTTCAGAATGTAAGTATTTATTTATTTTACTTGTTATGTTATGCTTGCTTGCTATTTAAATATGCTGCACTGGAGCATACGAGTATAAAATTAATCAGCCACTGATAGGGCTAAACAAAGAGATGATTATATGATATAAATAGCCAGCCCAAGCAGTCATTGTTTTTTAAAGAACAAGAGCCAGACAAATATCACAACATAGGAATGTTCAGATCGGAAATGACCAGTGATTGGGAATAGTGTCAAGGGTTGTGAAGACAAATACTGTCAAAGGTGAATAAATGCAGTGTGAAGCAAGATGGTTGCTGACTGCATAGAAATGTCTGGATTGAAGGTTCAGAGTTATTCTGGAGTTTTGCTTGATATGCCGTCAGGTTGCAAAAGAGAGAAAGATTATGGGACCTTTTCTCAGGAGATTAAAGCTCGCTGTTCTTTCCAGAAGGAACAGTCGGTGAAAGATAGAGCTGGACCCAATCTTTACATACTTTTATACTTAAGTTGAGTTACGCATTACAAGCATACACCTCCTAACCCCAGCAAACACAGTTTCAGTCTGTGCCTATTTATAGTGATTCGAGTGAATCATAGCCATACAGTCACTTATGGCACAGAAGGAGGCCGTTCGGCCCATCGAGTCCATGCAGCTCTCCATTGAGCTATCCAGTCAGTCCCTCGCCCCCGTTCGATCCCCATAGCCCTGCAAGTTTATTTCCTTCAAGTAGCCATTCAATTTCCTTCTGAGGTCATTGGTTGTCTCTGCTTCCACCATCTTTGTAGGCAGTGAGTTGTAGGTCATTACCACCTGCTGCGTAATAAAGGTCTTCCTCATATTCTCCTGCATCTCCTGTCCAAAACCTTCAATCTGTGTTCCCTAGTCCTTGCACCATTACTTAATGGGAACAGTTTTTCCTTGTCTAACTTATCTAAGCCTGTCATAATCTTGCACATCTCTATTAAATCTCCCTTCAATCTCCTTCGCGCCAAGGAGAGCAACCCCAGCTTTTCCAACCTAACCTCATAACTAAAATCCCCCATCCCTGGTAAATCTCCTCTGCACCTTCTCAAGGACTTTCAGATCCTTCCTAAAATGTGATGACAAGAACTAGACGCAATACTTCAGTTGAGGCCTAACAAGCGCTTTATAAATGTTCAGCATAACTTCCCTGCTTTTGTAGTCAATACCTCTATTTATGAAGCTCAAGATCCCATATGCTTTACTAACCACTCTCTCAATATGTCCTGCCTTCTTCAAGATCATGCACCCCAGATCCCTCTGCTCCTCTTTATAACAGTACCATTAAGTATATATTACCTCTCCCTATTCCTTCTGCCAAAATGCATCACCTCAGACTTGCCTGTATTAAATTCCATCTTCCACCTGTCTACCCATTCTGCGAGCCTATCTATGTCCTGTTACAGATGGTTCATATCATCCTCACTGTTTGTCACATCTCCAAGTTTGGTGTCATTGGCAAATTTTGAGATTCTACTCTATAATTCCAAAATCCAAATCATTTATATTTGGCAAAAACATAGTTGTCACAGCACTGACCCTTGATCTACCATCTTCCAGTCTGAAAAACAACCATTTTCTACAACTCGCTGTTTTCTTTCCTTAAGCCAATTTCTTTTTATCTAATTCGACATCGCCCTCCTGTTGCATGAGTCTCAATTTTGTTAACCAGCCTTTTATGTGGTACCTTATCAAACGCTTTCTTAAAATCCATATCAACAACATCCACTGCATTCCCTTCATGAACTTTCTCTGTCACGTCATCAAAAAATTCAATCAGATTAGTTAAGCATGATCTGCTTTTTACAAATTCATGTTGGCTATCCTTAATTAACTTGAACCTCACCGAGTGTCTGTTGATTTTCTACCCCTGATTATTGTTTGTAAAAGCTTATCCACCACTGATGTTAAATTAACTGGCCTGTAGTGGCTAGGACTGTCCTTACATATTTTGAATAAGGGTGTCACATTTGCCACTCTTCAATCCTCTGGCACCTCCTTCCTACCCAGGGAAGATGGAAAGATTATGGCAAACCCTTCCACTGTCGCCATTCACACTTCCTTTAGCAACCTGAGATGCAAGCCATCTGGACCAGGTGACTTATATACCCTAAGCATTGCCAGCCTTTTAGTACCTCCCCTCCTCTCAATTTTTATCCTATCCATTGACTCTACTCTCTCTGCTTCTACCAATATTTTGTCAGATGCTACTTCCTTAGTGAACACTAATGCAAAGTACTCATTAAGTTTATCAGCCTTGCCCTGCGCCTCGAAGTATCCATTACTCTCTTTGTCCCTAATAGGCTGCACTCCACATCTTACTACCCACTTACTATTTACATGCTGGTAGAAGATTTTTGAGTTCTCTTTTATGTTGACTGCCATTCTGTTCTCATTTCTCCCTTTGCCAGTCTTAACTTCCTCTTCACCTCCGCTCTCAACTTATTGTGTATGGCCTGATTCTCACTTGAAGAATTCACCTGAAATGCATCATACACGCTCTTTTTTTGTTTCATCGTAATCTCGATCTCCCTCGTCGTCCAAGTAACCCTGTTTTTGGTTCCCTTACCTTTCACGCTTGCTGGGGTTCAGTGATGCATCCCTGCAGGTTCTCCAGGCTGTCAGGGAAAGGCAGGAGGTCCTCTTCCCGGCAGATGGAGTCAGAAGACCCTCCCGCCTGACCAAGGTGGCCTGGATGGCAGTAGCAGAGGAGGTCTCAAACTGTGGGGTGACACGCAGAACCTGCGTACAGTGTCGGAAACCTATCAATGACTTGCTCAGATCAGCGAGGGTAAGTGGTGAAGCTGTTCCATTGTTTTCCTCCCTGGCTTCGTAACTTTAAGACAGAGGGTAGACAAGGCATGCCGTGGAATGTGTGAGCAGCCTTAGTGCCATACAGGAAAAGATTGTGCGCCAAGATGCTGATTGACATCGTTTATGTGCTCGGATGTGTTGTGTGAAAGCTGTGCCAGAATGAGTGATGTCAATGTATGTATGCAATGGTTGTGATGCATCTTTTGACATTCAATCTGCACTGGCTCCTGCAGGATAAATGCAGCCACAAGCAGCACGAGCATGCTAAAACAGGTGGAGGTGTCCCTGATATCTGGGTGCTGACACCAGCTGAGGAGGCGGTATCAGAAATTCCAAGAGAGGAAGGAGGCAGGGCGATTGCAGATGGCGAGGCGTGATTCTCAAGACATAAGGACGAAGTGTCATCTCCACTCTTGCAGTCATATGTGCATAGCAAAGGAAAGTGTGTGAACTCATGTGCAACTGATGCTTAAAGTGCCTCTGTTTGTGCGTCCACTGCAGTTGCCCGCACTCGAGTCACAGAACGTCGTGAGACGCAAGACTCCTCCTGTGGGGAGGAAGGTGAAGCCAACGCCCCAGAGGATGCACCGTCACCTGCCTCTTCTTCCACCTCCGCCAGCGCAGATATATCCACACGGTCCACAGTGGGGGGTTAAGATTAGAATCTGGGTCACAGACACGTCTCAGCAGCCGAGGGACCATGTGCCAGCCTTACAATTGGAGGACTTCTGGGGACTAGGCCCTTGTTCAGCCCCAGGTTCATGATGATCCTCTGTTGCTGGATGTGCAGCAAAGCCTTATGGAAAATATGTCTCATGCGTGGCTTTGCGTGTGCCATGGAGAAGTCCATGCAGGCTATGAAGTCTGCCGTGCCCCAGGCATTTGAGTGTATGGATTCCTGAATTGAGAGTTTGGCGAGCATGTGGCACTGGGAATAATCCAGAGATTACTACCTTCAATGTCCTAGTGTTAACTTCCTGCCTAGCTCATGAATATCTGACCATAGGACCTCAATACTATGTCATTGGTATCAGCGTGTACCACAATATCTGCCTCACTCCCTTTGCCCTGCAGAATCTCCTGCACCTTCTCCATGATATCCTTTATCCTGGCACCAGGGAGGCAACACACCATGCGGGACTCATGGTGATGGTTACAGAAATGCCTATTTTTCCCCCTGACTATGGAGTCACCGATAACAACTGCATTTCTGCACTTTGCTGCTCCCCCCTGTACAGTCCCAAGCCCATTGATGCCAAGGTTTGGACTGCACTTCTTCAAGGTGTCGTCACTGCCACCCGTTTCCAAAACTGAGTACCAGTTTGAGGGTGGCACACACTCTGGAGACTCCTGCATTTCCTGCCTCTTCCTACTCTTCCAAAATGTCACCCATCTACTATCCTGAACTCCTACTGCCTGTGAGGTGACCACCTCCTGGAATGTACAATCCAGGAAACTCTCCTGCTCCCTGATACTCAGTTAATGCCTATCACCTGTATAAAATTAATATAATTAACCAAAGCTGAGGAATTAATGGTGATCTTTTAAAAAATATTTGTGGATAACACTACCAAGGCCACATTTATTACCCATCCCTATTTTCCCTGAGAAGGCAGTGGGCCTTCTTTTTGAATCAATGCAGCCCTTGTGGTATTGGTGCCTGGCATCTGATTATCATGCTTTGTGGTGTTTCTTTGCAAAACTGGGGTTTTTCTGGACCACTTCAAAGAGGAAGTGTCACCATGCTGTTGGGACTAAGAGTCATGGGCCCGATTGAGTAGGAGTGGCAGGTTCCCATCCTTGAAGAACATCAGTCAACCAATTGGGTTTTTATGACAATCAGGCAGCTATCATGAGCATTGAATAGATGCATTGAATTTCAGTATCACAACCTGCCATGGTGGGATTTAAGCCTCTGGGTTCCTAGTCCAATACTATAAACACTGTACGATCATACTTTTTGGCATGAGTGGACAAACACATGACATAGTTGCATGTGTCATGAAAACCACACCTGCCAAAGTGAGACATGTTGGTTTTTGTCATATGGAACATTAATTTTGAACTGTTTCAGGACTGAAAAAAAAATGGCTTGGCTTAAAAGACCACTGAAACATGGCTGCACATTTTACATTCTAAAAGACAGTTGAGAAAAAAGAGACAATAGGAACTGCTCACTAATTCAATTAACAAACATTGGTCTGGGCCACTGTGATCCACATCTTGGCAGTGTAAGAGATAGCAACACCCTCCCCGCTAACCCCCCCCCCCCCCCCCCCCACCCCCCACCACCACCACCACCACCACTGAGAGCTTTGAAATCCACAGTCTGCAGGAGAGGTAATTCCAAATAAGGTGTTAGTCACATGACTAACCTGCTGGTCAACTTGGAGTTTTGAATTGTGCTCAGAGAGCAGTTTGGAGAGATTGCAATTTGAAGACAACTGAGAAAGAAGGTCTCTCTCTCTCTCTGTCTCTCTCTCATGACATTCCAGGGATCCACGGAAGCCACTCAAACCTCAAGAGAGAAGACTCCAGCAGCTAAACAAGTTTGAAAGTGTGCACTGGGCCCCAACGAGAACTGCAAGACAACTGCAACCAAAGACTTTACATCAAACCCAAAAGTCAGTACTTGAACTCCAGTTATTACTTTAAGCCTTTCCCCTTCTTTCTCCTCCTCTGTCTCTATTTGTGTGTATTAATCGTGTTTGCATGCTATTGTGGTCACGTCGCATATTTCTAGTAACCGCATTAGAGTTTTAAGGTTAATAAACTTACACCTTGTTTAAATCTAAAAAATACCTGTCTGGTTGATTTCTTTGCCATTATAATTAGAAAGCAGTGAACAAGGATTCACTGGGAGGAAGCTTAAAACATGGTGTTTTAAAAATTAAACCCTGTTACGGCCAAACCAGACAAAGGCTGAGAGGGGAGCCCTAGACTCCTGCCTCACCTGGTCATAACATGATATTTCTCTCTTTGTTATTTTGGTTCAGGCTTTAACTTATTTATTTTAAACAGGTTGACACCCTCACTAAAACAGGAAAGCAATATCATTTGGAAGAAAGAACTGTATTTCCACTACAAACCATATTCTTGAACCCTTCTCCCTACCTCCTCCATCCTCACCTCCAACAAGGGCGAGGAGCTCATGGACTTCTTTGTCACAAAGATTTAAAGCATTTGTTCAGCGGCCTCTGCCTCTTCCACCCCTTTCCATAACCCACAGGGCAAACTTTCTTTTGGGCCCTGCCCGGTTTATCTCACATGTACTGTCCCCCTTCTTTTCAAATCTGCCATCATCACCCCTCTCAAAAAAAAACACCCTTGACCCCTCTGTCCTTTCAAATTGCCAGCTCATCTCCAACCTCCCTTTCCTCTCCAAAGCACTTAAATGGGCTATCACCTCCCAAATCTGTGCTCACCTTTTCCAGAATTCATATTGGACTATCTCCAATCAGGTTTCCGCCACTTAACAATGTCACAAATGACATCCTATGTGATTATTGTTGTCACAGCGCCTTTCATGACCTCAGGATGTCGCAAAATGCTTTGCAGCCAACAAAGTACATTTGTTTGAAGAATGTTCGCTGTTGTGGTGTAACACAATGAACACATCAAGCACTGGTTCATATCAGGTAGTTTCTAGTCTTTGAGTAAAGTCTAGATGCAGCAGCTTCTAGATATTCTGTGAAATGTTCTTCTCAAGGTAGCTGCTTAACTTAATTCGTGTTCACAAAGTTACGTACAGAGGAGGGAACCCATCCAGTCTACCAGAGTCTTTCGCTGAAAGCTACTGTCGCTTCCCACAGAACGGCATCTAAGGCCTGGATTTTAAATCAGCTGATCCGCCGAGTGTGGGTGGGTCAGAAAGTCGCGAGGAACTGGGAAGTCAGGGTTGCCCCGCATGTTGTGGAGTTTTAAGTCCACAGCGTGTGCCTGATGTCACTGATTGACAGGCTGGCTTCCAGTCTGGGGAACCAACGGGTGAAGGCCACAGGACCAGGTAGATCAATGCTGGAGAGGTGGAGGCTAATCCCGGGGTTGGGGGTGTGGGGGGCGGGGGTGGGTGCTAGATCTCGGAAAGCAGAAGGGATTCGATTTGGGGGGCTGTCAATCTCATAGAGGGTAAGGGAGTTTGATCTTGGATGGGTTTGGGTCAAGAATGTAATATTTAAGACTTTAACCCCGGCCCACCTGACCCAAACCCACCATTTTTGGGGGGTTAAAATTCACCCCTTAATGTTTTTCAATAGTTCAAAATTTTTACCAGAGTTAATGACAGTATTGTAATTACTGCAGTTTTCCTACTTATGCTTCAACAATTCTCTTCCCTGGCTGGCTTTGGTCAAATTATAAATATATTTTGTGGACTTGGCCTGATGCCCCCAAGAGAGTTTCTCTTCACTGGATGTGTTGTGATACTGTGCCAATAACAGTTGGTACTGAATTAGGGGAAGAAAGATGATCAGAGGCAAAAAAAAAGTCAGTGGAAACTAGTGCGAAACCATAATAAAGAGGCACAGCAAAACTTCAAGGGGCAGGGATTGAAAAGGTGGGGAGAAGAAAACAATGAAAAGCAAGGGAAGCAATCTTCACCGAACTCCCGAGGCAGCAAACCTACAGGATCAGTTTTACATCACTCCCAATATTGCTCCCCAAATGGAGAGTAAAATCAGTCAGGAGTATAAAACGAGTGTTGTCCTCAATTCCATGTGCTTCCCGACAACTGGGTTAGGTTAAAATTGCACCCAAACTCCGGGAAATATAAAATACTGGCTGATGTTGGAGAACAGAGATCATAAAGTGGGGGGGGGGGGAATGAAAAGTGGATTGTCATAGAATCATACAGTACAGAAGGAAACCATTTAGCTTAAATATTTTATATTTAGAGATACAGCACTGAAACAGGCCCTTCGGCCCAACGAGTCTGTGCTGACCAACAACCACCCATTTATACTAACCCTGCAGTAATCCCATATTCCCTACCACCTACCTACACTAGGGGCAATTTACAATGGCCAATTTACCTATCAACCTGCAAGTCCTTGGCTGTGGGAGGAAACTGGAGCACCCGGTGAAAACCCACATGGTCACAGGGAGAACTTGCAAATTCCGAACAGGCAGTACCCAGAATTGAACCCAGGTCCCTAGAGCTGTGAGGCTGCGGTGCTAGCCACTATGCCGAGTCTTCTAGTTACTCACTCTCCTGCTAGTGGAGACAGTTTCTTCTTTGCTCTATCAAAACCCCTCATAATTCTGAGCAGCTCTATCAATCCCACCCTTAACTTTCTCTGATCTAAGGAGAACGATTCCAGTTTCTCCAGTCTCTCCACATAACTGAAGTTCCCCATTCCCAGGGCTATTCTATCTCCTCCGCACAAACTCTAAGGCCTTAACATTCTTCCTAAAATTTGGTGCTCAGAATTGAACACAATATTCCAGCTAATATTTTGTAGCAAAACTTCACTGCTTTTGTACTCAATGCCTCTAATAATAAAGCCAAGGATCCCATATGCTATTTCGCTGGCTTCTTATCTTTTCCTGTCACCTTCCAAGATTTGTGTACACACCCCCCTAGGTCTCTCTATTTCTGCACCTCCTTTAAAATTGTACCATTTAGTTTTGTGACGATGAGTCAGGACAAGGCCCCCAATCAAAATATATGATTCTGATCGCAGTGGGAGCAAGGCACTGTCAATTCAGTCCAGTCACTCCACAGGTTGCATCATATATCTTTAAGCTTTCCAAATTAAAGAAAGCAGCAGCTGAATTGAAACAATTTAGTAACCCCCGAATAAGGCGAACCAAACCAGGTTTCCTTCGATATCAACAAATTAACTATTTATTTTTTTCAAAACTAAAATCTTAAACACCACTAAGATAAACCAATATCTAAAGACCTGATAACTTCTTATTTAAAAATCTAATTCCCACTTCGGGACTAACAGTAGTTTGGTTTTTAATTAGCTGCCTGAGAAAATAGAAAAAAACAATAAAATCTTTGCAGATTATGCTTCCGATGAACAGTCATCTAATTCAACACAGTCCAAGTTCACTTGCAGTCTTCCAAGGTCCGATGAGAAAAGGTTCCTTCCAGAGATAGGGGTTCAACAGTTCAGTCCGGCAGTTGTAGTATGAAACTCTTCTTTTTTCCAGCGATGCACACAGTAGGCCAATAATTTGTTATTTCTTTAAGGAATTAATTTGGCTTGAAGCTTTATAGAATTTTGAGAGAGAGTAATAAATCAGCTTATCTTCCTTCAGTTTAAGTTGTCTCTCAGAGAGCTCTCCTTGCTTCACTTGCTGGAAGAGCTTGTCAATTACGTGTCACTGCTAGCCAGTTTCAAAGTCAAAATGGATACATTGAAGTCCTGTTCTCCCTCACTGTATGGTTGTTGCCTGGCAACCAGAATGTACTTTGGCTTACAGTCTCCGGAGCTGGCTGTCTTAAAGATGTACTTATCTTTCACAGACTTAAAAGGTGCACCGCAATATTTCCTGAGGAGAAAAAAAAAACACAGGATTGTGACAGTTAATGTTGTTTCTCCTCACTCTTCCTCCAAAAATGTATCACTTCACACTTCTCTACATTAAATTACATCTGTCATGCGTCTTCCTGTTTCACCAATTTGCATATATCCTCCTGAAGTCTGTTACTATCTTCCTCATGGTTTACTAAATTTCCAAGTTTAGTTTCATTTGCAAATTTTGAAATTATGCCTATATACCCAAATGCAGTGGGCCTCAGTGTCCTCAGTACCTTGCTCTACGGCAGCGAGGCCTGGACAACGTATGCCAGCCAAGAGCGACGTCTCAATTCATTCCATCTTCGCTGCCTTCGGAGAATACTTGGCATCAGGTGGCAGGACTATATCTCCAACACAGAAGTCCTTGAAGCGGCCAACACCCCCAGCTTATACACACTACTGAGTCAGCGGCGCTTGAGATGGCTTGGCCATGTGAGCCGCATGGAAGATGGCAGGATCCCCAAAGACACATTGTACAGCGAGCTCGCCACTGGTATCAGACCCACCGGCCGTCCATGTCTCCGCCATAAAGACGTCTGCAAACACGACATGAAATCGTGTGACATTGATCACAAGTCGTGGGAGTCAGTTGCCAGCATTCGCCAGAGCTGGCGGGCAGCCATAAAGACAGGGCTAAATTGTGGTGAGTCGAAGAGACTTAGTAGTTGGCAGGAAAAAAGACAGAGGCGCAAGGGGAGAGCCAACTGTGTAACAGCCCCGACAAACAAATTTCTCTGCAGCACCTGTGGAAGAGCCTGTCACTCCAGAATTGGCCTTTATAGCCACTCCAGGCGCTGCTTCACAAACCACTGACCACCTCCAGGCGCGTATCCATTGTCTCTCGAGATAAGGAGGCCCAAAAGAAAAGAAGAAGTGGGCCTAATGTCGAATGGAGAACACCATTGTTATATATCCCTCTAATCTGAAAAACAACCATTCACCACTATGCTCTGCTTTCTAACCCTAAACCAGTTTCATACCCACACTGCCATTCGCCCTTTAATCCCATGGGTTTTAATTTTACTACCAAGTTGAAAGACAAATATGCAGGAGGAGAAAACATTGACAGTGGCAATATTTGACAGGGCAAAATGTGCAGTTAATTCCAGGAGAGGGAAATACAGGGAAATGGGAAATAAAATGATGGAAAAAGCAGAAAATGTTCAAGAAAATTGAAGTTCTGCAATTATGCAAACATTGACAGTCATGGATGAATCATTAACAGTGAAAGTCAGGTGGGACTTTGGAGTCATATTTTCCAGCCAGTTAGTCCTAGCTAAGCGATTACTTCCTCTCTGAAAGGAGTGTTGAAGATAATAAATTACTCCTCTGCTGATTAAAACCTAGGCAATTGAATCAAACAAGGGATATATTTATATATCACGAGGGTGTGCCAGAGGAATGAAAGTCTCGGGAAGGTAATTCCTCTTTCACTTTACGAAGTTTGATTGGACAATAATACTGAGCTCCCTTTGTAGCCGAGTTCAATACTAATAACTGGGCAATGTGTGATGTTGGTAATGATATGACCAGAAAGAAATGGACATCCAGTTCGATCCCAATAAGCAAGAAGCCTCCTGGCTCTCAACATAAAATTACAATGGATGATTCCACTTCCCATCCTTCTGTAGCGCTTCAATGAGACACTTAGTGGGAAAGCACACATCAAGTGTGATACCTTGCCCTGGGGTCTGAAAATCCCAGGTTTGATCTCCATTCTGTCCTAATTTAGCTGGCCTCAATCAGGGTTGCAGTAAGGTCTGCTACAGCTGGAGTTTGCAACTCCTGTTCCTAATTCCAGTCACCCCTGCTGGTGAGTGTAAAGGATTGACCTTGCCTGCAATGTCCCCACAGTCAAATAGCCCAATTACGCTACCTGTCTCAACTCACACCTGAGAAATAGCTGCTTCGGTAGAGTCTTGGTGTCACTTGCGGAACAGTAACTCTGCATGAATCAGCACATCAGCGGAGATGGGTGTTTTGGGGAGGTGTGCTGTGTGGAGGGAGGTGGGGTGGGAAGGATGGAATAAAGGGTATAAAATTTGATGTCACCTGAATGACTATCCTCATTCTGGGAGCTTAGACTGTGAATGTTGGCAGGAGATTCATTACAGCTGAAATAAAAGCAAAATAGAAGCAGCGATTTACTTGTACTTCTTTCAATGTAGTATACTGTATCCGCTGCTCACAATGTGGTCTCCTCTACATTGGGGAGGCCAAACGTAGATTGGGTGACCGCTTTGCGGAACACCTCCGCTCAGTCCCAAAGCATGACTCTGAGCTTCCGGTTGCTTGCCATTTCAACACTCCCCACCGCCACCACCCACCCACCCACCCACCCCCCACCCCACCCCCGGCTCTCATGCTCACATCTCTGTCCTGGGATTGCTGCAGTGTTCCAGTGAACATCAACGCAGGCCCGAGGAACAGCATCTCATTTACCGATTAGGCACACTACAGCCTGCCGGACTGAACATTGAGTTCAATCACTTCAGACCATGATGGGCCCCCCATTTTACTTTCATCGTTAATTCCTTTGTGTGTTTATTTTATTTTAGTTTGTTCAGTTTATTTCTACTGTGCCTACCCGCTGTGTTTTTTTTCATGTTTGTGCTTGTGGCTGTTCAGTTTTCAGTCCATTAACACCCTATCTGTACTAATGCTTTGTCTTTCAGCACACCATCAACATATTGTTTGCCTTTGCTCCATGACATTCTGGTCAGCTATTCTGCGACTTTGTCCTATCAACGCCTTCTCTTTTGTAATCTCTTATCCCACCCCCACTTTACTTGCTTAAAATCTTTTACATTTCTAATATTTGCCAGTTCTGAAGAAGGGTCACTGACCTGAAACGATAACTCTGCTTCTCTCTCCACAGATGCTGCCAGACCTGCGGAGTATTTCCAGCACTTTCTGTTTTTATTTCATCATGGCTGAGCCTGGCCCTGGCCTCTCCCCCTGATGGTCACCTCTTTACACTTTTCCAACAGCAGTCACCGGACAGCAATCAGGACGGGACCACTGTTTGATCTTCCACACCTTTTCCCAGCACCATTTGTAGCACCCACTTTTCCCACCTGAATGAGATCAGCCAGCTTTGTAAAAAAAACAGAGGATCTTCCTGCTCTGCATATCGCAGCACCTCAAGAGGTGGAGCATTCACCCACTGAGACATCAGGATAAGCTTTTACCGTTTCAGCATTACAACATAAAATGTACCTCTTGTTACCTTTCTGAGACTTGAAACGTTAATTGATCTACTCATTGACTGTCACAGGACCAGGCTTTTTTTTCTATTCATGGGATGTGGGCATCACTGTTAAGGCCAGCATTTATTGCTCATCCCTAATTGCCCTTGAGGAGGTGCTGGTGAGCTGCCTTCCTGAATCCAACTGCCCATTACAAACGGCAGTTAAGCATCAACCATATTGCTGTGGGTCTAGAGTCACATGTAGGCCAGACTGAGTTAAGGACATCAGATTGCCTTCCCCGAAAGGGTATTAGTTAACCAGATGGGTTTTTTATGACAATCTGGTAGTTTCATTGCTACCATTACGAATGGTAGTTTTTAATTTTAGCTTTACTTAATTAATTTAATTTTTAAATTCACAACTGTCGTAGTGGGATTTGAACTCATGTCTCTGGATCATTAGTCCAGGCCTCTGGATTACTAGTCTAGTGAACTAACCACTTTACTGTACTGAACAAGGATCTACAAACATTGGGAGCAATTGTGCAACCTTACTATAGAATCATAGCATCATAGAATGGTTACAGTACAGAAGGAGGCCATTTGGCCTATTGTGTCCGTGCTGGCTCTCTGCAAGAGCAACTCAGCTAGTCCCACTCTCTTGCCCTTTCCCCTCAACCTTGCAAATTTTTTCTTTTTAGGTGCTTATCCAATACCCTTTTGAAAGCCACGATTGAATCTGTCTCCATCACACTCTCAGGTTGTGCATTACAGATCCTAAACACACTCTGCATTACAAAGCTTTTCCGCATATTGCCATTGATTCTTTTACCATTCACCTGATAACGGTGTCCTCTGGTTCTCAACCCGTCCGCCAATGGGAACAAATCTATGCCCTCATGACAGTGAATGTCAAAATTGCTCTACAGAGGAGGTCTATGACTCGCACCCTGCCCCTCCCCATCCCCTATGAAAGAAAATAATCCCTCTGAGGTGTCACATTAGTTCGACAAAGATCCCTGGATCTCTTGGACACTTTCTAAAGTTGGTCAAATCTTGTTTAAATGTTTTGTGAGAGCGGATTTTTTTAATGCCTTCTCAATCGATTTCAAATGTAATTGGGGAGCGAATGATGGGAGGTAAGCCTTCAGTTACCTGGCGAGATGAGAGAAACTCAGATTGTTCTCTCTAGAACAGAAAAGGTTAACATGAAATTTAATGTAGCTGTTCAAAAATATGAGGGGTTTTCACAGAATCATAAAATGATAGAGCACAGAAGGAGGCCATTCAGCCCATTGTGCCTGTGCCAGCTCTTTGAAAGAGCTATCCAATTCATCCCATTCCCTGCTCTTTTCCCATCTCCCTGCAAATTTTCTTTTTTCCTTCAGGTATTTTTCAGTTATTTTTTGAATTACGATTGAATCTGCTCCCACCACACAATCACCCGGTGCATTCCAGATCACAACAACTTGCTGTGTAAAAATGTTTCCTCATGTCGCCTCTGGTTCTTTTGCCAGTCACTTGTAATTTGTGTTTTCTGTTTACTGACCCTTCTACCAATGGAAATAGTTTCTCCTTATTTACTCTATCAACACCATTCATGATTTTGGATACCTATATTCACTCTCTTCTTAAGCCCTGTTGTATGGAGAACAACCTCAACTTTTCCAGTCTGGCCACATAGCTTTAGTCACTTGTCCCTTGCACCATTCTAGTAAGTCTCTTCTGCGCCCTCGCAAAGGCCTCAAAATCCTTCCGAAAGTGTGGTGCCCAGAATTGAACACAATACTCCAGCTAAGGTCTAACTTGTTACTATCCTCCTCATTGTTTACATTATTTGCATCATCTGGACACTTTGAAATATAGAAACATAGAAAATAGGAGCAGGAGTAGGCCATTCGGCCCTTCGAGCCTGCTTCCCCATTCATTATGATCATGGCTGATCATCCAACTCAGTAACCTGTTCCCGCTTTCCCCCCCCCCCCCCCCCCATATCCTTTGATCCCTTTTGCCCAAGAGCTATATCTAACTCCTTCTTGAAAACATACAATGTTTTGGCCTCAACTGCTTTCTGTGGTAGCGAATTCCACAGGCTCACCACTCTCTGGGTGAAGAAATTTCTCCTCATCTCAGTCCTGAAAGGTTTACCCCGTATCCTTAGACTATGACCCGTGGTTCTGGACTCCCCCACCATCGGGAACATCCTTCCTGCATCTACCCTGTCAAGTCCTGTTAGAATTTTATAGGTTTCTATGAGATCCCCCCTCACTCTTCTGAACTCCAGCAAATATAATCCTAACCAACTCAATCTCTCCTCATACGTCAGTCCCGCCATCCCAGGAATCTGTCTGGTAAACCTTCGCTGCACTCCCTCTATAGCAAGAACATCCTTCCTCAGATAAGGAGACCAAAACTGCACACAATATTCCAGGTGTGGCCTCATCAAGGCCCTGTATAATTGCAGCAAGACATCCCTGCTCCTGTACTCGAATCCTCTCGCTATGAAGGCCAACATACCATTTGCCTTTTTTACCGCCTGTTGCACCTGCATGCTTACCTTCAGCAAGTGGTGTACGAGAACACCCAGGTCTCGTTGCATATTCCCCTCTCTCAGTTTATAGCTGCTCAGATAATAATCTGCCTTCTTGTTTTTGTGGATAACCTCACATGCCCTGCATAGCCAAGTCCAGTTCATTGATATATATGAAAAAAAAGCAATGGTCCTAATACCGACCCCTGGGGAACACCACCATATACTATCTTCCAGTCTGAAGAACAACCATTCACCCCTATTGGCTGCTTTCTGTCCCTTAGCTAGTTCTGATAGAGTAAATAAGGAGAAGCTGTCCCACAGACTAGTCAAGCAATAGCCTGACATAGTCATACTCACGGAATCATACCTTACAGACAATGTCCCAGACACTGCCATCACCATCCCCGGGTATTTCCTGTCCCACCAGCAATTACCACCCCATCAGTCTGCTCTCAATCATCAGTAAAATGAGGGAAGGTGTCATCAACAGTGCTGTCAAGTGGCACTTGCTTAGCAATAACCTGCTCAGTGACGCTCAGTTTGCGATCCGCCAGGGCCGATCAGCTCCTGACCTCATTACAGCCTTGGTCCAAGCATGGACAAAAGAGCTGAATTCAAGAGGTGAGGTGAGAGTGACTGCCCTTGACATCAAGGCAGCATTTGAGCGAGTATGGCATCAAGGAGCCCGAGCAAAACTGAAGTCAATGGAAATCAGGGGGAAAACTCTCCACTGGTTGGAGTCATACCTAGCGCAAAGGAAGATGGTTGTGGTTGTTGGAGGTCAATAATCTGAGCTCCACAACATCACTGCACGGGTTCCTCAGGGTCATAGGTCCAACCATCTTCAGCTGCTTCATCAATAACCTACCTTCATTCATGAGGTCAGAAGTGGGGATGTTCGCTGATAATTGCACAATGTTCAGCACCATTCACGACTCCTCAGATACTAAAGCAGTCCGTGTAGAAATGCAGCAAGACCGGGGCAATATCCAGGCTTGGGCTGATAAGTGGCAAGTAACATTTGCGCCACACAAGTGCCAGGCAAATGACCATCTCCATCAAGAAAGAATCTAACCATCTCCCCTTGACATTCAATGGCATTACGATCGCTGAATCCCCCACTGTCAACATCCTGGGGTTACCATTGACCTGAAACTGAACTGGAGTAGCCATATAGCTACAAGAACAGGTCAGAGGCTATGAATCCTGTGGCGAGTAACTCACCTCCTGACACCCCAAAGCCCGTCCACCATCTACAAGGCACAAGTCAGGAGTGTGATGGAATACTCTCCGCTTGCCTGGGTGGGTGCAGCTCCAACAACACTCAGGAAGCTCAACACCATCCAGGACAAAGCAGCCCGCTTGATTGGCACCCCATTTACAAACATTCACTACCTCCACCACTGACGCACAGTGGCTGCAGTGTGTACCATCTACAAGGTGCACTGCAGCAAATCGCCAAGGCTCCTTAGACAGCACCTTCCAAACCCACGACCTCTACCAACTAGAAGGACAAGGGCAGCAAATACATGGGAACACCACCACCTGCAAGTTCCCCTCCAAGCAGCTGTTCAATTTTCTGTCCGTTAACACCCTATCTGTACTAATGCTTTGTCTTTCAACACACCATTAACATATTGTTTGCCTTTGCTCCATGACATTCTGGTCAGCTATTCTGTGACCTTGTCCTATCTACACCTTCTCCTTTGTTATCTCTTGCCCCACCTCCACTTTACTTGCTTATAACCTTTTACATTTCTAATATTTGCTAGTTCTGAAGAAGGGTCACTGACCTGAAACGTTAACTCTGCTTCTCTCTCCACAGCTGCTGCCAGACCTGCTGAGTATTTCCAGCATTTCTTGTTTTTATTTCAGATTTCCAGCATCCGCAGTATTTTGCTTTTATTTTAGATTAGATTAGATTAGAGATACAGCACTGAAACAGGCCCTTCAGCCCACCGAGTCTGTGCCAACCATCAACCACCCATTTATACTAATCCTACACTAATCCCATATTCCTACCACATCCCCACCTGTCCCTATATTACCCTACCACCTACCTATACTAGAGGCAATTTATAATGGCCAATTTACCTACCAACCTGCAAGTCTTTTGGCGGTGGGAGGAAACCGGAGCACCCGGAGAAAACCCACGCAGACACAGGGAGAACTTGCAAACTCCACACAGGCAGTACCCAGAATTGAACCCGGGTCGCTGGAGCTGTGAGGCTGCGGTGCTAACCACTGCGCCACTGTGCCGACATCTACCACCTCGAAGGACAACAGCAGCAGATGCATAGGAACATCACCACCTGCAAGTTCCCGTCCAAGTCACACACCATCCTGACTTGGAACTATATCACCGTTCCTTCACTGTCACTGGGTCAAAATCCTGGAACTCCCTTCCTAACAGCACTGTGGGTATACCTACCTCACGTGGACTGCAGCGGTTCAAGAAGGCAGCTCACCACCACCTTCTCAAGGGCAATTAGGGATGGGCAATAAATGCTGGCCCAGCCAGTGACGCCCACATCCCATGAATAAATTTAAAAAAAATTGTGGCTTAAGGAAAAACTTTTTGACACAGCGTGCGATTAAGATCTGGAATTCACTACCTGAGAATGTGGTGGAGGCAGATTCAATCACGGTTTTCGAAAGGGTATTGGATAATTATCTGAAAAGAAAAAAATTGCAGGGCTATGAGGAAAAGGCAAGGGTTGCTGAGTTGCTCTTGCAGAGAGCCAGCACAGACACAATGGGCCGAATAGCCTCCTTCTGTACTGTAACCATTCGCTGCTTCTATGATATGTGACTCCAACTCACACCAATGTGTTTGGCATTTCATCACCCTCTCAAATATCCAAGCATTACAGGGAGTACAGTCACCATCTCAAGGAAACTGGGGTATGGGCAATAAATGCCAGCCTTGCCAGTGATGCCCACATCCTGAGAATGAACTTTAAGAAGTATGGGGAGCGGTGAGTGCTCGTGGAACTAACCACTAAGAACAGTCAGCACTTTCAAGCAAGCTGTGGAAGAAATTGAACTTCCTTGCCAACTGACGTTAGTTGTAGGGTCAATCACAGGCTGCAGGGCTTTGAGGTGTAGCAATGAGTGAACAATTCTCTTGTGTGCTCAGCTTCCACATTATCTCCCACTGGGACTGGTACGAACTGGTAAAATATTTCTTCATCAAAGGGTTTTTTTTCTCATTTACATCCCCTACCCGCAGGGTTTCTCTATAACATTCTCCTGTTGCCTCTTTTTTCTCCTTTAATGTCATAGAATTTTACAACAACAAATGCTTGTATTTATATAGCACCTTTAATGTAATAAAACAACCCAAGGCGCTTCACAGGAGCATTATAAAACAAAATGTGACACCGAGCCGCAAAAAGAGATATCAGGACAGAAGGGTTCGGTTGTACAGTGCGTCTTAAAGGAAGAAAGTGAGGTTTAGGGAGGGAATTCCAGAGGTTTGGCCCTATGCAGCTGAAGATGTGGCCACCAATGGTGGAGCAATTAAAATCAGGGATGCTCAAAAAACCAGAATTAAAGAAGTACAGATATCGTGGAAGGTTGTAGGGCTGGAGGATAATATAGAGATGAGATGGGGCAAGGCCATAGAAGGATTTGAAAATAAGGATAAGTATTTTAAAATCAAGGCATTACTTAACCGGGAGTCAATGTCGGTCAGAGAGCACAGGGGTTATGGATGAATGGGAGAACAGGATTTGGTGTGAGTAAGACAGCAGACTTTTGGATGGCCTCAGGTCTAGAGCACTGAAGGAGGCCATTCAGCCCATCATATTCGCTCGATTCTGGAAAGGTTCATCAGACTGGAAAATAGAAAATATAACCCCTCTATTCAAGAGGTTTTGGGGGGGAGGCAGAAAACAGGTAACTGTAGGCCAGTTAGCTTGATGTCTAGCGTGGGGAAGGTGTTAGAACCAATCATTAAGGAGGCTATTGCTGGGCACGTAGGAAAACTCAAGGTAATCATAAATAATCAGTATGACTTTGTGAAAGGGAGATCATGTTTAACCAATTTATTGGAGTTCTTTGAAGGAGTAACGTGTGCCGTGGATAAAGGGGAGCCTGTTGACATACTGTAATTGGATTTCCAGAAGGCATTTGACAAGGTGCCACATAAAAGGTCATTACGCAAAGTAGGAGCTCAAGATGTAGTGGGTAACATATTAGCATGGATAGAAGATTGGCTGACTGGCAGAAAACAGAGTAGGCATAAATGGGTCCTTTTCTGAATGGCAGGATGCGACAAGTGGAGTCCCGCAGGGTTCTGCGCTGGGCACTCAACTTTTTACAATTTATATCAATGACTTAGATGAAGGGAGCGATGGCATGGTAGCTAAATTTGCAGATGACACAAAGACAGGTAAGAAAGTATGTTGTGAAGAGAACATAAAGGGCTTACAGACCAATATAGATACGTTGAGTGAGTGGGCAAAAATCTTGGAGATGGAGTATAACGTGGGAAAATGTGAAGTTGTTTACTTTGGCAGGAAGAATATAAAAGCAGAGTATTACTTAAATGGAGAATGACTGCAAAACTCTGAGGTGCAGAGGGATCTAGGTGTTCTGGAGCATGAGTCACAAAAAGTGAGTATACAGGTACAGTAAGTAATAAAGAAGGCTAATGGATTGCTATCCTTTATTATGAGAGGAATTGAAAATAAAAGTAAGGATGTTATGCTTCAGTAATACAGGGCATTGGTGAGACCACATCTCGAATACTGTGTGCAGTTTTGGTCTCCTTATTTAAGGAAGGATGTGAATGCATTGAAGGTGGTTCAGAGGAGGTTTACTAGATTGATACCTGGAATGAGCGGGTTGTCTTATGAGGAAAGGTTGGACAGACTGAGCTTGTTTTCACTGGAATTTAGAAGTGTGAGGGGAGATTTAGTTGAAGTATAAAAGATCCTGAATGGTCTTGACAAGGTGGATGTGGAAAGGAGGTTTCCTCTTGTGGGTGAGTCCAGAACTATAGGGCAATGTTTTAAAATTAGGAGTCGCCCTTTTAGGACAGAGATGCGGAGAATTTTTTTCTCTCGGAGGGTTGTGTGACTTTGAAACTCTCTGCCTCAGAAGGTGGTGGAGGCAGGGTCATTGAATAATTTTAAGGCGGGGGTAGATAGATTCTTGTTAGGCAACGGAATCAAAGGTTATCGGGGTAGATGGGAGTGTGGAATTCAAGACACACAGATCAGCCATGATCTTATTGAATTATTGGGGGCTCGTCCACGACTTGAATAACATATTAATTGGGGGCTCACTCAAGGTTTGAATCACATATTAATTGGGTTTCTGGATTTGGATCATATCTTAATTGGGGGCTCGCTCGCAGTTGAATCATATTTAATTCGATGGCTCGGGTCTGGGATCAGAATCAGACTAATCTGGAGTGCTCACACTTGGAATCATAGTAATTACTCATTTCATGTGATACATTTGTTACAATTCAGTTTTGAACTGGCTTTGAGTTGAAGACAGTTTATTCTAACACACACAGAGGACACAGCTGTGATGACAGAACCTGGAAAAAGAGCTTTCAACCATTTAAACTGAAGGACAAGGATTTTAGTCTGTTTATTATTATCTTTCAAAATTCTAAAAAAACGTCAAGCCAAAACAGAGATCTCTGGTAATTTAAATTGAAGAAAGGGAAGTTAGACTGTGACAATCTTTTATCCCTCAAAAACTCTAAAGTCAGATTGATTCTGTTGAAAGTGTTTGAAAGTCGTTAATTGTTGAAATTTACTGGAGAAAGAAAGCAACATTCTGTGAGGACTTCGAGCAACATCCTGTGAGGACTTCGAGCAAAATCCTGTGAGGACTTCGAGCAACATCCTGTGAGGACTTCAAGAAACATTGGACTGTAAATTTGCAAGGACTCTAATTTTTTCTATTTTAAATGTTGTTTATATCTTCATAGTGTTTAAGAATTTAGTTCTTGTAATTAGTTCTTGTGGTTAGCACCGCAGCCTCACAGCTCCAGGGACCCGGGTTCAATTCCGGGTACTGCCTGTGTGGAGTTTGCAAGTTCTCCCTGTGTCTGCGTGGGTTTTCTCCGGGTGCTCCGGTTTCCTCCCACAAGCCAAAAGACTTGCAGGTTGATAGGTAAATTGGCCATCATAAATTGTCACTAGTATAGGTAAGTGGTAGGGAAATATAGGGACAGGTGGGGATGTTTGGTAGGAATATAGGATTCATATAAATGGGTGGTTGATGTTCGGCACAGACTCGGTGGGCCGAAGGGCCTGTTTCAGTGCTGTATCTCTAATCTAATCTAAAGAGTTAATTTATTGATTTAAAGACACCTGGTTTGGTTAGCCTCATTCGGGGGTGAATAGATGGTAGAATTTGGTTGGGTCTTTCTTTAATTTGGAAAGTTTTAAATGATATGTTAGCCGATCTGTGGAGCGACGGGATTGAATTAACAGTGCGTCGGACCCACCACAATCAAAATCATATATTATGACTGGGGGCTTTGACAGGAGAATGGCCGACTTCTGCTCCTAATTTCGTATATCTTTGCAAGAGCTGTCCAATTAGACCCCCTCCTCTGCTCTTGCCCCATAGTCTTTAAAATTTTGCTTTTGGAACATAGGAATATAGAACAAAGAACAAAGAACAAAGAAATTTACAGCACAGGAACAGGCCCTTCGGCCCTCCAAGCCTGCGCCGATCCAGATCCTCTATCTAAACATGACGCCTATTTTCCAAGGGTCTGTATCTCTTTACTTCCTGCCCATTCATGTATCTGTCTAGATACATCTTAAAAGACGCTATCGTGCCCGCGTCTACCACCTCCGCTGGCAACGCGTTCCAGGCACCCACCACCCTCTGCGTAAAGAACTTCCCACGCATATCCCCCCTAAACTTTTCCCCTTTCACTTTGAACTCGTGATCCCTAGTAATTGAATCCCCCACTCTGGGAAAAAGCTTATTGCTATCCAGCCTGTCTATACCTGTCATGATTTTGTACACCTCAATCAGGTCCCCCCTCAACCTCCGTCTTTCTAATGAAAATAATCCTAATCTACTCAACCTCTCTTCGTAGCTAGCGCCCTCCATACCAGGCAACATCCTGGTGAACCTCCTCTGCACCCTCTCCAAAGCATCCACATCCTTTTGGTAATGTGGCGACCAGAACTGCACGCAGTATTCCAAATGTAGCCGAAAAAAAGTCCCATACAACTGTAACATGACCTGCCAACTCTTGTACTCAATACCCCGTCCAATGAAGGAAAGCATGCCGTATGCCTTCTTGACCACTCTATTGACCTGTGTTGCCAGCTTCAGGGAACAATGGACCTGAGCACCCAAATCTCTCTGTCCATCAATTTTCCCCAGGACTTTTCCATTTACTGTATACTTCATTCTTGAATTGGATCTTCCAAAATGCATCACCTCGCATTTGCCCTGATTGAACTCCATCTGCCATTTCTCTGCCCAACTCTCCTGTCTATCTATATTCTGCTGTATTCTCTGACAGTCCCCTTCACTATCTGCTACTCCACCAATTTTAGTGTCGTCTGCAAACTTGCTAATCAGACCACCTATACTTTCCTCCAAATCATTTATGTATATCACAAACAACAGTGGTCCCAGCACGGATCCCTGTGGAACACCACTGGTCACACGTCTCCATTTTGAGAAACTCCCTTCCACTGCTACTCTCTGTCTCCTGTTGCCCAGCCAGTTCCTTATCCATCTCGCTAGTACACCTTGGACCCCATGCGCCTTTACTTTCTCCATCAGCCTACCATGGGGAACCTTATCAAACGCCTTACTGAAGTCCATGTATACGACATCTACAGCCCTTCCCTCATCAATCAACTTTGTCACTTCCTCAAAGAATTCTATTAAGTTGGTAAGACATAACCTTCCCTGCACAAAACCATGTTGCCTATCACTGATAAGCCCATTTTCTTCCAAATGGGAATAGATCCTATCCCTCAGTAACTTCTCCAGCAGCTTCCCTACCACTGATGTCAGGCTCACTCACCGGTCTACAATTACCTGGATTATCCCTGCTACCCTTCTTAAACAAGGGGACAACATTAGCAATTCTCCAGTCCTCCAGGACCTCACCCGTGTTTAAGGATGCTGCAAAGATATCTGTTAAGGCCCCAGCTATTTCCTCTCTCGCTTCCCACAGTAACCTGGGATAGATCCCATCTGGACCTGGGGACTTGTCCACCTTAATGCCTTTTAGAATACCCAACACTTCCTCCCTCCTTCTGCCGACTTGACCTAGAGTAATCTAACATCTGTTCCTAACCTCAACATCCGTCATGTCCCTCTCCTCGGTGAATACCGATGCAAAGTACTCATTTAGAATCTCACCCATTTTCGCTGACTCCATGCATAACTTTCCTCCTTTGTCCTTGAGTGGGCCAATCCTTTCTCTAGTTACCCTCTTGCTCCTTATATATGAATAAAAGGCTTTGGGATTTTCCTTAACCCTGTTTGCTAAAGATATTTCATAACCCCTTTTAGCCCTCTTAATTCCTCGTTTCACATTGGTCCTACATTCCCGATAATCTTTCAAAGCTTCGTCTTTCTTCAGCCGCCTTGACCTTATGTATGCTTCCTTTTTCCTCTTAGCTAGTCTCACAATTTCACCTGTCATCCATGGTTCCCTAATCTTGCCATTTCTATCCCTCATTTTCACAGGAACATGTCTCTCCTGCACGCTAATCAACCTCTCTTTAAAAGCCTCCCACATATCACATGTGGATTTACCTTCAAACAGCTGCTCCCAATTTACATTCCCCAGCTCCTGCCGAATTTTGGTATAGTTGGCCTTCCCCCAATTTAGCACTCTTCCTTTAGGACCACTCTCGTCTTTGTCCATGAGTATTTTAAAGCTTACGGAATAGTGATCACTATTCCCAAAGTAGTCCCCTACTGAAACTTCAACCACCTGGCCGGGCTCATTCCCCAACACCAGGTCCAGTATGGCCCCTTCCCGAGTTGGACTATTTACATACTGCTCTAGAAAACCCTCCTGGATGCTCCTTACAAATTCTGCTCCATCTAGACCTCTAACACTCAGTGAATCCCAGTCAATGTTGGGAAAATTAAAATCTCCTATCACCACCACCCTGTTGCTCCTACATCTTTCCATAATCTGTTTACATATTTGTATCTCTATCTCACGCTCGCTGTTGGGAGGCCTGTAGTACAGCCCCAACATTGTTACCGCACCCTTCCTATTTCTGAGTTCTGCCCATATTGCCTCACTGCTCGAGTCCTCCATAGTGCCCTCCTTCAGCACAGCAAGAGTAGACCATTCAACCTGAGGAGACTGCTCTGCCATTTAATGAGATCATGGCTGACCATCTACCTCAACGCCACTTTCCCACACTTTCACCATATCCCTTGATGTCATTAGTATCCAGATTTCAGTCTTGAACCATTTAAACAGAAGGAAGGGGATTTTAGTCTGTTTATTATTATGTTTCAAAATTCTAAAAAAAGTCAAGCCAAAGCAGAGATCTCTGGTAATTTAAATTGAAGAAAGGGAAGTTAGACTGTGACAATCTTTTATCCCTCAAAAACTCTAATGATTGAGCTTCCTCAGCCCTTTGGGGTAGAGAATTCAAAAGATTCACCACCCTCTGAGTGAAGAAATTCTTCCTCATCTCAGTCTCCTACCCCTTATTTTGAGACTAAGTTCCCTGGTTCTAGACTCACCAGCCAGGGGAAACATCCTATCCACATCCATCCTGTCACGCCCTGTAAAAATTCTGCATGTTTCAATGAGATCACCTCTCATTCTTCAAAACTCTAGAGAATATAGGCCCAGTTTCCTCAATCTCTCCTCATAAGACAATCCCGCTATTCCAGGGATTAGTCTGGTGAACCTCCTTTGCATTTCCTCTTTTGCAAGTATATCCTTCCTCAGATGAGGAAACCAAAATAGTTTACAATACTCCAGGTGCGGTCTCGCCAAGATTCTATACAATTGCAGCAAGACTTCTTTACTCCTGAACTCAAAACCCCTTGCGATGAAGGACAACATACCATTTGCCTTCCTAATTGCTTGCTGCTTCTGCATGTAGCTTTCAGTGACTTATGAACAAAGACACCCAGATGGCTTTGGACAACAACACTTCCCAACCTCTCACCATTTAAGAAATACTCTTGTCTTTCTGTTTTTTCGACCAAAGTGGATAACTTCACACTTATTCACATTATAGTTCATCTGCCATGTTCTTGCCCATTCACTTAGCCTGTCCAGGCCCCCTTGAAGCCTCCTTGCATCCTCCTCACAACTTACATTCCCATCTAATTTTGTGTCATTATCAAATTTGGAAATATTACAATTGGTCCCCACATCCCAATCATTTATATAGATTATGAACAGCTGTGGCCCAAGCACTGATCCTTGTGGTACCCCATTAGTAACAGCCTGCCATCCTGAGAATGACCCATTTATTCCTCCTCTCTGTTTTCTGTCGATTAACCAATTCTCAATCCATACTAGTATATTACCCCTAATCCCATGTGCTCCAACTTTGTTCACTAACCTCCTGGGTGGGACTTTATCAAAAGCCTTCTGAAAATCCAAATACACCACCTCCACTGGTTCTCCTTTGTCTATGCTACAAGTAACATGCTTCAAAAACTCCAAAACATGATTTCCCTTTCATAAATCCATGTTGACTCTGCCCAATCATATTATTTTCTAAGTGTCTAGTTATCACATCCTTTATAACGATCCTAATATTTTCCCTACTACTGATGTCAAACTAACAGGTCTTTAGTTCCTTGTTTTCTCTTTCCCTCCTTTCTTAAATAGTGGGATTACATTTGCTACTTTCCAATCTGCAGGAACCTTTCCAGAATCTATAGAATTTTGAAAGATAACCACCAATGGATCCACTATCTTTACAGCCACCTCCTTCAACACTCTGGAATGTAGCTCAACTGGTCTCGGGATTTATCACCCTTCAATACAGATAATTTTTTGAGTACAGCTTCTTTATTAATAGGCTGAATTTTACCGACCCCCTGACGTCAGGGGTCGTGGCAGGGTCGGGGTGGGGGTGGCTGGAAAATGCATCAAGGAGAGACCCACCACGGGCCTCGACGCCAGGAAAGCCCACCGCCATATTGCCAGCGGCGGCGTTGCCTCGTGGCGGTCCCCCCTCTCCCGCTGGCGACGGGTCCACCATTTAAATATGTTACTAAATGCAAATTAAAGAATTAATGAATTACCTGGTCCCGCCGACCGTCCCGATCTGATATTGCGGTCGGTGGCCGGCACTCCCACGCCATCGGATCTCCGACCAGTGATGTAAGGCGGAATACTGGTGGGGGGAGGGGAGCAGGTAAGTTCCTCAATGCAGGAGTGGGGAGCAGGGTCAAACTTTTAATGGGTTTAAGGGGTGTTGGGAAGGGGTACAGATTAAAATTTATGATCTTTGTGGGGGGGTGGTGGGGGAGGTCAGGTGCATAAGGTAAGTATTTTGGTGGGGAGAGAGCAAGGAATGAATTGTTTGGTCATGGGGGGTGAGAGAAGGGCTTTAAACGTTTATTAATTTTTTCACTTAAAGTCTACGTCTCTATTCCTTTAAAAATTCTAATTGCATGTCAGCCTTTTAAAAATGGCATCGGGGGCCGCGCAGAAGCACCAGCACCATTGCCAGGGATGGAGCGCCTGCCTCCTCCACATCATCGGGTGGGAGGGTGGCATTCCGTCCTGGGCATGTCAATGTTTAATATAGCAGAGGTTCCGTGGAGTAAGTCCCCCATGTGTACACCATCAGCTTGTAAAGTGCAGCCCAACCCCCATTTCTTCCATTTCTTCAGATTCACAAGTCCCTCGGTTCCCTAGAATTTCTGGGAGATTTTGTGTATCTTCCGCTGTGAAGACAGACACAAAGTAATTGTTTAGTTTCCCCGTCTTTGTCAAATATTTATCTCCTTTTCTTTCAAAAGTTATATGGATTCTGTTATTCCCCCATTATTTTTGGTTGGGCATTCTGTGTCTTAACAATATTCTGCCTAAAAAAATTCTTCCTATTTCTCTCTTTGTTTTCTGGTGATGATCTTACATTGATGTCCTCTAGTTTTTAAGTTACTAACCAATGGATAATAGTTCCATCCTGCCACCCTCCCAAACCCCGACATTATTTACTTTATCAAAATGTTGAATTTCAAAACTTCTTTTCCCCCACACTGGGTTAATATTCTGTGACTGAAACTGTACCATTTTGGATTTTGTTCTCATGCCCCTTAAAATTGTGGGAAGGTGTGAACAAGAATAGATGTAGCAGCTTGTGTGGAGTCACCTCGGTTCAGTTAGTGATGCTCGCTTCATGTCTGAGTCTAAAAGTTGAAATCTAACTCTTTGACCAACTTCTGCCCATCAATCTTCTTATGTGACTCAGCATCAAACTTTGTTTTATATTGCTTCTGTGGAATGCTTTGGGATGTTTGACTATGTTAAAAGTGCTAGATAAATACAAGTTTTCTTTGTTGCTTGGGTTCAAGTGCTACTTAAGGACTTGGCTGCACTGTCAAGGCTGGTATTTCAGTGCAGGACTCAGGGAGTGCTGCTTGGTTGACAATGCCATCCTTCAGATGAGAAGTGCAGCCAAGACAACATATGCCTCTTTTGTTGAATGCTAAATGTGGCAGTATTTGATAAGGAGCAGAGCAGTCTCCCAGGGACACGCCCAACATGATCCCATCCGAATGGATTGATTCTTTAGCTCATTGCTACTTTTGAGATCTTTTGGGACTGGGTGGGGCAGTGGGTCAGACACTGTCCTTTCCCCCTCTGGGACTGGGTGGGGCAGTGGGTCAGACACTGTCCTTTCCCCCTCTGGGACTGAGTGGGGCAGTGGGTCAGACACTGTCCTTTCCCCCTCTGGGACTGGGTGGTGCAGTGGGTCAGACACTGTCCTTTCCCCTTCTGGGACTGGGCGGGGCAGTGGGTCAGACACTGTCCTTTCCCCTTCTGGGACTGGGTGGGGCAGTGGGTCAGACACTGTCCTTTCCCCCTCTGGGACTGGACGGGACAGTGAGTCAGACACTGTCCTTTCCCCCTCTGAGACTGGGTGATTCTGTGGGGCAGATGCTAAAGCAGCAGGATTTGCGGCCCAGTCTGGTGTCAGATCCTGAACACAAGAAGATTAGGATGGGAACTTTGTTAGAAGTTTTTAAAGCAGAGCCCTTTGAAAGGGAGACTTGGAGGCAGCCGGCTTGTTCTTCCAGAGGAAGGGTGAGTAGGTGCAGTTCCCAACATCCCCCACCCCAGCTACTGCCCAAGATCCTAGAGTCTTTAGTGATGTACAGGAGCACCATAGAGGCTGAATTAAACAGCAGGCACGACCCCAGCTAAGGGCCCAGGATCAGGGCCAGTGCGGCACTATTTGCTCACTCCTTTTCAATTATATGGAATCAATGGAACGAATCTGTTTGATGTAGAAGCGGCCACTTAATCTGAACCAAAAATAAACAGTTACTGCTCGTTTGCAATTCCTAGGCAACATGGGGTATGAGTTGACACTTAACCACACCTTGACATTCTGGTGATAAGCACAGATTAATGAGCGAATACTTCCAGAGATTAGGTCACCGCACTGTGAGTGCGAGTCCTGGCACGGCTGTTTCCAAGCATACGATGTGATGGATGTTCTCACTCCCTGACAGACAGGGGTAGCTAGGTAGCACCTGGTTAACCCTATAAATGCTGGTGCTTTTTCCATATTCAGAAACGCAATTAGTAAACCTAACATCCCCTTCTCCCGCTCCCAGGATGAAAGGTGAGACGAATCTTGAATGAATGTTTAGTGGGAATCTGAATAACGTTACACAGGGATGATTGTTGACATGCTCGCTGACCCACATTGACTTTTGGTCCGGCGAAGCAGCAGTTTAAGAATTTTCGTCACCTGAAAGGTCATCGACCTGTAACGTTAACAGTGTTTTTCTCTCCACAGATTCTGCCTGACCTGCTGAGCATCTCCAGCACTTTCTGTTTTTGTTTCAGGTTTCTAGCATCCTCAGCATTTTGTGTTTATAAGAATTCTCATCCTTGTGTTCAAATCCCTCCATGGCCTCACCCCTCCCAATCTCTGTAAAATTCTTCAGCCCCACAACCCTCTGAGATATCGGCGCTCCTTTAATTCTTGTCTCTCAAGCACACCCCGATTTTAATTAAAATAAAAGCAAAATACTGCGGATGCTGGAAATCTGAAATAAAAACAAGAAATGCTGGAAATACTCAGCAGGTCTGGCAGCATCTGTGGAGAGAGAAGCAGAGTTAACGTTTCAGGTCAGTGACCCTTCTTCAGAACTAGCAAATATTAGAAATGTAAAAGGTTATAAGCAAGTAAAGTGGAGGTGGGGCAAGAGATAACAAAGGAGAAGGTGTAGATAGGACAAGGTCACAGAATAGCTGACCAGAAGGTCATGGAGCAAAGGCAAACAATATGTTAATGGTGTGTTGAAAGACAAAGCATTAGTACAGATAGGGTGTTAACGGACAGAAAATTGAACAGCTGCAAGTACAAACATAAAAACAAAATGGGTAAGCAAACTGAACAAACTAAGATGAAATAAAATAAAATAAACACACAAAAAAAATATTTTAAAAAAAGTAAAAAGAAAACAAAAGCTGAAATTAACAGTTAAATGGAGGGCCCGTCATGCTCTGAAATTATTGAACTCAATGTTCAGTCCGGCAGGCTGTAGTGTGCCTATTTGGTAAATGAGACGCTGTTCCTCGAGCTTGTGTTGATGTTCACTGGAATACTGCAGCAATCCCAGGACAGAGATGTGAGCATGAGAGCAGGGGGGAGTGTTGAAATGGCAAACAACCGGAAGCTCGGGGTCCTGCTTGCGGACTGAGCGGAGGTGTTCCGCAAAGTGGTCACCCAATCTGCGTTTGGTCTCTCCAATGTAGAGGAGACCACATTGTGAGCAGCGAATACAGTATACTACATTGAAAGAAGTACAAGTAAATCGCTGCTTCACCTGAAAGGGGTGTTTGGGGCCTGGGATAGTGAGGAGAGAGGAGATAAATGGGCA
This sequence comes from Heterodontus francisci, assembly GCF_036365525.1. Taxonomy (NCBI): domain Eukaryota; kingdom Metazoa; phylum Chordata; class Chondrichthyes; order Heterodontiformes; family Heterodontidae; genus Heterodontus; species Heterodontus francisci. Next base: position 12,540,646 of record NC_090399.1, read on the forward strand.
GGTGTTACACCCCCTGCGATTGCAGGGGAAGGTGCCATGGGAAAGGGACGAGGTGGTGGGGGTAATGAAGGAGTGGACTACGGTGTCACGGAGGGAACGATCCCTTTGGAATGCTGACAGGGGAAGGGAAGGGAAGATGCGTTTGGTAGTGTCATCACGTTGGAGGTGGTGGAAATGGCGGAGGATGATCCTTTGGATATGGAGGCTGATGGGGTGGAAAGTGAGGACAAGGGGAACCCTGTCACCGTTCTGGGAGGGAGGGGAAGGGGTGAGGGTAGAGGTGTGGCAAATGGGCCGGACACGGTTGAGGGCCTGTCAACCACAGCGGGGGGGAATCCTCGGTTGAGGAAAAAGGAAGACATATCAGAAGCGCTGTCATGGAAGGTAGCATCATCAGAGCAGATGCGTCAGAGATGGAGAAACTGGGAGAATGGAATGGATACTTACAGGAGACAGGGTGTGAAGAAGTGTAGTCGAGGTAGCTGTGGGAGTCAGTGGGCTTATAATGGATATTAGTAGACAGCCTATCACCAGAGATGGAGATAGAGAAGTCGAGGAAGGGATTTTAATTGGTAGCCTGGTCCTAAGCTCTGGAATTCCCTCCCTAAACCTCTCCGCCTCTGTACCTCTCTCTGTCTCTCTCTCTCTGCTCCTTTAAGATGCTTCTGAAAAGTTACCTTTTTGACCAAGTTTTTGACCATCTCCTTATGCGGCTCAGGGTCAAACTGTGTTTGATAATTGCTCCTGTGACGTGCCTTGGGACACTTTACTACATTGAAGGCGCTATCTGAATGTAAGTTGTTGTCGTTGGGAGGTTATGAGATTCTTTAGGCCACAGGATTGGGGGTTTTCAGTATAGCAGACAACCCATCCAGGCCAGACTTTTGTGGCATCTAAACCTGTGATTTTCACTTCTATTCTCCACAAACTGAATCTATCACCTTCTCTTCCAAACAGAACAATTCCCACTGGGGCCATTAATTCCTGTTATCTAGCTGTCGTCTGGTACCTTCCTCAATTCTTAAACATGTGAGCCTCGATTTGTGAGAGTAATGATTAACTGTGGGAGGCATTGTCTGACACAGTCCTTGTCCCTATTCACACATACATTCTTTGCCAGAGAGCCCACTGGGTGGCAATCAGGAGCTGGTATATTACTTCCCAGAATATTGGCCAATTCTGGAACTTCCCAACAATGAGCAGAGGCAGGAAGGCAGAAAATCTAACCACAAATGGCCACGATTAATCAACCCTGCTGATTACAGAGGAATCTACTTGAAGTGTTAATGTAGTTTTAAAGCTCTAACCCGAAATTTCTAGAATCTATTTCTGGTTACTCTATGCAGTTCCCATCAATTGTACTGGTCAGCTTCCATTGATTGAGTTCTGACGAAAGGTCATTGGCCTGAAAAGTTAACTCTGTTTCTCCTTCTCAACAGATGCTGCCAGATCTGCTGAATATTTCTAGTCATTTTCTTTTGTCACTGCAGATTTACGGCATCTGTTTTTGCTTTTGTGTTCCCATCAACTGTACAGTCAGTTACCATGTGTTTTGCTGGTCAATTCTCATTCATTGCACTGGTCAGTTTCCATCAGCTACAGCTATAACACTGGCATCTATCCGACAATGTGGAAAATTGCCCAGGTATGTCCTCTCCACTAAAAGCAGGAGTAATCCAATCCAACCAATTACTGCCCTATTATTATACTCTCAAACATCAGCAAAGTAGTGGAAGTCGTCGTTGACAGTGCCATCAAGCGGCACTTACACAGCAATAACCTGCTGCACTGATGCTCAGTTTGACTCCCCCAAGGCCACTCAGTTCCTGACCTCATTACAGCCTTGGCCCAAATGTGGACGGAGGAGCTGAACTCCAGAGGTGAGAGTGACTGCCCTCGACATTAAGGCAGTATTTGACCAAGTGTGGCATCAAGGAGCCCTAGCAAATTGAACTCAATGGGAATCAGGGGGAAAACTCTTCTCTGGCTGGAGTCATACCTAGCACAAAGGAAGATGATTGTGGCTGTTGGAGGCCAATCATCTCAGCTCCAGTATATTGCTGTAGGAGTTCCTCGGGGTAGTGTCCTAGGCCCAACCATCTTCAATTGCTTCATCAATGACCTTCCCTCCATCATCAGGTGAAAAGTGGGGATATTCGCTGATGATTACACAGCGCTCAATTCTATTTGCCTCAGATACTGAAGCAGTCCGTGCCTGTCATGATTATATGTGTGGGCTTGAGTATTAGAGAATATATGGTACTTGGAATATGGTAAGTGTTACCACTTAAAGGAACTCAGTGTTTTGGGGAAAACATCTGACCTGGGGGTTGTTGTAAATTCAGATGAGCAAATGCTCCGGCAGTGAGCACAGTAAGCAAGAATGCTGCAGACGTCTTTAATAAAACACTTGTTAAATCTTTGTTAAAGTTAGATCTGTGTGATTCATTTCAGCCTGAGATGTGACACTGGCAACGAGGTTATATAAAGACAAATAATACAGAGGTAAATTCAGAGATATTTAGGATTGCATCATGGTATATTCTGGAGCTGAAATATCTGCACGCTGGGGAATTGAGCCGTTTGATCCGATGGGTGATGGGTGATGCCAGTTCCGTCAGCGAAATGGAGGAGTTTGAAGCGCATGCTGACAGTCACGGTTTGTTTCTGAATGGGGCGACGGAGGTGCAGAAAGCACAGCGATGGGCCTTATTGCTGTTCAATCTAGGTGCTGCAGAAAAGGCGGATTATGAATGTGCAGTGAAAGCTTTGAAGGACCATTATATGGTGATGCCAAATGCCACATTCCAAAGGCATGTTTTCCATCAAATGAGACAGAAAGAGGGGGAATCTGTCGCCCAATCTGTGACTCGTTTGAGGCAGGCGTCGGTCAGATGGATGCAATTATGTTGCGATGAATCTGAAAAACCAGATAATGGATCAGGTGGTCCAACATTGCAAGCCGGAGAAGTTGAGGCGCAGGCTTCTGGAAAGTGGTGATTTAACGTTGGATGACACTTTGAAGATAGCGGCTGCATTGGAAGAAGTGGATGAACAAGGTCACAACAGGAAACTTGATTCCGTTTCCACCATCAGCGTGACAAAATCTGAGGTTAACCGAGTGACACAACAGAATCCAGGTACGCATAAATATAAACAGCAAAGGTCTGAGAGAGAGTGTTTCAAATGTGGCAACGTGGGGCACTATGGAAGAGATAATTGCTGATCATCGTAGATATATGTTTTCTGTCAATGGAAGCAACCATGAGAATGTTGCAATGATTGTTGGGGGTGTTGAAGTGAGTATTATTGTAGATTCAGGCGGTGATGCCATCAGCAGTGCACTGTGGGGGAAACTGAAGACAAAGAGGATCAATTGCACATCTCGAAAATGTGTCAAAAAGTTTTATCCTTACACACCTAAAACCCCACTTCAAACTGTTGGATGTTCCACTGCAAATGTAAGAGCTGGAGATCAGAGTGTGGAGGCAGAATTTGTAGTGATTGAGAAGACTCTTCTGAGCAGAGAAACGGACCAAGCCTTGGGGGTGCTACACATTGGATTGAAAGCGAATTCTGTGAAATCCTTTGTGGAGCTTCGAGAGGTGTTTGGACCAGTGTTTCAAGAAATTGGGAAACTGCACAACCACCAAGTGAGATTAACAATTGGTGAGAGCGTGAAGCCTGTAGCTCAGCCTATACGCAGGGCCCCTTTCGGTCTGAGAGGGAAAGTCGCGATAAAGATCAAGGAACTGGTTGACCAAGACATCATAGAGCCAGTTGAAGGACCAGCACCATGGGTGAGCCCTGTTGTGGTAGTGCCTAAACCAAATGGTGACATCAGACTCTGTGTTGCTATGCAACAGGTAAACGAAGCGGCAGTGAGAGAACATCACCCAATTCCCACTGTGGATGAAATCTTTCAAGAGTTGTCAACAAGCAAGGTATTCTCCAAATTAGATTTTAAATGGGTACACCAGCAGCTGGAGCATCATCCTGATTCAAGGAAGGTGACCAATACAAGAGAATGCAATTTGGTATCAATGTGGTTTACCAACACAAAATCCATAAGGTGATACAAGGGATCCTGGGAAAAGCCAATATCTCAGATGACATCATTATTCAAGGAGCCAATAGAGAGGAACATGACGAGAGGCTGAGATTAGTGTTGGTTAGATTGCGGTCAGCAGGACTTACGGTGAATGCAGACAAGTGCTTGCTGGGTGTGACAGAGCTAAAGTTCATGGGACATAAGTTCACAAGCAGTGGAATCAATCCTGCCAAAGACAAGACAGAAGCAATAGCAGAGGCGCGTGAACCACAAAACGTCAGCAAAGTGAGAAGTTTTCTGTGACTTGTGAGCTATTATGTGAGGTACATCCCAAACCTCACTACCCTGGCTGATCTATTGAGCAAGTTTACGTGGCACGGAGTCAACTCCCCCTTGGCCCCTTTATTCCCTTCACCCACTTGATCCTGGCCATCACGTGGGACTAAGTCCTCTTAATTCAGGCTCAGGCTGGGTGTTTGGGATATCAGGTTACAGGAGAGCCACCCTCCATCTAATCCACCGGCTACAGTTAATGGCTTAGTACAAAGAGGAAGAAACTCAGTCCTTTCTTTAACTATCAATTTACTTTATTCACGTTGTTGCACAATGTAAGAATAAGGCTCATAGACAAAAGCATGCAACTCAAACTGGGTTATACAGTTAATAACAAAGCTACTAGAATCAATAAGCACACCCACTAGATTCCTCTGACCTTTCCATGACCTAGTCACAGAAAACAAAGGATAATACCCGAAAAAGGGGAGAGCTGACGCTGGCCAGGCATTCCGTTCTCTGTCTCTTTTACGTTGTTGCCGCGTTGCACACGCAGGGTCTTCCACTTCCATGATGGTTGTTCTCCGGAGTTTATCGCTGGCTGTATGCCCGAGAAGCTCTATACTTATTCTCCTTCTTATCTCTCCAAAGCTGAGCTGTCTTTTTCCAGTTGGTTTAAGCCTGCTCACCTCATTCGTATCTTCTCCTAATTGGCCCAGGCCCAAAGACCCTGGTATCTCTAAACTAAAACTAAACACACTGTGTCCAAATAAGGCTCTTTTTCCTGTGATCTCTCCTTTGTCTTGTCACATAAATTCATTAGTTCAAACTGGTTTTTACCAGCACAGGCCAGTGTCTGAGCTCCAGGTTACTATAGTTCACAAACAATCCAGCAGTTTGTAACAGATTCTGTATTTCTTACAGCCCCTGGCCAACAGAATGAACGGTTCAGATTTGATGGAGACCAGAAAACGGCATTCAAAACTTTGAAAGACAGCTTGACAAGTGCTCGAACGCAGGGACATTGGTCCAAAAGCACCAACGAAAGTCATTGCAGATTCTAGTCCAGTAGGATTAGGAGCAGTGCTGGTACAAATGCATGCTGAGGGCCTGAGAATCATTGCTTATGCGAGCAGATCTCTGACAGATGTGAAGAGGAGCTATCCTCAGATGGAGAAAGAGAAAGTCCGAGAATTGGTGTGGGCATGTGGAAGATTCCATGCTTACTTGTTTAGCATTGAGTTTGAATTAGTGACGGATCACAAGCCATGACAGGTGATTTATTCTCCCAGCTTCAAACCATGTGCCAGAATCAAAAGATGGGTTTTGAGTCTCCAGCAGCACAAGTACAAGGTGGTTCACATTGCTGGAAAGATGAACATTGCTGACTCGCTGTCACGACGACTGAGGGAGGATCAAACACACAGATCTGCACTAGAGAATGAAGCTGAATCATTCATGGGGTTTGTGCTACACCCAGAGCAATGAAAACTAGAGAGATTGAAAGAGAGTCAGACAAAGTGGCACAGTGGCGCAGTGGTTAGCACCGCAGCCTCACAGCTCCAGTGACCCGGGTTCAATTCTGGGTACTGCCTGTGTGGAGTCTGCGTGGGTTTTCGCCGGGTGCTCTGGTTTCCTCCCACATGCCAAAGACTTGCAGTTGATAATTAAATTGGCCATTATAAATTGCCCCTGATAGGTGGTAGAGGCATATAGGGACAGGTGGGGATATTGTAGGAATATGGGATTAGTGTAGGATTAGTATAAATGGGTGGTTGATGGTCAGCACAGACTTGGTGGGCTGAAGGGCCTGTTTCGGTGCTGTATCTCTAAATCTAAATAAAAGATCCAGAATTGAATGACATCAGACAGGGAATCCAAGCTGGAAATTGGGAGAATTGTCCATTCAAGACATACATTGTTAAACAAGATGAATTGGGCCGTGTATTCTCAGAGGTAACAGACTTATAGTGCCACAAAAGCTTAGGCCTAGCCCATAGAACCATAAAAAAGTTACGGCACAGAAGGAGGCCATTCAGCCCATCGTGTCTGCACCGACTGAAAAAACTAGCTGCCCAATCTAATCCCACCTTCTAGCACCTGGTCCATAGCCTTTCAGGTTACAGCATTTCAGGTGCACGTCCAGGTACCTTTTAAAAGAATTGAGGGTTTCTGCCTCCACCACCATTCCTGGCAGTGAATTCCAGACACCCACCACCTTCTTGGTGAAAAAGTTTTTCCTCATGTCCCCCCTAATCCTTCTACCAATCACCTTAAATTTGTGCCCCCTGGTAATTGACCTCTCCGCTATGGGAAACAGGTCCTTCTTGTCTACTCTATCTTGGCCCCTCGTAATTTTGTACACCTCCATTAAGTCACCCCTCAGCCTCCTCTGTTCTAAGGAAAACAACCCTACAACCCTAGCAAATCCAATCTTGCCTCATAGCTGTAACTTTCAAGCCCTGCCAACATTCTTGCAAATCTCCTCTGTACTCTTTTCACAGCAATTATGTCTTTCCTGTAATGTGGTGACCAGATCTGTACACAATACTCCAACTATGGCCTAACCAGCGTTTTATACAGTTCCAGCATTACATCCCTGTTTTTGTGTTCTATACTTCAATAAAGGAAAGCATTCCATATGCCTTCTTCACCACTCTATCTACCTGTTCTGCCACCTTCAGGGACCTGTGAACATGCACGCCTAGGTCTCTCACTTCTTCTACCCCTCTCAATATCCTCCCATTTATTGTGTATTCCCTAGCTTTGTTTGCCCTTCCCAAATGCATTAGATTGGTGATGCTAGCCCATGAGTGTCACTTGGGAGTGGTTGGTACTAAGTAAAACTTAAGAACCAAAATATGGTGGCCAGGGATGGAGAAAGATGTGGAGCAGTTTGTCAAAACATGTCATAGATGTCAACTTGTCAATCGACCCAATTCACCAGAACTAGTACGCAGTACACTGTTACTGGCTGGACCATGGGAAGATATAGTAGTAGACTTCTTAGGTCCATTTCCATCAGGAGTGTCCATACTAGTGATTGACTATTACAACTGTTATTATGAATATGTGGTAATGAAGTATACAACAGCAGAGAAAACAGTGTTTGCATTGACTGAAATATTTGCAAGGCCTGGTCTACCAGTCACTTTTTTTTCAGACAATTCATTTCATAGCCCTTTACAGATTACATGCAAGTAACAGGTACTCACCATCACAGAGTAACACCTAAATGGCCACAGGTAAATGGGAAGTGGAAAAACAAAACCAGTCCTTAGAGAAACGGATGAGGATTGCTCAGATTGAGGGTAAAGACTGCAAGGAGATGTTGTTGTCATATGTGGCCATGTATAGAGCAACTACACACAGTACAACGAGCAAGGACCCAGCTGAGTTGTTATATGGACATGAAATAGGCACCAAGATACCGGAACTGAGGGACGTTAGAGTTGATCAGAAGGTTCGAGATCATGATGCTGAGAAAAAGGGTGCTACAAAGTTTTATGCAAACCACAGAAGGAGAGCTAGACAGTCTGATGTCTGATTTGATGCTAGGTGATGCAGTATTGCTGAGACGGGAGGGTCTGAGTAAGATGGATACACCATATTATCCCGAGCCGTACACGGTTATTGCCAAGACGAGAAACAGTGTGACTGTGCAGTCGCCAGAAGGAGGACTGTCTGACAGAAATTCTTCATGCATTAAAAAGTATCATGGCGACAAAGACACAACAGCAGATGAAACAGATGTAGGAGCTGAGTCGAAGCTGACATCTGACCTTGTGTGGAAGAAAATTCCTTCTTCTGAAGACTTGAACGCATGTGAGAGCAGCAGTGAGAAGAAGATCCCAAACAGTGTCGGTGCGAGAACGCAGCCCTGTTTCACACCACTCAGGATAGGAAAGGGGTCTGATGAGGCGCCGCTATGCTGAATTGTGCCTTTCATATTGTCACGGAACGAGGTGATGATACTTAGTAGCTTTGGTGGAAATCCGATCTTTGCTGGTAGTCGGAAGAGACCACGTCTGCTGACGAGGTCAAAGGATTTGTTGAGATCTGTGAAAGCAACGTTGTTTGCGGAATTTCTCCTGTAGCTGGCAAAGGGAGAACAGCATGTCAATGGTGGATCTTAATCAGAATTATGAGAATAATGTATCTTTAAGAGTTAAGCAGCAGGGCCATGCAGCTCGTGTCCCTTGCTCTTTCAAAGCAAAAGCTATTTTTTCAGTTGTGTGAAGTACTGTTCTGCAGTCAGCAGATGGCGGCATTTCCACTTGTGCTGAAGGACAACATTAGTCACTGAGTATCACAGAATCTGTCATCGAAATGGGCAATGGAAGCAGATTCAATAATAACTTTCAAAAAGGGCAATCGGATAAGTACTTGAAATGGAATGATTTGCAGGGCTATGGCGGGAGGGAGCATTGGTGGCGGGAGTGGGACTAATGGGACAGCTCTTTCAAAGAACTGGCACAGACACGATGGGCTGAATGGCCTTCGACTGCACTGCATGGTGCTTTGATTTTCTGACCCACTGCATGATTGACAGGATCTGGCATTTAGTTTATCACAGTTTTCTGTTCAAATTGCCCCTATTTTAAAATAAGCCAACCACTGCTGGTGCACGGGTCTCAGAAAATTGTGCCGTGTCTATTGTGTTTCTGAGCACGTGTTATAGCCTCGCCTTTGTCAGTGAGGCTGAAATGTGAACCCACGGCTGATACTGAAGTCTGAGAGAGGGCTGCACTGTTGGATGGGATGTTAAACCACAGCCCCACCTTCCCTCTCAGGTGAAAGTAAAATATCCCACAGCGACTATTTTGAAGAATGGAAGAGCTGAAGGAAAGGGTTAATTTCACTTCCTGGTAATGGGCTGTAGGGAACAGAAGAGGTGGCGCACTTTACTCGAAGGTGGAGGTGGCAGCAAGAGGGAATATCTCCAGCCCGAGCTGCTGCTGTGCTGTGAGAGGGTATCTCAGTGGGGTTCAGCAGCCGTGGACACGGAGGGTTGCCCCTGTGCTCTGAAGAGCCGCCTGCTTTTCTCCTTCAAGTAACACGAGCACGGGGGGACGGCTGCACAATTAACAATGCTTTTTATGTTCTCTCTGCCAATTCCCTCCCTTCCTCTCCTGACTCTGACTTGGGGTGGGTGTTTGTTCGCAGCCTCTCCAGCACCTTGCCCAGGAGCCCACTCTTTACACACAAGCTCCCAGAGAGTGGGTGTCAGCTGGTCATTCAGACGAGGTGGGGTTAAGGACGGCCTTGGTGCTCACGCACGTGCTATCCACCGGCAAGAGTTGCTGAGTGGTAATAAGGAGTGGAAACGTGCCTCTTTTCCCCCTCCTTCCCCCACACCCACCACCCAGCTCAGGGTACAGAGGCCAATCGCCACCCCGGTTGAGGCCAGCTACCTCAGCACAGACCGAGACCGGTACCTCAACACCGTTCCCGGTGCTGGCCATTTTAGGGGAGTTGACTTCTAGGCCCAGCAAGGCTGCCCACCCCCAGGGGCCGAGCAGCCAATTAGGCTCATTAAGAGCCTTGTTAACAATAGTTAAAGGAGGCCGACTGCAATTTTACTATTTGTCCTCCAGTTTCTTAACAGACGGGCAGTTTAACTGCCTGGAGGCGGGCACCCAATGGCAGGTCAGTGTGCCAAGGCTCCAGTTAGGCCTACAGGACTTCCCTGCCTGCCTGTGGAGGGATTCCCCCCTCCCCCAACACCCCCCACAGAGGTGGCCTGGCTCCTTTTCCTAGTTGTTTTTTTACTAAGGTTGGAGAGGACACTTAGCCTTTACTGAAGCCTTCTGAGAGCTCAGCTGCCGCCCTTAATTGCACTGGGAACCTGACGCCATGCCAATTAAGGAGGTGCCCCATTCAAAATCCCAAAGACTGACTGTTTCACCGTGGCGGCGGGTTCAGGACCCAGACGCAGTCCTGGCTACTGTTTCCTGCCTCCAAAGTGAAAATTCAACCCCCCTGAGGCTCGGTGCCCACTGATCCCTCGTCCCACAAAACAATTCTACTTCCACACCAAGGTGATGTTTCCGCCTCCCCATGCCCCCGTCAGGTCATCCTATGGGGTGGCGGGAGAGAACAAGGATGGTAATTTATACTGTGGCCCACATCCACTTGGCTGAGACTGCCTCAAACTGATGTGAATTAATGGAGAATTATCCTTCCTCCCAGCAATCTGTGATGATCCAGAATCTGTGAGTTTGACAATCTGATGAAATAGATAGGACAAGTCAAGTGAAAGGGTTAATCCCACTGATTTACAGCAGGCTGTCTGGAGTCCAACAGTTAATGGAAAAGGTGGATGAAAGGATTAATTTCACTTCCTGTATGTACAGTCGATTAAGTGGATTAAAGGGTTAATCTCCTCTGTGCTGGGAACAGACAATCTAGAGACTAACAGTGAATGGGCAGGGATAAGGTTAATTCCGCTGGCTACACTGTTACATCGAGTGTACAACGCAGAAACGCGCCATTCAGCTGAACTGGTCTCTGTCGGCATTCGGCTTTGCATGAGCTGATTAAAGGATTAATCCCAGCGACTGTGAACAAGCTGGAGGGAGATGAATAGTGCGTGGGAATTCTCCGCTCTGATCTCTTTGTCCTCGTCCTCCTACACTGTTCCGATGAAGCTCAACATAAACTCGAGAAACGCCACCTCATTTTTCCAATAAGCACTTTACAGCCTTCAAGATTCAACATTGAGTTAACAATTTCAGATTATAATGTCTGACCCCCATTTCTTTTGGCCAGCAGCTATTGGTAACGATTCTGCGAGCCCCATTTACACCTCCTCAAGGCTCAGCTTTTACTTCTTTACTTGTCCCATTGCCACCTCCTTTTCCCTTGCACCATCATTCCTTTTGTCATTGAACCTCTCCTGCTTTCCACCCTATCACAGACCTTCCCCTTTTGATCTTCCTATTCCCTCTTTCCCTGCCTCTGTACTTGCTTAAAACATGAAACCATAGAATCATAGACTAAAATAAAATCAAAGTGCTGCAGATGTTGGAAATCTGAAATAAAAACAGTAAGTGCTGGAAATACTCAGCAGGACTGGCAGCTGTGGAGAGAGAAGTTAATGTTTCAGCTCTGTGACCTGCTGAGTATTCCAGCACTTTCTGTTTTATTACCATAGAATCATAGAATAGTTACAGCACAGAAGGAGACCATTTGGCCTGTCGTGTCTGTGCTGGCTCTCTGAAAGATCAATTTACCTAATGCCAATCCTCCACCTTCTCCCATTCTTCTTTTTCAGATAATAAACCAATTCTCTCTTCAGAGCCTTGATTGAACCTGCCTCCACCACACTCACAGATCCTGACCACTCGCTGCGTGAAAAAGTTTTTCCTCATGTCGTCACTGCTTCTTTGACCAATTACCTTAAATCTGTACCTCCGGTTCCCGATCCTTCCACCAATGGGAGCAGTTTCTCCCTCTACTCTGTCCAGACCCCTCATGATTTTGAATACCTCTATCAAATCTCCTCTCAACCTTCTCTTCTCCAAGGAAAACAATCCCAACTTTTCCAATCTACGTAACTGCAGTTGCTCAGACCTGGAACCGTTCTTGTGAATCTTTTCTGCACTCTCTCTAATGCCTTCACATCCTTTTTAAAGTGTGGTGCCCAGAACTGAATACAATACTCCAGTTGAGGCCCAACCAATGTTTTATACAAGTTTAACATAACGTCCTTGCTCTTGTACTCTATTCCCCGATTTATGAAGCCGAGGAAGCTGCATACATTGTTAACTGCTCTCTCAACCTGTCCTACCACCTTCAATGATTTATGTACATATACACCCAGGTCCCTCTGCTCCTGCACCCACTTTAGAACTGTACCCTTTATTTTATATTGTCTCCCCCTGTTCTTTTTGCCAGAATGAATCATTTCACACTTCTATGCATTAAATTTCACGTCGCTTGTCTGCCCATTTCACTAACCTATGTCCTTTTGGAGTTCGACACTATCCTCCTCACAGTTCACAATACTTCCAAGTTTAGTATCATCTGCAAATTTTGCAATTGTGCCCTGTACACCAAGGTCTGGTTGGTTGAAAGCCTTCCATCTATGAAAGATGATGGATACACCACAAACAATCCATTCAGGTGGGTGTCTTCTCTTGGTGCACCTTTGCTGATGGCTGTGAAAGGCCAATGGCAGGTTCTGCCACAAGTGCTCCAAGTGACACTGTGAGTTGTTGGTTTTGGCGTTAGCACCTGTTGCCAAGCTGCTGTGGTAGTGCCCACCAGTCCACAGGATGTGTCACCATTTGCCTCATTCACCAGCCAGTGATTCCTAGGTGTGATACTGGACATTTCGGGCCTTCATGTCATGCTTGCAAGCATCCTTGAAGTGAAGTTTTGGGCGCCCCACTGGTGGTCTGGCCCTGGCTACCTCACCATACAGAAAGTCTTTGGGTGTGTGAACGTCTTCCATCTTACAGATGTGTTCGATGCACCGAAGCTGCCTCTGTTTGATTACAGCCAACACACTCGAGAGCTCTGCCTTTGAGAGGGTTGTCACATTTGTGATTTTGTCCTGCCAGAATATACCCGTAATGTGCCACAGACAGCAAAGACGGAAATTATTGAATTTCTTTTCCTGGTAGCAGTAAGTCGCCCATACAGTAAGATGCAGAAAACACAGGACTTATAAACCATCAGCTTGGTCCTAAGGGTCAGCTTGGTGTTATTTCATGCATGTTTTGCGAGTCGGCCAAAGGTGGTAGCTGCTTTCCCTATGTGTGTATTGAGCTTTGCATCAAGGGACAGATTGTCTGTCACCGTGGACTCAAGGTAGCAGAATTTGCTAACCACTTCCAGCGGGGTGTTATTCAGTGTGAGCGGGGGCAGAAATGCAAGACCTTGTCCCAAGACCACGGTTTTCTTGATGCTTATAGTCAAGGAGAACAAGTCATGGGAGAGACAATCTACAGTCTTTGTCGTTGAGTTTCCATGTGAGCGACTAGTGCAGCATTAGTGTAGAGGAGTTCTCTGATCAGGATGCGATGTGTTTTTGTCTTCGCTATCAGCCTTGATAGATTGTAGAGCTTGCTGTCTGATCTCGTGTGCAAGTCGACTCCTTCCGTATCTGCAGGGAAGGCAAAGGTCAGGAGCATGGAAAAGAAAACACCAAACAGAGTTGAGGCCAGGACACAACCCTGTTTCACTCCATTCTTCACTCTGAAATTGTCAGAAGTGGAGCCATCAAAACTGTACAGTGGAGTGCATGTTGTCATAGAAAGAGCAGATGAGACTGAGGAGCTTTGGTGGACAGCCAATTTTTCCAAATTCTTGTCGAGCCCTGCTCTGCTGATGGTGTCGAATGCCTCAGTGAGATCTACAAAAGTAAGGCAAAGGGGTATACTCTTTTCTCTACACTTCTCTTGTAGCTGGCCTATGGAGAAGATCATGTCCACAGTAGATCTGCTGGCACGGAAACCACACTGTGCTTCTGAATACACTTGGTCTGCAAGTAAATTAAGTCTTTTAAGTATGATCCTAGCAAAGGCCTTCCCTGTGACACTAAGAAATGAAATGTCCCTGTAGTTGATGCAGTCTCCTCTGTCACCTTGTTTTTTGTATAGTGTGATTATTTTGACATCATGCATCTCCTGTGGAACAGAGAAAGACGAGGTCATAAAGGTGTGGCAATAGATGGGACTTTCGTGTTTGTGCAGTTAGGCTGGGATTCCATCCTTGCCCAGTGCTCTTCTGTTCACTAGGCAGTCTATGGCCTTCTCGAGCTCCAGTGATGAAGGTTCTTCATCTAACTCATCTATGATAGGAAGTTGTGGGAGAGCGTTGAGCACAGACTGGGAGATGTCCAACTCACAGGAGTACAGCTCACAGTAGTGTTCAGCCTAGCGGGACATCTGTTTACTTCTGTCAGTGAATAATTCACCATCTGCCAACTTCAGGGAAACAACTTTGGTGATGGCAGGGCCAAGTGCCCTCTTGATCCCTTCGTACATAGCTCACAGATTTCCATTGTCACGTGCAATTTGGATTTCTTGACATAAGTTGATCCAGTGTTTGTTTGCGCAGTATCTCCCTCTCCTTTGCACGGCTGTCTTGGCTACTTTCAGATCGTGCAGTGTCTTAGCTGTTAGGTTTATGTTGTGCATCATGTAGGCTTTGTTTTTTTGCATCAATGATAGATATCACCACAGCTGATTTGGTCTCAAACCAGCCCTTGTTGCGGGTTCCACCTTTACCAAGTGATGCTTCTGCTGCTTCATAGATGATTGAGTTTAGTGACTTCCAAGCTTCATCAATGTCGGCATCAGTGCTTCCCGTTAAGGCTTTGGTGGGTAGCAAGTGTTCTAGCAACAGTGTGAAGTGCTGGTATTTGGTATCATTGCTTATGCAAGAGATGTTGATGTGTGGTGGGCCGTTGTGTTTGGAGCTGTGGAACTTTCAGGAGTGCACTTTCACTCTGCTGCTGATAAGAGAGTGGTCGGTGTCACAATCTGTGCTATGGTAGATGTGGGTGTGAAGAACACTGGGCAGATCGCGCCTCCTCGTGATGACCAGGTCGAGTTGGTGCCTTTGTCCAGACCTTGGGTGATGCCATGATACCTTGTCTGCCCTGGACGAAGGTGTTGGTGATGCAGAGATCATTCAGGGCACAAAGCACAAGAAGGCGTTCTCCGTTATCATTGATCTAGTCCACTCCATGATGACCGAGGCACGTTGGCCATGAATCAATGTCTGCCCCAACATGTGTATTGAAGTCACCCAGGATGACTAGCCTCTTGCCATTTTGGATGTTGCTCAGAACATCACCAAGGGAGTCATAGAAATGCTCTTCATCTGAGATGCTGGCCTTCAGAGTTAGTGCATAGACATATATGATGTTGACTGTGCCTCCATCAGATGATAACCACAGGGAGTTGAGGCACTCAGAGGTTACTACTGGTGGCTCAATTAACTGTGTCAGCCAGTTTCTCACTGCGAAGCCTACACCATGTTCACAGCGATCTCCAGCGCTCTTTCCATGTCAATAGAAGGTGTAATTGGCCTCTTGAATAGAGCCTGTGTAGGTTAATCTGGTTTCTTGTATAGTGGAAATGTCGACACCTAGTTTGTATAGCTCACGGTCAGTCAGGACTGTCTTGCGTACACTTGCTCTGGAGTGTGGGCCGTTGTTCATTCCTAGACACATGGTCCTCACATTCCAGCTTCCAAGCCAAAAGGTTACCTTTCTTTGTTTGCTGGTGGCCTAGGCATGGTTTCAGGATGTGCAGACTTGCCTGACATCTGCACCCTCCTCCTGACCTCATAGGCTGGTGTCCAGAGGAAAGACGAAAGCCTATACGTTTGAGACCTATTCGCTTGCAGGAACTACCAGAAGGTGCTAACTTGAGGGAAACACTAAACATCTAATGAGACTCCACTCCAGATTTTTTCAGGTTTACTCCCTTAGCCGTTAGCTCTTGATGTTGTTGTTAATGTTGAAGGCACCAACCGGCACTGCCCAGATCGCCACAAACGTAGGTATGATCTTGTCCTCCAGGTTTGTGAAGGGAGCAGCTCCAGGTCACCACTTCCCACCTCCAGGTAGCCACCTCCATTCCCCGAACTCTCCAGCTACTACTCCCTCAGGTGATCAATCTGAGATGACTGTAGGTAGAGTAGAGTGATCTTGACTGGGATGTTCCTGCTTGGGGTTCATTGGGACTCTTCCTGTTGATACATACCTTCTGTCTTCTTTCTTGAGTGCAGTCATGAGGTCTAGGTCCATAAAAATAAGGTACATAAAAACCTGATAGTAAACGAGAAATGGGAAATAGCTGGAGATAATTGGGAGGAGTCCAGAGTTCAAGCTGGAGGTCGGGAAAATTACTCGCATGCGCTGGAGAGCAAACCTCTTCTTCTTTTGGATTTTATGGTGCCCTCTGACTTCACTATCATCTTTCTACCCTTGAAATGATTCTGTCCACCTCCTATCTTCCTTCCGATGAAAATATCTCCATCAGTGCATCTTCCGATATTCTACACTCACATAGCTTCTGGACGTCACTTGCTATAACTGTCTCTGAATCTGGATGAAAGCTCCATGCTGATTCCTTCCTAGCTACATCATCATTATTCACACTAGGGTCTAGGTCATTAATATATATGAGGAAGAGCAGGGGTCCTAACACCGACCCTTGGCAATCTCCACTATAAATCTTCCTTCAATCAGAAAAACAACCATTAACCATTACTCTCTGTTTCCTGTCACTCAGCTAATTTCATATCCATGTTGCTACTGTCTCTTTTATTCCATGACCTGTACCTTTGCTCACAAGTCTGTCTGTGGAACTTTATCAAACGCCTTTTGGAAGTCCATGTACAGTACATCAACAGCATTACGCTCATCTGTTACCTGTCAGGCAAACCCCACCTCCCAAGACTGAGGCACACATTATTTTGCCACATGAACATCAAAACTTTAAAAATCGCAATCCCTGATTGGAAGCACATTTGCATAGTGCCCGACAATGTGGAAACAAAGGGAGCAAATCCCTGTTCCTCCAATACACAGAAGTGGTCAGACCAGTTTTAGTCACATGACTGACTGGCTGTTGCAGAGTTTTTGAAGTGCCAGACAAAGCACCTCTCCTGGAACTGAAGCAAGAATTATAGCCTCACCTGTCTGCCTGCCTTCATCTCTTCCCACAGAACTGAATCTTGTGAAAACACATGAAACGCAAAGGGAGAAGGGTTTGCCATGTGAACAAAGTTTTAAGAAGACTACTGGGCCCCAACGAATCGCAAGACCATATCTTCAATCAAGGACTACAGCGAGCTCGAGAAACAGTAACAAGATATTGCCGCAAACTGTTCTAATTATCTTTTCTTCTGCTCTTTTCTATTCCTATCTGCATGTTTATATCGCGTGTATATGCTACCATATTAGAAGTTAAGTTTAAGGTTTTAATAAATTTCCTCTTTCTGCTTTAAACCTAAGAAAGCCTATATCTGCTCACTTATTTGCCTTATAATTGGAAACTGTGAACAAGGATTCACAAAAAGGGGAGCTCAAAAAACAATGTGTTTAAAAATAAACCCTGTTACAATAAGACCAGGTAAAGACAGCAAAAGACCCCTAGACACATTGCTCAACTGGTCGTAACAGAAATTGGGTGCTAGCATCCGAATTGTTACCCACAGACAAATGAGTGAAAATCAAAGTGGGAAGCCAAATTATTCCCTATCAAAAAGAGCAAATCAATACAGGTTTTCTTGTGGTTGTGTGTAATTGAATACAAACATGTCTGCAACTGAAGCGAGAAGTTCTCCAAGCCAGAGTGAAGTAACTTAGGATAAGTTAAAAGCACTGTCTATAGAGGAGTTGAGAAAAATGGCTGAGCAGTGTGGGATCACTGTACGTGGCAAGGCTAGGAAGTCTGAACTCCTAAGACTAGTGACCAAACATTTTCCCCTTGAATCTGATGAAGCAGAAGCAGTGTTAGAAGTAGACCCAGACTGGGTACTGCTAATAAAGATACAATTGGAACAAAGGAAACTTGAATTAGAAGACAAGAAAAGAGAAAGAGAGAGACAGGAAAAAGAGAGAGAGAGAGAGGCAGGAGAAGGAGAAAGAGAGAGCCTTCCAAATGGAACGTGAAGAGAAAGAAAGACAGGAGAAGGAAAGAGAGAGAGAAAGAATATTCCGGAAGGAATGCCAAGAACGAGAGTTATGGCGGCTTGAGTTAGCTAGGGGGCGACAGAGCAACTCTAGTGAAAGCATGGCGAATATGGAGGATCAGAATTCAGGCTTGGGTACAAGATTGCTAAAACTCGCCCAATTGATTCCAAAATTCAATGAGGAAGATGTGGAAGCGTTTGTCGTGTCTTTTAAGAAACTAGCAAGGCAGCTAAAATGTCCAGTTGAGACCTGGTCTCTTTTACTGCAAAGCAAACTAACTGGAAAAGCCCATGAGGTCTATTCCTCACTGCCAGATAAGAGTTCATCAAACTATGAACTGACCAAAAATGCTATCCTCAGGGTATATGAATTAGTACCCGAAGCCTACCGCCAGAAGTTTAGAACCCTCAAAAAGCAAGCCAATCAAACCTATCTGGAGTTTGAAAGAAGTAAGCAGCTGGCTATTGACCAGTGGCTGAGGGCTTTAAAAATACAACTCAGCAATGAGACTCTCAGAGAAGTAATCCTGTTAGAGGAATTTAAAAACTCTCTCCCATTCTCAATAAAAACTCAGGTTGAGGAAAGCCCGGCAAGCAGCTGTTCTGGCCAATGAATTTTCTTTAATCGATAAGTCGGTTTCCCAATGGAGAACCTTTCCTGATCACCCCCACAAATTCAAAAAGGACAAAGGGTGGGAAGGTACATAGGCAATGGATAGTCTTTAAAGAAATATTTATAGTTTACAGCAACTATACATTCCTTCAAGGCACAAAAACCCCAAAAGTAAAGGCAGTCAACAGTGGATAATAGAGGAAGTTAAGGATTGTATAAGATTAAAAGAAAAGACCTATAAAGATGCCAAAAATAGTAGTAAACCTGAGGATTGGGAGGATTTTAGAGTACAGCAAAGGAGAACCAAGAAACTGATAAAGGGCGAATAGAATATGAATATAAGCTAGCGAAAAATATAAAAATGGACTGTAAAAGCTTCTATAGATCCATAAAAAGGAAATGTTTGGCGAAGGCAAATGTGGGTCCATTACAGGCAGAGTCAGGAGAATTTATAATGGGGAATAAAGAAATGGCAGAGAAGCTAAATGATTATTTTGTGTCTGTCTTCACTGAGGAAGATACAAGAAATCTCCCAGAATTAGAGATCCAAGGAATTAGGGAGAATGAGGAATTGAAGGAAATTTGTATTAGTAAGAAGGTTGTATTGGAGAAAGTAATGGGGGCTGAAGGTTAATAAGTTCCCAGAACCTGATATTCTACATCCCTGGGTGTTGAACGAGGTAGCTATGGAGATAGTGGATGCATTGGTGATCATCTTCCAAAATTCTATAGATTCTGGCACGGTTCCTGCAGATTGGAAGGTCGCAAATGTCACCCCACTATTTGAGAAGGGAGGGAGAGAGAAAACAAGGAATTACAGACCTGTTAGCCTTACATCAGTCATTGGGAAAATTCTAGAATCAATTCCAAAGGATGTGATAAATGGACACTTGGATAATAATGATCTGAATGGGCAGAGTCAACATGGATTTATGAATGGGAAATCATGTTTGACGAACCTGTTGGAGTTTTTTGAGGATGTTACTAACAGTTGATAAAGGGGAGTCAGTGGACATGGTATACTTGGATTTTCAGAAGGCTTTTGATAAAATCCCTCCAATGGAGGTTGGTTAGCAAAATTAAAGCACATGGGATAGGAGGTATTATACTGGCATGGCTTAAAGATTGTTTAACATGCAGAAAGCAGAGAGAAGGAATAAACAGGTCATTCTCACGTTGGCAGGCTGCGACTAGTGGGGTACCGCAGGGATCAGTGCTTGGGCCCCAGCTTTTCACAATATATATCAATGATTTGGATGTGGGGACCAAATGTAGCTATTTCTAAGTGCGTGGATTACACAGAACTAGGTGGGAATGTGTTTAGTGAGGAAGATGCAAAGCAGCTTCAAGGGGATTTGGAAAGGCTTGGTGCGTGAGCAAGAACGTGGCAGATGGAATGTAATGTGGAAAAATGTGAGGTTATCCACTTTGGTAGGAGGAATAGATGTGCAGAGTATTTCAGAAATGGTAAGAGATTAGAAATTATAGATGTACAAAGGGACCTGGGTGTCCTTGTCAATAAATCACTGAAAGCTAACAGGCAGGTGCAACAAGCAATTAAGAAGGCTAATGGAATGTTAGCCTTTATCACAAGAGGATTTGAGTACAGGAGTAGTGAAATCTTGCTTCAATTGTATAGAGCCTTGGTTAGACCGCACCTGGAGTATTGTGTGCAGTTTTGGTCCCCTTACCTTAGGAAGGATATTATTGCCTTAGAGGGAGTGCAATGAAGGTTCACCAGACTTGTTCGCAGGATGGCAGGACTGTACTATGAAGAGAGATTGGGGAAACTGGGCTTGTATTGTCTAGAGTTTCGAAGAATGAGAGGTGTTCGCATTGAAACCTACAAAATACAAAAAACGATAGAGTAGATGCAGGTAAGATGTTACCCGTGGTTGGGAAGTCTAGGGGACACAATTTCAAAATAAGGGGGAAGCCACCTATGAGAGAGATGAGGAGAAATTTCTTTACTCAGAGGGTTGTGAATCTTTGGAATTCTCTACCCCAGAGGGCTGTGGAAGCTCAGTCATTGAGTATGTTTAAAGCAGAGATTGACAGATTTCTAAATACAAATGACATAAAGGGATATGAGGATAGTGTGGGAAAAAGGCATTGAAGTGGATCATCAGCCATGATCATATTGAATGGCGGAGCAGGCTTGATGGGCTGAATGGCCTACTCCTGCTCCTATGTTCCTATGTTCATATTTATCCACTTTCGAGGTTTCTAAACGCCTTAATATTTCCTCTCTAACACAGGACATGCGCGATGCCAATATCATCACCCTCTATAAGAATAAGGGTGACCACGGTGACTGCAACAACTACCGTGGAATCTTCCTGCTCAGCATACTGGGGAAAGTCTTCACTCGAGTCACTTTAAACAGGCTCCAGAAGCTGACTGAGCATGTCTACCCTGAGGCACAGTGTGGCTTTCGAGCAGAGAGATCCACCATTGACATGCTGTTCTCCCTTTGCCAGCTACAGGAGAAATGCCGAGAACAACAGAAGACCCTCTACGTTGCTTTCATAGATCTCACCAAAGCCTTTGACCTCATCAGCAGATGTGGTCTCTTCAGACTACTAGAAAAGATCGGATGTCCACCAAAGCCACTAAGTATCATCACCTCATTCCATGACAATATGAAAGGCACAATTCAGCATAGCGGTGCCTCATCAGACCCCTTTCCTATCCTGAGTGGCGTGAAACAGGGCTGTGTTCTCGCACCTACACTGTTTGGGATCTTCCTCTCCCTGCTGCTCTCACATGCGCTCAAGTCTTCAGAAGAAGGAATTTTCCTCCACACAAGATCAGATGGCAGGTTGTTCAACCTTGCCCATCTTAGAGCGTAGACCAAAGTACGGAAGGTCCTCATCAGGGAACTCCTCTTTGCTGATGATGCTGCATTAACATCCCACACGGAAGAGTGTCTGCAGAGACTCATCGACAGGTTTGCGGCTGCCTGCAACAAATTTGGCCTAACCATCAGCCTCAAGAAAACGAACATCATGGGACAGGACGTCAGAAATGCTCCATCCATCAATATCGACGACCACGCTCTGGAAGTGGTTCAAGAGTTCACCTACCTAGGCTCAACTATCACCAGTAACCTGTCTCTCAATGCAGAAATCAACAAGCGCATGGCAAAGTCTTCCACTGCTATGTCCAGACTGGCCAAGAGAGTGTGGGAAAATGGCGCACTGACCCGGAACACAAAAGTCCGAGTGTATCAAGCCTGTGTCCTCAGTACCTTGCTCTATGGCAGCGAGGCCTGGACAACGTATGTCAGCCAAGGGGTACGTCTCAATTCATTCCATCTTCGCTGCCTCCGGAGAATCCTTGGCATCAGGTGGCAGGACCGTATCTCCAACACAGAAGTCCTCGAGGTGGCCAATATCCCCAGCATATACACCCTACTGAGCCAGCGGAGCTTGAGATGGCTTGGCCATGTGAGCCGCATGGAAGATGGCAGGATCCTCAAGGACGCATTATACAGCGAGCTCGTCACTGGTATCAGACCCACCGGCCATCCATGTCTCCGCTGTAAAGACGTCTGCAAACGCGACATGTGGTCCTGTGACACTGATCACAAGTCGAAGGAGTCAGTTGCCAGTAATCGCCAGAGCTGGCGGGCAGTCATAAAGGCGGGGCTAAAGAGTGGCGAGTCTCAGAGACTTAGCAGTTGGCAGGAAAAAAGACAAAAGCGCAAGGGGAGAGCCAACTGTGTAACAGCCCCGACAACCAGTTTTATCTGCAGCACCTGTGGAAGAGTCTATCACTCTAGAATTGGCCTTTATAGCCACTCCAGGCGCTGCTGCACAAACCACTGACCATCTCCAGGCGCTTACCCATCGTCTCTCGAGACAAGGAGGCCAAAGAAAGAAGAAGACTATGTGGATCCCATTCAATGTTTCACACTGCTCCTCCTTAACTACAATGTCTGCTATGTCCCTCTTTTTTGTGAAAACAGATGCAAAGCATTCGTGAAGAACCATGCCATGTCTTCTGCCTCCACACACAAGTTACCTTTTTGGTCTCTAATTGGCCCTACTCTGTCCTTAGTTATCCTCTTTCCGTTTATGTATTTATAAAGCATCTTTGGGTTTTCCTTGATTTTACTCTCCAATTTTTGTTCATGTTCTCTCTTTGCTTTCTTAATTTCCTTTTTAATCTCACCCCTGCACTTTTTACATTCTTGTAGCCTTTCTGCAGTATTGAGCTCTGGGTATCTACCTTATCCTATTCTGTATTGCTCTTTGACATCCAGGAGTTCGAGATTTGGGAGTCACCCTCTTTGTCTCTGTGGAACATATTTGTTCTGAACCCTCAATAACTCTCACTGCTCTGACACGGTTTACCTTCAAGTAGCTGTTTCCCGTCCACTTTTGCCAAATCACATCTCAGCTGAATAAAATTGGCCATTCCCCTCTTTCAAACTTTTACTTTCCATAACTCCTCTAAATCTAACTGAATGATGATCACGACCACAGAAATGGTCTGCCACTGATATCCCTTCCACCTCCCCAGATTTGTTCCTTAAAACTAAATCCAGGACTGTTCCTTCTATTGTTGGCCTTGCTTATGCACTGGCTAAAGTATTGCTGCTCAGTATTTCCAGGATTTTCAGTTTTCATTTCAGATTTCCAGCAGCTACAGTACTTTGCTTTTGCCTTCCATCAGAAGGAATGGATTAAAGAGTTAATACCACTTGCTGGTAATGGGCTGTGGGGAGACGAATAATGAATGGACGACTGTGAAAGGATTAATCACACAGGCTGGGAACAGGCTATCAGTGTATGAAGGAAGTGGATGAAAGGGTTGACTCGGCATCCTGGGATTGGTGCCAGGAATACAAGTGAATAGGAATCCGCACAGTAAACATTTACTCCGATTACTGGAATTATGCTGACCTTCCAAAGTTGGTTAGAAGGAGCCTCAGTCACACACTTGGCTTTCCTTTACAATGACAGCTTGCCTTTATATAGCACCTTTAACATAAAAAAATACCCAAGGTGCTTCACAGAGCGGAACATGGGCTCCAAACAATAGTGGGAGGGCTGTGGAAGGGAACTAGTCAATCCTGGAGGACTTGAGGTTGAGTGTAACCTGGATGAGTTTTTTTTTATTCATTCATGGGATGTGGGCATCACTGGCCAGGCCAGCATTTATTGTCCATCCCTAATTGCCCTTGAGAAGGTGGTGGTGAGCTGCCTTCTTGAACCGCTGCAGTCCATTTGGGGTAGCTAGACCCACAGTGCTGTTAGGAAGGGAGTTCCAGGATTTTGACCCAGCGACAGTGAAGGAACGGCGATATAGTTCCAAGTCAGGATGGTGTGTGACTTGGAGGGGAACTTGCAGGTGATGGTGTTCCCATGCATTTGCTGCCCTTATCCTTCTAGGTGACAGAATTCACGGGTTTGGAAGGTGCTGTCTAAGGAGCTTTGGTGAGTTGCTGCAGTGCATCTTGTAGATGGTACACACTGCTGCCACTGTGCGTCGGTGGTGGAGAGAGTGAATGTTTGTAGATGGGGTGCCAATCACGCAGGCTGTTTTGTCCTGGATGGTGTCGAGCTTCTTAAGTGTTGTTGGAGCTGCACCCATCCAGGCAGGTGGAGAGTATTCCATCAGACTCCTGACTTGTGCCTTGTAGATGGTGGGCAGGCTTTGGGGAGTCAGGAGGTGAGTTACTTGCTGCAGGATTCCTAGCCTCTGACCTGCTCTTGTAGCCACAGTATTTATATGGCTACTCCAGTTCAGTTTCAGGTCAATGGTAACCCCCAGGATGTTGATAGTGGGGGAATTCAGTGATGGTAATGTCATTGAATGTCAAGGGGAGATGGTTAGATTCTCTCTTGTTGGAGATGATCATTGCCTGACACTTGTGTGGAGCGAATGTAACCTGCCACTTATCAGCCCAAGCCTGGATATTGTCCAGATCCAACAACACACAAGAAGCTCGACACAACCCAAGACAAAGAAAATTTTAATCTTTGGATTCTGAACCTCAGGGAGCAGTGGAGGCTGGATCATTGAGTATATTCAAGGCTGAGTTAGACAGATTTTTGATCTACAAGGGAGTAAAGAGTTATGGGGGGCAGGCAAAAAAGTGGAGTTGAGGCCACAATCAGATCAGCCATCATCTTATTGAATGGCAGAGTAGGCTCGAGGAGCCAAATGGCCTACTTCTGCTCATATTTGTCATGTTCTTATGTTGATCGACACCCCTTCCACCACCTTAAACATTCACTCCCTCCACCGCTGGCACACAGTAGCAGCAGTGTGCATCTACAAGATGCACTACAGAAATTTGCCAAGGCTCCTTCAACAGCACCTTCCAAACCCACGACCTCTGTCACCACCAAAAATTCCCCTCCAAGTCACGCACCATCCTGACTTGGAACTATATCACCGTTCCATAACTCTCGCTGGGTCAAAATCCTGGGCTGTGGGTGTACCTGGGTCAAAAACAGCACTGTGGGTATACCTATAACCACATGGACTGCAGCGGTTCAAGGAGGTGGCTCAGCTCCACCTTCTCAAGGGCAATTAGGGATAGACAATAAATTCCGGCTTTGCCAGTGATGCTCACAACCCACAGATAAATAATTTTTAAAAATCTCCTCCAACCCTACAGCCCTCTGCAGTCTCTGCAGTCCTCAAAATCTTGTGCATCCCTAATTTCGGTCCTGCGCCCCTCCAATTCTAGCCTCTTGTGCATCCCCAATTTCTGTCCCCCCTCCATTGTTTTCAGCCGCCTCGGCCCTAAGCTCTAGAATTTCTTGCCTAAACTCTCTGCCTCTCTATTTCTCTTTCTTTGGAGCAAAGGAGATTGAGGGAAGATTTGATCGAGGTGTACAAGATTATGATAGTTTAGACTAGGGAGACATAGAAAAACTGTTCCCATTAGGTGACGGGGCAATGACTCGGGAACAACGATTTAAGGTTTTGAGCAAGAGATGTGTTGTGGAATAAAACCACTTCAGAGTCAGGAGTGAGCTGAGGTCAGGGAATCTTTACTCCAAGCCTTCAGTGGACCAAAGTCTCTCAGAAAATCTTCAGCAACAGCAGAGTTATTAGTACAAGAGTTTCATACAGAACTGATGCAGCTGGTTACTCATATACCCATATGTGGTTATCTTTCTATAGCTTATGCACTTTTCTTTCAACACTTTACAATACTAGTTCTTCTTTGCAATTTTGCTTTCATTGTACGAGCACATTTTATCCCTTACAGCAGAGAAGCAGACCAAGACTTCCTGATGGAAATCTATAGCAAGAGAAAGACAACTTCAGATGCTTGAACCTTAGTAACCCTATTAACCCCTCATTCTCCACATCAGATGCAAGGGGCACGTGAGGAAGAACCCTTTCACTCAGTGACTGGCAATGACCTGGGACTTGCTGGCTACGAGGGTGGTGGAAGCGGAGATGATCGATGATTTCAAAAGGAATTTGGATGGACGCTTGACGGAAATAAAGTTGCAGTGCGACGGGGATGGAGCAGGGAATGGGACTGACTGGATTGCTCGCCATCGAGCTGGCATGGATTCAATGGGCTGAATGGCCTCCTTATGTGCTGTAATAACTCTATACTCCTCTATTGAGGATGCTCCTTAAAACTTACCTCTTTGACCAAGTTTTGGGTCACCTGCACCAATATTTCCTTATTTGGTGCTGTGTCAAATATTGTTTGATATTCACTCCTGTGAGTTTCAACACATTAAAGGGGCAATATAAATACAAGTTGTGTGTATGGCCACAGGGTCTCTGTGGCTGGCCTCCTTTACCCTCCCATCTAACTGGGAAAACACACAGAAGGTGGGGAAGAAAAGTAAAGTGACAGGGTCCTTCTTTTCTCTCCCCTCCTCTCTTGACTCCGTACTCTGACATCCCTTTGGCCTCCTTGTCTCAAGAGACAATGGGTAAGTGCCTAGAGGTGGTCAGTGGTTTGTGGAGCAGCGCCTGGACTGGCTATAAAGGCCAATTCTAGAGTGACAGACTCTTCCACAGGCGCTGCAGATAAAATTGGTTGCCGGGGCTGTTACACAGTTGGCTCTCTCCTTGCGCTTCTGTCTCTTTTCCTGTCAACTGCTAATCTCTTCGACTCGCCACTCTTCAGCCCTACCTTTATGGCTGTCCACCAGCTCTGGCGATTACTGGCAACTGAGTCCCACAACTTGTGGTCAATGTCACAGGATTTCATGTTGCGTTGGCGGACGACTTTAAAGTGGAGGCATGGACGGCCGGTGGGTCTGATACCAGTGACGAGCTCACTGTACAATGTATCCTTGGGGATCCTGCCATCTTCCGTGCAGATCACATGGCCAAGCCATCGCAAGTGCCGCTGACTCAGTAGGGTGTATATGCTGGGGGTGTTGGCTGCCTCGAGGACTTCTGCATTGGAGATGCGGTCCTGCCACCTAATGCCAAGGATTCTCCAGAGGCAGCGAAGATGGAATGAGTTGAAACATCGCTCTTGGCTGACATATGTTGTCCAGAGCAAGCTACTGTGGACACAGGCCTGTTACACTCGGACTTTTGTGTTCTGTGTCAGTGCGCCATTTTCCCACACCCTCTTGGCCAGTCTGGACATAGCAGTGGAAGCATTTGCCATGTGCTTGTTAATTTCTGCATCGAGAGACAGGTTACTGGTGATAGTTGAGCCTAGGTAGGGTCATAGAGAGAGAGAGAGAGAGCTACAGCACCGAAACACCCCTTCTGCCCACCAAGTCTGCGCCGACCATCAACCACCCATTTATACTAATCCTACAATAATCCCATTTTCCTCTCCCATCCCCACCTTCCCACAAACTCTCCAACCCCCAGCTACACTAGGGGCAATCTACAATGGCCAATTTACCTATCAACCCACAAGTCTTTGGCTGTGGGAGGAAACCGGAGCACCCGGGGGAAACCCACGCAGTCACAGGGAGAACTTGCAAACTCCACACAGGCAGTACCAAGAACCAAACCCGGTTCGCTGGAGCTGTGAGGCTGCAGTGCTAACCACTGCACCACTGTGCCGCCCGGTAGGTGAGCCCTTGAACCACTTCCAGAGCGTGGTCGCCGATATTGATGGATGGAGCATTTCTGATGTCCTGTCCCATGACTTTCGTTTTCTTGAGGCTGATGGTGAGGCCAAATCCGTTGCAGGCAGCCGCAATCCCGTCGATGAGTCTCTGCAGACACTCTTCAGTGTGAGATGTTAATGCAGCATCGTCAGCAAAGAGGAGTTCCCTGATAAGGACTTTCCGTACTTTGGTCTTCGCTGTAAGATGGGCAAGGTTGAACAACCTGCCATCTGATCTTGTGTGGAGGAAAATTCCTTCTTCTGAAGACTTAAACGCATGTGAGAGCAGCAGTGAGAAGAAGATCCCAAACAGCGTAGGTGCGAGAACACATCCCTGTTTCACGCCACTCAGGATAGGAAAGGGGTCTGATGAGGCACCGCTGTGCTGAATTGTGCCTTTCATATTGTCATGGAATGAGGTGATGATACTTAGTAGCTTTGGTGGACATCCGATCTTTGCTAATTCTCTGAAGAGACCACGTCTGCTGACGAGGTCAGAGGTTTTGGTGAGATCAATGAAAGCAACGTAGAGGGGCACCTGTTATTCACGGCATTTCTCCTGTAGCTGGCGAAGGGAGAACAGCATGTCAATGGTGGATCTCTCTGCTCGAAAGCTGCACTGTGCTTCAGGGTAGACACGCTCAGCCAGCTTCTGTAGCCTGTTTAGAACTACTCGCACGAAGACTTTCCCCACTATGCTGAGCAGGGAGATTCCACAGTAGTTGTTGCAGTCACCGCAGTCGCCCTTGTTCTTATAGAGGGTAATGATATTGGCATCACGCATGTCCTGTTGTACTGCTCCGTCATCCCAGCACAGGCAAAGCAGTTCATGCAGAGCTGAGAGTACAGCAGGCTTGGCACTCTTGATTATTTCAGGGGTAATGCCGTCCCTTCCAGAGGCTTTTCCACTGGCTGGAGAATCAATGGCATCACTGAGTTCCGATTTTGTGGGCTGTTCGTCCAGCTCATCAATGACTGGCAGAGACTGGGCTGCATTGTCTGACATAGTTCCCCAGATACGCGCTGCCCACCCTTACCTCACCCGAGTGACCATTTCTCATGTGTGAATTTAGCCTGTCCCCTCCAGCGGAGCTGTTTGCCTGCCTGCCTGCAATAGATCCGGGGCTCAATTGCTGGACTTACCTCGAAGTCAGAAAGTCGTGAGTTCGAGCCCCATTGCAGAGACTTGAGCACCTAATCTTGGGCTGACACTGCAGTATTGAGGGAGTGCTGTCCTGTTAGAGCCGCCCTCGTTCAGATGAGAGGTTGAACCGAGGCCCTTGCAGGTGGATGTAAAAGAGCACATGGCACTATTTTGAAGAAGAGCAGAGCAGTGGAGTTCTCCACAGTGTCCTGGACCGATATTTATCCCTCAACCAACATCACTAAAACTGATTATCTAGTCATTCTACATTGCTATTTGTGGGAGCTTGCTGTGCACAAATTGGCTGCCTACATTGACTAAACAATGTGACTAAACAGTGACTGAACTTCAGAAGTACTACACTTAATTGGCTGTAAAGTGTTTTGGGATGTCCTAAGGTTGTGAAAGGCGCTATACAGATGCAAAATGGAAGTCAGCTGAGTTCTATGCTGACTTTATGATCCCTCCAGAGGTTTACTGCCCAAGCTACAAACACAAACATTACCCCAAGTGTCATCAGGTCATTTTGAATGTGGAACTGAGCCAGATTGACAGGCAAGGCCCCAGGTTCAAACTGAGTTAGCTGATCTCACCTGGGGCACGCCACTAGTGTTGGCTTCGGTGCCCCTGTATAAGGGACGAGTCACTCGTCACTCATAACCACCCTGTCAGCAGACGTCCACCCACACCCCACCCCATACAGAGGTGTCATGCCAAGCTGCACTGTGAATCCCACCACAACCGAATAGCCCACCACTGCTCCCTGCCTTAAGAGTGGTTACCAGAGCAAAGTAATGGAAAGCGGCAAAGACACCTGAAGCTGGAGCCAGGCATGAGTCACTGCTGCTGGAGCAGAAGGGGGGGACAAAAGGAGGAATCACAAAGCAATGGAGATGAATTCCTTCATGCAACTCACCCGTGTGTATTGCATGTTGATAGACAGTAAGTATTTTGTTCAGCCAGCCCTGCAGGGCACCTTCCTCCCTCCTACATCTTTGATTGCGTACTTTTTCTTTAACGATTGACGCCTACGTTCTTGCGTCGGTTCACAAAGGATATGTTGAACGCTAATCCCCCTACATCCCCCCCCGCCCTCCCCACCAAGGTGGTGACTCCACTGTTGCCTGATTCAATTAGCCTGCCTGATGATATCTGAGAATCCCAGATCCTGGTTCCTGTCCAAGTGTTGATCTCACCACCAGCACTGGTTACTCACAAGCTGCACTGATGAAAGATGAGCCCAATGCAATTTAACAGGGTTAATGCCTCTGCTGAAACAGAAGACAAGGGAATGTCTTATAAATGTGTTAAGTGTTAATTCACTTATATCAGCAGCAGTGATTTCGAAGGCATTTTAATACTGAACCCCATTCAACAACAAATTACACTTATATAGCACCCTTAATGTAGTAAAACTTCCCAGGGTGCTTCGCAGGCAGGATTTTGACAAAATTTGACACTGAGCCACATAAGGAACTATTAGGGCAAGTGACCAAAAGCTTGATCAAAGAGGTAGGTTTTAAGGAGAGTCTTAAAGGAGGAGAGAAAGGTGGAGAGGCGGAGAGGTTTAGGGAGGGAATTCCAGAGTTTTAGGGTGAGGCAGCTGAAGGTGCTGCCGCCAATGGTGGAGCAATTTGAAATCGGGGATGCTCAAGGGGCCGGAGTTAGAAGAGCGCAGATTGGAGGGTTGTGGGGCTGGAGCAGACTGTAGAGATAGGGAGGGATGAGGCCAAGGAGGAAGTTGAGCACAAGGGTGGGAACTTTAAAATGGAGGCGTCGGCCCGAAATGCAGCCCTGCGTTACTTGCGAGCAGCAGCATCAGTGTGAAACAAAATGATGGGCATGCCACCCTCTGTCCCTGAGAAGAAACAGGTCTGCAATTGGTTCTCAGGAAGGTGTTGCCCTTTAAAGGGAGAGGCCACCCACATTCAAACATCCATTTCTTCAAACAGCCTCCGACACAGCAGGGCCCCAGTGCAACAAAACGTGAAAAATTCACAGTAGGCTGTGACTCTATCTCTGTTTCCATCCATCTGTTTTTTCCAGCGTGTTCTGCTGCTGCTACTAAATAATCCCATCCCCTGTGTTGTTCAAGCATCTATTTCTCACCCCACCCCCACCCCTCTATTCTCCAGCAGAATAGGCTTATAGGTTGATTTACAAGAGAAATGGTGGATAGGAACTGATGGGGGAGGGGAGCCACATTGTTTTGTTGCTGCAAGTTTTTTTGGCCTTTCTTTGGGTTAAGGGGAGATTTTACACAGTTGTTTAAAATGATGAAGGTTGTTGATAGAGTAAATAAAGAGAATCTGTTTCCACTGGCAGGAGGTACGGTAACCTGAGGTACAGATTTAAGCTCATTTGGAAAAGAACCAGAGGGGAGATGAGAAATTTTTTCTACGCAGCCAGTCATTGTGATCTGGAATGCATTGCCCGCACGGCCTAACATCAAGTTGTCCCAGAACTCTGTACTGTCAATGAAGTAATGTTGAAATGTAGTCACTGTTGTAACGTAGGAAACACGGGCAGCAAATTTGAGCACAGCACGATCCCACAAACAGCAATGTGATAATCATATAGATAATCTGGTTTAGTTGGTTGAGGAATAAATATTGTCCCGGTCACCAGGAAGAACTCCCCTGCTCTTCTTCAAAATATAAGTATAATTGGCTGGACCTGCAGGGAACCACAGATCCAACTACATTTGAATCTATGAATCGTCTGAGGGATTCAGCTCCCTTGTTCCAGTTAAAAAAAAACACAGGGAGTCCGTTCCACATGTTTTCAGATCCGGGTCTCCATAACACACGGATGAGCTGGGCACTCCTGCAGTGACTGGCAGCCAGACACTGTGGGGTACCTTTTCAACTCGTCACCTGGGCCTGGCACAGGAGGAAATAAAGACAGAAAGTGCTGGAAATACACAGCAGGTCTGGCAGCACCAAATACTGGAGGTGTGGATCGAGTTGCCCGTTATAGTCAACGGAAATGAAAACCCATCAGTTTCTATAAAAGGCGGCAGATTCACAATGCCAGTTTGGTCAGAAAATTACAACACTCATGCTGGTGGCGGGAGCCATTCTTTGCAGGAAAGAGCAAGTTAGTTTTGCTGTCACCACTGCTCCATTAGATTTTTGTTAGACAAGGGATATAGAGCAAAGGCAAGCAAATGGAGTTAAGGCACAGATCTGATTGATTAGCATCAGCTTGGCCAGGTGGTAGCATTCTCACCTCTGAGTCAATGATTTTGAGTTTAGTTCCCACTACAGGATGTAAACACAGACTGGCATTTGAATGCAGTACTGAGGGAGTGCAGGAGTGCTATATTTTAAGAGG
This sequence comes from Heterodontus francisci, assembly GCF_036365525.1. Classification (NCBI taxonomy): domain Eukaryota; kingdom Metazoa; phylum Chordata; class Chondrichthyes; order Heterodontiformes; family Heterodontidae; genus Heterodontus; species Heterodontus francisci. The sequence continues at coordinate 12,572,792 of NC_090399.1, forward strand.
TTCCATTTTTGAATGAGTGTTAAACCAAATCCTCCTCTGTCTGTTCATGTAGATTTGAATAGTTCATGGAACTATGCAAGGAAGAGTAGGAAGTTCTCCCAATGTTCTGGCTAACATTTACCCCTCAGCACAAACTCTGGAATCATTTAGGTTTCAGTCGATAAACTACAATGGGGATTTTAGGGCCATTCAGGTCAGGTGAATTAAGATGAGACAAATGGTTGTCTCATGATCTATGAACTCTTATGAACTCACTGTCAAAAATAGATTAGTTGGTTGCTTTATCTCATTGCTGTTTGTAGGACCTTGCCATGCGCAAATAGGCTGTCAGGTTTGCGCACTCTTCTTCTTCGTAGGCAGTCCCTCGGGAAGGAGGGTGATTTTCGTCCACTCCGGGGTTGTAGGTCCTTAGGCGACTGAATAGTCCAATTCTGGATCCGTACACTCTGCCGCAGGTGGGGCAGGTGGTGTTTGGTGAACTGAGTGGATGGGATGCTCAAAATTCCGAAAGCTCCTTCCACTGTTTGCACTTCGTCGCTGCCTGGGAATGTCGACGCTGGAACCTTATTGGATGCTTCTTCTCCATTTTGGACGGTCCCGGGCAAGAGATTCCCACGAATAAGTAGAGATGTCACATTTTTTCAGGGAGGCTTTAAGGACATCCTTGTAGCGTTTCCTCTGCCTCTTGGTCGCCTCTTGCCATAACGGAGCTGGGAGTAGAACGTTTGTTTTGGGAGTCTTGTGTCAGGCATGCGTACGATGTGGCCTGCCCAGCATAACTGACTAGCCATGACCAGTGTCTCGATGTTGGCCTGAGAGAGGACACTGATATTGGAGCACCTGTCCCGCCACTGAATTTGCAGGATCTTGCGGAGGCACCGCTGGTGATATCTCTCCAGGGCTTTGAGATGTCTGCTGTACAGTGTTTGCACACAAAACAACAGATACTACATATAACAAATAATTCACTGGCCGTGAAGCACTGTCGGGATGTAAAAGCTGCTATATAAAGAGAATCATAGATTCACAGAGTCGTACAGCATAGAAACAGGCCCTTCGGCCCACCGCGTCCATGCCGACCATAATGCCTATCTATACTAATCCCACCTGCCTGCATTAATTCCATATCCCTCTATGCCTTGCTCATTCAAGTACCTGTCCAGATGCCTCTTAAATGTCGCTACTGTTCCTGCCTCCACCACCTCCTCAGGCAGCTCATTCCAGGTACCCACTATTCTTTATGTGAAAAATTTACCCCTTTGATCCCCTTTAAACCTCCTCCCTCTCACCTTAAATCGATGCCCTCTAGTTTTAGTCACCCCTACTATGGGAAACAGACTCTGGCTATCTACCCTATCTATGCCTCTCAATTTTATATACCTCTATCATGTCCCCTCTCAGCCTCCTTCACTCCAGGGAAAACAGACCCAGCCTATCCAATCTCTCTTTATAACTCAAGCCCTCCAAACCAGGCAACATCCTTGTGAATCTTTTCTGCACCCTCTCTAGCTTAATCACATCTTTCCTGTAGTGCGGCGATCAGAACTGCACACAGTACTCCAAGTGCGGCCTAACCAACGTCATGTACAACTGTAACATGACGTCCCAACTCTTGTACTCAATGCCTCGGCCGATGAAGGCAAGCATGCCATACGCATTCTTCACCAACCTGTCTCCCTGTGTTGCCACTTTCAGGGAACTATGTACTTGCACCCCAAGGTCTCTCTGCTCAACAACACTCCCCAGGGCCCTGCCATTCACTGTATATGTCCTGCCCTGGTTTAACTTCCCAAAATGCATCACTTCACACTTGTATCACAAATGTAAGTTATCGAGTCATTTATGGCACAGAAGGAGGCCATTCGGTCCATCAAGTCCATGCCAGATTTCTTTGTTTTTTAGATTAACACCGGAATGTACAATAGATTTCTGATGTTATGAAAGTATGAAATGAGAAAAGTCTGTTCAGCCCACCAAGGTCGTGCTGTAAGTGAACTGATCTTCAATAAATTCCCCTGGCTTAAAGATGAAAGAGTCACAAAAGATTAATATGCAAGATAAGGGCTCATGGAGTTGGCAGTAATATGTCAGCATGAATAGAGGATTGGTTAACAGAGCGGAAACAGAGAGTAGGGATAAATGGGGCACTTTTAAGTTGGCAGGCTGTAACTAGTGGAGTGCCGCAAAGATAATGACTTAGACGAAGAAACAGAGAGTAATGTAACTAAGTTTGCTGATAATACAAAGCTAGGTGGGAATGTCAACTGTGAGCAGGATACAAAGCAACTACAAAGAGATATAGATAGATTAAGTGAGTAAGCAACAAGGTGACAGATGAAGGATAATGTGGGGGAGTATGATGTTATTCACTTTAGTCGTAAGAATAGAAAAGTAAGAATAATTTTTAAAAGGCATGAAACTTTTAAATGTTGATGTTCAGAGACACTTGAGTGTACTTGTACATAGAACACACAAAGTTAGCATGAGAGTACTAAAAGCATCCCAAGCATAGCAGAAAACCAAGGGGTAAAAGGGAGGGAGGATCTTGAAATAATCACTATCACTAGAGAAAAAGTACTAGGAAAATTAATGGGACTAAAGGCTGACAAGTCCCCTGGACTTGATCCTAGGATCTTAAAAGAAGTGGCTGCAGAGATAGTGGATGCATTGGCTGTAATCTTCCAAAATTCTCTTGATTCTGGAAAGGTCCCAGCGGACTGGAAAACCGCAAATGTAACGCCTCTATTCAAGAAAGAAGGTAGACAGAAAGCAGCAAACTATAGGCCAGTTAGCTTAACATCTGTCATAGGGAAATGCTGGAATTAGATTAGAGATACAGCACTGAAACAGGCCCTTCGGCCCACCGAGTCTGTGCCGACCATCAACCACCCATTTATATAATCCTACATTAATCCCACATTCCTACCAAACATCCCCACCTGTCCCTGTATTTCCCTCCCACCTACCTATACTAGTGACAATTTATAATGGCCAATTTACTCACCAACCTGCAAGTCTTTTGGCTTGTGGGAGGAAACCGGAGCACCCGGAGAAAACCCACGCAGACACAGGGAGAACTTGCAAACTCCACACAGGCAGTACCCAGAATTGAACCCGGGTCCCTGGAGCTGTGAGGCTGCGGTGCTAACCACTGCGCCACTGTGCCGCCCATTCATTATTAAGGAAGTAATAGCAGGACATTTAGAAAATCAAAATATAATCAAACAGAGTCAACACAGTTTTATGAAAGGGAAATTGTGTTTGACAAATTTATTAGAGTTCTTTGAGGATGTAACAAGCAAGGTAGATAAAGGGAACCAGTAGATGTCGTATATTTGGATTTCCATAAGGCATTCGATAATGTTCCATATCAAAGGTTATTGTGCAAGATATGAGCTCATGGTGTTGGGGGGTAATATATTAGCATGTATCGAGAATTGGCTAACTAACAGAGAAACAGAGAGGTGGGATAAATGGGTCATTTTCTAGTTTTTTTTAAATTCATTCAGGAATGTGGGTGTCGCTGGCTAGGCCAGTATTTATTACCCATCCCTAATTGCCCTTGCGAAGGTGGTGGTGACAACTGAGTGGCTTGCGAGGCCATTTCAGAGGGCATGTAAGAGTTAACCACATTGCTGTGGGTCTGGAGTCACATGCAGGCCAGACCAGGTAAGGACAGCAGATTTCCTTCCCTAAAGGATATTAGTGAATCAGATGGGTTTTTACAACAATCGACAATGGTTTCATGGCCACCATTAGACTAGCTTTTTTTAATTCCAGATTTATTAATTAAATTCAAATTCCACCTTCTGCTGTGGTGGGATTCGAACCCATGTCCCCAGAGAAATACCCTGGGTCTCTGGGTTACTAGTCCAGTGATAATACCACTGCGCCACTACCTACCCAGTTGGCAAACTGCAACTAGTGGGATGCCACAGGGATCAGTGCTGGGGCCTCAACTATTTGCAAGCTATATTAATGACTTGGATGAAGGGACTAGTGTATTGTAGCCAAATTTGCTGATGATATAAAGATAGGCAGGAAGGCAAGTTGTGAGGAGAACATAATAGGTGGAATTTTATGGTCCCGGCAAGAGCGGCTTTGGTTTTGTGCAGGGTGATTTAATCAAGTATGAGATGTTTTTTTCAGATTTCCAATGGCGGGATTTTCTTTTTATTCATTCACGGGATGTGGGCGCCGCTGGCCAGGCCAGCATTTATTGCCCATCCCTAATCGCCCTTGAGAAGGTGGTGGTGAGCTGCCTTCTTGAACTGCTGCAGTCCACATGGTGTAGATACACCCACAGTGCTGTTAGGAAGAGAGTTCCAGGATTTTGAACCAGCGACAGTGAACGTCACACCATTCATTTACATATGAAATTGCGTGGGATACGGAAAAAATGGCGGAAGCGGAAATTACACCAACTTCCCACTGGCGGGAATGCCGCAGGTCTCATAAAATCCCAGCCAGTCTGCAAAGGGATATAGATAGGTTAAATGTGTGGGAAAAAATTTGGCAATTGGAGTATGATATGGGAAATGTATCCACTTTGGTAGGAAGAATAGAAAAGCAGAATATTATTTAAATGGAGAAGGACTACAGAATGCTGCAGTACAGAGGGATCTGGGCATCTACATTCATGAATCACAAAATGTCAGTATGCAGGTATAGGAAGTAATTAGGAAAGCAAATGGATTGTTGGCCTTTATTGCAAAGGGAATGGAGTATAAAGATAGGGAGGTTATACCACAACTGTACAGGGCATTGGTGAGACCACACCTAGATTACTGCACACAGTTTTGATCTCCTTTAAGAAGGAATGTACTTACATTGGAGGCAGTTCAGAGAAGGTTCACTAGGTTGATTCCTGGGATGAAGATGTTGTCTTAAGAGGAAAGGTTGAGCATGTTGGGCCGATACTCATTGGAGTTAAGAAGAATGATAGGTGATCTTATTGAAACATAGAAGATTTTGAGGGGTGCTTGACAGGGTAGCTGTTGAGAGGATGTTTCCCCTTGTGGGAGAATCTAGAACTAAAGGGTACAGTTTCAGAATAAGGGATTTCCCATTTAAGACGGCGATGAGGAGGAATTTCTTCTCTCTGACAGTTGTTAATCTTTGGAATTCTCTATCCCAGAGAGCAGTGAAGGCTGGGTCATTGAATTATATTCAAGGCTGAATTAGACATATTTTTAATCTACAAGGGAGTCAAGGGTGGGTGGGTGGCGGGGCAAGCAGGAAAGTGGCATTAAGGCCAGTCATGATCTTGTTAAATGGTGGAGTTGGTTCAAGGGGGCCAAATGGCCTACTCCTACTCCTAATTCTTATGTTCTAATGGGTGCAGCAAGCAATTATGAAGGCGAATGGCGTGTTGGCCTTTATTGCAAGAATTATAGGGCTTTGGTGAGACTACACCTGGAGTCCTGTGTGTAGTTTTGATCACCATATTTAAGGAAGGACATACTTGCTGGGAGACAGTACAGTGATGGTTCACTAGATTGGGTCCTGAGATGAGGAGGTTGTCCGATGGTGAGAGGCTGAGTAAATTGGGCCTATACTCTCTGGAGTTTAGAAGAATGAGAGGCGATCTCATTGAGACATACAAGATTCTGAAAGGACTTGATAGGGTAGAAGCCGAGAGATTGTTCCCACTGGTCGGGGAATCTAGAACATGGGGACACAGTCTCAGGATAAGGGGTTGATTATTTAGGACTGAGGTGAGGGGAAATTTCTTCACTCAGAGGCTTGTAAATCTTTGGAATTCTCTACCCCATAGAGTTATGGATGCTCCATCATTGAGTGCATTTAAGGCTGGGATAGACAGATTTTTGGTCTCTTGAGGAATCAATGGATATGGTGAGCAGGCAGGAAAGTGGAGTTGAGGCAGGAGATTTGCCACGATCATATTGAATGGCGGAGCAGGCTCAAGGGTCCATATGGTTTACTCCTGCTCCTAATTCTTTGGTTCTTATGTTCTTAATCAACAGGGTTCCTCTACTAGAAAGTACATGCACGTGGCTGGTGGATGAGCACAGCACTGGCCTCAGCTGTGATGCCATACATGGTGGAATAGCCCACAGGCGCTCGCTGCCAAGGCTCACACGTGGAGAATGGTCATTTGTCAAGGTATGGGAGTGCACCCTTTCCCCTTGGAAACAAGGCCCCACCAAAAAGCAGTGCCTTTAGAACAAAAAGGGAGTTAAGAGGAGGAAATTGGAATAAACTGAACAAAACACTCTGTCAGTGTTCATAACCAGATATCCTGCTAACTGTTTTGTAAAGCTATTAAATATGACCTGAGGATATAATTTATTGCTGGGCTTTTATTTGACAAGTGAATTAAAACATAATACTGGGTTAATGACTCTTCAGAACACTCATGTGATATTCCTTTAAAATGTAAAATTGTTCTTCGAAGTATGTGCCTGAGGTGATTTAAATTACTATCAACCTTTCTCTCAGCTAACTCAGTCTCACTGTGCATTTACATGTCAAGTATCAGCTGGCTGATTTCAAAGCAACGGCTTCTCTTCTTGCTCCCACACTGTTACCTCTTGTGTCCCCCAAGGATCTATCCTTGTCCCCCTCCTAATTCTCATCTACATGCTGCCCTCGGCAACAACATCTGAAAGCACGGTGTTAGTTTTCACATGTGCTGACGACACTCAGCTCTACCTCACCACCACTTCTCTCGACTCCTCCAATGTTGTTAAATTATCAGACTGCTTATCCCACATCCAGTACTGGATGGGCAGAAATTTCCTCCAATTGAATATTGGGAAGTCTGGAGCTGTTTTTGGTCTCCTCTCCAAACCCCGTTCCCCAGCTACCGACTCCATTCCTGACCCCGGCAACAGTCTGAGATTAATCCAGTGTGTTGGCAACCTTGGTGTCATATTTGACCCCAAGAATATGAGCTTTCGACCTCATATTCGTGCCCTCACTAAGACAGCCTGTTTCCACCTCCATAACATTGCCCGACTTCACCCCTGCCTCAGCTCCTCTGCTGCTGAAACCCTCATTCATGCTTTCCTTACCTCTAGACGTGACGTTTCCAATGCAGTCCTGGCTGGTCTCCCACATTCTACTCTCCATATACTTGAGATCATCCAAAACTGCTGCCCGTGTCTTAAACTCGCACCGACTCCCGTTCCCCTATCACCCCTGTGCTCACTGACCTACATTGGCTCCTGGTCAAGCAACATCTTGATTTTAAGATTCTCATCCTTGTTTTCAAATCCCTCCTTGGCCTCGCCCCTCCCTATCTCTGTAATCTCCAGCCCCACAACCCTCTGAGAATATCTGCACTCCTCTAATTCTGGCCTCTTGTGTATCCCTGATTTTAATCGCTCCGCCATTGGTGGCCGTGCCTTCAGTTGCCTCGGTCCCAAGCTCTGGAATTCCCTCTCTACACCTCTCTATCTCTGCACCTCGCTTTCCTCCTTTAAGACACTCCTTAAAACCTACCTCTTTGACCAAGCTTTTGGTCATCTGACCTAATATCTCCTTTTGTGCCTGGGTGTCATATTTGGTTTTATAATGCTCCTGTGAAGCACCTTGGGACATTTCATTACATTAAAGGTGCTATATAAATATAAGTTGTTGCTGTTGATGATTTCAGAGAAAGAAAGAATTGCATTACTATCAGGCCTTTCACCACCTCAGGTCATTCCAAAGCAATTTACAGCCAATAAAGTACATTTGAAGTAGAGTTTGAAGTAGAGGAAACATGGCAGCCAATTTACACACAGCAAGTTCCCACAAACAGCAATGTGATAATGACCAGTTAATCTGTTTTTTAAAATAACATTGATTGAGAGATAAATATTGGCCAGGATAACAGGGATAGCTCCCCTGCTGTTCATTGAAATAGCGCCATAGGATCTTTTACATCTACCTGAGAGATCAGACCGGGCCTTGGTTTAACACAGGGTTGTCCAACCTATTTGGGCGGAGGTCGCATTACAAATTTTGCTCGGCCCAAGGAGCCGGTGAGCAAATTTCAAAAGATAAAGGCATTAAAATTTATCTTTCTAATTAAAAACAACAACAAATCTGCATTTTTGTGAAGAAGCTTTAAATCAGAATACTAATTTATTGACTTAATTTCTCATCACTATATTGAAAACTGATTTAGTGACAAACCTGGCACTGTTTTTGCTTGCACAAGTAGTCAATCTCTACCCACACACTTGACGTAGCAATGCAGAGTGTTCTGGATAGATATCCATCTGTCAGGAGTGATCTTGATCTCTCTCTCTGTCTCTGTCTCTGTCTCTCTCTCTCTCTCTCTCCCTGTGTTTCCCCCTCTCCATGTTGTTCCCCCCACTTTGTGTCATCCTCACTCTCTGTGTTCCCCCCGTCTCCCCCTCTCTTCTCCCTTTTTCTGTTCCCCCCCCCCTCTCTGTTCCTCTCTCTGTTTTCCCCACTCTCTGTTTTCCCCTCTCTCTCTGTTATCCCACTGTCTCTGTTTTCCCCTCTCTCTGTTTTCCTCTCTCTCTGTCTGCCTCTCTTTCTTCACCACCCGCCCACCCCCCCCCCACCCCCCCCACCCCACCCCACCCTTCTCTCTCTCTCTCTGACAATTGCAGGGAGCACTCAACACAGCAGTTTTGTGATTGGTCAGTTTGTTTAAAAACATTGTGCTGAGTTTCATAGCTGACAGCTGCTGAAGTAGGAACGCACTTCCCAACATCGGACAGATTTCGGATTTTCCAGTGGGCTTTTAAAAAAAAGTTGAAAACCCTGAATCTGTCAAAGTTGGGAAGTGCATTCCTGCTTCAGCAGCTGTGAAACTGACAGCGTGATGTTTTTTACAAAAGGCCGGTCTGCAAGAAAAAGACAAAGAGAAATTTCCCATCTTCAGTTACGGAGCCCTGGCGAGGATGAGGAACAGGCCTGGTACAGTTTACACCCGTGGGCTGGATGGAAACCTTTGGCAGGCCCAGATGCTGGCCCGTTGGCCGTATGTTGGACAACCCTGGTTTAACATCCAAAAGTCAACACCTCTAACAGTGCTGCAGTCCCTCAGTACTGCACTGGTATGTCGGTGTAGAATTTTGCCCAGGTGACTGGAGTGGGGCTTGAACTCAACCGTCCAACGCAGACATGAGAGTGCTACACAGCTGACACACAACATTTCACTGCACAAGTTGTAAACCTGTACAACACTAGTTCCTTGGAAAACACAGGTTTTATTATAAGAGCAAAATATTGCGGAGACTGGAACTCTAATATGAGAACAGAAAGTGCTGGAAATACTCAGCAGGTCTGGCTGCACCTGTGTAGAGAGAAACAGAGTTAACGTTTCAGGTATGTGACCTTTCATCAGAACTGGCCAGGTTTTATTATGTCAGTTTGACATATTGAAGAGAACTGGGGACATGCAACCAGTAAGAATAGGCTAGATGTCGGGCGGTACCTGTTTGCCCAGAAAATAGTGAGCCTCTAAAATGCATAGCCAGCCTGTGTGAGCTGTGCTGACTCTCTGCATTGCTGTCAAAAGGGAGCTGATCTGATTCGTGGCCAGGGCCCAGAGATTGCGTGGTATAAAGGGAATTAATGCCCAGTCTGTATGATCTCCTGGACTGGTTTTGATCGCCTGAAGGAGTCGAAGAGAAATTCTGGAGTTTTTTTTCTCTTATTGGCCCTGTATTTTTTTCCTGATTTTTTAAAATGCCTCTCCTAGGATATTATATGGTTACGGGAGGCAGGAAGCAGCTGGTAACGATGCTCCTGGCATCACAAGTGTGAGACAAACTTGATGGACCTGCAGGTCTTTTCCTGCCCATCATTTTCACAGGAGTTACCTTCAGTTATATGGGGCGGGTTCCTCCCTCTGAATCCACCTAAACATGGAGGGCAGATGTACCGGGAGAGATTTATTTTCTAATTTTCCAAGTTTTCTTTCCCCTTCTTTTTCTCCTGTAGATGTTAGATGGAATCTTTCTGAGGCCCCGTGGTACCAGCTGAGCTGTGCACGCAGTGGGCAGTTAACTGGAAATTCCTGATGCATTGCGTGTGGTTTTCCATCCATTGATATTGATGGATGGTGATTCACAGGCAACGCACCCTCAACCTTCCAATGAGCTGCCCACTATGCGTGCTCATCAGAGCAGGGCATGGGATCATTCCAACCCACTGACTCCCTGTTGGTGTGCAGTTTCATGGACACCCTCTGCCATCTCCCTGAAGTTCCCAATTCTTCATGTGCGGCCGTGAGCTTTGGCACACGGGTTATTTCAACATGGATGGTATTACAGCCCAACCTCATCCTGTCCTCAGCTCATCTGCTTTCAACAAATGTACAATTTTCAGTGAGGGGCAGCGGGGGTGAGGTGGTGGGGGTTGGCGGGGGGGGGGTGGGGTTGGCGACAGGGGTCACTGGATAGTGATGAGGAGCAGCAATCCTAGCTTAGTGACTCTGAGATTAATTGCAGCTCCGCGAGCTGACATGGGGAGAGAATAGAGAAGCTGTGTTTGTTCACTTTAGAACAGAGAAGGCTAAGGGAGATTTAACAGAGGCTTTCAAAATTAATGAGAGTTCTGATAGAGTGGTTAAGGATAAACTGTTCCACCAGCAGGAGGATTGGTAAACAGAGGACACAGATTTAAGATAATTGGCAAAAGAACCAAGGGGAAAATGAGGAGTCCATTTTTTTACACAGCGACTTGTTATGATCTGGATGCACAGTCAGAAAGGGTGCTGGAAGCAAATTCGATAGTAACTTTCAAAGGGGAATTGGATTAATACATGAAGGGGAAAAATTTGCAGGGCTACGAAAAAAAGAGCTTGCATTTATATAGCACCTTTCACGACCTCAGGAAGTCCCAAAACACTTTACAGCCAATCAAATATTTTTGAAGTGTAGTCATTGTTGCATTGTAACCAGATAATAACTAGATCATCTGCTTGGGGAAAGAATAAGGAGGGAGTGGGACTAATTGGATAGGTCTTTCAAAGAGCCGGCACAGGCACGATGGGATGAATGGCCTCCTTCTGTGCTGTATGATTCTGGGGATTAAACCTAAGACCTTCCAATTGCGTATGCCTAAGCGCCTGGTAGAGATGGCATGCAAAAATAAGAAGGGACAAACAGAAAAATGCTGGAAATACACCGCAGATCAGTCAGTACTTGCAAAGAGAAAAGTCAGTTTTTGATGTTTTGTATGTGTACCCTTCTTCAGAACATGTTTTTCCCTTCCTTTCTCATCTGTGCCTTTGTATCTGCAAAGGCCACTTTTGTGGCCTTAGCGCTTTAGTCAATACCTGACCACTGTTACCTTTGAGACATCTGACGCTTCTCTGGCTGCTGCTGTCTGTGTTTCATGCAGCCAGCTCTCTACCATATCACCGCATGCACCCCTCTCTCTTCAACACATTCAGCTCAGCTGTTCCACAATTCTGACCAAGTGATGCAACGCAGTTTCAGCAGCCCAGTATAAAACAGGAAAATTAATAATTTAACGCGGTGCCGTGGAATCAGCTCACGACCTACTCAATCTGAAGAATTCTAGGTGATATTCACTTCCCCAAGGGGAGGAAATGTAGGTCATTTATTTTGCAGTAGCTTCTTTCTTGCAGCCTTCGCTCTTGAAATCGGAAATGTGCATCGTGTGATGTGGCATTTCATTTAACAGGCTAACATTCAAACACATGCGGCGTATAATTTTAGACTGACCGTTCTGTAATTGCTGGGATTTCCACTCTTCTGAACTTACATCCATCAGTGTTTGGCCTCCAATAATGATTTTATTCTTAAAAAATAATTTGCTCCTCCCCTGAGTGTGTTGACTCAAGTGGAGGTACACAGAAAGACCATCCAGCCCCTCGAGCCTATTTCCCCCATTCACTTAGATCATGGCTGTTCTGTACTTAACTCCATTTATCCGCCTTTATTCCATGTCCTTTGGTATCCTCACCTAACGAAAATCTATCAATCTCAGTCTTGAAAATTTGAAGTGATCCAGCATTTGTACTCTTTTGGAGAGAAAGTTGCAGAATTTCAGCTGCCTTTGTGTGAGAAAGCGTTTCCTGATTAGCTCTAATTTTAATATCATGCCCCCTCTTTCAAGATTTCCCCATCAGATCGAATAGTTGCTCTGTGTCTATCCCATCAAATTGCTTTATCATTTTAAAGACCTTGATGATATCAAACCTCAATTTTCTAAATTCAAGGGAAGATAAACCACGTTTACAAACCTGTCCTCATAATTTAATCTTGTAAGCCCTGGTATAATTCTAGTGAATCTGTGCTTATCCCCTCCAAGATCAATATGTCTTTTGGTACCCATCTCCAGATGCCCCAAAGCCTGTCCACCATCTACAAGGCACAAGTCAGGAGTGTGATGGAATACTCTCCACTTGCCTGGATGGGTGCAGCTCCAACAACACTCAAGAAGCGCGACAGCAGCCCGCTTGATCGGCACCCCATCCACAAACATTCACTCCGTCCACCACCGACGCACAATGGCAGCAGTGTGTACCATCTCCAAGATGCACTGCAACAACACACCAAGGCTCCTTAGACAGCACTTTCCAAACCTGTGACCTCTACCAACTGGAAGGACAAGGGCAGCAAATGCATGGGAACACCACCACCTGCAAGTTCCCCTCCAAGCCAGACACTATCCTGACTTGGAACTATATCGCTGTTCCTTCACCGTCACTGGGTCAAAATCCTGGAACTCCCTTCCTAACAGCACTGTGTGTGTACCTACCCCACATGGACTGCAGCAGTTCAATAGGCAGCTCACCACCACCTTCTCAAGGGCAATTAGGGAGGGGTAATAAATGCTGGCCTGGCCAGCAACGCCCACATCCCATGAATGAATAAAAATCCAAAACTAATGCAACACTCCGACGGGGTATGTCCAAGTCTCTGTACAACTGAGGTGTAATTTCCTCCCATTTGTTTTCCAGCCCACTTAAAATAAAGGCAAGCATTCCATTGGCTGCTTTGATTACTTTTTTTTGGATCTGTGCGTTAGGTTTTAGCAGCCTGTGCACATGGACATCCAATTACGTTGCCCATATACAGCAACTCCATCTCTCATCATTAAGAAAATATTCAGTACACTATCAGCAAGACTGCTATTTTGATGGGAGGGGGAGGGAATATGGTATGAAATATGATATGAAAGCCTCACAAAGCCAGTGAAAAAAATCTGCAATTCCATGTTTACGCATAAGTGACTCATTGAATCACAATACACCAGTACAAAAGCAAAATACTGCAGATACTGGAAATTTGATTCTGATGAAAGATCATCCATCCAGTTGGACCGGACCTGCTGGAAGTATACGAGAGTATGCTCCTGGCCGGCAGCATGTCAGAATCCATGAGAAAAGGCATCATCACCCTCATTTACAAGCAGAAGGGGGAGAGGGCAGAAATCAGAAATTGGCGGCCCATCTCACTGCTTAATGTTGATTACAAGATTCTGTCCAAAGTCATAGCCAGTCGAGTCAAGTCTGCTCTGGAGTTGGTGATTCACCCCGATCAGACCTGTACTGTACCCGGCAGGAAGATCTCTGATAGTCTCGCGCTACTCAGGGATACGATCGCCTACGTACGGGACAGGAGGGTGGACACCTGCCTCATCAGCCTGGACCAGGAGAAGACTTTTGACAGGATATCGCACACCTACATGATGGACGTGCTTTCCAAAATGGGGTTTGGGGAGGGAATCTGCAATTGGATCCAACTGCTCTACACAAACATCAGTAGCGCAGTCTCAATCAACGGGTGGGAATCAGAAAGTTTCCCGATCAAATCTGGAGTCAGACAGGGCTGTCCTCTGTCCCCGGTCTTGTTTGTTTGCTGTATTGAACCCTTTGCTGAGTCTATTAGGAAGGATGCGAGCATAAGAGGGGTGACAATCCCAGGCAGCGGAGGCACTCAGGTCAAAACCTCCCTGTACATGGATGACGTCGCCGTTTTCTGCTCGGATCCGCTGTCCGTGCGCAGACTGATGAGCATCTGCGACCAGTTCGAACTGGCCTCGGGAGCCAACGTTAACCACGGCAAGAGCGAGGCCATGTTCTTTGGCAACTGGGCTGACCGATCCTTTGTCCCCTTCACCGTCAGGTCAGATTACCTGAAGGTGCTGGGGATATGGTTCGAAAGGGCCGGGGCGTGCACCGAAACATGGGAGGAGCGAGTAGCCAAGGTACGACAAAAGTTGGGCATGTGGGGCAGCGATCTCTCTCCATTGTGGGTAAGAACCTGGTCATCAGGTGCGAGGCGCTCACGTTGTTGCTCTACGTGGCGCAGGTCTGGCCCATACCCCACTCCTGCGCCGTGGCAGTCACCCGAGCCATTTTCCGCTTCGTCTGGGGATCTAAAATGGACCGGGTCCGGAGGGACACGATGTTCAAATCTCTGGACAAGGGCGGGAAAAATGTACCCAACGTGGCCCTCATCCTGATGACCACCTTCGTGTGCGGCTGCATCAAGCTGTGTGTAGATCCCCAGTACGCAAACTCCAAGTGTCACTACGTGCTGAGGTTCTATCTGTCCCCGGTGTTGCGAAGGATGGGCCTGGGCACATTGCTGCGGAACGCTCCGTGCAGTTGGGCGGTGCCGTACCACCTATCCTTCGTGGAGCAGTTTCTGCGGGAAAACACCTTTGACCACCGGTCCATCAGGCAGTGGTCTGCACGGAATGTCCTCAAGGCCCTACGGGAAAAGGAAACGGTGGATCCTGTCGGATGGTTCCCCGAGCAGACCGAAGAAGTCATTTGGCGGAATGCCTCATCACCAGAACTTTCAAACAAGCACCAAGACGTAGCTTGGCTGGTGGTGAGAAGGGTCCTCCCCGTCAGATCCTTCATGCACACCCGAAGTCTCGCCCCCTCCGCACAGTGCCCCCGCGTTGGCTGTGGTGGGGAAGAGACGGTCGCCCACCTCCTCCTGGAATGTGCCTTTGCAAAGCAGGTGTGGAAAGAGATGCAGTGGTTTTTGTCAAGGTTCATCCCAAGCAACTCTGTAACACAGGAGTCTGTGCTCTACGGGCTGTTCCCAGGGACGCACACCGAGACAAACATCAACTGCTGCTGGAGGACTATCAATTCGGTGAAAGACGCCCTTTGGTCTGCCCGAAACTGGCTGGTCTTCCAGCGCAAAGAGTTGTCCACCACCGAATGTTGCAGACTGGCACATTCCAAGGTCCAGGACTACGTGCTGAGGGACGCACTAAAGCTTGGGGCAACCGCAGCAAAGGCTCAATGGGGAAAGACCACAGTGTAAGGTTCCCCCACCAAGCTGGACTGAGGGGCTGGATCAATGGGAAACCCCTCGAACTGTATCGTTAATATTCTCAATTGCTGTATATGTAATACTGTAATTGACATGACAATTGTGAAACGGAAGGGTTGGGAAGAAACTCATGACAGTATTGAAGGAAACTGATCTCCCTTGCAATGTTTGTATTTTTTGGTGCTGTTTGGAAACTGTTTGGCAATGTAATTTTTACAGATTTTTATGAATAAAGTATATTTTGGAAATAAAAAAAAAATCCAGTTGGACCGTGCCATACCACTTATCCTTCGTGGGAACGTTTCTGTGGGGAAACCCTTTGACCACCAATCCATCAGGCAGTGGTCTGCACGGAATGTCTTCAAGGCCCTACGGGAAAAAGGATCCTGTCGGATTGTTCCCCGAGCAGACTGCCAAAGTCATTTGGCGGAATGCCTCATCACCAGAACTTTCAAACAAGCACCAAGACATTTTTTTATTTCCAAAATATACTTTATTCGTAAAAATCTGAAAAAAATACATTACAAAACAGTTCAAAACAGCACCAAGTCAAAAAATATAAACAGTGCAAAGGAGATCAGTTTCCTTCACAACCCTTCCATTTCATTTTTCATGCCATGTACATTTTACAGCAAACAAATATTTTCCGGATACAGTTCGAGGGGTTTTCCATGTATCCAGCCCCTCAGTTCAGCTTGATGGAGGGACCTTACACAGTGGTCTTTCCCCATTGAGCCTTTGCTGCGGCTGCCCCTCAGCACGTAGTCCTGGACCTTGGAATGTGCCAGTCTGCAACATTCGGTCATGGACAACTCTTTGCGCTGGAAGACCAGCAAGTTTCGGGCAGGCCAAAGGGCGTCTTTCACC
Source organism: Heterodontus francisci (assembly GCF_036365525.1). Lineage (NCBI taxonomy): Eukaryota > Metazoa > Chordata > Chondrichthyes > Heterodontiformes > Heterodontidae > Heterodontus > Heterodontus francisci. The sequence goes on from NC_090399.1 coordinate 12,588,919, forward strand.
GAATTGATGGTCCTGCAGCAGCAGTTGATGTTTGTCTCGGTGTGCGTCCCTGGCAACAGCCCGTAGAGCACAGACTCCTGTGTTACAGAGCTGCTTGGGATGAACCTCGATAAAAACCACTGCATCTCTTTCCACACCTGCTTTGCAAAGACACATTCCATTAGGAGGTGGGCAACAGTCTCTTCCCCACCACAGCCACCTCGAGGGCATTGTGCGGAGGGTGTGAGACTTCGGGCTTGCAGGAAGGATCTGCCGGGGGAGGGCTCTTCTCACCACCAGCCAAGCTACGTCTTGGTGCTTGTTTGAAAGTTCTGGTGATGAGGCATTCCGCCAAATGACTTTGGCAGTCTGCTCGGGGAACCATCCGACAGGATCCACCGTCTCTTTTTCCCGTAGGGCCTTGAGGACATTCCGTGCAGACCACTGCCTGATGGATTGGTGGTCAAAGGTGTTTTTCTGCAGAAACTGTTCCATGAAGGATAGGCAGTACGACACATTCCAACTGGATGGAGCGTTGCGCGGCAATGTGACCAGGCCCATCCTTCGCAACACTGGGGACAGATAGAACCTCAGCACGTAGTGGCACTTGGTGTTTGCGTACTGGAGATCTACACACAGCTTGATGCAGCCGCACATGAAGGTAGTCGTCAGGATGAGGGCGACGTTGGGTACATTTATCTCGACCTTTTCCAGAGGTTTGAACATCGTGTCCCTCCGGAGCCGGTCCATTTTGGATCCCCAGATGAAGCGGAAAATGGCTCGGGTGACCGCCACAGCGCAGGAGTGGGGTACGGGCCAGACCTGCACCACGTACAGTAACAACGTGAGCACCTCACACCTGATGACCAGGTTCTTACCAATGATGGAGAGAGATCGCTGCTCCCACATGCTCAGTTTATGGTGTAGCTTGGCTACTCGCTCCTCCCAGGTTTTGATGCACGCCCCAGCCCTTCCGAACTATATCCCCAGCACCTTCAGGTAATCTGACCTGACGGTGAAGGGGACAAAGGATCGGTCAGCCCACTTCCCAAAGAACATGGCCTCGCTCTTGCCGTGGTTAACTTTGGCTCCCGAGGCCAGTTCGAACTGGTCGCAGATGCTCATCAGTCTGCGCACAGACAGCGGGTCTGAGCAAAAGACGGCGACGTCATCCATGTACAGGGAGGTTTTAACCTGAGTGCCTCCGCTGCCTGGGATTGTCACCCCTCTTATGCTCGCATCCTTCCTAATAGACTCAGCAAAGGGTTCAATACAGCAAACAAACAAGACAGGGGAGAGAGGACAGCCCTGTCTGACTCCAGATTGGATCGGGAAACTTTCCGATTCCCACTCATTGATTGAGACTGCGCTACTGATGTTTGTGTAGAGCAGTTTGATCCAATTGCAGATTCCCTCCCCAAACCCCATTTTGGAGAGCACGTCCATCACGTATGTATATGATATCCTGTCAAAAGCCTTCTCCTGGCCCAAGCTGATGAGGCAGGTGTCCACCCTCCTGTCCTTTACTTAGGCGATCGTATCCCTGAGTAGCGCGAGACTATCGGAGATCTTCCTGCCGGGTACAGTGCAGGTCTGATCAGGATGAATCACCAACTCCAGAGCAGACTTGACCCGACTGGCGATGACTTTTGACAGAATCTTGTCGTCAGCATTAAGCAGTGAGATGGGCCGCCAATTTCTGATTTCCGCCCTCTCCCCCTTCCGCTTGTAGATGAGGGTGATGCTGCCTTTCCTCATGGATTCTGACATGCTGCCGGCCAGAAGCATACTCTCATATACTTCCAGCAGGTCCGGGCCGACCCAGTCCCTCAGGGCGAATACAGCTCAACAGGTACCAACAAGCACCAAGACGTGGTTCAAGTGCCACTCCAGGACTTGTGTACAAAAGTCTAGCCTGACACTCCAGTGCAGTACTGAGGGTGTGCTGCATCTTTTGGAGGTGTTGCCTTTTGGACGAGACATTAAACTGAGGCCCCTCTCAGGTGGCACAGTGGCGCAGTGGTTAGCACCGCAGCCTCACAGCTCCAGGGACCCGGGTTCGATTCTGGGTACTGCCTGTGCGGAGTTTGCAAGTTCTCCCTGTGACCGCGTGGGTTTTCGCCGGGTGCTCCGGTTTCCTCCCACAGCCAAAGACTTGCAGGGGATAGGTAAATTGGCCATTGTAAATTGCCCCTAGTGTAGGTAGGTGGTAGGGAATATGGGATTACTGCAGGATTAGTATAAATGGGTGGTTGTTGGTCGGCACAGACTCGGTGGGCCGAAGGGACTGTTTCAGTGCTGTATCTCTAAAAAAAAAGATCCCATTGTACTATTTTGAAGAAGAGCAGAGGAATTTAATCCTTGGTGTCTGGGCCAATATTTGTCCTGAAATCATCACAAAAAACAAATAATCTCATCATTATCACATTGCTGTTTGTGGGAACATGTTGAGTGCAAACTGGCTGCTGCGTTGTCTAGAGGTAACAAAGGTATGGATAAGAGTTTTCAACAACAGGTGAGCTGAGGCAGAGATGGAGTTAGGCAATGTTATTGAAGTGGCAATGGCAGGCTCAGCGACATTGTGAATATGTGGTTGAAAGCTCATCTTGAGTCAAACTCGACACAAAGATTGCGATTAGTCTGATTCAGCCTCAGACAGTTGCCAGGGAGAGGGATGGAGTCTGTAGCTATGGAACGGAGTTTTTGACAATGGTTCCAAAGACAATGGCTTCAGTCTTCCCAATATTTAGTAGCAGGAAGTTTCTGCTAATCCAGTACTGGATGTCAGACAAAAAGCAAGACAATTTTGAGACAGTGGAGGGGTCGAGAAAGGTACTGGTGAGGTAGAGCTGGGTGTCATCAGTTTACATGTGGAAACTGACACTGTATTGTTGGATGATGTAATTGAAGGGCGGTACGTGTTCACCCTTCATAGTCGAAGATCACCACGACATCAATTGGAATTCATTGAGTTAAGTTTCGGGTGCGATGTGTTTGAAGATGTCTACTCAGTCCAATTTGAGCATGAAATTGCATGTTGGACACACGTGTTTTGTTGGTTTGGAATATGTGCTTTCAGCTCTGGACATGCGAAACACATGTTTCCGATTGGCCAGTGCCACTCTTCATAGGGGCCTTTGCTGATGAAACTGCACCACATAGAACGATCCTGTGCGAGGTTCTCCCAGCTCTCGGGCGATGTTGAAACTCTTCAGTGAAACCTTCAGGATGCCCTTGAAGCACTATTTCTGGCCTCCATGTGAACATTTCCCTTCAATTAGCTCACCATAGAAGAGGTTTTTTGGTAAGCGCTCATCAGGCATTCTGGCAACATGTCCTGCCCATCTTACCTGAGCTCTCTTCAGCAGAGTGTGGATGCTCAGCACGTCTGTCAGGGAGAGAATCTCAGTACCTTGTCTTGCTGTCTGATCTTGAGTAGTCTCCACAAGCAGGTCATGTAAAAGTGGTGTAGCCTGTTTGCGTGCCTGGAGTAAACTGTCCACATCTCACAAGCGTACAAGAGAGTAGGAAGGACAACCGCTCTGTATATCTTCACTTCTATACTACACAAGGTAAGAGTTCATGGTGTAGGGGGTAACCTATATTAGCATGGATAAAGGGTTGGTTAGCTAACAGGAAGCAGAGATTAGGGATAAATGGGTCATTCTTGAGTGGCAGGATGTGACTAATGGAGTGCCACAGGGATCAGTGCTGGGGCCTCAACTATTTATAATCTATATCAATGGGCGGCACAGTGGCGCAGTGGTTAGCACCGCAGCCTCACAGCTCCAGTGACCCGGGTTCAATTCTGGGTACTGCCTGTGTGGAGTTTGCAAGTTCTCCCTGTGTCTGCGTGGGTTTCCTCCGGGTGCTCCGGTTTCCTCCCACAAGCCAAAAGACTTGCAGGTTGATAGGTAAATTGGCCATTATAAATTGTCACTAGTATAGGTAGGTGGTAGGGAAATATAGGGACAGGTGGGGATGTTTGGTAGGAATATGGGATTAGTGTAGGATTAGTATAAATGGGTGGTTGATGTTCGGCACAGACTCGGTGGGCCGAAGGGCCTGTTTCAGTGCTGTATCTCTAATCTATATCAATGATTTGGATAAAGGGAATGAAAGTATCGTAGCTAACTTTGCAGTTGACATAAAGCTAGGTAGGAAGATCAGTTGTCAAGAGGAGATAAAGAGTCTACAAAGAGATATAGATCGGTTAAGTGAGTGGGCAAACATTTGGCAGATGGAGTATAATGTGGGAAAATGTGAACTTGTCATCACTTTGGCAGGAAGAATAGAAAAGCAGAATATTATTTAAATGGAGAGTGATTGCAGAACTCTGCAGTACAGAGGGATCTGGGTGTCCTGGTACATGAATCACAAAAGCTTAGCATGTAGATACAACAAATGATTAGGAAGACAAATGGAATTTTGTCATTTATTGCAAGCGGAATCGAGTATAAAAGTAGAGATGTTTTGCTGCAGCTGTACGTGGCTTTGATGAGACCACATCTGGAGTACTGTGTACAGTTTTGGTCTCCTTACTTAAGAAAGGATATAATTGCATCAGAAGCAGTTCAGAGAAGGTTCACGCAACTGATTCCTGGGATGAAGGGGTTATCTTTGTTAATGGTAAACAGCTGAAGGGCATTGTTCCATTAAGGATGTAAAATGAATATAAAGAGAGTCTGTTGAGCACAAGTGTGGTTGGTGTAATATTACATTCTGTGACTCAACTAACTATCAAGAAAAGGAGCTACATTTAGTTTCATTCTTCACTTTAGTTTGGATCCATTTAATGTGGTAGTAGAGAATGGTTGCTTAAAGGTGAAGATTGGAAAGCTGTAATCTGAGTAACTTTTGAGAAGAATAGCTGAAGTGAAGTGTAAAGTGCTAGGGTATGATTTCCCACTTATGTTCTGTGAATCTGAACCTTATGACCAATGGGGGCACAATGAAGTTGATATGTAGACATGAGCTATGTCCTTTACTGAAGAGAAAACAATGTATGGCCTTGGCATTGTCAATTCCTACCAAAAGATCAGGTCCAAAGTATTTTGTGAGCTAGAGGCCTGTCAGTTGGGCACTGAGGAAGGTTTGGAGTTTCTATTAAGCTTTATGGATAAAATCTATAAGCAAGGTAGTCTGTTAATGCAGATGAGGCATAGTCAGCCTTTGATAAATTAAGATGGATGATCATTCCATAGGGGAATACATTATGGAATTTAATACCATATGGCAGATTGCAGAAATTCTATTTGGAATTTTTTTGTTCTTTCATGGGATGTGGGCATTACTGGCAAGGCCTGTATTTGTTGCCCATCCCTAAGTGCCCTTGAGAAGGTGTTGGTGGTGAGCTGCCTTCTTGAACTCCTGCAGTCTATATGGGGTGGGCTACAGTGCTGTTAGGGAGGGAGTTCCAGGTTTTTGATCTAGTGATAGTGAAGGAACGGTGACTGTGTAACTTGGAGGGGAACTTGCAAGTGGTGGTGCTCCCATGTGTCTGCTGCTCTTGTCCTTCTAGGTAGTAGAGGTCACAAGTTTGGAAGGTGCTGTTAAAGGAGCCTTGGTGAGTTGTTGCAATGCAACTTGTATATGGTACACACTGCTGCCATTGTTGGTGGAGGGAGTGAATATTGAAGGTGGTGGATGGGGTGCTGATCAAGTGGGCTGCTTTATCCTGGATGGTGTCCAGCTTCTTGTGTTGTTGGAGCTGCACCCATCCAGGCAAGTGGAGAATGTGACACCACACTCCTGACTTGTGCCTTGTAGATGGTGGTCAGGCTTTGGAATTGGGAGGTGTGTTACTTGCTGTAGGATTCCCTGTTTCTGACTTGCTCTTGTAGCCACAGTATTTGTGGGTCCTCCAGTTTAGCTTCTGATCAATGATAGCCACCCTCCCCCAGAGTGTTAATAGTGGGATTTGGTCATGGGGAGATGATTAGATTCTCTTATTGAAGATCATCATTACCTGGCACTAGTCTGATGTGACTATTACTTGCCACTTATCAGCCCAAGCCTCCAGGTCTTGCTGCACATGGACATGGGCTATTTTGGTATTTGAGGAGTTGTGAATGGTACTGAACACTGAAATCATCAGCGAGCATCCCCACTTCAGACCTTTATGGAGGGAAAGTCTGTAATGAGGGTAGGAGCAGAGTGCCCCTGGTGGAACCCAAACTGCAAATCAGTGAGCAGTTTATTGTTCAATGAACAATAAATGGGAGGGGTTGAAGTGGGAGACATCCACAAGACCCTGAATGTGGCAGGACAGATGAAGGCATATGGAATGCTTTCCTTTATTGGCTGAGGTATAGAATGCAAAAGCAGGGATGTAATGCTGGAACTATATAAAATGCTGGTTAGGCCACAGCTGGAGTATTGTGTACAGTTCTATTCACCATGTTACAAGAAGGACATAATTGCTGTGGAGAGTACAGAGGAGATTTAAAAGAATGTTGCTTGGGATTGAAAGTTGTAACTAAGAAAGATTGGTTAGGCTAGGGCTGTTCTGGAACAGAAGAGGCTGAGGGGTGATTTTAATTGAGGGGCCTAGATAAAGTAGACAGGAAGAACCTGTTTCCCCTAATGGAGGTCAATTGCTAGGGGGCACAGATTTAAGATGATTGGTAGATGGATTAGAGGGGACATGAGGAAAAACTTCTTCCACCAAAGGGTGGTGGGTGTCTGGAATTCAGTGTCAGGAATGGTGGTGGAAGCAGAAACCCTCAATTCTTTTTAAAAGGTACCTGCACTGAAGTGCTGTAACCTGCAAGGCTATGGACCAGGTGCTGAAAGGTGGGATTAGATAGAGGCTAGCTTGTTCACCTGGCATGGACATGATGGGCTGATTGGCCTTTTTGTGCTGTAATTTTTCTATGGTTCTAAGTGGGGTTTGATAGCACTGGCACCTACCATCACTTTGATGACCAAGAGTAGACTGATGGGACAGTAATTGGCTGGCTTGGATGTGCCCTGCTTTTTGTGAAGAGGACATACTTGGGCATACTAAATGATTTACCAATTAGGCACACTACAGCCTGCCGAACTGAACATTGAGTTCAATAATTTCAGAGCATGACGGGAGCCCCAGTCATGTTTTTTTTCTTTAAATGTTTTTGTTTTATTTTTCATCTTGGCTTGTTCAGTTTGCTTACCCACTGTTTTTTTTCATGTTTTTATTTGTGGCTGTTCAGTCTTCAGTCTGTTAATACCCTATCTGTACTAATGCTTTGTCTTTCAACACCCCATTAACATATTATTTGCCTTTGCTCCATTACCTTCTGGTCAGCTATTCTATGACCTTGTCCTATCTACACCTTTTTTAATCTCTTGCCCCACCCCAGCTTTATTTGCTTATAACCTTTTACATTTCTAATATTTGCCAGTTCTGAAGGGTCACTGACCTGAAACGTTAACTCTGCTTCTCTCTCCACAGATGCTGCCACTCCTGCTGAGTATTTCCAGCACTTGTTTTTATTTCAGATTTCCAGCATCTGCAGTATTTTGCTTTTATTTTAGAATTGATTGAAATGTTAGTTAGATTCACTCTGATTAATACAAGGTCAAGGAGTATGAAAGTCCTACTTGATTCAGGTTTCGGGATGATGTCACTGAAAAGGGTGGTGGTTCCATGCAAATAGCTGGAGTAAGCCAATTCTAGAACCGATGTAAAAACGAAATGCTGGAACCACTCAGCAGGTCTGGCCACAACTCTGCTTCTCTTTTCACAGATAACGTTTCAGGTCAGTGACCCTTCTTCGGAACTGACAAATATTAGAAAAGTCACAGGTTACAAGCAAGTGAGGTGGGGGTGGGGCAAGAGGTAACAAAGGAGGTCTAGATTGGACCAGGCCATATAGCTGACCAAAAGGTCATGGAGCAAAGGCAAACAATATGTTAATGGTGTGTTGAAAGACAAAGCATTAGTACAGATAGGGTATTAACAGACTGAAGATTGAACAGCAGCAGGTACAAACATGAAAAAAAAGTGGGTAAGCAAACTGAACAAACTAAAATGAAATGAAATAAACAAAAACAAAAAAATAACTAAAAATGAAAGTAAAATGGGGGGCTGTCATGCTCTGAAATTATTGAACTCAATGTTCAGTTCGGCAGGCTGTAGTGTGCCTAATCGGTAGATGAGATGCTGTTCCTCGAGCTTGCGTTGATGTTCACTGGAACACTGCAGCAATCCCAGGACAGAGATGTGAGCATGAGAGCAGGGGGGAGTGTTGAAATGGCAAGCAACCGGAAGCTCGGGGTCCTGCTTGCGGACTGAGCGGAGATGTTCCGCAAAGCGGTCACCCAGTCTGCGCTTGGTCTCCCCAATGTAGAGGAGACCACATTGTGAGCAGCGAATACAGTATACTACATTGAAAGAAGTACAAGTAAATCGCTGCTTCACCTGAAAGGAGTGTTTGGGGCCTGGGATAGTGAGGAGAGGAGGTAAATGGGCAGGTATTACACCTCCTGCGATTGCAGGGGAAGGTGCCATGGGATAGGGACGAGGTGGTGGGGGTAATGGAGGAGAACAGATGTGTTCTCTGGTGAGACCCTTGGGGCCGAGAAAGCCTTCAGTGGAATTGGACACATGATTAAGCAATTGTCTTTGGGTCAATTGCAGATCTACTGACTTCCCAATGAGGGCATTATTTAACAGAAACTAGCATCTCTTGGAATGCTAAAGAGGTGTTAATGGTGTCAGGTGATCGGCATTTAAGACCATTTACTAGTCTCAAAGTTACATCGGCAATTTGCTTGTCCCTCTTGTCACAGATTAGTTGGTTAGTTGAGTATAAAAGGTTTATTGAAGAGATTAGTGAAAAATGTGATGTATGCAAAATATCAGGGCACCATCACAGCCTATTGTAAGTCTTCCATTAGCAAGAGACTTTATTAAAGTAGTAGCTATGGATTTAAATATGTGGGGCAAGGACAAACATTTTTGTTTAGCATTTCTTAGACTGAGTCTTGTTGCCATGTCTTTCTACAGTAATCCATGGTAAAGACAAAAGAGTCATTGTAGATAGTAATGGGAAAAATGGATAGAGACTGGACTAGGAGCACCAATGAAATTCCTGACTGGCAATGGGAGGGGATTTGCCAATGATGAATTTAGAGACCTAGGCAAAAAAGAACATTGTAGTGACAAATACCAGCTGAAAGTCCTTTTTCAGTAATGGACTTTGTGGAAGAAATCGCACAGTAATTGAGGAGCTCCATAAGAGTTTAGCTTGCAATTGGATTTGTCAGCCAACATCTGCCCTGGCGTAGGTAGTCCATGCAAGGAATTTGCTCCAAATGGCTGGGGGCTATTGTCTGCACTGGTTTTTTTGGGAGGAATCCCAAAATACCTTGTGCTGTGTGATCATCTGACCTTAAAAGGGCCACAATTAGTTCCACATTGAGGCACTTGTATGCCCTACATGTAGGAAGGACATTCAAGACTGAAGTCTCAAAATTCGACAAGCTTTAAGTCATCGGATAAGACCATCAGATAAATTTAATCCTGGGGATTTAGTATACTATAAAAGAGCGGAAAGTGATAAGGTGTGAAAGGAAGACTGATTCTCCAACATGGTAGTCAAATTAAGGTTTGTTCATCTAGATTAATAGGGATTGATTATAAACTTACAGATCTGAATGATTAGGTGATGAGGCACCATGTACCTCATATTCATGTTTGACAGTTGAACAAAATATGGTAGATAAGGAGTTGGATAACAGAGACAGTGATAACTGTGCACAAGATGGAACTGTTTTCCCAAAGGACTAAAGTCAGTCCTAAGGTAACGTACATACCAGAGGGATGTGACCATTGTAGGGAAAGCCAATGGCAAATTCAAACATTAGCTAAATGTCCAATATAATGGACATTTAGCTAAAGAGCTAATGGCTAGCAAAATGAAGTGAAACAATGAAAAGAAAGAAAGCTGAGAAAGTCCCCATAGTGGGTCTGGAAGTGAATATGGCACTAAAAAACGATCATGTGCTGGTGCTAGAATCTCCTCGTGGGAGGGAGATCCTGTAGCGGGATTGCAGAAAGTGATGAGGGAAAGTAAAGGCTATAGCTTGACTGTTCGGAGTCCTCATTCTAATCGGGCACATTACTGGAAGTAGAAGCCCTTATGATCGGGAAGCTGTGATGGTTGCAGATAAATTAGAATAAAAATTAATGAGGCAAAACAGTTGGAAGGAATTTGGTGTCTATTCTGAACAGCCAGCCTGATCAGATGGATATGTACAGGAAAAAGCACTCTAGCTGCAGAAACACTGGTGTTAGAAGTTAATAGGTAAGTAAAATCCCTTATCTAATATTTTGAAAGAAATCCTATACAATGGGCAAACTTTTCAGAATGCCCTTTGAATGTTATGTGGCTAACAATTCAATTTGCGGCTCGGGTTCGATTCTGGGTACTGCCTGTGCAGAGTTTGCAAGTTCTCCCTGTGACTGCGTGGGTTTTCGCCGGGTGCTCTGGTTTCCTCCCACAGCCAAAGACTTGCAGGTTGATAGGTAAATTGGCCATTATAAATTGCCCCTAGTATAGGTAGGTGGTGGGGGATGTGGTAGGAATATGGGATTAATGTAGGATTAGTATAAATGGGTGGTTGATGGTCAGCACAGACTTGGTGGGCTGAAGGGCCTGTTTCAGTGCTGTATCAATAAATAAACTAAATAAATAAATTTGGAATAACTTTCATTCATCACTGAAGATTAAAGATTGTCCTTGTAAAGGAAGGTTGGAGAGAAAAGAAAGCTAAGATTTAAATGGGTAAATGCAAGTCACCATAGTAGGTCTGGAAGAGAATATGGCACTAAAGACCTATCATGTACTTGTGCCAGAATCTGATTGTGGGAGACCAATCACCAATTATCAGACTGTTTTACTAAAAGGAATATAAAACAAGAAATGTTGGAAGTATTCAGGTCTGGCAGCATCTGTGGAGAGAAAGAAGCAGAGTTAATGTTTCGGGTCAGTGACCTTTCATCAGAACTGTTGCTATAAGGAATGCTTGCTCCAAGAAATTAGAGGTCCTGAAAGAGGGCCACCTTGCAATATGAGATGTACAAAATATAGGAAATCACTTTTTTTCTTTTTGCTTTGTAATTGTGAATTGCTTAATTATTTTAAAGAAAATGGAATCTGTTAATGGTTATGTTAAAGGTAAACAGCTGACGGGCATTGTTCAATTAAGGATTTGAAGTGGATATAAAGAGATGAGAGCAGAATACAGCAGATGCTGGAGCTCTGAAATGAGAACAGTGCTGGAAATACTCAAATCTGGCAGCATCTGTGGTGAGAGAAACAGCTAATGTTTCAAGTCTGTTCTGATGAAAGGTCACAGACCTGAAATGTTAACTCTGAATACAAAGAGAGCCTGCTGGACACAAGTATGGTTGGTGAACAGAAGGCAGAGATGTGTAATGCTACATTCTTGGAATAAACTGACTCAAGAAAAGGATCTCTGTCTAGCTTCATCCTTCACTGTTAACTGAATCCAAGCCAGATAATCTTGTGTGGACAGGTTGACCAGGTTGGACTTACCTATTTGAGCTCAGAAGAATAAGAGGTGATCTTATTAAAATATTGTTGTATCAATAAATAAACAAAATAAATAAATTTGGAATAACATTCATTCGTCATTGAAGATTAAGGATTGTCTCTTCCTTTCCCCCCCCCCCCCCCCCCCCCCGAGGGGACGTGACAGGGTAGATGTTGCTACTTATGAATGAAACTAGAATTAGGGGATACAGTTTAAAAGTAAGGGGTCTTCTATTTAACACGAGATTTTTTTCTTGCTCTAAGGGTCATCAGAGTAGAGCTGGCTCATTTGAATATACTCAAGGCTGAGTTAGATTCTTGATAACCTGACTCCCTTGCTATGGGGGGGAAAGGCAAGAAAGTGGAATTAAGGCCACAATCTTAAAAGGTGAGTAGGGGCTGAATGGATAAATTCTGTTCAAACCATCTGTGGCAAAAAAAAGTCCCAGAATCTAAGAACTGGATTAAACTACTTGTCTTGCAGTAAACCCAGCAAACCACCAAGGGCCAATGTTTTTTTTTAAAAAAGCCACAACTGGACCACAGTGCAGGGCACAGGGTGCAGTGGTTAGCACCGCAGCCTCACAGCTCCAGCGACCCGGGTTCAATTCTGGGTACTAACTAGCCTGTGTGAAGTTTGCAAGTTCTGCGTGTGTTTCCTCCCACAAGCCAAAAGACTTGCAGGTTGGTCGGTAAATTGGCCATTATAAATTGCCCCTAGTATAGGTAGGTGGTGGGGAAATATAGGGACAGGTGGGGATGTGGTAGGAATATGGGATTAGTGTAGGATTAGTATAAATGGGTGGTTGATGGTCGGCACAGACTCGATGGACCGAAGAGCCTGTTTCAGTGCTGTATCTCTAAACTAAACTCCCAGAATGCCTTTCCCGTGCGTCCGTCATGACGTTAGGTTAATTACTGCAACACTTTGGAGCCAATGGCAGGCGCGCTGCTGCCCCACGTGTTTCCAAGGCCCAATAGGAAGGGGCGCCTCGGTGGGGAGGTGCCACCTCCTTTATATGCTTTGTTGCGAGCAGCTTCCAGGAGCTGAGAGCGGTGCAGTTACACTGTAGCTAACTGTTTCTTGTTGCTAAACCCATCTTCCCCCTGTGCAAACATTAACAATGAGGGAGATCGTGCATGTACAAGCCGGTCAGTGTGGCAATCAGATCGGGGCCAAGGTAAATCCGCAGCCGTGATTTCCTTTGTTGCAATTCAGTTTCCAAAAAAAAACTGCTACAAATTTACATTATAATAGTGGACTCGTTGCTCGGCTCTAACATGAACCTTTATAAAAGGGGGAGAGTTACCGTTCATTTTAGGAACAAACTGTAGAAATATTAAAGATTAGTTTACTTTTTAAAAGAATTAAAACATGTATTTTAAGTCTCGATTGAGCCCCATATGGGTAGTTTGGTATATAAATGCTGCAGGAATTTGAAATGCAATCTCGTTCTATGCTCTCGTTAACCTGTCGAAAATAGTCCACATGTGGATTGGAGGGATTAAGGATAAATCTGTTAACCGGTTCACCAAAATTTTAATTCAATACAATTTAGCATTGCTTTGCATGATGAGTAGTATGTATAAGGGGTGCATTAAAAAAAAAATTAACCTTTTATTTTTATAACAGCAAGTGGATATTTTGTGCGATCGATCATGCGATGGAATGATTTTTTGTTTCTGAAGAACTGTTCTCCAGCCTTTTTAAGATCCATTGACTGTAATGAGTAGCAAAACTGCAGAGTTACAAAATATTACCTATTAAGTATCGTGGGGTGCTCCTAGTCGCCATCTACCGTATCTTATCTCAATTGTGCGGAGGAAGCATGGCACCAGAAAAGTTTAATCTTCGAGTATGGTTTATTCCCAATTCCTACTTAACCCAGGATGTGACTGGGACCTAAGTATTCTTTTTAACAAGGAGCAGCTCCATCAATTTCTTAAATAAAAGCAAAATGATGCGGATGCTGCTTCTCTTTTCACAGATGCTGCCAGACCTGCTGAGTGGTTCCAGCATTTCTTGTTTTTATTTCCAGCAATTTCTTTATTAGTTTTCAGGGGAAGGGAATTGATCGCATGGGAGTCCGTTTCCTTTTGTTGAATCTTTTTTAAGGGGAAGGAGGGATGATCTAACGGGTGCGGGAATACTCAGTCCCCTAGATGGATGGATGGCCACTTTGATCCATTATCATACGATCGGGTGTCTGCTTTTAAACTTGAATTCAAAGTGAAGTAACTTTCTGGTAACTGGCGCTCCCATTGGTCGCAGTGCCTTGGAGGGAAATACCTACCGTTATAGAGGCGCCAAAGTGAATTAGCCAATGGGCTAAGGGAGATGTGGCGCCAAACGGTTCATTCTTAAAAAAAAAATTTAAATCTTTTAAGAGCACATCGCCCGGCCGCTGTGCCACCTTGGCCCCGAGCAAGTGTTTAATGGGGGGGGATTCGCACTGAGATCCAAGGCAGAGCCGAGTTGCCCCGCACATGGCTGCAACCGGGAATGATTTCTTTTAATCCCTCCAGGCGGCAGCTCCAGGATGAATAATTCATTCATTAATAATACATTCTTTGTGTTCAGTGCCGCTTCCACCACTACTAGTGGATTGAGGGCGAGGGAATTAACCGGGAGAGTGAATTCAGAATTTCAATTCTTTTTGAAAATAAATGTGGTTATGTTGCTAAACTCTCCATCTACTCGGGTAGCTTGCACGCTGACCGATTCCCTAGTTTTCTCATTCCTGTTGTATCCTCGACAGAGAACCTGCTCCAGGCGATTTTCTATTTCAGTCCTAGACTTCGATTCCTATTGCTGTGACACTGACAATTCATTTTAACGCCTATATTCCAATTTTAGCGAGCTCCAAATCATTCTGACTTTCGGTTCAGCTTTGAATGTAATAACTCCCCTTCCCACTTGTCGGGGGGTGGGAAACGTTACAGGAGTTCCCGCAATGTGGAAGGAGACCATTCGGCCCGTTGTGTCTATGTCGGCTCATTGAAAGAGTTTCAGCCCCACTCTTTCCTGCCCCCCCTAGTCCTGGACATTTCTCCTTGTCAATCCAATTCCGTTTTGAATGTTATTGAATCTGCTTTCACCAGGCAGTGCATTCCAGATCACAGTAGCTCATTGAGTTTTTTTTAAATAAAAGCCGTCGTAAGACTTCGTAGTCGAATTACACATGTTTCATTTGAACTTGGCCAAACAATTTGCTTGATGTTCCAACTAAAAATGAAATAAAAGACCTGACTAGCCCGAGGAAGCGAATATTCAACTTGTAAGGAGATGTCTAGAGTATATTGTGTGTGTATATTGTGAGGTCTGTGTGTCTGTCAAATTTCTGTTCATGTTATATTTTATACTAATAAATGGGCTATAATGGGAAGGTGCTGTAGTTTTTTTTTAAGACTGTCTTGAGTTTGGATGGATCAAGTTGGCTTCTTTATTTTTGTCTTGCGATCTCTGCTATAGAAACTTTAAATCCAGCTCATCTGTGCTTCACATGTTGGTGAGTTGGTACAAAGGAAGTGAGAGGGTTGGAAAAGGTTCACTTGGTAGAAGCCATCCATCTTACCATTTGGAGCAAGGAAGGTAAACCATTCACTTCAAAGGGAAAATGGATGGGCACTTGCAGGGCTAATCGGATAGAGCTGGGGAATGGGATTGATTGGATTGCTCTACAGAGAGCTGAGATGGGCTAAATGGCCTCCGGTGCCCTTATGACTATCTGGTTGCCCAGCGCTAACTCACAGATGAAGCACATTATATTCCCCTTGCACATGAGGGAGATGAGGTCACAAGACAACATGTTTAGTTTAAATTAGGTTTTGCTTGTTTTTATTAGGTTAGCATTTGGCAACTGCTTTGAGTTGTCAGCCATGAGCAATATAATTATCAATGTTCGGAGGACTAAAGGGGTGACGTAAGGTGTGGAGTATTCAGTTTCAATATCGTCTAGGGGAAAACAGGTAGTGTTCATTGCTAAAATTTAGCATAAAGTGGCTTTAGAGTCCATTTGTGAGTGAGGCTTATGTTGCTGAAATACAATGACTGTGCATAGGGCACTGGATTTAACATCCTGGAGATGTTTGGTGATTTTGTAGTGGATTTCCCCTTTAGCTTGGTGAGTAGAGATGCCAAGATATCGACTAATTATGTGGGCCATGTGATGAGGTTTGATGAGAAATTGGACCATCGCAGTTGGCCTTGTGAATACAATCTGGTTGGTCTTGATTCCTACCCAATAATTCAAGGTGCCTAGAGTTTCTGGTATGACTGTAATGGCCTCTACATTTGAATATGTATGGTTTTTGGAGGAATAATCAGTTTGCTCAGGTACTCGAGTAGTTTGTGCCTGTTGACCCACTAATTTGGTACCGACTGAGGTTAGCTAACTTGGTGCAGTGATTATGAATTGAGATCATCTGATCTGCAGCCTGAGTGTTAGGTCTTTGGGGTAGTGTGGGCGGTGAGCCATGGATTCTCACTTTTCACCAAATAACAGTTTTCCAAATTGGGTGTGGCATGGGTTGGATAAAAATGCAACTGCTTCATTCCAACATCTGCAGCAGCCGTTGCAAGCAGCCGGTTGGAATTAGGTTATTGGGTGGTTTGTATCGTGGTGGTTGAGCTGGCCAATAGCCATTTGGGCCTCTCGCAGAGAAGACTTCATTATGTCGGACTGAATCTCAGCTCGTGATGTAACCAGATTGTGACAGGAGTGTGCCAAGACTTCCTCTATTGAACATTACCACTATCAAGAGGTGATTATATTCTGGTAAACAGAATTAGTTGCTGGCGCTCTCTCTCATTGAAGCCTCGTCCATTTCAATTCGTGGATGACTAGATCTGCCCCTCTCATTCCCCTAATCTGACTCCTAATATATCCTGAATTCCGACAGCCACAGTAAATTATTTTGCTATAATTAATACTAAGATAATATCTGAACTAAAATTGTTTTAGGGGTAATTAGTTATTTCCTCCTGGACTTTGCAACTTCATCCAGAGTGGACTTTCCCCATCCAGTGAATCTGCCAGATCCTAGTGTCATGGACCAGCACATTCAATCCTTTTGAGCATAAATTAATATAACCTCTTCAAAAGCTTTATTCAAAGGAGCATTTAGTTCATCGTCTCCAGGTTTCTGACCAGTCTGGTGGAGATGGTTTGATCAAACTACTGATTTATAATGCTGAACATTTCCGTGGTTAGTGTGTCTCCAGTGGAAATAGATCTATGTTTGTATCGATCTGCCAGTTCAGTTGGTGTGCAATAGACTCGAAGCTCCATTCTGAATATCTGAGAGAAGGTAAACTAGCAAAAGGTTGCAGTCTTCACTTCTGCCTATTTTCCGAAAATGTGAAATTGTCTACTTTGGCTGGAAGAATAAAAAAGTATATTATCTAAATGGTGAGAGATTGCAGAGCTCTGACATGCAGAAGGGATATGGGTGCCCTAGTGCATGGATCGCAAAAGGTTACTCTGCAGGTTCAGCAAATTATTAGGAAAGCTAATAGAAAGTTATTGTTATAAAAGCAAAATACTGCGGATGCTGGAAAACTGAAATAAAAAAACAAGAAATGCTGGAACCACTCAGCAGGTCTGGTAGCATCTGTGGAAAGAGAAGCAGAGTTAACGTTTCGGGTCAGTTCCGAAGAAGGGTCACTGACCCGAAACGTTAACTCTGCTTCTCTTTCCACAGATGCTGCCAGACCTGCTGAGAAAGTTGTTGTTTGTTGTGAGGGGAATTGAATACAAAAGTAGGGAGGTTATGCTTCAGCTATACAGGGCATTGGTGAGACCACATCTGGAGTACTGTGTACAGTACTGGTCTCATTTAAGAAAGGATGTAAATGCATTGGAAGCAGATCAGAGAAAGTTTACTAGATTACTACCTGGAATGGGTGGGTCTTATGAGGAAAGGATGGACAGGCCAGGCTTGGCTGGAGTTTCGAAGAGGAAGTGGTGACTTGATTGAAATGTAAGATTCTGAATGTCTTGACAGGCTGGGTGTGGAAAGATTTTTCTTGTGGGAGAATCTAGAACGAGGTAGGGGTCACTGTCTAAAAATAAGGGGGCACCCATTTAAGACAGGTGAGGAGAAATTTTCTGAGGGTTGTGAGTCTTTGGAACTCTCTGGAAGCAGAGCCTTTGAATATTTTTAAGGCGGAGGTAGATGGATTCTTGATCAGCAAGGGGGTGAAATGTTATTGGAGGTAGGTAGGAATGTGGAGTCGAGGTTACAATCAGATCAGCCATGATCCTGTTGAATGGTGGAGCAGGCTCGAGGGGCCGAATGGTCAACACCTGCTCCTAATTCATGTGTTCCCTTCCTTGGTTGTGCTGGATGTAGTAATTGGGCTCAGGGTTTTGTGGAGTTGTCACATTTCCCAGTGTTTGAATGTTGCTCCACATGGTTTGTTCTGTCAATCCAGACCTAGTCTAGCATTCAAACTCGACCGTGACTTTGTGAGCACAGGACTTTGCTTCAAAATCTACAGAATAGGCGAGGTCGCAGCTCAATATCCATTCTGCTGAGTTGGCTGGTCTCAACACGTAACACTGATGTCCCTGAACCAGTGAGGGTGAAAACATCCAGGCTTCATGTAGCTGATTGCTATCCAGTGATTTCTGACTGGGAAGTGGCTGGCTATGTGTGACTGTTCAGTGGGGTTTGGGGTTTAAGCTCGTCTTTTGTGCTTCCCCAGTTCAATGGCTTGCTGATGATCACTGTGTGTGTCCTCTTTTTATGAGGGAGTCCGTTTTGGTTACTGGAGAGCTACTTTCACCTTCTGAAAAGGGTGGGCAGAGAAGGTCAACTAAAACCTGTCACTCAAAACTCCCCTTGCCTGATTGATAAGAGCAGCATGGGAATGGGAGGTAAGATGGAACTCTTGGGAGTTCAAAACAACCCTAGTCAGCAGCTGTGGACAGATCCGACTTGTATAGAAGAGAATGAGCGAAGAGGAGAGAAATAAGCCATTACATATCAGTTTTCTGACTCCTTTACCAAGTGAATGGTGCAGTACTGCCTGGGTGTTCTCTATGATTGAAGGCTTGTTTGGTGTCATGCAGAGGGGACTCTGCAATTGGG
Organism: Heterodontus francisci; assembly: GCF_036365525.1. NCBI lineage: Eukaryota > Metazoa > Chordata > Chondrichthyes > Heterodontiformes > Heterodontidae > Heterodontus > Heterodontus francisci. The sequence goes on from NC_090399.1 coordinate 12,607,536, forward strand.
CATGGTGCTTCAAGGGTGGGAGTGGTGTCGTTTATTTCCTTTCAATACCTAGTAGCCTATCCAAACAAAATAGGTTGGGGGTGTGGAGGAGAGAGGGTGTCAACTGGGTTAGAACTGGATGTGTCCATCTCATGGCCTACAAAGATTGAGTTGAGGCTTGTGTGAAAACTCAGTGCCTGGGTAAGGTGTTAGCTGGCAGACAGCATGAGTCGGGGTTGGGGCGAAGAGAAATAGAGATGGGAACAAAGCCAGAATACCTCATTGCTTTCCTTTGTTCAGACTTGGGAATTTTGCACTTAATAAAACAGGGCCGTTCCAGTTGTCCGTCTACACTTTTTAAAAGCTATTCCATGCTCTGCCATGTGAGTCAGCGCTGATCAAATAGTGTCTGAGCGTATTAATTAGGGTACAAATCTGTCCGAGGATAAGATGGTGCAGCAGAAAGGAGCCTTTTGTCTTGAAGGCAGTTTCTTTGTTTTAATCTCCCTCTCTTTCTTTCTCCCCCCCCCCCCCCGCCCAGCGGTTTTACATCACTGATTTTCTGGGGGTTTTTTAATCCTGGTAGCTTTCCTTGTGCAGGAACGCAGCTCCTGAGTAACCAGCAGGGTAGATTTACTTTTGCCTCCGTTCTTTTGTTCTTGGCCGCCTGTCGGGAAGAAGCTGAGCTTCCCGTTTGGGCGGGGCCCCTTGGCTGGAGCTTGCTGCAAATGTGTCCTTCTCCCCACTCCTCTCCGCCACCCCTTCAACCAGCTGCTGCATTTTAATGAATCTGATCTGGAGAATTCTCCACAGCCCTGCTGCCGATGCAGATATTTGATTTGATCGGCTGCAGTAAGCAGAGTCTGGGTGTTGCTCAGGCTGGAACGGTTCACAGGGCTGTGTCTAGATTGGGGGAGGGGAGTGGAATGGTAATCTTGGTCCGTGTGAAGTTAACCTTTGACAGTAGATGTCATTTGGAAGAGCTCTGATTCCACACTCAACATTAAAATACATTTTATAGATAATGTTTCTTTTGGCTCTCAAACAGTCTTCCAGATGGATTTCCTTTCTTGGTACGAACTTGGCCGCTGGTATTTCAGTGAAATGCAATGACCATTTAGGTGGGAATACCCAGTAAGGAGATTTTATAGGTATATCTCTGAAGAGAACATTTTGAGTTTGATCAGTACTGTTAGGGCAGTAGCAGTTTGAGGTGATGAACTCAGAGTTGCACACAAGCAGCATATTTTAATATAACCTGTTGATTAGGAACAGCAGTAGGCCATTCAGCCCCTCAAACATGTTCTGCCATTCAATCAGATCCTAGCAGACCTGTATCGTAAATTCATTTACCCGCCTTGATTTCAGCATTTTGAGGGAAGTGTTCCAGTTTTCCAGTGCCCTTTGTGGAAAAAGTGCTTTGCGACTGCACCCACCTCCTGTTTTTCTGCACATACATGCGTGGCATGGGGTGTTTTCAAAATAGGAAATGACACGTTTTCAAGGAATTTCTAGTGTGGATTTTGTTTTAGTTGGGTGGGTGAGTGAGAGGAGGAGATGGGAATGCTGACTGCTTGCAGCTGCGTTAACTGTATATAAAATGGATTGAACGTTTCTTGCAGTTGCTGTGGGAGCTGCCCTGGGCTTGCTTTGTGTGGATGTGATTTCTAGTGTATGCCTCTTCACCCTCCCACCGTTGCATTGTTCCAGAATGGCTCAAACAATGGACTATTAATAAATCTACTCTGTGTGTTCTCCTACCTTTGTGCTGGCAGGGGACTCACTGGTGCTGATTAAAAACGCACCCATTTAAAGTAAGTGCAGTTTCGGGCTGTAACCCTTCCCCTGATTCCCAGTCAGCATTTTTGCTTTCATCCCAAGCCAATTTAGTTTGCTAGCTAGCTGAAGACCAGAGTTTGTATTTCCCCAGGCCGTCACGATGCAGAGTCTCGCCAGTTGTACAAGTGCCTGTGAGTGTCATGTTTGGATCTGTGCCTGTTATTCGACTACAGCCAAGGAGTTATCTCCCTTTGCTGATTTGGATCCTGACTAAATCAGGAGGTGGCAACTAATGTGACTGTTTCTTTCTTTTCATTGTAACTCTCTCCGCCTTGTTTCTGAGACTTGCGATGATCTATACGGTGGCGTGACTTGGTTAGAAACGTATCATTTTAACCTTATGATCATGTATCACTGAGGTCTTGGTCCACAGTGACCTTTTTCCTTTCTTAAGACTGCCCTCGTTTTTCCCCCCCCCCCCCCCCCCGCAAAATATGTAACTTTTAAAAGCTGTTGACATTTTGTGTAGGAGAAAATAAACCCCATGTTGCTATTTATTGTATTCGTCGCCAATAATTCCATTAGGGAACTTGGGAGGAACCTCCTTACCCAGAGAGTGAGAATGTGGAATTCACTACCACACGGAGTGGTTGAAGCAAATAACATAGATACATTTTAAGGAGAAGCTAGATAAGTATATGAGGGAGAAAGGAATACAGGATCAGCTCGGTGAGATGAAATGGTGGAAGAGGTGGCCCCCATGAATATTAATACTCTGGATGGGGAGGGTGGTCGGGAGAAGTGTCTTTCTACCCTTGCTCAGGTAACTTGACAAATGTAGAAAATATCCAACCTACAACTCCTGACCGAAGCAAAATACTGCAGATGCTGGAATTCTGAAATGAGAACGGCAAGTTCTAAAAATACTCAGCAGATCTGGCAGCATCTGTGGAGAGAGGAACAAGAACGGTCTTGATGAAAGGTCACAGATCTGAAACCTTAACTCTGTTTTTCTCTCTCCCCAGATGCTGCCAGACCTGCTGAATATTTCTGGCACTTTCTGTTTTTATTACAAAGTTCTGCTCTCAACCAGCAATGTGATGGCTCAAGACGAGACTACATCTGATCTTGCAGTCACGTGTCCCTCCCACCCTCCCTCCCTCGTATGAAAGCCTGTGCCATATGGAAAGATGATTATTGTGCAATGTGATATTTTCCTCAAATGTCCATTCCCACTGATAAGCACCAGTATTTTCCCTGGTGCTGTAAGGGTCAAAATGCTCACTAAACATCAACGCAAGTATTTGGAGAATGAAATCTGATCTGAATGGTTTTTCTCATTTGAATTTGTCACTGTCCAAAAATGTAAATAGCCGCATTATATGAATTTTATTTTTAAAATTGGTCTGCAAACGTAGTCCTGCAGTTCCACATTTTGATCCTTTTAAGATGTCTGTGTTCTCTCCTGAAACCAGGTGCTGTGGTCAATTCTGAACGGGTTTCCTCAGTTTAAGCATATTCAGTTTTTAAAAAAATTATAAAGCTGACAGAAAACAGTGGCTGAGGGAACTGAAATGATGTGTAAAGTGGCTGTTGATGCGGTTTAGTTCAGTGATCATTTAATTTTTGTTTGCTTTATCCATCTCCCTCTACCTGATGTTTTCTCCCCTTTAAGTTCTCGAAAGTAGAGCTGCTTGCTTTTTAATACATGTTCATAATGATCATTTCCCCAGTTTATGTACTGGCTGTTGTAGTGCAGAACGCTCTCTAATTTAGATGATTGGGCAGTGAGTATCGAAAACTAAGGGCCATAAATCCAAGACGGTTATTAATAAATCCAATAGGAAAATGGGAGAAATTTCTTTACCCAGAGAGTGGTTAGAATGTGGAACTCTCTACCAGAGGAAGTGGTTTAGACAAATAGCTTGGATGCTGAAGGGCAAATGAGGTAGATAGACTGAGCGAGAATTCGTGCAGAGTGTAAAGACCACCGCAGACTAGTTGGGCCAAACAGCTTGTTTCTGTGCTGTACCTTCTATGTCATGTAATGACAACAGATGGACTTGATGTACCAGGACGGTGTTTAAGTTCAGAACTTGATGGATAATCCTGCTGTGTGTGTGTGTGTGTGTAGCTCCCGGGGCTGTTCTAACCCCTGTCTCTGGTCTCCTCCACAGTTCTGGGAAGTAATCAGTGATGAGCACGGCATCGACCCCACTGGTACTTACCATGGAGACAGTGACTTGCAGCTGGACCGCATTAATGTCTACTACAATGAGGCGACAGGTACCGGCATGTCTTATACGGGGAGAGTTTGTAGCTTACGAAACTGGGGTGGTGGGAGATGCATGGTGTGGGTGATGATTCTTCCCTGGGTTTTCGATGCTCCCAGGAGACGACGTGGTGCTGAATGGGGAGCTTGGGAAGTGGGAAGCTTTAGCTGTGCTACTCTTGCCGTCATGAAGTGCAGGGCAGACTCTTCCTGCCAGTATGTTTTTGTGCATTCATGGTTTCAATGCCCGTTTTGCAGGAGCTCTTCTGATTCCTCTGTGTAATTGCTCCTCCCGCTGTGGTGCTGGATCAGGCAGATAAAGAACGCTCCCAGTTTGGTGCAGAGCTGGATGAGATTGCCTGAAGTTCCTGCCTCCTGGTCGCTGTTCAGCCACCACTGTTTGAATGTGTATGAGGAGATCGCCTGAGAAAAGTGAGGGGAGGGCTAGCAATGAACCGGAGTGGCCCTGGACGATATTAGGAAGTACACCCTACCACAGTCGCCAGTGTCGAATGTGAAATATAGTCAGTTTGGGGATTGTTCGGGGAAGGTGCCGTTTGCAATGCTGGACTTAACTTGTCCAGCACTGTTTATAATTGCAGTGGGATCTCCTTTCTGTTGTCACAGTGTGAGCCCTTTGGGTGAATAATGGAAATTGGTAATGCACAATCTCCATAATTGTGATTATATTCATGCACATGAAGTGGAAAACAATACAAATAACTTAAGATAATGGACTATGCAGAGACTAGTACAAGACTTTTGCCTTGGTTGGGGATGAGGTAGAGTTGGTGATTTATTTTTGTATGTGGATTTAGATAATTCCACTGGACTGTAGACTGAAATCCTGATACAAGGGTGCACTGAAGACACTATGTGCCCTGTTGGGAAAAGTTGGTCAAAGGTTATTTACAAACAGCCCTGTCCTCTTTTACCCCTAGGAGGCAAATATGTTCCCCGTGCAATTCTGGTGGACCTGGAACCTGGCACTATGGATTCTGTTCGTTCTGGGCCGTTTGGGCAGATCTTCAGACCAGATAACTTTGTGTTTGGTAAGTAAGGCCCCATTGAGGCTTTTCCTTTTGTATGGTTTTTGCCTTGCTTTTTTTTTAGCACTTGTGAAATCTCTCTTCACTGTCCAGGTGTTCCTGAGATCTTTCAGTTAGTACAGATGGTGGACCTCTCAATGGATGGAGGAGCGTGCTACTGAGACCTGGGAAACTGGCTCCCTTCCTCTCTCTTCCTAGTGTCAGTTTGTGTTCCATTCCAGAGATTTGAGCACAGAAATTTAGGCTGACACTCCAGTGCAGTACTGAAAGTATGCTGCACTGTCCGAGGTGCTGTTAAACCAAGGCCCCATTAGCGCTCCGGGGGATGTAAATGATCCTACGGCACTCTTGTGGAAAAGCGTAGACTAGTTCTGGGTGAATATTTATCCCTCGATCAACATCACTAAAAACAGATTGGCCATTTTCAATTGCTGTTTGTGGGATTTTGCTGTGTCTTGGGGTGGCCTGAGGTTACGAAAGGTGCTATATAAATTCTGGTCACTCTTGCCTTTCTCCAATAGAGAACGAGCCTGCTCTTCTCCACAAGAGTGCCATGGGATCATTTACATCCCCTGGAGAACTAATGGGGCCTTGGTTTAATATCGCCACCTGAAGGACAGCACCTCTGACAGCGCAGCACACCTTCAGTACTTCACTGGAGTGCAACACAAACTGACAGTAAGAAGAGTGATAAGATAAAGGTGAACCTGGAGGGAAGAAAATGATCCTCAAACTAAGGAGAGCTGTGTTAAAAATTCACGGTTACATTTCATGAAAGTTAGGGAACGTGTGCTTCAATTTTTTTTGAAATGTAATGGCACCTGTCAGGATTTTCCTGCTCTCTGGTCAGTGACTAGAAATTATTGGCGGCAATTAGTGCAGAATATTTGCTCATTTTCCCATTGCTTCTGGTGGGAATACGTATAATAAACGGAGCATTTGTCTGCGAATATGAACATTTAATTTCTAAACCAATAGCTTTGTCGTCCAACTGTAATAAATTAGTTTAAAGTAGCCTCACTGAGCAAAGTATCCCACTTGGTTTGCTTATTTTTATAGGCCCAAAACACCCAATTTCATTCCCTGGCCTGTGCTGTAATATTTCACCTCCGTGCCTCTGTGTTGGAGAGTGGGCTTAGTCCAGAGTTCCTATTGCTGATTGTTTTGGCCACAGGGTGAAGTCCTGGAGCTGTAGAAATTGTAAAGCGACCTGAGCCTCTTTTCTTCATCTTTAACCTTTTCCTTGCTGTTTGTTTTACAGGCCAGAGTGGAGCAGGAAACAATTGGGCTAAAGGCCACTATACAGAAGGTGCTGAGCTGGTTGACTCGGTCCTGGATGTCGTGCGGAAGGAGGCCGAGAGCTGCGACTGCCTGCAGGGTTTCCAGCTCACCCACTCGTTGGGTGGGGGCACCGGGTCTGGCATGGGCACGCTCCTGATCAGCAAGATCCGCGAAGAGTACCCCGACAGAATCATGAACACTTTCAGCGTGGTTCCCTCCCCGAAGGTCTCTGACACGGTGGTGGAGCCATACAATGCCACGCTGTCAGTCCACCAGCTGGTAGAGAACACTGATGAGACCTATTGCATCGACAATGAGGCCCTCTACGATATTTGCTTCCGCACCCTTAAGTTGACCACCCCGACGTACGGTGACCTGAACCACCTGGTCTCGGCCACCATGAGCGGCGTGACCACCTGTCTCCGGTTCCCCGGTCAGCTGAACGCCGACCTGCGCAAGCTGGCGGTCAACATGGTGCCCTTCCCCCGCCTCCACTTCTTCATGCCGGGATTCGCCCCGCTGACCAGCAGGGGCAGCCAGCAGTACCGGGCCCTCACGGTGCCCGAGCTCACGCAGCAGGTGTTTGACGCCAAGAACATGATGGCGGCCTGCGACCCGCGCCACGGCCGCTACCTGACGGTGGCGGCGGTCTTCCGAGGCCGCATGTCCATGAAGGAGGTGGACGAGCAGATGCTCAACGTCCAGAACAAGAACAGCAGCTACTTTGTGGAGTGGATCCCCAACAACGTCAAGACGGCCGTCTGTGACATCCCTCCCCGCGGCCTCAAGATGGCCGTCACCTTCATCGGCAACAGCACCGCCATCCAGGAGCTCTTCAAGCGCATCTCCGAGCAGTTCACCGCCATGTTCCGTCGCAAGGCCTTCCTCCACTGGTACACGGGTGAGGGGATGGATGAGATGGAATTCACTGAGGCCGAGAGTAATATGAATGATCTGGTGTCCGAATACCAACAGTATCAAGACGCCACAGCAGAGGAAGAGGGAGAATTTGAAGAGGAGATTGAACAAGATGAGGCCTGAAAAAAAAAAACAATGGGCCCTCCTTCGTGTACATAAAACATCCTTTTTTTTAAAAAAGAGAAATGTAACAGGCAAGGTCCGTGGGCTTTTACAGGTTCCGCAGGGCTCGGGTTTAAAATCTCCTTGTGCGATAAAGGTTTTGTGCTGGCCAATTTTTGATAGCGGCACCCAATGTACTGTAAGGAGCTCCCATCAATTCCAAAGCTTCGGACCACAATCTTAAATTTGAATCCTCCCGTGTCCGACTTGCATGTTTAAATTAAAATGGGCTGCATTCGTTGTGCGAGTGTAGTGATGTGCATTTTTCTGTTTTTGTAAGTAGTTAGTGAGCAGACGTGATCGGCAGGGGAGAGGGGAAATTCGAGAAATGGAAACTGAATGCTGGAAATCTAATTTGGAGGGAAACAAAAATGGTGGAAACTGAAGTCCGAAAAGGAATTGTTCAGGTGGGCGGGCTGTTTACCTGAATGGGTGGGACTAATTGGATAATTTTCAAAAGGCCAAATGTTGTAGATTAGTATTGAATTAATTTCATTGCATTCTGACTGTCCTCCTTGTTTCCATGCCCTCACCCCCTCAAGCCACATTTTAGTTAAGTGGTCCAATGTTGAACTCGAGTCCTATGCTGCAATACAATATTCCAGCGCAATGCTAAAATAGTTCTCTTTTTTTTTTAAACTGTTTCTGAGCCATATTTTTGACTTCCTTTGTGATTTTAGATGCCTGCCTGTGGTACAGCTGGCACTGCCATGAAGCCAGTTCAGCAAAACTCTTATTTGCGCTGGGCAAGCAATAGGGATGGTAGCCTTGAATATACATATTTGCAGTGAAGCCAATTCCACTCAAGTGGATAGAGATCAAATGTTACATCCATCCTTCTGCTCAATTGGCCAGGATTGTCGTATCTCACTCCTCGTTGCATGGCTGATGTCTAAATCTTGATTTAAGAGTGATTATTTGCATTATTCAAACAAAATTCTCAAAGCCTTTTTAATTGGTGTAAAACTTGGAACTGGTCTTGTTTGGTTTGCAGTTGAACATAGTGCCAGTTGGAATTACACGATAATAGTAGGTTATGTATGTTGTCTTCCTGAGTCTCTACTCTCGTGTTTAATTACTGGCTTTCCCCAAGTAAGACTGTCGGGTGGTATATGAATGTGGAAGACCCAGTTGTTCAGTTTTTGGAAGGCTGCGCTAACGCAGCTGATTCTGTGCTGGATCTCTCTCTTCGGTGGTGACCTTTTTTGAGAGGCAGCTGTCGAGATGTGAGAAGTGTTCAATGACTTCTAAAGTCTACCCATCAGTATCGATAGCCGGAGGTGTAGATGTTTGTCCGGGGGAGGGCTGGTGGAGTATTTGGGTCTTGCTGGCGTTGAGTGAGTGACCAACCTTTTTGTATGTAGAAGATGGTCTATTACTGGTCTAGTGATCGATTCTGTCGCTCCAACAGATGAGTGTTCAGCAAGGAGACTGATTGTTCACAGTCTAGGTTGGTGTTGTCGTGTATACGACAAACCAAATGGACTTCCCGGTCCGATTGCAAATATTACATATGAAGTCACTGTTGGAGGGGTGGGTGAAGTCGCTGGCTTTGTGGAGTGCTCCCTTGTCCTGTCGGGACCTGACTCCGTTCTCAAATGTGGAGATTGCTTGATGACCGAGACCACCTCCATTTGCATCGTCCATGGTTGTTTTTTGCTATGTAGTGGGGCTCGACTTACAGGCTCTGAGATTGGCTTTCAGAATGTCTTTGTATCTAAGTTTGGGGTGTCCTATGGTGCGGGTTCCCATACTCAGCTGGCTGTAGAATACTGCCTTTGGTATACAGGAATCCTCCATTTGAACCACATGGCCAACCCAGTGTAGCTGAGCATGCTTTCAATACCAGGTATATGAGGTACCTTGCAAGAGCTTTGGTCTTGGGGATCTTGTGGTGAATGTCCTCCAGGGTGTGTGCTGTGAGAGCACAGTTGTCTGCAGACGAGAGTTCACCTTAGTAGCTGTTCTTTGATCTTTTTGTGTGAGCTTTGAGAATTTGTGGATTGAAGAGGTTGCTGTCTGTCCTGAACTGAATGTGTACTCTGTCGAGATCTTTGGGTGCACAGAAGAGCATTGCTGAAAAGTAGATGGCAAACCAAGCTGGAGCCATGACGCAGCCTCGCTTTGTGCCATTGGTGACAGGAAAGGCCTCTGATAAGGCGCCATTCTGCATCACACGGGCCATCAAGCTGGCATGAAATGAGCGGATGACCCTGATCATCATTTCAGGGCAGCCATATTTGTACAGCACCTTCCACAGTTTCTTAACAACAAACACGATGATGAGGTCCTTGTTCTGTTTGTGGGAGTTTTCTTGAATTTGATGTGCGGCAACGATCATGCCGACCATTCTTCATCCAGCACAAAAACCATACTGATTCTGGGTAACACCTAGCCTGGGTACGTAGTCTGCAATCCTGTTGAGCATAACCCTTGCAAGAATTAATCCTGCTGTGGAGAGAATTGAAACACCGTGACGGTCACAGGTGGACTTGCTTCCCTTCTGTTTGTACAGGTGAGGTATGGAAGCATCCTTGTGATCTTGGGGCACAGTGCCCTGCTCCCAGATTAAGCAGAAGAGGCGAGTGGGTTTCCTAACCTTAAGTACTTCAGGTGGAATGCCATTGGCTTGCAGAGACTTGCCCACAGCTGCTTTTGTGGTCTTGCCGACTTTGGCTTGAGTTGGGTGGTGGGCAAGCCCATTCAGAACGTTAAAATGCTGTGCCCAGGCTCTCGTGCCTGTTTGTTAGGAGCTGATTGCCATCTGCTGAGAGGACAGGTGTTGTACTGTTGGTTTTGGACTCATAAGACATTCGAGGCCTTCACGGAGAGCCTTCAGATGCTTCTTACCGGCAACTTCTTGAAGCTCTGCAGCCTTGTTCTCCCGCCATCTGTTCATTTGGCTTGTAGCAAGTGCTTTGCTTCATGATATCAGTTTTTTTTTTCTTGCTGTTGAATTTTTAGTTTGTTAGATGTAGGATCTGTGAGTATTATGTACATCGTCTAATATCTTGGTTGTTCTGGTGTGACCATTCACTACTGGGTCTAAAAACACATTATTTTAAAATCCCTGAAGCCTGATCTTTCACTCACTAAAGGAATTGTGCTTGCTGTAGAGAAGAACAAATCCCGTTTCTCAATTTTTGCCTGGCAGCTAGTGAGATTGCTGGACCCGTGACACAGTAAGTTTTGTCTAGTTTCTTCAAAGTGTTTCCTTTTATTTTTTAATCCAACTTCACACTTGGAATTTTAAGCTGTCTCTGGTTGAGTTGGAGTTGACCCAATATAACTTGCCACCATCCTCAACACTTGTTCCTTGTTTTCTTTTTTTAAAAAAAAAAGGTTTCTTTCCATCTTTGCAAATGCCTGCTGGTGCTGGGGATGAAGATTAGTTGCATTCCATGCTGCCAGTCTTTCCCAGCTAAAGGACACTGAAAAGTGGCTTTCTTAATTTCAGAATTATTTGGAGGGGAAAAAAAATTAACTGTCGAGCTAATTGAAAGTTAATGTAATCCCACCAAGAAGAGTGTCTGTCTGTCTTCCTGGTGCTGGCAGCCATTTTGGTTGTGACCATATTGTGAATGGACTCCAAGGGGTGAAGTGAAGTTGCGTGGGCAGCTCCTTGTTTTATTTCGCTGTTAAGCCTGAATCCTTGAAGGATTACAACCCGGAGCTTTGACCTGGAAGCTCTCGAGCTTGTTTTCCACACTGCTTGCTGAGCACTTTTCAATCGTGTGTTTTTCTTCTCTCTGTTTTCCACTACATTTTGATGTCCTGTATCTGTTGTTGAATCATGCCCTTTTTGTCTTTTTTTTTTCATATTGAAAAGTGTAGAGCCAGCCTGTTTCTTAACTGACAAATAAAACTTTTTTTCTGCGATAACATTGTCTCCATTTTTTTTTATCTGTAGCATTTTAGATTTCTGCAGGGTCAGATTCTGCTCATGTGTAAAATTCATTTTCGACGTTCACAAAAGAATTTAAAAACCACAACAGGGTCTGGTAATGCAGTGGGTATGTTACTGGACGAACCAGCCACCCAGAGAATGTCAGTTCGTATCCCACTGTTGAGAATTCAATTTTTTTTTAAATATCTGGAAAGAAGAAATTTGTAACTGAAACTGGTCAATGGTCATTGACAACCCAATTGGCCACTAATGAAGGGAAGTCAGCTCTCTTTACCCAATCTGACCTATATGTGACTCCAGTCCCATATCAACATCACTGTCAATTGTATGAAATGCCAACCAGTGGTTCTAGGCTCACCACCTTCTTGGAGTAATTAACGATGGACAAAAGGTCAGTGACACCCACACCCCAAGAATTATTGTTTGAAAATAACCGGTGCAGAACCAAGTTATCTAGTTCAGGAAGGTTGTTCCTATCACAGGATTCATGCCAAGTTAGCAGAATTGCAATGAATTTCCTGACATAGGAAAGGGGGTAAAACCAACTATGGTCGTGGTTCTGCATTGATGTCATGTGAAATCTACCAGACTCCAAAATAAAATTTCTGCTTCGAGGGGAAATTCCCTAACAAAGTCCTCTTGTTGGTCCCAGGTTTGATCCTGACTCTCTGCTTTTAGCTGACCTATCCTGAAGAGGGTGCCACTGTTGAGCTTTACTCCTCTAGGGAAAACTGGCTGGAGTTACATAGAAAATTAGGAGTAGGCCATTTGGCCCTTCGAGCCTGCTCTGCCATTCATTTTGATCATGGCTGATCATCCAATCCAGTAACCTGTTCCCACTTTCGCCCCATATCCTTTTGATCCCTTTAAACCCAAGAGCTATATCTAACTGCTTCTTGAAAACATACAATGTTCTGGCCTCAACTGCTTTCTGTGGTAGTGAATTCCACAAACTCACCACTCTGGGTGAAGAAATTTCTCCTCATCTCAGTCCTGAACGGTTTACCCCGTATCCTTAAACTATGACCCCTGGTTCTGGACTCACCCACCATCGGGAACGTTCTTCCTGAATCTACCCTGTCAAGTCCTGTTAGAATTTTATAGGTTTATAGTTCCAGTTTCCTTCATTGACCGACAATCAGCAGCAGCAGAATTGTACTCAACCACAATCTGTAACCTCATGGCCCGGCATATCCCCCACTCTACTGTTGAAGCCAGGAGACCTACCCTGGTTCAATGAGGAGTGCAGGAGGGCATGCCAGGAGCAGCACCAGGCATACCTTAATGAGATGCCACCTTCCTGAAGCTAAGCGCTGCAGTCCTGCCACATCCAGCCTTGAATGGTGGTGGACAATTAAACAAATAACTGGAGGAGGTGGGTCCACAAATATCCCCATTCTCAATGATGGGGAGCCCAGCACAGCAGTGCGAAAGATAAGGCTGAAGTATTTGCAACAATCTTCAGCCAGAAGTCTCGAGCATCACAGATGCCAGACTTCAGCCAATTCGATTCACTCCTCGTGATATCAAGAAACGACTGAAGGCCTGTGCTCCAGAACTTGCTGCGCCCCTAGCCAAGCTGTTCCAGTACAGCTACAACCCTGGCATCTACCCTGCAATGTGGAAAATTGCCCAGGTATGTCCTGTACACAAAAAGTAGGACAAGTCCAACCCAGCCAACTAACGCCCCATCAGCCTACTCTCAATCATCAGTAAAGTGATGTAAGGTGTCATCAAGCAGCACTTGCTTAGCAATAACCTGCTCAGTTTGGGTTCCGCCAGGGCCACTCAGCTCCTGACCTCATTACAGCCGTGGTTTAAACATGGACAAAAGAGCTGAACTCAAGAGGTGAGAGTGACTGCCCTTGATATCAAGGCAGCATTTGACCAAGTGTGGCATCAAGGAGCCCTAGCAAACTGAAGTCAATGGGAACCAGGGGGAAAACTCTCTGCTGGTTGGAGTCATACCTAGCACCACGGAAGATGGTTGTGGTTGTTGGAGGTCAATTATCTGAGCTTTAGGACATCACTGCAGGAGTTCCTCAGGATAGTGTCTTTGACCTTCCTTCAATCATAAGGTCAGAAGTGGGGATGTTCACTGATGATTGCACAATGTTCAGCACCATTCGTGACTCCTCAGATACTGAAGCAGTCCGTGTAGAGATGCAGCAAGACCTGGACAATATCCAGGCTTGGGCTGATAAGAGGCAAGTAACATTCGTGCCACACACGTGCCAGGCAATGATCATCTCCAATAAGAAAGAATCTAACCAATCACCCCATGACATTCAATGGCATTACCATTGCTGAATCCCCCACTATCAACAACCTAAGGGTTATCATTGACCAGAAACTGAACTGGAGTAGCTGTATAAATACCATGGCTACAGAGCAGGTCAGAGGCTATTAATCCTGCGGCGAGTAACTCACCTCCTGAGTCCCCAAAGCCTGTCCACCATCTTCAGGGCACTAGGCAGGAGTGTGATGGAATACTCTCCACTTGCCTGGATGGGTGCAGCTCCAACAGCAATCAAGAAGCTCGACACCATCCAGGACAAAGCAGCCCGCTTGATTGGCACCCAATCCACAAATATTCACTCCCTCCACCACCAACGCACAGTGGCAGCAGTGTGTACCATCTACAAGATGCACTGCAGCAATGCACCACGGCTCCTTAGCACCTTCCAAACCCGCGTCCTCTACCAACTAGCAGGGCAAGGGCAGCAAATGCATAGGAACACCACCACCTGCAAGTTCCCCTCCAAGTTACTTGGAACAATATCGCCGTTCCTTCATTGTCACTGGGTCAAAATCCTGGAACTCCCTAACAACACTGTGGGTGTACCTACCTCACATGGACTGCAGCAGTTCAAGAAGGCAGCTCACCACCAGCTTCTCAAGGGCAATTGGGGATGGGCAATAAATGCTCTCCTTGCCAGCAACACCCACATCCCATGAATGAATAAAAAAAATATTGCACCTTTTGTGGCCAGGTACATAGAACAGTACAGCACACTACAGGCCCTTCGGCCCACGATGTTGTGCCGAACCTTTAACCTACTCTAGGGTCAAACTACCTACATACCCTTCATACTACTATCATCCATGTACCTATCCAAGAGTCGCTTAAATGTCCCTAATGTATCTGCTTCTACTACCACCGCTGGCAGCGCATTCCATGCACCCACCACTCTCTGTGTAAAGAACCTACCTCTGACATCTCCCCGAAACCTTCCTCCAATCACCTTAAAATTATTCTCCCTGGTGACAGCCCTTTCCACCCTGGGAAAAGGTCTCTGGCTATCCACTCTATCTATGCCTCTCATCATCTTGTACCCCTCTATCAACTCACCTCTCATCCTTCTTCGCTCCAATGAGAAAAGCCCGAGCTCCCTCAATCTTTCTTCGTAAGACATGCCCTCCAGTTCAGGCAGCATCCTGGTAAATCTCCTCTGCACCCTCTCTAAAGCTTCCACATCCTTCCTATAATGAGGCGACCAGAACTGAACACAATATTCCAAGTGTGGTCTAACCAGGGCCTTATAGAGCTGCAGCATAACCTCGCGGCTCTTAAACTCAATCCCCCTGTTAATGAAAGCCAACACACCATATGCTTTCTTAACAACCCTTTCAACTTGGGTGGCAACTTTGAGTGATCTATGGACATGGACCCCAAGATCCCTCTGTTCCTCCACACTACCAAGAATCCTGTCTTTAAGCCTGTATTCTGCATTCAAATTCGACCTTCCAAAATGAATCACTTCACACTTCTCCAGGTTGAACTCCATCTGCCACTTCTCAGCCCAGCTCTGCATCCTGTCAATGTCCCGTTGCAACCTACAACAGCCTTCCACATTATCCACAACTCCAGCAACCTTCGTGTCATCGGCAAACTTGCTAACCCAGCCTTCCACTTCCTCATCCAAGTCATTTATAAAAATCACAAAGAGCAGAGGTCCCAGAACAGATCCCTGCGGAACACCACTGGTCACCGAGCTCCAGGCTGAATACTTTTCATCTACTACCACCCTCTGTCTTCTATGGGCCAGCCAATTTTGTATCCAGACAGCCAACTTCCCCTGTATCCCATGCCTCCTTACTTTCTGAATGAGCCTACCATGGGGAACCTTATCAAACGCTTTGCTAAAATCCATATACACCACATCCACTGCTCTTCCTTCATCAACGTGTTTTGTCACATCTTCAAAGAATTCAATAAGGCTTGTGTGGCATAACCTGCCACTCACAAAGCCATGCTGACTGTCTCTAATCAAACTATGCTTTTCCAAATAATCATAAATCCTGTCTCTCAGAATCCTCTCCAATAATTTGCCCACTACCGACATAAGACTGACTGGTCTATAATTCCCAGGGTTATCCCTATTCCCTTTCTTGAACAAGGGAATAACATTTGCCACCCTCCAATCATCGCGTACTACTCCAGTGGACAGTGAGGACGCAAAGATCATCGCCAAAGGCTCGGCAATCTCTTCCCTCGCTTCCCGTAATATCCTTGGGTATATCCCGTCTGGCCCCGGGGACTTACCTGTCCTCATGTCTTTCAAAATTTCCAGCACATCCTCCCTCTTAACATCAACCTGTTCGAGCATATCAGCCTGTTTCACGCTGTCCTCACAAACGACCAGTTCCCTCTCATTAGTGAATACTGAAGCAAAGTATTCATTTAGGACCTCCCCTACCTCCTCCGACTCCAGGCACAAGTTCCCTCCACTATCCCTTTAGCGTGTGCTCTACAAGTTTGATGTTTGCTTCCATTGATGTATTCAAGCAGTCGATTAATTTTCTGAGTCAAGCAATTGGGCACAATAGAGGGATAGGCAATTGAAGCTAGAACTTAACAAAACTGAGCTTTCCAACTGGATAAAATTAATCTGCATTTATTGCACTACTGATTCTCTTCTTTTTAAAAAAAGGAAGTATATTACATGGAGGAGTAAGTCATTACATAGTAACACTCTTGCAATATTTATCACACTGAACTTTCCACTGGTTGTTTCTGAATAGGTTCAAAGGGTTTTCACTTTGGATCTGGAAATGCTTGTTTTAAGAACATAAATGGGAGCAGGAGTAGAGCATTCGGCAGCTCGAATCTGCTCCGGCATTCAGCGTGATCTTGGCTGATAATTGAGCTTCAACTCCACTTTCCCACCTGCTCCCCATGACCCTCGATTCCCTGGGAAGCCTAAAATCTGTTCAACCCGGTCTTAAATGTGTTCAACGACGAAGCATCCACAACCATCTGGGGTAGAGAATTCCAAAGATTCACAACCCTTTGAGTGAAGAAATTTCTCCTCCTCTCAGTTCTAAATGATCAGCCCCTTATCCTGAAATTTGTTCTAGATTCCCCAGTCAGAGGAAGTAACATCTATTTAACTACCCTGCCGAGCCCCTTCAAAACCTTAGAGTAATTTATGGCACAGAAGGAGACCATTGGGCCCATCGAGTCAATGCCAGCTCTCCACAGAGCTATGATGTCAGTCCCTTGCCTCAGCTCAATTCCTCATAACCCTGCAAGTCTTGTATGTTTCAATGAGATCACCTCTCATTCTTCTGAACTCCAGATAATATAGACCCAATTTACTCAGCCTCTTATCCCAGAGTATTTCTTAAATGGTGAGAAGCTGGGAAGTGTTGAATTTCAAAGGGACCTAGGTGTCCTTGTTCATGAGTCACTGAAAGCTAACAGTACATCTAAGCAGGTACAGCAAGCAATTAAGAAAGCAAATGGTATGTTGGCCTTCATTACAAGAGGATTTGAGTACAGGAGTAAAGATGTCTTACTGCAATTATATAGAGCCTTGGTGAGACCACACCTGGAATATTGTGTGCAGTTTTGGTCTCCTTACCAAAGGAAGGATTATACTTGGCATCGAGGGAGTGCAACAAAGGTTCACCAGACTGATTCCTGGGTTGGAGAGATTGTCCTATGAGGAAAGATTAAATAGACTGGGCCATTATTCTCTGAAGTTTAGAAGAATGAGAGGTGATATCATTGAAACATACAAAATTCTTACAGGGCTCAACAGTGTTGATGCAGGAAGGATATTTCATAGTCATAGAGATACAGCACTGAAACAGGCCCTTCAGCCCACTGAGTCTGTGCTGACCAATAACCACCCATTTATACCAATCCTACATTAATCCCGTATTCCCTACCACCTACATACACTAGGGGCAATTTACAATGGCCAATTTACCTATCAACCTGCAAGTCTTTGGCTGTGGGAGGAAACCAGAGCACCCGGCAGAAACGCACGCGGTCATAGGGAGAACTTGCAAACTCCGCACAAGCAGCACCCAGACTTGAACCTGGGTCGCTGGAGCTGTGAGGCTGTGGTGTTAACCACTGCGCCACTGTGCCACCCATTTCCCTGGGTGGGGGAGGGAGTCCAGAACCCAGGGACACAGTCACAGAATAAGGGGCAGGCCATTTAGGACTGAGATGAAGAGTTTCTTCACTCAGACAGTGGTGAATCTTTGGACTTCTCTGTCCCAGAGGGCTGTGGAGGCTCAGTTGTTGAGTATGTTTAAGACTGAGATCGATAAATTTCTACATATTAAAATAGAAGATCAGCCCTGATCTCATTGAATGACGGAGTGGGCTCGAAGGGTTGAATGGCCTACTCCTGCTCTATTTCTTGTGTGTTCAATCTAGTGTACCTGCGCTCTACTGCCTCCAGTGCAAGTATATCTTTCCTTAAATATGGCGACCAATACTGCACACAGTAGGGGGCATTTTATGCTCTGCCTCATGGTGACTTTGGAGTTGGGGATAGCATATGATCAGGTGGGATATCTCTTCATCTAAGTCATTATTATAGATAGTAAATAGCTGAGGCTCCAGAACTGATCCTTGCAGCACATAGCCTGCAAACTTGAAAATGGCCCATTAATCCCTACTCTCTGCTTCCTGTCAGTTAACCAATCCTCTATCCATGCTAACATATCACTGTAACTCCATGAGCCCTTATCTTGCCTATTAACCTTTTGTGTGGCACCTTATCGAATCCCTTTTGGAAATCCAAGTATACTCTATCTACTGGTTCCCCTTTATGGACCCAACTAGTTACATCCTCAAAAAATCTTAATAAATTTGTCAAACAGGATTTTCATTTTGTGAAACCCAGTTGACTTGTTCTAATCATACTATGCTTTTATAAGTACATTGTTAAGACTTCCTTAATAACAGATTCCAGCACTTTCCCGACGACTGATGTCAGGCTAACTGGCCTCTAGTTCCCTGTTTTCTCTCGCTCTCCTTTCTTGAACAGAGCTGTTACATTTGCTAACTTCTAATCTGCTGGGACCATTCCAGAATCTAAAGAATTTTGGAAAATCATAGCCAGTGCGTCCACTATCTCTTTTAGAACCCGAGGATGTAGGCCATCAAGTCCTAGGAAATTGTTGGATTTAGTAAAAATGTAACTTGAATCTGGCGTCACGTGGGCCTTCAAACTTCACAAAATAAGCCAATCTGGTTATAATTTTATTCAATCATGGGATGTGGCCATCACTGGCAAGGCCAGCATTTATTGCCCATCCCTTGACAACTAAGAGGATTGCTAGGCCATTTCAGAGGGTGGTTAAAAGTCAACCACATTGCTGTGGGTCTGGAGTTACACGTAGGCCAGACCAGGTAAGGACAGCAGATTCCCTTCCCTAAAAGACATTAGTGAACCAGATGAGTTCTTACAGATCTTCTTTGACAACAATCTAGTAGCTACGTGATCATGATTACTGATACTAGCTTTTTATTCCAGATTTATTTAATTAACTAAATTTAAATTCTCCAGCTGCCTTGATGGAATTTGAACTCGCATGTCCAGATCATTCGGCTCAGGATTACTGATCCAGTAACATAATCACTATGATACCATATGCCTATTCTGCTTTGTAGATCATGGCTTAAATAATCGAGCTGGAAACTTGGTTGGTTGCTCCCTTTTAATGGTTCATCCCTGATATTGCAGTAGTTTGGTAAGTAAATATCCTACTTGGTGTACTGAACGATACACAAAATTGCCCATCGAATCCTCTTAACTGCTCAGAAAGATGGAGATCACCATGCGCTTGAACCAGATAATTCAGGCTAAAGCTCATGGTTGAATCTATTTGTATGGCATATAATTACACTGAACCAATAGAATTCTAGAACGTTTCTCCTTATTTACTCTATCACAGTGGCTCATAGTCTAATTAAGTGGCTCGAGAGGCTGAATGGCCTACTCCTGTTCCTATATATTTCTGCTGAAGCTCCAAATTTCTATGTGTGGACAAAAATCTCATCTTTAATGGAGACTGAGCCACAGCTGATACAGATGAGCCAGACCTTTTTCACAAGGGGCTCGTGTTCTTCACCTGACGTCCAGAGAGTGGTGTGCAGACAACACCAAACTCACTGAAATGACACTGCATCTTTGTGTAGGGCATATGTTTTAAAAGCGCAGACCTTTCTAAGGTGGTTTGTCAGCTTGCATCGCTGATATTTAAAAAAGAGAAGGTTACTGTATTGGGGAGTAAGTAGTTCCATATTAATACTGCTTTGCAATATTTAATAGGCCATTGCAAAAACTGAATAATAGCAGGAAAGGAAAATAATTACCACACATTTCAAAATTCTGGAAAATGCACCAAAAAATGTCAAGAAAATCAATATTTCCTTGTTTGGGGGATGATGGTGCATGTCCGTAGACAGGTTGGAAAATAAATTTTGCATTCGAGCACTAATTTCCCACACCCTTCAAATTCACCATTTCAAAAATTCTATTATTTTGTCTTTAAGATTTCATACCCCTCCCGCCCCCCCCCCCCCCACCCCCCACAAGCGCATATAACTCAACGAAAGGGATATTGAGTGTAGCTGAAGGCTATGGAACGACAGTTTCATGTCCCATTGCACTCCCATTGTAACTAATTCATTTCACATGTCATAGCTGAGGCCACTGAGCTTAAATTTCCAATGAAAATAAACAATGTGATCCCAGAACACCCATAAAGAGCAGAAATTGAGCGTAATAAAAAACACTTAAATCATTTTTTTTTAAACTATATTTTCCAGATGTGTGCGTCACTGGCAAGGCGAGCATTTATTGTCCATCCCGAGTTCCCCTTCAGAAGGGGATGTCCGTCTTCTTGAACCACTGGGGCAGGATTAAGAGCGCAGCTTTCTGAATGAGGTAGCCCGTGCATGATGGGCCAAATGACCTCTTTCAGTGCTGTAAAACAGTATGATTCTAGGTGGGCTATTTCTAAAACATGCAAGTGCAAGGCTGGCAGCAGCCCAGTACTGTGCTTTAACGAGAAAATCTACCCTTCTGCCAAATTACTTCATCTTCTGTTTCTCTTGAATGCTTTTAATTTCTTCCTACTCATATCCAGTGTACGTATTATACTAGCTGACCTACTGTGCCATTGTGCGCCGGGAGTCAAGAACAAGTGTAGTCTTTAAGTGGCATAGAGTGTCAGATTTGGCTACTGCGGCCAATCTTAATAATGAATAGGTTTGATAGTCTACGGCACAGGTTGGCAACCTACGGCACAGGAGCCAGCATGCGGCTCTTTATCATCTCATTTGCAGCTCCCAACCTTTTACAGTCGGATCACATTAACATGAAAAAAGCTTTAAAAAAAAAATTAAGTCAGGAAAAGTAAGAGCCACATTTTTATTGTGGGAATGAAAAGTTAATCATTATGTTGCACTTGACGGTTTTAAAATGATTATTTTAACGAGAAACATCATTGTCCTCGAAATAAACCCGTGCAAGTGATATAGCTACACCACGGTTATAGATAATGTCCACTGAGGTGATAAATTATTCTGAGTTAAAGGTCTGCTACCCGACCCGAACCCGACTGGACCTGACGACGTGTCGGACTTCCAGGTCCGGCATTCGGGCTCGGGTCGGATCAGGCTGGATCAGACATGCTCTCTCACAACCTCAGGTAAGTGACTCTAATGTTAATTTACTTTTTGGACTTCAAAGGTTGTTTTGTTACAGTTATTTTAAGCTTGTGCAGGTAAGGAAGAAAGTGAAAAACGGGAGGTACGTTAACTGATGGTCGGGTCGGGCACGGGAAGAAATGGAGGGACTCGGGTCAGGGTCGGGGTCAGGTGGGGTTCTGTCGGGCTCGGGTCGAGTCCCATTTGCAGATCCGAGCAGGCCTTTATTCTGAATGTGCTATTAGTAGCTTTTTTATCACGAGAATCAGTAGCTGAAATAATAGTCTTAATCCTACACATTGTAAGTTAAAGTTTGTTTTAAAGATAACTTTGCTGACAAAATTATAATAAAAAAGTCAGTAAAAGCCATAATTCAGTTAGATCAATTTTACTTTCAAATTTTTTCTATTGATGCATAAATTCACCATGTTTTTATTTATGATATGTACAAATTATGCATTCTACCACACACACTTGGTAATTTGCTAAGTATTTGATTTAGGAATGACAAATTTTCATCTCGCGGTTCCTAATAGTTTTTATTTTAAGCACTATTTTTTCAAAAAGGCTCTTCAGATAAAAACAGGTTACAGACCCTTGGTCTCATGTTAATATTTTATAATTGACAGGTTATGTCTATCAAGAAAGACTAAACAAGCAGGGGCACCTTTCTCGAGAAAAGACTTGGCTGAGGTGGTGACCTGACTGAGCTGTTTAAGATTATGAATGGGATTGATAGGAAAGTCATAGAGAAAATATCCCCATTTCTCAGGGAGACCAGAACTAGTGGCCATAAATATAAGATAGTCGCTAATACATCCAAAAGGAAATTTCTTTATACCCAGAAAGCAGTTAGAATCTGGGACGTCCTGCCATAAGGAGCGGTTGAGGCAAATAATATAGATGCATATCAGGCAAAGTTAGATAAACACATGAGGGAGAAAGGAATGGGAGGTTATGTTGATTGGGTGACATGTGGAGGGATTGGCGGAGGCTTGTGTGGAGCATAAACACTGGCACGGACCAGTTGGGCTTAAATTCTGTGGAAATTTATGTAAATTAAGAAATCCAAGGCATAGTAAATGTGTGAGCACCGTGTGTCCACCTTAGTTAAACTGGTCAGTCCCTTAGATGGCTGAGGTTCAGCTCCGCAGTCCAACATCTGGTGTGCCCATCCTTCTCCAGGATGCTCCAACTCTAATACCTTGTCGTGACTCATCCAGGTCAAACCGTCCATCTTTGTTTCTTTGGCTGGGTTCTGGTGGGAAGCTAGTATGAGACAGCTTAGAAACTTTCGAATCTGTGAAACAATTCTTGGTGTCTTTTCTTTATGATTTTCTTATTATTCCCAAACTAACGTGCCTGCTGTTAATTATTTCTTGTAGTTTCACAGTCATAGGTACAAACATCCCACATTTTATAACACAATCTACTCTGTTACCCACTCCTGCTGAAGCTCATATTATGGTTAATGACAGACAAAGATTACCTCATTCTGTTCCATCTTGCTGGCCACAAGGAATGCCTCAGCATTGTTGCCTTAGCAACCTGTCTGCATGGCAATGCCTGTCTGCACTTCTGACTTAAGGTAGTTCCACTTTCCTATAACGCATGTTATTTCAACATTTTAATAACATTATCTCATAAACTTTGATGGAACACTAATTATTTGGATAATTGGACACGCTGATGTAATTCAGTCTGCACTTTAAAGTTATACATTCTCTCATATTCCCATTACATATCCCTAAATCCACATTTGTAATGAAAACTGGCTTTATAAAATTGCCATGGTGTAGTGACACCCTCCCATCAGTGGGTGCACTGCACGACTTTCACTGGCAGCTGGGTGCAATTGGCTAGGACATTGGGAAAAGATAACAGTGCAGGAGTGGGAAGAGAAACCATTACGTCTCTGGCTGCGACTGGATAGATAAGAGTTGAACTCAGTGAGTGCAGTGCCACCTTATTGCCACAAATAAATACAAAAATAATAGGTATACTACAAATCCAGAAGTCCACATTTATAATGCAAACTGCCTTTATAAGACTGCCATGGTGTAATAACACCCTCCCATCAGTATGTGTGTGTGTGTCTCTCTCTGTATATAATTTTATAATTCAGCTTTTATTATTCAGATACATACAATTCAGATAATTATACACTTCAGATCATTTTATAATTCAGATTAATTTATAATATCATTTTACAATTCAGATTATCTGAATTCCCCTCACTATGTCAAGATTGCCGTCTCGTTTAATTAAACCTTTAAGGTGGCACTGGGTTACCCCAATGCCATCAGACAAAAGATCCAACAAAAGTGCCCCCTTTTCAGAGGTAAACGATGAACATCCCCCAAATCGTGAAAAAAAAATGAAACTTAACAATTTAAATAATGATGTTTTCACACGTACACAGTACACAGTCCTGTTTGTCCTGGCTGCTTCCCATCCCAAGGCACGATTTGGAAGGACAGCAGATTTCTCCCCAGTATAATGACCCAATATTTATTCCACAATCAAAAATGCTGAGACAGATTGTCTGGTCATTATCATGTTGCTGAGTGTGGGAGCTTGCTGTGCTCAAATTGGCTGCCATGTTTCCTCATTACAACAGTGACTACACTTCAAATAGTACTTCATTGGCTGTAAAGTGCTTTGGGGCATCTTAAGGTCATGAAAGTCACTATATAAATGCAAGCCTTTCTTGCGACCCGGGTTCAGTTCTGCGTACTGCCTGTGCGGAGTTTGCAAGTTCCCCCTGTGACCGCATTGGTTTCCGCCGGGTGCTCCGGTTTCCTCCCACAGCCAAAGACTTGCAGGTTGATAGGTAAATTGGCCATTATAAATTGACCCTAGTGTAGGTAGGTGGTAGGAGAATTGTGGGGATGTGGTAGGCAATATGGGATTAATGTAGGATTAGTATAAATGGGTGATTGATGGTCGGCACAGACTTGGCGGGCCAAAGGGCCTGTTTCAGTGCTGTATCTCTCTATGGCTCTATGACTCTATTTTCTCTCATCCGTGCCCGGGTGCCCCTGCAGAGGGAGCACGTGGGGTCCACTGGTGTGTTTGAGGCTTTCCTGGACCTGTGGGCACTGTAGGAACTGTCATGTGTGAAGGATACAGGGAACAAAACTGTAATTTCAGATGTTTTATTTTGTTTTATTATAATTTGGAACTTGTTTGTGCTCCTTTAACACATCACTCCCTACTCTTTTTTAGTTAATTGGTAAGAATGTTATATCATTAAACAGGAACACATAGAATCATAGAATGATACTGTCCAGAAGAAGGCCATTTGCCCCATCGTGCCTGTGCTAGGTCTTTGAAGGAACTCTCCAATCATTCCCACTGCCCTGCTCTTTCCCTGTAACCCCACAAATTTGTCCTTTTGAAGTATTATTCCAATTCCCTTTTGAAGGTTATTGTTGAATCTGCTTCCACGACCCTTTCAGGCAGTGCATTACAGATCATCATAATTCAATGGAATTTCTCTTATCCTCATATTCCCTCTGGTCCTTTCGCCAAATATTTTACATTTGTGTCCTCTCGCCGTCTGCCACCTCAAACAATTTCTCCTTCTTCAGTCTATCAAGTCCCTTCATGGTTTTGAACACCTCTATCAAATCTCCCCTCAACCTTCTCTCCACTCAGCATAAACATGTCATCTACAAGACAGCATCTCCAGTTGCTGCACTGGTGTGCCAGCCTCGATTTTTGTTCTCCAGAGAGTGGTGGGACTGTGGAACTCCCTGCCGCATGGAGTGGGGTTGAAGCAGAGAGCACTAACATGGAGGCTGGATTCTTACACAAGGGAGAATGAAATAGAGGTATAAGGGGGCCGGATGGGAAGAGGTAGTTAGAGTGGCAGGAGGTTTTTGTGCGGCATAGACACTGGTAGATACCAATGGGGGAAATGGTGTGGTTGAATAATTTTGATAGCGTGATCATGAGAACCTAGCAGTGAAGAAAATCTCCCTTGACAAACAGAAAGTGGAATTGTAAACTGTAAGGGCCCCTTATGTAGAGGGGCACAAACACAAGCTTCAAATTATTTATCCTTTTATTTATTCACAGGATAATGGGCAAAGGCAGCATTTATTACCCATCCCTAACTGCCCTTGAGTAGGCGGTGGTGACCTGCCTTCTTGAATACAACTGTGTGACTCGCTAGGCCGTTTCAGAGGGCAGTTAAAAATCAACCACATCGCTGTGGGTCTGGAGTTACATGTAGGCCAGACCAGGTAAGGACGGCGGATTTCCTTCCCTAATGGACATTAGTGAACCAGATGGGTTTTTATGACAATCCGGTAGTTTCAGGGTCACCATTACTAATACTAACTTTTTATTCCCAATTAACATAATTAATTGAAGTTAAATTCCTCCAGCTGCTGTGGTGGGATTTGAATTCATGTATCCGGACCATTAGTCCAGGCCTCAGGATTGATAGTCCAGTAACATAATCACTAGGCTACCTTTCGCCGAAATTATGACAAAAATAACCACTTACATTTATATTTGCCTTGAATATAGTAAATTGTCCCAAGATGCTTCATATGAGCATTATAAAACAAAAGGAGATATTAGGTCAGATGTCCAGAAGCTTAGCCAAAAAGGTAGGTTTTAATTAGTGTCTTAAATGAAAGTGAGGTGGAAAGGTGTAGGGAGGGAATCCCAGAGCTTGGAGCCAAGGCAACTGAAGGCACAGCCACCAATGGTGAGCGATTAAAATCAGGGATGTCTAAGAGTCCAGAATTAGATGAATGCAGGTTATCTCAGAGGGTTGTGGGTCTGGAGGAGATTATAGAGATAAGAAGGGGCGAGGGCATGGAGGGATTTGAAAACAAGGATGAGAACTTTAAAATGAAAACATTGCTTGACTAGGACCAATGTAAGTCAGCGAGCACAGGGATAAGTGAACAGGACTTGGTGAGAGTTAAGGGCAGTAGAGCTTTGGATGACTTCAAGTTTACGGAGGGTATAATGTGGGAGACCGGCCAGGAGTGCATTGGAATAGTCAAGTCTAGAGTTAACGAAGGCATGAATGAGGGTTTCAGCAGCAGATGAGCTGAGACAGGGGTGATGTCGGGTAATGTTATGGAGGTGGAAATAGGCAATCTTAGTGAGGGCACGAATATGTGGTCGGGTGTTCATCTCGGGGTCAAGTGTGACACCAAGATGGTGAACTGACTGGCTTAATCTCAGACTGTTGCCAGGGAGAAGGATGGAGTCGGTAGCTGGGTGACAAAGTTTGGAGTGGGGACCAAAAACAATGGCTTCAGTCTTCCCAGTATTTAATTGGAGGAAATTTCTGCTCATCCAGTACTGGATGTCGGATCAGCAGTCTGATAATTTAGCAACAGGAGTCGAGAAAGATGGTGGTGAGGTAGAGCTGCATGCTGTCAGGAAACTAATGCTGAGCTTTCAGATGATGTTGCCGAGGGACAGCATGTAGAAGAGAAACAGGAGGGGGCCAAGGATAGAGACTTAGGGAACACTAAAGGTAACAGTGCGGGAGCAGGAGGAAAAGCCATTGCAAGTGATTCTACAGCTACAATTAGGCGAGAGCAGTCCCACCCAGCTGGACAACAGTGGAGAGGTGTTGGAGGAGGTGTAGTCAACTGTGTCAAAGGCTGCTGACAGGTTGAGAAGGATGAGGAGGGAAAGTTTACCTGTATCACAGTCACATGGAACGTCATTTGTGACTTTGATAAGAGCAATTTCTGTACTGTAGTAGGGGAGGAAATCTGAAGGTGTTCAAACACGGAGTTCTGGGAAAGATGGGAACATGACTTGGGAGGTGACAATACATTCAAGGACTTTGGAGAGGAAAGGGAGATTGGTGCGGGGATGGCTGTTTGTTGGTTTTTTGATTAGAGGGATGACAACAGGTGTAAAGGAGAGAGAAAGAGGGGCTGCAGAGGGAAAACTGTTTACAATATAACTGCTCCAAGAAAACCCTGCCAAATGCCAAATGAAAAATATTAATTTCATCAGTTGGAAACTTACATTAGATTTCTAATGGAAAAATCCTACAGTAACTTTTGAAAACCAGCAGCCAAGATGGCCACTGCAATTTGCATCTGAGATACCAGGAGATTGAACTGGAGGCAAAAGTCTAACAAGAAGCCCAACCAGGACATTGGCTTGCTCCAATTGATTGAATTACCTAAAATGACTTCATTGGCACGGCAGTCAAGGAAGCCTCACACATTGACTTTGAAAGAGCAAACCCCTTCCAAATGTAAGTTGGTGTCCTGAGGGATGTGGAACCTTGAATTTCATTAGAAGGTTCCAGAAAACCTGAAGCAACCATGTAATTGTCTGTCCATCTCAGGGGGAAGCTGGTTTTGTTTCCTTTGGACAAAGAGATAAGAATTAACTGAGTGTGCAGGAGCAGAGAAGGCTGAAGGCTTCCCTTTGTCTCTCTCTTTCCACAGAAAACATCAAGTTTGAAAACTGTCTGCAACTGTGAACCCTCCAAGCCTACAGACCAGTGAGGACTTCAAGAATACAGCTTCAGTCAGAGGATTACACAGATGTGTATTTAAGTTCCATTTATTCTGGACTTTAATCCAACCACCAAATCTGTTTCTCTCTCTGTAATCTATTTGTGTGTGTGTGTGTGTGAATGTACAGCATAATTTTAAGTATTTTAAAATCCGGGTTAGAGTGTTAAGTATAATAAACTTACCTCTTTTTTGTTTAAACTGAAGAAAACCTGTCTGATTGGTTCTTTCACAATCACAGGAAAGATAAAAGGTAAAACACTCAGAAGGGGTAAGCACAACCACTGTTTAAAAAGGAATAAACCCTGTTGGGGTCAAATAAGAGGAAGGGCAAGAGGGGATGACTGTGACCCCCCCCCCTCACTTGGCCGTAACAAGTGAAATAAAAAGTTATGATATTTTAACTGTGCTCCCTTTGTGCATAATGTCACATTTGTTCCTGAGATGAGCTGCTGAACACATTTGTCCCGTCACTAAGACCGCCTATTTCCACTTCCATAACATCGCCCAACTTCGCCCCAGTCTCAGCTCATCTGCTGCTGAAACTCTCATTCACGCCTTCGTTACCTCGAGACTTGACTATTCCAACACACTCCTGGCTGGTCTTCCACATTCTACTCTCTGTAACCTTGAGATCATTAAAAACTCTGCTGTCTGTGTCTTAACACGCAGCAAGTCCCTGTTCACCTTTCGCCCCTGTGCTTGATTTTAAAATTCTAATCCTTGTTTTCAAGTCCCTCCATGGCCTCGTCCCTCCCTATCTCTGTAATCTCCTCCGGCCCCATAACCCTCCAGGATATCTACGCTCCTCTAATTCTGGCCTGTTGTGCATCCCTGATTGTAATCTCTGCACGATTGATGGCAGTGCCTTCAGTTGCCGAGGCTCCAAACTCTGGGATTCCCTCCCTACACCTCTCCACCTCGCTTTCCTTTTAAAAACATTCCGTAAAACCCACCACTTTGACCAAAATTTATGACATCTCCCCAAATATCTCCTTTTGCGAATCGGTGTCATTACTTTGTTTTATAATGCTCCTGTGAAGCGCCTAGGGGCTTTTTATTACGTTACAGGCGCTGTATGAATGTAAGTTGTGGTTGTTCTAACAGCAACCAGGTGTTTTGACCTTTCACCCAGGCTCTCCAGTGACGTTTTGCTCAAACTCCGCCCCGCCCACGGAGACATGTGACACCAGGAGCCAATCAGGAGTGGCGACAGTTGGCGTGAAGGTCACGTGTGCAGGCCTGTGCTCCGAGGCTTCTTGCGGTTCGCGGAGGGTGAGTGCAGCCGGTCGCTGAGGCCTGGTAGGGGGTGGGAGTGATGGTAGGAACCCTTTTCGTCCTGCCCCTTTTCCCGGAGAGGAGCCGCTGCAGATACTCATCCGAGCTGGAAACAAAACACCAGATTGGGGCTGAGTGAGGTGGAGGAGAGCGGAGCCCCGGGGGGGGCGAGCAGGGTCCTCGGGACTCCAGTCGCTCAGCCGGGAGGGGGGAATAATCGGCGCAGGCCTCGACCCCCCCCAGGTGTTTCGAACTGATTATTTGCAAGCATTTCCCGTCCCCCTCCTCCCCCCCTCTCTTCTCCTCCTCCTCCTCCTCCTCTCCCCTCCCTCTCTCTCCTCTCCCTCTCTCTCCCCTCCCTCTCTCACCCCCCTCCCTCTCCCCCCCTCCCTCTCTCCCCCCCCTCCCTCCCTCCCCTCCCCTCTCACCCCCCCCCCCTCCCTCCCCCCCTCACCCCCCTCCCCCCCTCACCCCCCTCCCCCCTCACCCCCCTCCCCCCTCACCCCCCTCCCCCCTCACCCCCCCTCACCCCTCACCCCCTCTCCCCCCTCACCCCCTCTCCCCCCTCACCCCCTCTCCCCCTCACCCCCTCTCCCCCCTCACCCCCTCCCCCCCTCACCCCCTCTCCCCCCCTCACCCCCTCTCCCCCCTCACCCCCTCTCCCCCCTCTCCCCCTCTCCCCCCCTCACCCCCTCACCCCCTCACCCCTCACCCCCTCTCCCCCCTCACCCCCTCTCCCCCCTCACCCCCTCTCCCCCCTCACCCCCTCTCCCCCCCTCCCCCCTCACCCCCCCCCTCCCCCTCACCCCCCCCTCCCCCCTCACTCCCCTCCCCCCTCCCCCCCACAACCCTCCCCCCTCCCCCCCACCCCCTCCCCCCCTCCCCCCCCCACCCCCTCCCCCCCACCCCCTCCCCCCCACCCCCTCCCCCCCACCCCCTCCCCCCCACCCCCTCCCCCCCCTCCCCCCCACCCCCTCCCCCCCTCCCCCCCACCCCCTCCCCCCCCACCCCCTCCCCCCCCACCCCCTCCCCCCCCACCCCCTCCCCCCCTCCCCCCCCACCCCCTCCCCCCTCCCCCCCACCCCCTCCCCCCCCACCCCCTCCCCCCCCACCCCCTCCCCCCCCACCCTCCCCCTCCCTCTCCCCCCTCCCCCCCTCCCCCCCTCCCCTCCCCCTCCCCCTCCCCCTCCCTCTCCCCCCTCTCCCCCCTCTCCCCCCTCTCCCCCCTCTCCCCCCCTCCCCTCCCCTCCCCTCCCCTCCCCTCCTCCCCTCCCCTCCCCTCCCCTCCTCCCCTCCCCTCCTCCCCTCCCCTCCCCTCCTCCCCTCCCCTCCCCCCCTCCCCTCCCCTCCCCTCCCTCCCTCCCTCCCTCCCTCCCCCCCTCCCCCCTTCCCCTCCCCCCCTTCCCCTTCCCCCCTTCCCCCCTTCCCCCCTTCCCCCCCTCCCCCCTTCCCCCCCTCCCCCCCTCCCCCCCTCCCCCCCTTCCCCCCCTCCCCCCCTTCCCCCCCTCCCCCCTCCCCCCCTTCCCCCCCTCCCCCCCTTCCCCCCCTCCCCCCTTCCTCCCCTCCCCCCCTCCCCTCCCCTCCCCCCTCCCCCCCTCCCCTCCCCTCCCCCCTCCCCCCCTCCCCCCCTCCCCCACTCCCCCCCCTCCCCCCCCTCCCCCCCCTCCCCCCCTCCCCCCCTCCCCCCCTCCCCCCCTCCCCCCCTCCCCCCCTCCCCCCCCCCCCCCCCTCCCCCCCTCCCCCCCTCCCCCCCCCCTCCCCCCCTCCCCCCCCCCCTCCCCCCCTCCCCCCCTCCCTCCCCCTCCCTCCCCCTCCCTCTCCCTCTCCCTCTCCCTCTCCCCCTCCCTCTCCCCCTCCCTCTCCCTCCCCCTCCCCCTCCCCCCCTCCCCCTCCCCCTCCCCCTCCCTCTCCCTCCCTCCCCTCCCCCCCTCCCTCCCCTCCCCCCCTCCCTCCCCCCCTCCCCCCCTCCCCCTCTCCCCCTCCCCCTCTCCCCCTCTCCCTCTCCCCCTCTCCCTCTCCCCCCCTACCCCTCCCCCTCCCTACCCCTCCCCCTCCCTACCTACAGCAAGAGGATCTGTCCAATTGTTTGCAGCAATGAGTTTGTTTTAATTATTTCTCTTTGTGAAAGCTCCAATCACGCTGGGTTGCAGTTGCACTGATGTCGAGAGCCATACAATATGTCGCTCGCTCCTGCCCCTCCCACAGTGCCATCTGAAACCATGGATGTCAACAGGTTATTTGACCATGGAGGGCATTACTTGAAAAGCGTTACCCTGTCCTTGCTCAATGCCTTTAAGGAGGTCATTGGGCAGTGATCGGGTCCTTTTGCTAGCCTAATTCTGCTGATAGGAAATGACGCAGTCACCTAACCACAACGCAGGTTGGACCTTCAATCCGGTGTCACCTTGATTGCTTGCCTTTGTGTGACTCCAGTCTGTGCATTGCATATACACTGGGGGAAGGAGCCTTCTTTAAAAGCAGTCCAGATGATGTATTCTTTCAAAGCGGTCCTGCTGCTCCACTTCAAATTGCTTTTGTGGTACAGAATTCCATGTTGCTGTCCCATGTCGAGGTGTCCTGATGGCGAGTCTACCTCTTTTAAAAGGGTCCCATGTTTGATATCCTCTCTCACATGGTTTTCTATTTTTCTTTCAGTGCTACGAGATAAAACTGCAGGATGAGTTCCTCAAGTGATGAAGGCAGCAGAACGCCTACGGTACTTCTCGCATTTTCTTTTTCAATGTGCTTTTTGACCCTTCCCGGGTCAGCTGAAACGCTCATCCGATGCCGTTCGTGGCTTCGTCTTGCGGCCCTCCACTGGGCTCCATCTCCCTGTCAACTGAAACACTTCAGGTTAATCCCTCCTCTGTGGCTCTTTTCTGCCTCTTGCAGGGTATTTGCCCTGAGCCCTCCCCCAACCAGGTCTTCAACCCTTGAGTTGAATGCTGCACTCCATCAGGCACCTTGGCTGCGAGCCTGTCTTGTTTAGTGAAGGCACTGGAGGTATTGAAACCATGAAGGCTTTGAGTCATGAGCGTGTGAGGGAGGGTGCAGAATGAGCTGATTTGAACTTATTCGATCAGGCACGCAGCCTGAAAATTCAATTTCCAACTTCCCTTCTGACTGCGCTCTCATCTGGTCGAATATTCCAACTTTGGAGTAAAGACATTTTGTTTTCTTTAGACTAAATACTTCTCAATTTGCTTTCACTAGTTTTATTTTCTATCCTAGTCTTACCATCCTGACACATCTTGACATAATATTCTTTGTGGAGAGTTGTGAAAAGCCCAGAGCAAGTGAGGAGGGGGCATAACCTTAAAACTAAAGCCAGGCTGTTAGGGGTGATGTCAAGAATATCTTCTTTGCAGGGTGGTGAAAATCTGGAACACTCTGCCCTCAAAAAAGCTGTTGAGGCTGGGGAGTCAATTGAAAACTTCTTGACTGAGATTGATAGTTTTATTTAATACGGCAAGGTTATGAAGGATTACGGAATTGGCTGGAGTTAAAATGCAGGTCAGCCACAATCTAATTCAATAGCGTAACAGGCTTTGAGGCTTCCTCCTGTTCCGACAAAGAGGGAGCAGTGGAGGCAGAGACCTTGGCAGCTTTCTCAGGAATAGGTGAGATACATTTGAAAGGAGGGAATGCAAGAATATGGAAATGATATTCGTACTGGATTACTTTAGCAAAGAGCTCACTGTTGCCCACAGGTCACCAACTAGTGGAAAGGACATGGAGGAACAAATTTGCAAGGAAATTAGAGAGTTGCAAAAATTATAGGGTAGTTATAATGGGGGACATTAATTATCCAAATATAGACCGGGTAGTAGTAGTGTAAAGGGCAGTGAGGGGCAAGAGTTCCTAGAGTGTGTTCAGGTAAATTTTCTACAGTATGTTGCTAGTCCAACGAGAATGGAGGCACTGCTAGACATGGTTCTTGGGAACGAGGTGTCCAAGTGGATCAAGTATCAGGAGATCATTTAGGGGACAGTGATCGTTGTATCATAAGGTTTAGGCTGATTATGGAAAAGGAACAATGAACAATCTAGAGTAAGAATAATTAACTAGGGAAAGCCAACTTCAATGGGGTAAGAATGGAGTTGGGGTGAATAAATTGGAGTCAAATGTTGGCAAGTAAAACGGTAGCTGAACAATGGGCTACCTTCAAAGAAGAGATCATTTGGGCACTGTCTAGGTGTGTTCCCTCGAAGATGAAAGGTAGGATAAATAAATCCAGAGCCCCTTGATGACAGAAGAGGCAGAGATTAAGATAGAAAAGAAAAAGTGTGCTTATGACAGATGCGAGGTAGAAAATACAATTGAGAACCAGGCTGAATATAGAAAGTTCAGAGAGGAAGGGAAAAGACAAATAAGAAGCAAAGAGAGTGGCAGCTAACATTAAAGGGAATCCCAAAGTTTTCTGTAAGCATATGAATAGTAAAAGGGTGGTAAAAGGAGGAGTTGGGCCAATTAGGGACCATAAAGGGGATTTACGCATGGAGGCAGAGGGCATAGCTGAGGTATTAAATGAATACTTTGCATCTGTCTTTCTTTCTTTGGCCTCCTTATCTCGAGAGACAATGGATAAGCGCCTGGAGGTGGTCAGTGGTTTGTGAAGCAGCGCCTGGAGTGGCTACAAAGGCCAATTCTAGAGTGACAGGCTCTTCCACAGGTGCTGCAGAGAAATTTGTTTGTCGGGGCTGTTACACAGTTGGCTCTCCCCTTGCGCCTCTGTCTTTTTTCCTGCCAACTACTAAGTGTGGCGAGTCGAATCTGTCTTTACTGAGGAAGAAAATGCAACTGAGGCAATGATGAAAGAGGAGGTAATTCAGACACTAGCAGGGTTTAAAATTGATAAGGAGGACATATTAGATAGGCTGTCTGTACTTAAAGTGGATAAAGCACCAGGACCGGATGAGATGCATCCAAGGACACTGAGGGAAGTGAGGGTGGAAATCGCTGAGGCACTGTCCATAATTTTTCGGTCTTCCTTAGACTCGGGGGTAGTGCCAGAGAATTGCAAATGTTATACCCTTGTTCAAGCAAGAGTATAAAGATAAACCAAGCAATTACAGGCAAGTCAGTTTAACTTCGGTGGTGGGGAAACTTGTAGAAATATTAGTTTGGGACAAAATGAGTAGTCACATGGACAAATGCGGGTTAATTGAGGAAAGCCAGCATGGATTTGCTAAGAGGAAATCATGTTTAGCTAACTTGCTGGAGTTTTTTGAGGAGGTAACAGGGTTGATGAGGGCAATGCAGTTGATGTGGTGTACAGTGCCACACAACAGACTTGTGAGCAGAGTTATAGCTCATAGAATAAAATGGGTGGTTGCAACGTGGATACGAAATTGGCTGAGTGACAGTAAACAGTAGTGGTTAATGGATGTTTTACGGCTGGAGGAATTCCCCAAGGGTACGTGTTGGGACCCTTGCTTTTCCTGATATGCTAATGACCTAGACCTTGGTGTACAGGGCACAATTTCAAAGTTTGCAGATGATAGGAAACTTGGAAGCATTGTGAACTGTGAGGAGGATACCGCAGAACTCCAAAATGATATAGGCAAGTTGGTGGAATGGGCGGGTAGGTGGCAGCTGTAGCTCAATGCAGAGAATTGTGAAGTGATTCATTTTGGTAGGAAGAACATGGAGAGAAATATAACATAAAGGGTACAATTCTAAAGGAGGTGCGGGAGCAGAGACCTGGGTGTACATGTGCATAAGTCGTTGAAGGTGGCAGCACAGGTTGAGAGAGTGGTTAATAAAGTATACAGTATCCTGGGCTTTATTAATAGGGGCATAGAGTACTAGAGCAAGGAAGTTATGTTGAACTTGTATAAGACACTAGTTCGGCCTCAGCTGGAGTATTGCATCCAGTTCTGGGTGCCGCAGTTAGGAAAGATATGAGTGCATTGGCGAGAGTACAGAAAAGATTCACAATGATTTCAGGGATGAAGAACTTCAGTTATGAAGATAGATTGGAGAAGTTGGAACTGTTTCCCTTGGAGAAGAGAAGGCTGAGAAGTGATTGATAGAGGTATTCAAAATCATGAGAGGTCTGGACAGAGAAGATAGGGAGAAACTGTTCCCACTCGTGAAAGGATCAAAAATGAGAGAGCACAGATTTAAAGTAATGGATAAGAGAAGGAAAAGTGACACGAGGAACAACTTTTCACATAGTGAGTGGTTAAGGTCTGGAATGCACTACTTGAGAACGTGGTGGAGGCAGGTTCAATTGAAGCATTCAAAAGGGAGTTAGACAGTTATATGAAAAGGAAGAATGTACAGGGTTTCGGGGAGAAGGCGGGGGAGTGGCACTAGGCGAATTGCTTTTTTGGAGAGTCGGTGTAGATGCAATGGGCCAAAATGGCCGCCTTCACTGGAAGAATTCTGAGAGTTTGTAGGAATATTGGGTCTTATGGCTCCTTTTTGTGGTGTGGTATATCAGTTAATATTTAGTATATTCCTCTTGAAATTTTACCGTAACCTCGTCTTTCAAGGCTTCTCTAATTTTTTCCGCATGCCTCATTTCCTTATTAAGAAGGAAAAAGCCTACGTGGTGTTTGGCATTTGGAGCTCCACAATATTGCTTGCTCATGATGCTATGATTTGTCATGGTATATGATTTAATTTGTTAATGCTAATGCTGTGGCTCATTGTTTTTTAAATAGAGAAGCATAAACCTTTCTGACAACCTTGCAAGAGTAACAATGTTCCTTTCTTTAAAAACGCCCATTACCATTTGTGAATGGAGAAAGATGATGTGATAGTAATATAACTGCATTGCCTTGTTCAAACCACAACTCAATTAAAGGGTTCTTCCGTGTATTACTGAAGGCGTTGATTGATATGGGATGCAGTTTCTGCAAGTTGGCTGTTCTCTGGTACCTTTGTCTCAGTGGGAATTCTTTGTGAGCTCATGGTTCTTTATTTATAGAGGGCAGTGCCACCTGATGGCAGTGCAGGTCAGAGATAATGGCTACAGCAGTGTAGCACCAACTCCAACTTGTCCTTTAGTTGAATGCAGCTCCCTCTTGGGGTAAATTCAGTAATCAGGCAGTCCCATGTGTGAGCTTAGAGCATGTCTGAAGGCTATTCACCAATGGGATGCACCAAAACTGTGCTTGATCCTGTTTTCTTGCCCAATTCCCACGTGTCCACAGGAATTATTATTTAATGCCCAAATAACAATCTGTTGCTTGAAGCCCTGGAGAATTTCTTGCATTCCACTAGGCACTGAGGTCAGTTGTAATCCTGCTGTGAGCCAAACCTACTGGAAACCAATAGCCTCAACTCGGCCACTCTCTATGAATCAGTGCCAGGCTTGTTAATGCATTTATCAGCTGAGCCGTCACTGGAAGGTGTACATTTTAAAAATGTAGTATTAAAACTGGAATAGTGTCATGCAAACCACCCCAGAAACTAGCCTGACCTTTAGCTAAAATTTCAGATCTGATTGTTTCCGACCCT
The DNA here is from genome assembly GCF_036365525.1 of Heterodontus francisci. Lineage (NCBI taxonomy): Eukaryota > Metazoa > Chordata > Chondrichthyes > Heterodontiformes > Heterodontidae > Heterodontus > Heterodontus francisci. The sequence goes on from NC_090399.1 coordinate 12,644,107, forward strand.
TTGGACATCTGGGGCTGTTTTAAAATTTATTAATGTTACAGTTGACATCCCACCGAGTTTAATTGTTGTATTTTAATCGGCATAGTGTTGCTGTTTGCATTGTAAAATTTAGTGTTACTTGAAGCTTGTTTTGTTGTGCAGTGCACCGGCACTTGCTTCATAATAAATGGGCTGCCATCTTTTGCTGTTGAGACTGTGTAGAATTGCCCCTTGGGTGTGGTATTGGAGGGCTGCAGGCTTACAGAGCCACACTCCACCAAGAGTCAGAACTTGCAGGATGAAGTGTTGGGGCTAGGCAAGAGGGGGGGCGTGGGGGGTTGGTGGCAGGACAACTAGGATGGAACCTTGGCTTGAACGTTACTGTTTGAATGTAATGTCACCTTCAAACCTTTTTCCTAAATTATATTTCACATCATAATCAATCTTTTAAATATTTACAAATATGATTTTATTTTCTCGGAAGAGTTTCATGCACTGAAATATGTTGAATAAAAGTCTCGAACCCCCTGGGGTGTCCTAAGACCTGATCTGTTGTGGCAAAATTAATAGCCCAGGCGCTTGTCTCTTTGGGCAAGATTGTTGGACCAGACGGGGGAAGATTCCTGTTGAGTAACATACAATGAATCCTTGTTTTACACAGCCGCAAGATGCAAGTGGCCCCAGGAAGGATGGGATCCCTCTCCAAAGGAACATAAAGCAAGGTATGAGATGAACTTTGTAACAGAATAGCTTGGTGTGGGTGTGCTGATCAGAACGGAGGTAAAGGGATGAGTTAGAGACGTCCTTAGAGCCAATTTTAGAGACTGGTGCGTGGTGACAGGTGAACAATTTCAATGCTAAAGGAGGGGAGTTAGTTCAGTAAAATTCACCTTTGAGATGTGTATTTTCCAACATGGATAGCCCTCCTTTTGAAAGTGCAATTTGTCAAATGAAATGCACTTTCTTTTAAAACTCCTTAGTTTACACTTTTAATAGCCAAGTTCTTTCCATAATGCATATTGCAAAGGCATTAATAAAACTATACTTTGTTTCCATTTTTGGAGAAATATGAATTGTTTTAATTTTTTTCCTTTTAGATTTCTGCTGATCCTGTATTCTTAGGAATGTCATGTTCTGTCAGGTCCAGGGCAGAACAGGTTGTGCAACCTTAGCTGTAGTTCTGCTTTGCTGATAACTCATTGAAATATTTAATTCTGTTTAAAGAAAAAAATAACTTATGCCTAAGCTCCCGTAATGGTTCAGTGGATGAATGTACAGCCTGGTGTGGTATTAAGCCATACAAGGAATGGGTGGAGTTCCAAATTTAATCCTGAGTTTGATTGTCACCCAGCTGAGATTAGCTAAAACCTACAATTGGCCTCCACACCCTTGTGCTAGTGAGGAGGGGAAAGTAATCCCAATCACCCTCTGCTGGAAAAGTGCATGTGATATGTTGGGCAAGGACAAGATTAAGTTTCGACTGTGGCACTTTCTCTACAGTTGAATAACTTGCTCGCTCACAGTTAACCAGGCTTGCATGTCTAGAACGGGACGTGGGTGAGGTACCAGAGATCTGCCTATCCATATGAAATTGGACCATGATGAGACAGCAGAGAAAACTAGATGTGGGGAGGCGATGGCATCCAGCTCATACCTGTGGCCATACAGTGCCTTTCACGTCCTGACGATGTCCCAAATTGCTTGACGGCCAGTGACGTACACCTCTGACCGTGCAGTATTCCCTCAGCATTGTGCTGAAGTGTCAACCTAGATTTTACACTCAAGTCTCAGGAGTGGAAATTGAACCCACAATCACTGACTAATGAGTGTGCTACCTCCTGAGCCACAGCTGGTTGTCATATAAATTACAGCGCTATGTTTGTATATCTCAATTTTACACAAAGGTGTGACTTATGCAATGGATTTTGTAACAGTCACATTTTCTGCTGCTAGGTGCCACTGTTGGTCCTCCTGGGAGGACACTATGGTTTCAGTGCTCCTAGGTTAGGGAGGGGAAAACTGTTCAGCATTCTCACTCTTGAACAATATCCAGTGACCCTGCTGTAAGTGTGTATGTGGACATAGAATAAGAACAGGATTTGACTGGATTGTTGAGCGGTCTGCCCACTTTAAGACTCTTGAGTATGATGACCAATTGGGTGTGATTTTGGAGCGTAGTCAGCACTTGTGGTTCTTGAATTCTAATTTGTGTCATCAGTCTAGTGGAGGGTAAATGCCTTCAGGAGGAGGGTGAGAACTGGAGACCTGGAACGTTATCCGATCTCCCACAGACCAACTATGTATTTTACAACCTTTTCTGTTCTTGATTTCCAGCATTTGAAGCTTTTCTTTTTGTCTAAAATAATTTGCATTTTATTTCTTTCAGAAACCGATTGTCTAGTTCGATTTGCAATATCTGGTGCTGAGAATCATTACCAGGACTGTCAGGTACAGCTGAATTAGTTTATGGTAGTGGCTTTGTTCTTGCTTCAAACTGGCATGGGCTGCACTTTTGAATCAAAAGCTTACTGTGTGTTAACTCCAGAATGAATTGGTGGCAGATTGGGCTAGAGTACTGCCGCTGGAAGCAGAAAAGATGAAAATTTATGCAGATGATGCGCTGATGGTGATCTCTTGCTCATGGCTCTGTAATTGGAGGGGGAGCTGAGAAATGGAGGGGAGAAGACTGTTTTGACCAGAACAGAAACTTTGAAACTTCTCCGTAGGGTTTGGGAGTAATCTGCGAGGCAAAGTCAGTCCAAGCTATCTCGGTTGGCTTTCTGAAGCTGTCTAGCTATGCCAGTTGAGGCTTGCAAGCACCTACCCATTGCCCTCAGCAGTGGAGAGTGGCAGGCGTGAGAAAATGGCAGAGGTTAAAATTTGGGATGCGACTGCTTCTTTTGATGGCTGTTATTCTGTACATTGGCCATTATGAAGTTGAGTACTCCAGAACATGACCTAGTCTTGGGAGTGCACATGCTACTACTGCTTTCTGACCCTGGGCGAGAGAGGGAAAAAGCAGCTGGGATCCTTAGTGCTGATTACTATCCAATGGAAAGCAAGTGCATTTGCATATTGGGTGAACAGAATAGTATTGGGTAGTAATGCCTCACGAACTCCCTCCACACTGGCCATCTAATGTCCAGGCTTGTAAGTTAGGAATGGTTGCTTGGCCAGTAAGTGCCTAACAAACCTTAGCTTGGCATGTTCAAGAAAGAGGGGGGGGGGAAAAGCGTAAAATAATAAGCATTAATAAATTCCTGTCTCTCCAGATCAAAAATGCTAGAAGCAAAAAGATGGGTGATTGTAACGCCTGGGGAGAAAGCAAACTGCAACCGGGCAGCTATACTGAAGAGTTAAGTCCAAAGAATGGGAAAATTCTCAAGAACAAACACACAAACAAGAAGTGCGGAATTCAAAACTTCCAGAGAAAAGAGTTCACTTTCAGTGTGTGTGGAGACCCGGATAACGTCCAGTATGTGTTTACTGGGGAGCCAAGCGACACCTTGCTCTTTGCATTAAATTCATCCTGTGATTTTGAAGAGAAGGTGAAAAGCGACAACACGATCCTTGCCTACGGGGAAGGCCCACTGAAAGGTTTAGTGAACCTCGATATCCTCTGCCGCTACCTGCCGCCACACTCCCATTTCCGACTGCTGTTCCTGCGGACTCAATCTCGTGACGGCGGTGAGCGGCGGGTGCCCGCTCTGTACCCGCGCAACAAGTGCCATGTTCTCTTCTACGTCGAGCCGAGTGGCAGGACGGGGGTTAACACCACCCAGAGGATTGTTCTGGCTGACCGGATAGCTCAGGGGCAAACCAAGCTTTGCATCCTCGGCTTCGAGGGCGAGACCATTCGGGAAGCTTTGGTGAATGATGGCCGCTTCGACCCCAAGATCGAGGATGACACTCACAAACTACTGGAGAAGGTGGACCCACCAAGGAAGATACAGTTCAACAACATAGTGGACGCACTGCATGGCCGGAGCTTTCAAATCGAGATGAGCGGTCCCAAGAAGAAGACCTGCGACGATGGCAGGAGCCCGAAGCCAAAAGCGAGTAAATCTGCAGAGTCGGCAGCGCAAATGTCCAGGAGGGACTTGGATGGAAAAGCGTGCGAGGGTGGCCGCAATCTGCTGCCAAAGTGGCACGTGGAGGCCCGTCGTGCCTCGGTGATGAAATTCAAGCAATCTGTTTCCAGGAATGCCGACCTGGCAAATGTATCGGAAAGGCAGTATTTGAACCGGCTGCACCAAGAAGCCCTGTCGTCTGTGCCGGCTAGGGTTTTCCGCTGCATCACGGACCGACTCTCCAGCGTGGGCTGCATTGCCTGGAAGTCTTCGACCGTTCAGGGCAGCGGCACTTGCTTCATTCTGAAAGACAGATACATAGTCACCTGCTACCACGTGGTGGAAATGATCACGGAGAACGCTGCGTTTGAAAACTGGCCTGCTCTAATCCGCGACTGCGTCGAAGTCTTCTTTGGCTATGAGGAGGAGGGCCAGAAAGGTCAACCGTTGAAGCTGGCGGCCTGGCTAGAGATTTATGATCAAGTGCTTGATTACGCCATCCTGGAACTGGAGAGCCCCCCCGGAGCGCTGGGACTGATGGAGTTCTGTGCTGCCACGCCAGAAACTGGTACCCTTTACATCACCGGCCACCCAGATGGTGACAAAAAGAAAATCTGTCCTTGCTCGGTCGTGACTGGTGATCAGGCAGCTGGTTATGCACCGCAGCATCTGGAAAACTTCAGATCCGAAATAACCAGAGAAGATGCTGAAAGTTATGTGTATGACACGGTCTTGATTGCAAGTCAAGCTTTCAACAGACTGAAACACTCCAACGTGATCGCATACAAAACAGATTTCCACCATGGTGCTGCGGGATCACCAATATTTAACTCTGAGGGATCCGTAGTTGCATTGCACTGTGGTGGTGAGACCTACAGGAAGAATAAAGACCCAGAAAAGTTCTACATTGAACTTGGAAGACCCATTATGCTTATTCTCCGCAATATAATTAGCAAGAATGACAATGCCATGACGGAAAAGACAAAGCAAATAATCACTGCGTTACAAACTTCTTGGAAGTGAAGTGTACGCGGCCAGAGAACAGATCACAGAGAAGATACTAAAATGCAGGAAAGAAGTGGGAAAGGCTGTATACTGTAAGAAAGTTATGCCATATGAATGGGAAAGGTACAAATGAACTTTGTTTTGAAGGGTCCCACCTGGAGAATTAACCCATCTTTCAGAACATAGATCATGTAGTTTGCTAGACTGCGGAGATTTGGGTGCTGTTGTCTGGCAGTGGAGAAATGTACAGTATAACTTGTTCAGTGCGACTATGTGCATTTACCCAAAGCTAAAGACTGGAAGAATTGCAGAGTTCTGTGTTTGGGGAAATGTATGAGGGGGATTTTTTATTTTTTATTTTTGTATGGTTTTGCTCCGAGTGTGGAGCCTCGCTATTCCAAAGTATAAGGTTGGAGTTGGGGAAATGTTGAACAAGGAACCATTGGGAAGGTTGTCTGAGACTAATCTAACGGTGTCTCACTTATTTACTTGAAATCAGTGTGGATCAGTCTCTGCAAATCTGTATCTTTTGTTTCTGTAACATTTCATCTAACCCCAACCCCCCTCCCCCTCAGCCAAGAGGCTATTTGTGAGCCTAGATGGTGAGTGTATTTGAGGGTACAGATGATCACAGCCAAGCCCCATCTTGTCCTTTTGCACCTTCCAACCCTGGATGGCAATCGGGAACAAAGATTCTGGCTTTATTTATTTCCTCCCAACTTGGGTGTTTAGGTCAATTTTAGTCCAGTTGCTTGAGGGGTTTAAACTGCAACCTTTGGTCTGTGCATCATTTTAAGACGTGTCACCTCCAGGAGAGAGCTCTGATTTTTTTTTTTTTTGCACCCAACTGATTTAAACACAAAAAAACCTTCTGTTTAAATGGTGTTTGACCAATCCTGGACTAACAGTGAGACTTTGTGGCAGATAAGTGAATACTGCATTTTTGAGTCGGAGACTGCTTAGAATATGCTATTGCGTCCAATTTTGAAACTGAAGACTGACCTGTTTGCGTATCATTTAGGAAATCCTTTCATTGTCAAATTTAAACCAGATTTAGTACTAATAATGAACTGACAGCAAGGCCCTTTTAAGACTTTCTTTATAGTGCATTGAAAGGACTTTATAATAGAACTAGCTCAGCACACAATTCGAATGCAGTAATTTGTTTTTCTGTTCCGATAACCCATTGCAAATATTTATGCATTCCTGAGGTCCCCCACCTATCTTAACTTCCAAAAGACAGTGTTAACTGTTGCAGGGCAGTCAGTGCTGTTGTGGCAGATTAACATAAGCAGAAGCAATTTGCTAGTAATTCAGAAAATATAAAAATCAGATGACTGGATTCGATAGGCAGATTTTCTTGCGGAACACCCAATGTCCCTTTGTGGATCTCAGAAATCCCAGGTTGCAAATCTATGTTCTAACGCAGCTTTGAAAATGGTTATCAGGCCTTTTTTTTTTCTGCTTTTCGCACACCTTCCCTTTTGTACCACATTGATACATCTGTTTGCACTGAATCTGCTACAGTGATACGTTTTCAATGAGGTTTGTGCATGAAAAGGAAGCTTTAAATACAGAAAAGTGCCAAATGCTTTTGTAATGTCATTGTATCATTGCCCCACAATATTTTGCTTTCTTCTTGTGTTTTTGCAACATGTCCTGCAGCACTGTTTAATGGGGCGGCAGTCCTCTTTCGCTCTATAATTGTAGATATGTGAGGAAAATATTCCATTTGTTATGTGGAAAAGTGTTAACATTTATTCTCTATCAAAAGGTTATTGAAGAAGCAACCTACACTTTTTAATTTGAACTCTCTTATAGCTGCCATTTTCTGGCCCACATATGCTATGCAATTTTTTTCCCACCTAGTTCATGTATCGATGCTAAAGTGACTGACCTGGTTTTGTTTAAAACAAAAAAGTGACTCCAGCTTACTCCCAACCTGCCAATTGTTCATGTTTCAGCCAGGACTGATTGTTGGCAAGCCTTATGACTGAGAGAGGTGTCACAGCCTGATCCTGGAGTTATCCAACAACCACATGCATTCACTGGCTAACAGTGATCAATGGAAAGCCATCAGGAGCGGGAAACACTCATTTTTCTTTGAGTCTCCCCCCCGCTCCCCACTACCATCAGCTACAGGCGATGTGGCAGATTGTCACAGGTCCACTGCAAGTCTCTACTGAAATCAACTATACGAGCATAAGAGAGCAGTCAAAACTCTGGGCCTTGCTGATCTGTGTGGCTCAGTACCACATTGATGGGGATGTTTTATCAATAACACATTGCATTTTTTTTGGAGTGTTGCTCTATGTAACAAGCAAGTTCACCAAGTGCTGCTTGTTTTCGCATGTCAAAACATATCACCAACTGGCAAAATACTGAGCACTGGGGGCTGGAATATTGAAACTGCTGAGCAACTCTCCCAAGTGCCTGTTCTTGTGCATGCTTTGAGTAATAGGCTATCTGACTGTGATGGACATCACAGCTGAGCCCTATCCTGCCCTCACCTGGCTTCCACACAAGTACTTTTCCAGTGGGGGCAGCTGCTTTGTGTTGACCAGATGCATGAAATCTGGTTGGTTTGAAGTTTATTTTTCCTCCCCTGTCCTCGGGACGCTGTGACCAATTGTAGCAGTCCAGTCACTGCTGTGGTAACTCCACACAGGCTGGTCGTGGAACCTAGTTTCTCAGGGTCAGGGACTAAAATCTTTATTTCTGAGCCAAATGGCTGACAAAAGTATTCGGATGAATATTGATTGTATATATGAAATGGCAAAAGTTCCTTATTCTTTATGTAAAGCAAAAAAAAATTGAACACTTTATAAACATCTGGTTAACAGTTTGAATGGCGCTTGCTACATTTTTGTTGAACTGGGATTTCTTTTTTAGTGCTAGTATTTGAATTTGTTACATGGATTCATGGATATTCTATAAATCTGCTATCATGTATAAATACGGTTACAATAAAAATATTTCCTGGTTAAATTTGTTACTAATTGTCCTTTTTTAAAAAAAAAAATGTCAAACATGGTACATATTATTAAGGAACTTGCATTAATCTAGTCCCACAGTGCTTTGGAGCCAATCTATAGGATAGTCACTGTTTTAATACAGGGAGAAGCAATGGCTAATTTGCACATAGCAAAGTCCCACAAACAACAATGAGATGAATGGTTAAAAGATAGAGATTGACCAGGATGCTGGGAGAGCTCCCATGCTCTTCAAATAGTGCCATGGGAACTTGTATGTCCACTTGAAACAGTATATGGGGTCAGAACCAATAACCATGTAACACTCCCTCGACTGCACTGAAGTATCAAGATTATGTGCTCAAATCCTGCAGTAAGATGCATTTCAGCTTCGGGTGTTTCTCCTGTTTTGGGGGAGCTAAATTACTGAGAGGAACAAAGAAAATTACAGCACAGGAACAGGCCCTTCGGCCCTCCAAGCCTGCGCCGATCCAGATCCTCTATCTAAACCTGTCGCCTATTTTCTAAGGGTCTATATCTCTTTGCTTCCTGCCCATTCATGTATCTGTCTAGATACATCTTAAAAGACGCTATCGTGCCTGCGTCTACCACCCTCTGCGTAAAGAACTTTCCACGCATATCCCCCTTAAACTTTTCCCCTCTCACTTTGAACTCGTGACCCCTAGTAATTGAATCCCCCACTCTGGGGAAAAAGCTTCTTGCTATCCACCCTGTCTATACCCCTCATGATTTTGTACACCTCAATCAGGTCCCCCCTCAACCTCCGTCTTTCTAATGAAAATAATCCTAATCTACTCAACCTCTCTTCATAGCTAGCGCCCTCCATACCAGGCAACATCCTGGTGAACCTCCTCTGCACCCTCTCCAAAGCATCCACATCCTTTTGGTAATGTGGCGACCAGAACTGCACGCAGTATTCCAAATATGGCCGAACCAAAGTCTTATACAACTGTAACATGACCTGCCAACTCTTGTACTCAATACCCCGTCCAATGAAGGAAAGCATGCCGTATGCCTTCTTGACCACTCTATTGACCTGCGTTGCCACCTTCAGGGAACAATGGACCTGAACACCCAAATCTCTCTGTACATCAATTTTCCCCAGGACTTTTCCACTTACTGTATAGTTCACTCTTGAATTGGATCTTCCAAAATGCATCACCTCGCATTTGCCCTGATTGAACTCCATCTGCCATTTCTCTGCCCAACTCTCCAATCTATCTATATTCTTCTGTATTCTCTGACAGTCCCCTTCACTATCTGCTACTCCACCAATCTTAGTGTCGTCTGCAAACTTGCTGATCAGACCACCTATATTTTCCTCCAAATCATTTATGTATATCACAAACAACAGTGGTCCCAGCACGGATCCGTGTGGAACGCCACTGGTCACACGTCTCCATTTTGAGAAACTCCCTTCCACTACTACTCTCTGTCTCCTGTTGCGCAGCCAGTTCTTTATCCATCTAGCTAGTACACCATGGACCCCATGCGACTTCACTTTCTCCACCAGCCTACCATGGGGAACCTTATCAAACGCCTTACTGCAGTCCATGTATATGACATCTACAGCCCTTCCCTCATCAATCAACTTTGTCACTTCATCAAAGAATTCTATTAAGTTGGTAAGACATGACCTTCCCTGCACAAAACCATGTTGCCTATCACTGATAAGCCCATTTTCTTCCAAATGGGAATAGATCCTATCCCTCAGTATCTTCTCCAGCAGCTTTCCTACCACTGACGTCAGGCTCACCGGTCTATAATTAGCTGGATTTTTCCTGCTAACCTTCTTAAACAAGGGGACAACATTAGCAATTCTCCAGTCCTCCGGGACCTCACCCGTGTTTAAGGATGCTGCAAAGATATCTGTTAAGGCCCCAGCTATTTCCTCTCTCGCTTCCCTCAGCAACCTGGGATAGATCCCATCTGGACCTGGGGACTTGTCCACCTTAATGCCTTTTAGAATACCCAACACTTCCTCCCTCCTTATGCCGACTTGACCTAGAGTAATCAAACATCTGTCCCTAACCTCAACATCCGTCATGTCCCTCTCATCGGTGAATACCGATGCAAAGTACTCGTTTAGAATCTCACCCATTTTCTCTGACTCCACGCATAACTTTCCTCCTTTGTCCTTGAGTGGGCCAATCCTTTCTCTAGTTACCCTCTTGCTCCTTCTATATGAATAAAAGGCTTTGGGATTTTCCTTAACCCTGTTTGCTAAAGATATTTCATGACCCCTTTTAGCCCTCTTAATTCCTCGTTTCAGATTGCGACTACAATCCCGATATTCTTTCAAAACTTCGTCCTTCAGCCTCCTAGACCTTATGTATGCTTCCTTTTTCCTCTTAGCCAGTCTCACAATTTCACCTGTCATCCATGGTTCCCTAATCTTGCCATTTCTATCCCTCATTTTCACAGGAACATGTCTCTCCTGCACGCTAATCAACCTCTTTAAAAGCCTCCCACATATCAAATGTGGATTTACCTTCAAACAGCTGCTCCCAATCTACATTCCCCAGCTCCTGCCGAATTTTGGTATAGTTGGCCTTCCCCCAATTTAGCACTCTTCCTTTAGGACCACTCTCGTCTTTGTCCATGAGTATTCTAAAACTTACGGAATTGTGATCACTATTCCCAAAGTAGTCCCCCTACTGAAACTTCAACCACCTGGCCGGGCTCATTCCCCAACACCAGGTCCAGTATGGCCCCTTCCCGAGTTGGACTATTTACATACTGCTCTAGAAAACCCTCCTGGATGTTCCTTACAAATTCTGCTCCATCTAGACCTCTAACACTAAGTGAATCCCAGTCAATGTTGGGAAAATTAAAATCTCCTATCACCACCACCCTGTTGCTCCTACATCTTTCCATAATCTGTTTACATATTTGTATCTCTATCTCACGCTCGCTGTTGGGAGGCCTGTAGTACAGCCCCAACATTGTTACCGCACCCTTCGTATTTCTGAGTTCTGCCCATATTGCCTCACTGCTCGAGTCCTCCATAGTGCCCTCCTTCAGCACAGCTGTGATATCCTCTTTGAGCAGTAATGCAACTCCTCCACCCCTTTTACCTCCCCCTCTATCCCGCCTGAAGCATCGATATCCTGGGATATTTAGTTGCCAATCGTGCCCTTCCCTCAACCAAGTCTCAGTAATAGCAATAACATCATACTCCCAGGTACTAATCCAAGCCCCAAGTTCATCCCCGAGTTCCGAAGAAGGGTCACTGACCCAAAACGTTAACTCTGCTTCTCTTTCCACAGATGCTGCCAGACCTGCTGAGTGATTCCAGCATTTCTTGTTTTTATTTCAGATTTCCAGCATCCGCAGTATTTTGCTTTTATCCCCAAGTTCATCTGTCTTACCTACTACACTCCTTGCATTAAAACAAATGCACCTCAGACCACCAGTCCCTTTGCGTACATCATCTGCTCCCTGCCTACTCTTTCCCTTAGTCACGCTGACTTCATTATCTAGTTCCTTACAGGCTTTAGTTACTACCTCCTTTCCTGTCCACTGACCACCTCATTTGGTTCCCATCCCCCTGCCACATTAGTTTAAACTCTCCCCAACTGCGTTAGCAAAAGCACCCCCAAGGACATTGGTTCCAGTCCGGCCCAGGTGTAAACCGTCCAATTTGTAATAGTCCCACCTCCCCCAGAACCGGTCCCAATGTCCCAAAAATATGAACCCCTCCCTCCTGCACCATCTCTCAAGCCACGCATTCATCTTGACTATCACGTGGCACTGGTAGCAATCCTGAGATTACTACCCCTGAGGTCCTACTTTTTAACTTGGCTCCTAACTCCCTAAATTCTGCTTGTAGGACCTCATTCCGTTTTTTACCTATATCATTGGTGCCTATGTGCACAACGACAACAGGCTGTTCACCCTCCCCCTTCAGAATGTTCTGCAGCCAATCTGAGACATCCCTGACCCGTGCACCTGGGAGGCAACATACCATTCGGGAGTCTCGTTTTCGACCACAGAACCGCCTATCTACTCCCCTTACAATCAAATCCCCTATGACTATAGCCCTTCCACTCTTTTTCCCGCCCTTTCGAACAGCAGAGCCAGCCACGGTGCCATGAACCTGGCTACTGCTGCCTTCCCCTGGTGAGCCATCTCCCTCAACAGTATCCAAAATGGAGGGAGATGACCGCAGGGGACACCTGCGCTGCCTTCCTGCTCTTCCTCTGCCTTTTGGTCACCCATTCCCTTTCTCCCTCAGCAATCCTAATCTGCGGTGTGACCAATTCGCTAAACGTGCTATCCACGACCTCCTCAGCATCGCGGATGCTCCAAAGTGAGTCCACCAGCAGCTCCAGAGCCGTCATGCGGTCTAACGAGCTGCAGCTGGACACACTTCCTGCACGTGAAGGAGTCAGGGACATCAGCCGTGTCCCTGAGCTCCCACATTGAGCAAGAGGAGCATAACACGGGTCTGAGATCTCCTGCCATTTTTAATCTTAAGCTTAACTTAGATAAATGAAAAAGGAACGAAAAGTTTTTACCAATCTCACGATAAAAAAAAAGAGAAATAGAAAAAGCCTTACCTTATCTACATACCACCAAGTCCTTTTTTTTGGTTCGAGGAGGAGGGCGGGTGGGAGACACTACACGTGTAGTGTCTCGGGTTCAGAAACAGCCCAAATATATAGGTATTTACTTACCCAGAAGCCCCCTGGTCCGCCGAAAACAAAAGGAAAATTAAGTTTAAGTTGAAACTGACCTTCCCAGCTGATCACTCGCTCAGCACTCTCTGCTTCCGAATAAGCTGCTGCAAATGAACGATATTTAAGTTTGGATACAGCATCACTTTTACAACCATTCCAATTTTTCTAGGCTGTGTTTTTCTCTCTCTCAGCTTGAAAGCTCCAATAATAATTTTTAAGAACATGCATAAGCCAGTTTAAAATATTTGCTGTTTATTTACCTGTAGTTAGCTACCACCTTATTGCATCTCAAACATCTAATAGAACTTTGCATTCTATTAGTTACTTTGAAGTGCAATGTTTGTAAGTAAACAGCCACTTTGCACGCAGTAAGATCCCACAAATCGAAACATGACCAGGTAAATTGAAGGTGGATTGTTATCAGCACGCTGGTTTTAATTCAAATAGTCTTCAATATCTGACAACCAAACAAATTTTGAGACTAACTGCAGATGCAATAATTTGTGTAGTGGTTTAGTGCACAATTATGTTCATTTAAAACATCAAACCATAGAATATGCATTACAAGTATGTATTCCCTAAAACAATTAAACTATCCTTAATTTTGTTTTAGTTCATAAAATATCAACAGTCCTACTGCAAAGCCGTATATACAAGATAACAGTTTTTTGAATAAAATGAAGTTTGTGGTTATTTAAAATGAGTACAGCTGTTTGGATCAGCAGATTTAGAAATCTGTAAAATCTTACATCTTTAACAAAAGTTCTGAGCAAGTATCCCTTTTAAAGGGATGAAGGTATGGGGAAGAGCATTTTTGTTAAAGGTGCTGCCTTTCCTACAATAAAATAGGCGGAGAAGAATTTTTGACCTTTTAAGAAAAATAGGACACAGATCCTGTTTTCCTGGAGTTCAGCATCTTTGACCAGTTTCAAGTTGTTTCCCCTGCCTTACCCAGGTGACATGGGGATCCTCCCCTTTCGTAGATAAGAAAGGACAACCTACACTTGGGTCTCTAGTTGGGAGGCTATAGAATTTGATGCAATTCCAGTGAGTTACTATTTGTTGAATTTTCTCCCACCTCTGATTACCCCTCTGCAAATCGCTTTCCTACTTTCTGTTTCCCCTGTTTTCTGTTCTTGGTTCCCCTTCACCCATTCACAGGTGGCCTCCTGCTTTGTGCAACTGCTGGTATGAAACTACATCCAAAGGTTCTCAATAACAAGGGGAACCCTACCTTTCTAGGTTAAATGCAGTAACTATAGGGGCACTCAACCTCCAATGTATGGAATTACATAGAATATGCAGCACAGAAACAGGTTGATTGGCCCAACTAGTCCATGCTGGTATTTATACTGCACTTGAGCCTCTTCCCATCCTTCCTCATCTAACCTTTGAACAAATATCTTGTATTTGTCTTCAGGTAGAAGACACAAAGCATCCCAATAATAGAAAATCAGGGGGCAAAAGGGAGGGAGGAACTTATCACGAGCAAAACTGCTTGGCATACCTATGGGACTAAAGTGCACAAAGTGAGTGTTAGTTGTTAGAACCACATGGTCTGACGGGGGGATGGGGTCCCACGCAAAAGGTCAATCCCCTTTTTCTTCGGTGGCCATTTTGGGCCATTGTTCACTTTTTAAAATAAAGGTTCATTTTTAAAGACAAAGTTCATTTCCCAAAACTCTTCAGAGTTAGTCCATGTATCATCGCACTGCTGGTATGTGTGACAGTTGTAGAGAAGGAAGTAGTACCATATTATGTAGGAGCAGATTAAGAAGGACTATGAGGAAAACCTGGGTTTTTGTAAATTGTACAAAGAGTTTGAACTAGGAAAAAGACAGTTTGCTGTTGGAGTGAGTAGACTTCTTCTGTCTGCTCCCATCTCTTTCTCACAAGCCCCTGGACCCACTGAACACATGAACCCCAAGAGAGAAAAGTCTCCTATATCGAACAAGGTTCAAGAAGCATACTGGGCCCCAACGCAAAGCAAGACCTACCTACAATCAAGGACTCCACAGCAAGCTCGAAGAACAGTAACCAAAACCATCTTCAGGTATTGCCTCAAACTTTTCCACTTTATTTCTTTTTTCTGTCTCTATCTGCATGTGTGTATCGTGTATGCATGCTGGCATAGGCGCAGCGCGTATCTGTAGACGTTAACCGTATTAGAGTTTAACTTTAATAAAGTTCGACCTTTTTTCTTTAAATCAAAGAAAACCTGTTGGGCTGGTTTCTTTGCCTGATAATTGGAAGTTAGTGAGCAAGGATTCATCAAGGCGGAGCTAAAAAAAAAACAGCGTGTTTAAAATTAAACCTGGTTATGGTAAGACCAGGTGAAGGCTGAGACCCCTTTCTCACCTGGTCGTAACAGGAGACATTACCCAAATATCGATTGGCTTAATGTCTGAGTAAAAGGTAAGGAGGAGGAGGAATTTCTGAAATGTGTTCAGGAGAACTTCCTTGACCAGTATGTTCTTGGTCCAACTAAGAAGGAGCATTAATAATAATAAAAGCAAAATACTGCGGATGCTGGAAATCTGAAATAAAAACAAGAAATGCTGGAATCACTCAGCAGGTCTGGCAGCATCTGTGGAAAGAGAAGCAGAGTTAACGTTTCGGGTCAGTGACCCTTCTTCGGAACTGACAAATATAAGAAAAGTCACAGATTATAAGCAAGTGAGGTGGGGGTGGGGCAAGAGATAACAAAGGAGAAGGTGTAGATTGGACCAGGCCACATAGCTGACCAAAAGGTCATGGAGCAAAGGCAAACAATATGTTAATGGTGTGTTGAAAGACAAAGCATTAGTACAGATTAGGTGTAAATACACTGAATATTGAACAGCAGCAAGTACAAACCTGAAAAAAACAGTGGGTAAGCAAACTGAACAAACTAAGATGAAATGAAATAAATGCAAAAAAAGATTGTAAAAAAGAATGTAGAAAAAAGGAAGAAAAAATAACTAAAAATAAAAGTAAAATGGGGGGCTGTCATGCTCTGAAAATATTGAACTCAATGTTCAGTCCGGCAGGCTGTAGTGTGCCTAATCGGTAGATGAGATGCTGTTCCTCGAGCTTACGTTGATGTTCACTGGAACACTGCATGGAATCCCAGGACAGAGATGTGAGCATGAGAGCAGGGGGGAGTGTTGAAATGGCAAGCAACCGGAAGCTCAGGGTCCTGCTTGCAGACTGAGCGGAGATGTTCCGCAAAGCGGTCACCCAGTCTGCGCTTGGTCTCCCCAATGTAGAGGAGACCACACTGTGAGCAGCGAATACAGTATACTACATTGAAACAAGTACAAGTAAATCGCTGCTTCACCTGAAAGGAGTGTTTGGGGCCTGGGATAGTGAGGAGAGAGGAGGTAAATGGGCAGGTATTACACCTCCTGCTATTGCAGGGGAAGATGCCCTGGGACGGGGACGAGGTGGTGGGGGTAATGGAGGAGTGGACCAGGGTGTCGCGGAGGGAACGATCCCTTCGGAATGCTGACAGGGGAAGGGAGGGGAAGATGCGACTGGTAGTGGCATCACGCTGGAGGTGGCGAAAATGGCAGAGGATGATCCTTTGGATATGGAGGCTGGTGGGATGAAAAGTGAGGACAAGGGGAACCCTGTCACGGTTCTGGGAGGGAGGGGAAGGGGTGAGGGTGGAGGTGCGGGGAATGGGTCGGACACGGTTGAGGGCCCTGTCAACCACAGTGGGAGGAAATCCTCGGTTGAGGAAAAAGGAGGTCATATCAGAAGCACCGTCATGGAAGGTAGCATCATCAGAGCAGATGCGTCGGAGACGGAGAAACTGGGAGAATGGAATGGAGTCCTTACAGGAGGTAGGGTGTGAAGAAGTGTAGTCGAGGTAGCTGTGGGAGTCGGTGGACTTATAATGGAAGGAGCATTGTTGGATCTGGTGCTGGGAAACAAGGTGAGCCAAGTGGACCAAGAATCTGTAGGAGAACACGTGGGTAAGTGATCATTGTATCATAAGCTTTAGATTCGTAATGTAAAGCAAGGAACAATTTAAAGTAGAACTTCTAAATTGAAAGAGATCTAACTTCAATGGGATGAGAAGGGATATCGTCAGAGTAGAATGGAACTGAAACTGTAACTGAAAAATGGGTGATCTTTGAGGAGATGTTTCAGGTACAGGCTAGGAACATTCCAATAAGGGCGAAAGGTAGGGGAACCAAAGTCAGGGTTCCTTGGATGACAAGGGAAGTAGAGAATATGATGAAACAAAAGAACAGAGTGTATGATGCATGTCAGGTGAATTCTTCAAGTGAGAACCAGGCCAAATACAACAAGTTGAGAGAGGAAGTGAAGAGGAAAATAAGACTGACAAAGAGAGAATATTCGAGTAGAATAGCGGTTAACATAAAAGTACCCAAAAATATTCTACCGGCATGTAAATAGTAAGCAGATAGTAAGAGGTGGGTTGGGTCCTATTTCGGACAAAGAGTGATATATGTTTAGAGGGGCAGGGCAAGGCCAGATTACTTAATCAGTGATAAAAATAAGAAATGCTGGAACCACTCAGCAGGTATGGCAGCATCTGTGGAAAGAGAAGCAGAGTTAACGTTTTGGGTCAGTGACCCTTCTTCGGAACTAGCAAATATTAGAAATGTCAAAGGTTATAAACAAGTGAGGCGGGGGTGGGGCAAGAGGTAACAAAGGAGAAGGTGTAGATTGGACAAGGCCACATAGCTGACCAAAAGGTCATGGAGCAAAGGCAAACAATATGTTAATGGTGTGTTGAAAGACAAAGCATTAGTACAGATAGGGTGTTAACAGACTGAAGATTGAACAGCAGCAAGTACAAACATGAAAAAAAAACAGTGGGTAAGCAAACTGAACAAACTAAGATGAAATGAAATAAACAAAAACAAAAAAATAACTAAAAATAAAAGTAAAATGGGGGCCCGTCATGCTCTGAAATTATTGAACTCAATGTTCAGTCCGGCAGGCTGTAGTGTGCCTAATCGATAAATGAGATGCTGTTCCTCGAGCTTGCTGTTCACTGGAACACTGCAGCAAGCCCAGGATAGAGATGTGAGCATGAGAGCAGGGGGGAGTGTTGAAATGGCAAGCAACCGGAAGCTCGGGGTCCTGCTTGCGGACTGAGCGGAGGTATTCCGCAAAGTGGTCACCCAGTCTGCGTTTGGTCTCCCCAATGTAGAGGAGACACATTGTGAACAGCGAATACAGTATACTACATTGAAAGAAGTTCAAGTAAATTGCTGCTTCACCTGAAAAGAGTGTTTGGGGCCTGGGATAGTGAGGAAAGAAGAGGTAAATGGGCAGGTATTACACCTCCTGCGATTGCAGGGGAAGGTGCCATGGGACGGGGACGAGGTGGTGGGGGTAATGGAGGAGTGGACCAGGGTGTCGCGGAGGGAACGATCCCTTCGGAATGCTGACAGGGGAAGGGAGGGGAAGATGCGTTTGGTAGTGGTAGGTGTTATACCTGCCCATTTACCTCCTCTCTTCTCACTATCCCAGGATGGATGGGGTGAAAATTGATAAGGATGAACTGGAAAGGCTGGCTATGTTTCGAGTGGATACATTGCAATGGTCCGGATGGCTTTTTAAAGGAAGTGGGAGTGGAGATAGCGGAAGGGCTTGCTATAATTTTCCATTCTTCCCTAGATACAGGGGTCTGGGTCTTTCCAGAGAGCTAGCTTTTAAGCTAAAAGTCTCTCACATCTCACCTCTGTTGGGAGACACAGATCTTCCTCCTTGTGGTGATTGACAATGGTTCGGATGTGGCTACTTCACGTCTTCTTTATTCAGAAGAACCCATTCAAGTCTCTTTTCATGGGCTCAGGATGGGCATAATTGACACCTCTTACCTTTGGAATGTATCCTTCTGTCCTTACCAGACAGACAGTTTAAATATACAAGGCCTGTTCAGTGGCTATTTTGAAGCACATTGTCCACTTTTTAAAAAAAAAGAAAATTAATTTTTTATAACTCTTCAGCTTGAGTTATTGTATTTACTTGAGCATAACAAGAGGTTTGAGTTAATTAAGGAGAGCCAGCACGGGTTTGTAAAAGGCAGATCGCGCTTGAATATTTTGATGAAGTAATAGAGAAGGTTGATGAAGGGAATGCAATGGATGTTGTCTAGAAAGCATTTGACAAAGTACCACATAACAAAATGGAGGCTCGTGGAATAGGAGGGTTACTATCAGCTTGGATTTTAAAAAATGGCTTAAGGACAGAAAGCAGCAAGTAGTAAATGGTTGTTTTTCAGACTGGAGGATGGTAGATGGTATTCTCCAAGGTTCAGTGCTAGGACCACTGCCTTTTTGATACATAAAAATGACTTGGATATTGGAGTACAGAATAAAATTCAAAAGTTTGCAAGTGATGCCAAACTTGGAGGTGTGGCAGACAGCGAGGATGATACCAATTGACTGCAACAGAACATAGATAGGCTAGCAGAATGGACAGACAAGTGGCAAATGGAATTTAATGCAGAGAAAAGTGAGGTGATGCATTTTGGCAGAAGGGATAGGGAGAGGCAATATAGACTAAATGGCACAGTTCTAAAGAGTGTGCAGGAACAGAGTGACCTGGGGGTTCATTGCATAGATCTTTGAAGGTGCCAGGACTGATTGAGAGAGTGATCAGCAAAGCATAAGGGAACTTGGGCTTCATAAATAGAAGTATTAAGTATAGAAGCAGAGAAGTTATGTTGAAGCTTTATAAAGCTCTGATTAGGCCAAAATTAGAGTATTGCATCCAGTTCTGGTCACCACACTTTAGGAAGGATGTGAGAGTCCTTGACAGGGTGCAGAGGAGATTTACCAGAATGGTTCCAAGGATGAGAGATATTCGCTACAAGGTTAGGTTGGAGGAGCTGGGGTTATTCTCCTTGGAACAAAGGAGATTGAGTGGATATTTAACAGTGGTGTACAGTATTATGACGGATTTAGATAAGGTAGACAAAGAAAAGATGTTTTCATTAGCTGATGGTACAAGGACTATGGAAGACAGATTTAAAGCTTTGAGCAAGAGATACAGGGAGAATGTGAGGAAGAACTTTTTTAAGCAATGAGTGGTAATGACCAGGAACTCACTGCCTGTGAGGGTGGTGGAAGTGGAGACAATCAATGATTTCAAAAGGAAATTGGATGGGCATTTGAGGGAAATAAACTTGCAGGGCTACAGGGATATAGTGGGGTAATGGGACTGACTGGGTTACTCTACAGAGAGCCAGTATGGACTTGATGGGCGGAATAGCTTCCTTCTGTGCCATAATGACTCTATGACCCTAAGTCCCCTGGACCGGATGGTCTACATCTTAGGATCTTAAAAGAAGTGGCTGCAGAGATAGTGGTGTATTGGTTGTAACCTTCCAAAATTCCCTGGATTCTGGAAAAGTCCCAGTAGATTGGAAAATTGCAGATGTAACACCTCTATTCAGGAAAAAAGGGAGACAGAAAGCAGGAAACTATAGGCTAGATACACTAACATCTGTCATTGGGAACATGTTGGAATCTATTATTAAGGAAGTAGTAGCAGGACATTTATAAAATCATAATGCAATCACAGTCAACATGGTTTTATGAAAGGAAAATCGTGTTCGACATATTTATTAGAGTTCTTTGAGGATATAACGGGCAGGCTGGATAAAGGTGAACTAGTAGATGCAGTGTATTTGGATTTCCAAAAAGCATTTGATAAGGTGCCATATAAAGCTTACTGCACAAGATAACAGCTCATGGTGTTTAGGGTCATATATTAGTGTGGGTAGAGAATTGGCTAACAGGAAACAGAGGTGGGGGTATAAATATGTCATTTTCAGGTTGGCAAATTGACTAGTGGGTGCCACAAGGATCAGTGCTGGGGCCTCAACTATTTACAATCTATACTAATGACTTGGATGAAGGGACCGAGTGTTGTGAGGAGGACACAAAGAGTCTGCAAAGGGGTATAGATAGGTTAAGTGAGTGGGAAAATGTGGCCCATGTGTGGGAAAATATGAGGTTATCCGCTTTGGTAGGAAGAACAGAAAAGCAAAATATTATTTCAATAGTAAGAGACTACAGAATGCTGTGGTAAAGGGGGATCTGGGTGTCCTTGCACATGATAGACAAAACGTTAGAATGCAGGTACAGCAGGTAATTGGAACTGCTTTGGTACGACCACTCGACAAAGCCCCCAGTCAATATATATATAATTTTGACTGCAGTGGGAGCAAAGCACTGTCAATTCAGTCCCGCCTCTCCACAGGTCGCATCATACATATCTTAAAAAGCCCCAGCCGAATTGAAGCAATATAGTAATCCCCAAATGAGGCAAGCTTTTGTGCCTTTGTGCCTCAGGTATCTTTACATATCAACAAGTTAACTATTTATTAAAAAAACTAAAATCTTCACTACTAAGATAAACCAATATCTAAAGACCTTATAACTTATTTACAGAAATTAACTCCCGAGTTCACATACAGATAGTCAAACTAATAGTATTTTTTGTTGTTTAATTAGCTGCCTGAACAAATAGAAATAACAATAAAGTCTTTGCAGATTTATGTTCCTGATGAAATGGAATCCTCAATGTCGAAACAGTCCAAGGCCGCCCGAAGTCCTCGCAGTTGTCCGATGGGGGAAAAAAAAACAAGTTCTTCAACAATAGGAAATTCAGCAGTTCAGTTCAGCAGTTGGTGTCACTCCTCTTCTCCAGCAACGAACACAGCAGATCAAAAATTTGCTGCTATTTAAAAGAATTAATCTGGCTTGACATTTCAGAATTTTGAAAGATATTATTGCCATAGAGGGAGTGCAACGAAGATCCACCAGACTTGTTCCCCGGATGGCAGGACTGTCCCATGAAGAGAGATTGGGGAAACTGGGCCTGTATTCTCCAGTGTTTTGAAGAATGAGAGGTGATCTCATTGAAACCTATAAAATACTTAAAGGGATAGCCAGGGTAGATGCAGGTAAGTTGTTTTCCCTGGTTGGGGTGTCTAGAACCAGGGGACACAATTTCAAAACAAGGGGGATGCCACTTAGGACAGAGATGAGGAGAAATTTCTTTTCTCAGAGGGTTGTGAATCTTTGGAATTCTCTTACCCCGGAGAGCTGTGGAAGCTCAGTCATTGAGTATGTTTAAAGCAGAGATTGACAGATTTCTAAATACAAATGACATAAGGGGATATGAGGATAGAGTGGGAAAAAGGCATTGACGTGGATGATCAGCCATGATCATGTTGAATGGCGGGACAGGCTCGATGGCCTACTCCTGCTCCTATGTAATATATATAAATAAACAAACTAATTTCTCTTCCTTCAGTTTAAATGGTTTGAGAGCCCTCCCTTCAGGTGCTAACACACAGCTGTGTCAATTGTCTCTGAACAAACCAATTTGTCAGTTTTTTGAAAGGCAAACAGCAACATTGTAATTTGTCTCCTCTCCATCTGTAGCTAAGCAACCAGAATGCACCTTCAGGTAGTCTTTGAAGCTGCTACCTTAAAAGAAGTACTGATCTTTTGCTGCCTTATAGGCATACTGCAATATTTCCTGAGGAGAAAATAAAAACAGGATTACGACAGAAGACAAATGGAATGTTGGCATTTATTGCAAGGTGGATGGAGTACAATGTACAGGGCTTTGATATGGCCTAACCAGAGTACTGCGTAGAGTTTTGGTCTCCATATTTAAGGAGAGATATACTTGCATTGGAAGCAGTTCAGGGAAGGTTCACTTGGTTGATTTCTGGGATGAAGGGGTTGCCTTATGAGGAAAGGTTGAGCAGATTGGGCCTATACTCATTGGAGTTTTGAGGAATGAGAGGTGATCTCATTGAGACAGACAAGATTCTCATGTAAGATTTTGAGAGGGCTTGATAGGGTAGATGCAGAGAGGATGTTTCCCCTCATGGGGGAATCTAGAACTATCTCACAAAGGGCATAGAGATACAGCACCGAAACAGGCCCAACGAGCCTATGCCAACCATCAAACTCCCATTTATACTAATCCTACATTAATCCCATTTTCCCCTCTCACATTCCCACTTCCCTCAATTCTCCTATCACCTACCTACACTAGGGGCAATTTTTGTAATGGCCAATTTATCTATCAGCCTGCAAGTCTTTGGCATGTGGGAGGAAACCAGAGCACCCGGACGAAACCCATGCGGTCACAGGGAGAACTTGCAAACTCTGCACAGGCAGCACCCAGACCCGAACCCGGGTCGCTGGAGCTCTGAGGCTGCGGTGCTAGCCACTGTGCCGCCCCATCAACTGGGAGAAAGTTTCAGAATAAGGGGTTGCCCATTTTAGACAATCGTTGATCTTTGGAATTCTCTACCCCAGAGAGCAATGGAGGCTGCGTCATTGAATATATTCAAGCCTGAGATAGACAGATTTTTGAGGTATATGGGAATCAAGGTTTTTGGGAACAGGCATAAAAGTGAAGTTAAGGCCACAATCAGATCAGCCATGATCTTATTCAATGGCGGAACAAGCTCAAGAGGTCGTTTGGCTGCTATTTCTTATCAACATAACCCTCAATTCCCTCATCCCTCATGCTTACCTAGCTGCCCCTTAAATGCATCTATACTGCTTGCCTCAACTGCTCCCTGCAGTCGAAAGTTCCACATTCTTCTGAGTACAGATTGTTCTGAATTCCCTCTTATGTCTTGGTGACTATCTTATATTTATGGCCTCTAGTTTTGTTCTGGAAGGGCACTCTCTGTGTCTATAAAATGTGTAGGAAAATCTATTAAAACATCAACTTTATAGGGTAAATGTAATGACTATAAATGAAAACAGAAGTGCTGGAAATACTCGGCAGGTCTGCGGCATCTGTGGAGAGAGAAGCAAAGCTAATATTTCAGGTCTGTGACCTTTCATTTTAGGGTAAATGCACTAACCACAGTAGTGGGGGAGGGCTGGACTTTTTAGGGTAACTGCAGTAACTACAAATTGACCCAACATTCATAGAGTTAATGCAATAATTACAAGGGGACCCAAACTTTGTAGAGTAATTGCAGCCACATGCCCAGACGTCATGTCAGCATAGGATCGGTGGTCAGACCACCACGTATTCCAACTTCCAAGAATGCCTGCAGCCACAGTTGGCAGGCCTGCCTTCCCTGTTTGTCAAATTGCTGCCATGACTTTCCCAAGACTTTGCAACATTTTAAGGATGGCCCAGCTGATGCTTCGCGCATGCGCGGGCGGCGCAACGCTGCTGGTGCTTCGCGCATGCGTAGGAGACGCAACGCTGCCAGACTTGGCAGTTGGTCGCGGGACTGGAATCGAACTGGGGAAAAGGGTCAGTGAGGAAAGGAAGATGCTGAACAATCAAACACTGAGTCCCTTTCTAAAGAGCAACAAGGGTGAAGATAAGCAAAAAGAACAAACAAGTCTTATAGCCTGGAGGGAGACGGTAAAACATGTCCCCTTTCGAATTGACCAATCCAAAAACGCGTTGCACCTCGACCGCCTGACCGCGGCGATTGGCTCCGCGCTTTGACGGACAGCTCTGGCGACCAGTCAGCTCTCAGTGTTGAGGGGGTTTGGTGGAGGCGGGGGCTGGAAGAAGTTGGCGGTTCGCGCGCAAGCGCGTTGTGTGAAAGGATTTGCGGAAAGGGGGCGGGACTCCATCGGCGTAACCAATCAGCACGGGGCGGGGCGTTGATGGACGCGGATGATGACCAATCGGAGGCTGGGATCGCCGGCGCATGCGTGGAAGCGGAAAAGGGGGAGGGGTGGAAAAAGTGATGAAGTTTATCCAAAGTCTCTGTGCCCCGGTGTCAGAGAGTGACCAGAGTATTTATAATCAAGTATCTGTATCAGCGGCTGCGCTGAAGGCTCGATCGTGAGAGGCCATGGACCAGACGCAGCTACTGACCTGGGATTCCGAGGAGGAGCAAAGAGAGGAAGAGCTGAGAGATTCTGATCGTGAACCCAGAGGCCGCCTCAAGGTGTTTGGAGGCAGCCAGAGACCTGAGACTGGTGAGGGAGGCAGTCACTCAATAGTGGTGGGGGAGGGGAGGGGAGGGGGTGTATGCTGTGGTCAGCAAGGTGATGCCTGGCTGGCAAACTACTCACCACTAATACAAAAGCAAAATACTGCGGATGCTGGAAATCTGAAATAAAAACAGAAAATGCTGGAAACTACTCAGCAGATCAGGCAGCATCTGTGGAGAGAGAGAGAGAAACTGAGTTGATTTTTCAGGTGACTTTAACGTCTCGCCTGTGAAATTCCAGCTCTTGACAGTTCCATAGTACGGTACTGTGTTCGTCAGACCCTAGATTTTGTGCACAAGCCTCTGGAGTGAGGAGTTGAACTTGCCCACCCCCTCAAGTCCTTTGGACTCCGAAGTGAGGTTGCGACCCACTGAGCTAAGGTCGACGATGACCGCAGCAACGTGCATTTATGAGGCGCGTTTAAGGTGGTGAAGCATCCCAATGTGGTTCGTGGGAGTGTAATCGGACTCAAATTGACGCTGAGCCAAGGAAGGCGACATTGGGACAGGTGCCCAAAAGATTGGTCAGAGAGGTAGGTTTTAAGAATCATCTTAAAGGTGGTGGAGAGACATGGTTTAGGGAGGGGATTTCGGAGCTTAGGGCCCAGACTTCTATGACCTCTACTCCAGTCAAGTAAAAGTCCCAATACCCTTGCAATTGGGAAGAGAGAAACGGTAGGCTGCTCTCGGTGAAGGCAGAGGCATGTGTAGACAATTAATCGAGCTCCAGGTGTGTTGGGAATAACTCAGTCTTTCAATACAAACATATGAATTAGGAGCAGGAGTAGGCCATTCGGCTCCTCGAGCCTGCTCTGCCATTTGATAAGATCATGGCTGATCTGATTGTGGCCTCAATTCTACTTTCATTTTACCCCTATAACCTTTGACTCCCTTGTCAATCAAGAATTAATCTAGCTCAAACATAAAGATATTCAATGATCCTGCTTTCACTGCTCTCTGAGGAAGAGAATTCCACAGACTAATGACCCTCTAAGAGAAAGAAATTCTCCTCATCTCTGTCTTAAATGGGAGACCCCTTGCTTTTAAACTGTGTTCCCTAGTTCTAGTCTCGCCCATAAGTGGAAACATCATCTCAGCATTCACCCTGTCGTCCCGTCAGGATTTTATATGTTTCAATAAGATCAACTCTCATACTTCTAAACTCCACTGGATACAGGACCAACCTTTCTTTATAAGATAACTCCTTCATCCCAGGAATTAGTCGAGTGAACCTTCTCTGAACTGCTTCTAATGCAGTTATATCCTTTTTTCAGTAAGGAGACCAAAACTGTATACAGTACTCCAGATGCAGTCTAACTAAGGCTCTGTACGGCCGTAGCAACACTTCTCTACTTTTATACTCGATTCCCCTTGCAATAAACAACAACATTCCATTTTCTTTCCTAATCACTTGCTGTACCTGCATAATGACTTTTTGTGTTTCATGTACCAGGACACCCAGATTCCTCTGTACCGCAGAGTTCTACAATCTTTCTCCGTTTCATAATATACTGCTTTTCTGTTCTTCCTGGCAAAGTGGACAAGTTCACATTTTCCCATATTATACTCCAACTGCCATATTTTTGCCCACTCACTTAACCTGTCTATATCCCTTTGCAAACTCCTTATGCCCTCTTCACAACTTACTTTCCAACCTATCTTTGTGTCATCAGCAAATTTAGCAACCATGCATTTGGTCCTTTCATCCAAGTCATTGATATAAATTGTAAATAGTTGAGGCCCCAGCACTGATCCCTGTGGCACTCCACTAGTTACAGCTTGTCAACCTGAAAATGACCCATTTATGCCTACTCTCTGCTTTCTGTTAGCTAACCAATTCTCTATCCATGCTAATATCTTGCATGCTACACCATGAGCTCTTATTTTGTGTAGTAGCCTTTGATGTGGCACCTTATCAAATGCCTTTTGGAGATCCAAGTACACCACATTTACAGGTTCCCCTTTAACCACGTTGCTTGTTACTTCCTCAAAGAACTCTAATAGATTAGTCAAACACAATTTCCTTTTCACAAAATCATGTTGACTCTGCCTGATTGCATTTAGATTTTCTAAGTGCCCTGATCTTACCTGCTTAATGACAGATGTTAAGCTAACTGGACTGTAGTTTCCTGCTTTCTGTCTCACCTTTCTTGAGTAGTAGAGTTACATTTGCTATTTTCCAATCTGATGAGACCTTTCCAAAATCCAGGGAATTTTGGAAAATTAGAACCAATGCACCTACTATCTTACTCACTTCTTTGAAGACCCTAGGATGTAGGCCATCAGGTCCTGGGGACTTGTCAGCCTTTAGTTCTAATAGTTTTCTCTGTACCCTTTCCTTGGCAATTGTAATTGCTTTAAGTTCCCCCTTCCCTTCTCTTGATTTACAAGTATTTCTACAGTGAAGACAGACACAAAATATCTGTTTAATGCTTCTACCATTTCCTTATTTCCCATTAATTCCCCAGACACTCTCTCCAGAGAAGCAAAGTGCACTTGAGTTACTCTTTTCCTTTTTAAATACTGGTATAAACTCTTATTATCTGTTTGTGTATTGACTAGCTAGTTAGAAATATAAAAAGATAAACAAATAGCAATAAGTGAGGGGGTAAAAAATGTATTAATGTATTTCATTTATGCATTTTTGGAGCATTGAAGCTGTCAGTGATGAGGTAGGGCTTGTGTTTCCTTGACAGCACAAATGCTTGAGCTGTTTGCAATGCTGTTTATATATCAGTGGGTCAGTAGTGTCCTATGTTGGAATGATGACACTCTGAGCCTTGTGTGGTAAGCTCCAGGGTTCACGTTAAATTCCATCAAGCTGTGTGATGAAACTTTTCGCCTCCAGCCAGTTCCTGGGGCAGATGGGAAAGCCTGCTTCCAGGCATCTGTCCATGCTGTTCTACAACCAATGCCTTTGAGAGGTGAGCAACGGAGGGGTGACTATATTACTAATTTATTTTCTTCCTTTTTGATAGTATTTAACTTTCATCTCCCTGTAGCAGCACGGTGAGATTGGCAAGTAGATGTACTCCTATAAGCTGCAGTACCTTAGGATAGGGTTTGTATCCCTGATTCCTAGTCACTGACTCTGGATGAAAAGTCTAGATATGGAGTCAGGACACGTTGGAATATGTCCTTGGTCAAAATATATGCCAACAAGTTTTTTTTGGGAGGTATGCGGAGGCTTGCTTATGAAGAAAGAGAGACTTGCATTTATACTGCATCTGTGGAGACATACACCAGCATGTCCAGGATCGAGAAATAAAAGCTAGTCGGAGAGGGAATAAACAAGCTGTTTGTGCGTGTATGTGGATTCCCAATTTGAAAAACAACTGGCTGAGTTTGTTTTCCTTGCTCTCACAGGTTTTATGGTGTACGAAGGTGAGAATGTCATCGGCAGACATGAGAGTTGCCACATCCGGATTCCAATGCAGTCTGTGTCCAAAAAGCACGCGGTGATTGAAATCGATGGGGATTCCCACCTGATCCATGACTGCAACAGCCTGAACAAGACCCGACGGAAGAACGCCATCCTGAAACCCAATATCCGCTATGCCATCAACGATGGGGACCTCTTCCTTTTCGCAGATGTCGCATGCCAGTATGTGCTGCTACCACCGCCACCAGCTAAAGGCGATGACTCCGGTTCTGAAACTGGCTCGGAGTCCATGTTTCCCCAGTCGAGGCCGGGCATGGGGAATGACCGGCAGGGATCATGGCTGGAGAGCGACAGGGTTTCTGGCGATGACATAATCCCCAAGGCAGCCGGTAGAGATTTAGAATTGTCAGAGGATTCGCTCATGCTGTTGCCATCCCAGCCGTACCAATCGAAGTCATTAATGCCCTTACAGTCTGACACCTACGTCAGAGAGTCTGAGGATGACGACACACCATGGAAGGGCACTAGTAAGCAGACTTGGCATTTGCTTAAGTTTCCTATGTTCCCTTCTTTACTACTAAAAAATATATATTTTTAAAATTTACTCTCTTTATTCACTTCCTTTTATTTGAGGTCGCCTCTGTTTTTCTTCCACCCGCATTGCCACATTTCTTTTGTAAAGGAAGAAGGACTGGCATTTATATAGAGCCTTTCACCAACTTGAGACGTCCCAAAGCACTTTACAGACTACAGGGTGCTTTTTGAAATTCTGTTGCTGCTGTAATATAGGAACTGCGGCAGCCAACTTGGACACAGCAAATGAGATAAATGACCAGATAAACGTTTTTTTTGGTGGTGTTTATTGAGGGATAACAATTGGCCCAGGAAACCAGCTCCTGTTCAAATTAAGAACCTAAGAAATCTCAAGGACTCTCACGTCCTTTCTGAAGTGTGGTGACCAGAACTGAATGCAGTACTCCAGTTGAGGCCTAACCAGAGCTTTATAAGGGTTCAGCATAACCTCCCTGCTTTTGTACTCAATGCCTCTAATATGAAGTCCAAGATGCCATTTGCTTTACTAACCACTCTCTCAATATGTCCTGCCACCTTCAAAGATCGATATACATGCATCCACACGTCCCTCTGTTCCTGCACATTCTTTAGAACTGTTCCATTAAATATATATTGCCTCTCCCTATCTCATCTGCCAAAATGCATCACCTCACACTTGCCAGTATTAAATTCCATCTGCCACCTGTATGCCCATTCAGCTAGCCTATCAATGTCCTTATGCAGACAGTTCACATCATCTGCACTATTTGTCACACCTCCAAATTTGGTGTCATCGGCAAACCATAAAAGTAAATGTAAAGAGTACCTGTGCAATTTTGTGATAAGTCCTGAGCACAGTAAATTTTCATCCCTTGCATATGTTGCGATGAGTTGACTGAAACATGGTAATGAGAAGCTGCCTTCCATTTTGTATTTCCAGGATCTTTTGCTTCCCGAGACAGCCGACTTCCGAAATCTTCAATATGCCAAACTCCCTCGGCTAATGTTGTCCCCGAAAGGTATGATTCCCCAATTTCCTGGGTGGGATATGACATTCTGCGGTTGTTGCATGCAGGAATGGGGTGGGGATTGGAAAGAGGAATCATAGGGACATTTAATAGGCAGCTAGATAAGCATTTGTATAGCGTTTTTCATAACCTCAGGATGTCCCAAAGCACTTTACAGCCAGTTAAGTACTTTTTGAAGTATTATATCTGTTATAATATAGGAAGTGCGACGGCCAGTTTGCGCACAACAAGCTCCCACAAATAGCAATGGGATAAATGCGATTGTTAGCGATTGTTGATTAATGGATAAATATTGACCAGGCCACTGGGAGAACTTCCCTATTCTTCAAATAGTGCCATGGGATCTCTTACACCCACCTGAGAGGGTAGACGGGACTGTCCGAAAGACACTCCGGAGAAAGTAATAGAAGGATATGTTGAAAGGCTAAGATGAAGTTTGTGTGGAGCATAAACACCAGCATTGACTTGTTGGGCCGAATGGCCTGTTTTTGTGCTGTAAATTCTACCTAATTCTGTGTCATTATTTCTGCAACCTGGTTGAAGCAGAATAATCTTGGGCTGAAGTGTGTTACAAGGCTCTTAACAATGGGAATGAACACTAGCTGTTTCCTGAATGATGTCTTAACCACAGGTTTTTGTAATGTTTGGATTAAGTGTGCAATTTTTAAATAATCTTTGATTAATTGGAGTATTTTTATCCTGTAACTGGTAATGGTGCTGTTAGAATGGCAGAAATGATGGCAGGTGTCCAGAAGCAATGGTTACAACACATCCACTACATTGTGTGACAGGTACGATACAGTGCAGTTGCTCACTGCAATACTGGGATATCACAGTTTTGTTGAAGTGTGTATATACAGGAACAGTATTGATGAACCAGTATTGTGTGGACAGAACAATGTAGATGTTGCTCATGGGAATATTATGGGGAGTGAGAGGACTACGTGGTAGAATCATAGAAAGTTTAAGGCACAGAAAGAGGCCGCTTGGCCCATCGTGTCTGTGCCGGCTGAAAAACGATGCACCTATTCTAATCCCACCTTTCAGCATTTGGTCCGTAGCCCTGCAGCTTACAGCACTTGAGGTGTATATCCAGACTCCTTTTGAATGAGTTGGGTGTCTCTGCCTCAACTACCCTTTCAGACAGTGAGTTCCAGACCATCACAATCCTCTGGATGAAAAAGTGTTTCCTCATTTCCTCTCTAATTTTTCTACCAATCACTTTAAATCTATGTCCCCTTGTCACTGACCTCTCTGCGAAGGTGAATAGACCTTTCACCTCCACTCTATCCAGGCTGCTCAAAATTTTGTACATTTCAATCAGATCTCCCCTCGGTCTTCTCTGTTCCAAGGAGAACAACCGCAGCCTATCAAATCTTACCTCAGCTGCATTTTTCCAGTCCAGGCAACATCCTTGTAAATCTCCTCTGTACCCTCCGTAGTGCAGTTAATTCCTCTGTAATGAGGTGACCAGAACTGCACACGGTACTCAAGTTGTGGCCTAACCAATGAGTTATACAGTTCCAGTCTAACCTCCTTGTTCTTGTATTCTATACCTCAGCTAATAAAGGAAACGATTCCATATGCTTTATTAGCCACCTTATCGACCTGTCCTGCTACCTTCAGGGATCTGTGGACATTCACTCCAAGGTCCCTTACTTTCTCTACACGTCTCAGTATTTTCCCATTAATCGTGTATTCCTTTGCCGTCTTTGACCTGCAAATGCATCACCTCACACTTCTCCAAGTTGAATTCTATTTGCCACTTTTCTGCCCATCTGACCAGACCATCAATATCTTCCTGCAGCCTACAGCTATCCTCCTCGCTATTTACCACACGGACAATCTTTGTGTCATCCGCAAACATGCCCCCGACATGTACGTCCAAATCGTTAATGTACACCACAAAAAGCAGGGGACCCAGTACTGAGCCTTGTGGAACGCCACTGGAAACAGCCCTCCAGTCACTAAAACAGCCGTTAACAATTACCCTTTGCTTCCTGCCACTGAGCCAATTTTATATCCACCTTGCTGCATTTCCCTGGATCCCATGGGATTTTATTTTTTTTAACCAGTCTGCCATGTGGGACCTTGTCAAAAGCCTTGCTAAGATCCGTGTAGACTAACTGCACTACCCTCATCTGTCTTCCTTGTTACTTCTTCAAAAATTCAATCAAGTTGGTCAAATAAGATCTTCCCTTAACAAATCCTTGATAACCTGTGCCTTTCTAAGTGACAGTTTATCCTGTTTGTCAGAATAGATTCCAAAATTTGCCTACTACTGAGGTTAGACTGTAATTATTCGGTCTATCCTTCGCTCCCTTTTTAAACAGAGGTACAACGTTAGCAATTCTCCAATCCTCTGGCACCATACCTGTATCCAGTGAAGTCTGGAAAATGATGGTCAGACCCTCTGCTGTTTTCTCTCTTGCTTCTTTTAACAGACTAGGATACATTTCATCTGGCCCAGGTAATTTATCAACTTTCAAGGATGCTAATTCCATGAATACTTCCTCTCTCCCTATGTTTATCACATCCAATACTTCACACTCTTCCTCCTTAACTGCAATATCTGCATCGTCCCCCTCTTTTGTGAAGACAGACGCAAAGTATTCATTAACAGCCATACTAATATTTTCTGCTCCTACACATAGGTTACCTTTTTTGTCTTTTATGAGCCCTTCTCTCTCCTTAGTTATCCTCTTCCTCTTAATGTATTGATAAAACATCTTTGAGTTCACCTTGATTTTGCTTGCCAATATTCTTTCATGCCCTCTCTTTGCTTTCCTAATTTCCTTTTTGATTTCACCCCTGCACTTTCTATACTCCTCTAGGCTTTCTGTAGTATTAAGTTCTCGGTGTTGGACATAAACTTACCTTTTCTGCCTTATCTTACGCTGTAGGCTTCTCGACATCCACGGAGCTCTAGATTTGGCCGCCTCACTCTTTTTCTTCTGGGAACATGTTTACCCTGAACCCCTTGAATCTCCCTTTTGAATGCCTCCCACTGTTCTGATATTGATTTACCTTCAAGTAGCTGTTTTCTGTCCACTTTCGCTAATTCACTCCTCAGTTTAGTAAAATTGTCCTTGCCCCAATTGAGAACCCCTGTTCTATCTCTGCCCTTTTCCATATTTATGTTAAAACTGACTGAATTATGATCACTACCACCAAAATGCTCTCCCACTGCCACTCCTTCCACCTGTCCATCTTCATTTCTTAAAACTAAGTCTAAAACTGCACCCTCTCTTGTTGGACTTGCAACATACTGGGTAAAAAAGTTCTCATGAATGCACCTCATGAATTCTGCTCCCTCAATTCATTTCACACTAAAACTATCCTAGTTAATATTGGGGTAATTAAAATCTCCGACTATTATTGCCCTATTGTTCTTGCACTTCTCAGAGAATTGCCTACATATCTGCTCTTCTATCTCCCTCTGACTGGGGGTCTATAGTACACTCCCAGCAGTGTGATTGCCCCTTTTGTGTTCCTTAGCTCAATCCATATGCTCACATTTGATGAACCTTCCAATATATCATTCCTCCTCACAGTTGTAATGGTTTCCTTGACCAAAATTGCCACTCCCCTTCCTTTCTTATCCCCCTCCCTATCGCGTCTGAAAACCCTGTAACCAGGAACGTTGAGCTGCCCCTCCTTCCATTCCTGTCCCTCCTTAAGCCATGTTGCTGAAGTAGCTATGATATCATGCTGCCACATGTCTATCTGTGCCCTCAGCTCATTTGCTCCTTGCATTGAAATAGATACCCTTGAGCACTGCTAAACTCTTGTTTTTATTTTCAAACCCTCGTTTTCCCTCTCTTCCAGACTCGTCCATTAATTTTCTGCCTTCCATTTTAATTTCTGATTTTGTCCCAGACGAATCTACCCTTAGGTCCCCATCCCCCTGCCAAACTAGTTTAAACCCTCCCCAAAACACTAGCAAAATGTCCTGCAAGGAACTCGGTCCCAGCTCTTTCAGGTGTAACCCGTTAGGCCTGTATAGGTCCCATCTCCTCCAGAGCCCATCCCAAAGTCCCAAGAATCTGAAGCTCTCCATCCTGCACAATCTTTCCAGCCACGCATTCATCTGTCTTATCCTTCTATTTCTGTATTCACTTGCGTGTGGCACTGGGAGTAATCCAGAGATTACTACTTTTTGAGGTCCTGCTTGCTAATTTCTTACCTAACTCTCTACATTCTGACTGCAAGACCACATCCCTCTTTCTACCTATGTCGTTGGTTCCGATGTGGACCACGACTGCTGGCTGTTCACCCTCCCCCTTCAGGATGCTCTGCAGCCGCTCAGTGACATCCTGGACCCTGGCACCAGGGAGACAATACCCCATCCTGGATTCACGTCTGCGGCCACAGAAACGCATATACCTGAAAAACCTGAAAGGGGCAATTCAAATATTGGTACTTTTCAAAAACATTAAAATGGCATATTCTGGTCAATTGTAAACATGTTTATAATTTGCAATTGGTGGATATTTAATCTTAAAGGAAAAATTCTGAAGTGGCATTCTGATTTTCGACAGACTAACCGGACAATCGCTTCTCACCCCGGAGTACAAGTTCCCAGTTGCTCTTATGCTCCCTCCTAAAATATTTCCCCTTGCTGTTTTCTCCCTTTCACTCCTTTCAAAATCACTCCTGCTACTACATGAGGCCACTGCTTACGAAGGGTGAAAATTCCTGCTGTTCAAATATTCCCACCCGCAGTATGCAGCAATGAAGAATATTTCCATTAGCTGCAGGAGTTGGCGGGATGGGAGGCTGTAGGGTTGCATTGAGGAGGGACCATGCTCTGCTGTACATAAGTTTATATCCGCGACTTGGGCCCTATAATGCAGGCGGTGGACGTGTGAACTTGCGATACCATCGGTTATGCTAAGCTTTTATAAAACACTGGTTAGGCCTCAGCTGGAGAATTGTGTTCGATCCTGGGCATGACACTTTAGGGGAGGATGTCAATTCCTTGAAGTGGGTGCAGGGGAGAGTTACTAGAATGGTACCAGGGAGGAGGGACTTCAGTTACATGGAGAGACTGGACAAACTGGTTTTGTGCTCCTTAGAGCAATGTTCAAAATGATGAGCACTTTGATGAAGTAAATAAAGAGAAAGGGTTAATAACCAGAGGACACCAATCCAGGGTAATTGGTAAAAGGACCAGAGGGGGAGATGAAGAGAATTTTTTTTACACCGTGATTTATGATCTGGAATGCACTGCCTGAAAGGGTGATGGAAGCAGATTCAATAATAACTTTCACAGGGGGATTAGATAAACACTCGAAGGGGAAAATGGTTGCAGGGATGTGGGGAAAGATCAGGGGAAGTGCAATTAGTTAGATAGCTCTTTCAAAGAACCGGCACAGGCAGGATGGTAGCATAGTGGTAATGCGACTGAACTAGTAATCCATAAGCCCAGACAAATGCTCCAGAGGCACGAGTTCAAATCCCACCAAGGCAGCTGGGGAAATTTAAATTCAAATTAACAAAATTAATCCAGAATAAAACATTCGTCTCATTTAATAAGATCATGAACCTATGGGATTGTCATTAAAAACCCATTTGGTTCACTAATGTTCTTTAGGGAAGGAAGTTTGCTGTCCTTACCTAGTCTGGCCTACATATGACTCCAGACTCACAGCAATTTGGTTGACTCTTAACTGCCCTATGAAATGGCCCAGGAAGCCACTCAGTTGTAGGTGAGATGGTTAGGGGAGACAGTGGGGTCGTGGCAATGTCACTGGACTAGTAATCCCGAGGTGCCGGTTAATCTGGTGACATGAGTTCAAATCCCACCATGGCAGCTGGTTGGAATTTAAATTCAATTAATTAATTAAATTCTGGAATTGGAAGCAAGTCTCAGTAATGGTTCCATGAAACTATGATCCATTGCCATAAAAACCCATCTAGTTCAACAATGTCCTTTAAGGAAGGAAATCTGCCGTCCTTACCTGGTCTGGTCTACATGTGACTCCAAACCCACAGCAATGTGATTGGCTCTTAACTGCCCTCTGAAATGGTCGAGCAAGCCACTTCGTTATCAAGGGCAATTAAGATTGGGCAATAAATGCTGGCCTTGCCTGTGATGCTCACATCCCAAGAACGAATTTTAAAAAACGACTTTCTGTGCTGTATGATGCTATGATCTAGGGAGGTTGAAAACATTTTCTAATAACTTCTTCCAGTGACGATGAAGGAGGTGAATCATCTCGTTCCAATAATCAGTCGATGCAGCTACATTATGATAGCGACACTGACCTGGAAGAAGATCAACAGCCTGATGAAAAATGGACAGAACCCAGTACCGAGCAGCCAGTCGATGGCAACAGTGTCAATTCCAAAACTGGGAGTGTAGAGGAGCAGCAAGCTGATAACCCGCTGCCGATGACTGGCGTCGCTGCCATCAACCATTTGAACGCCGCCCAAGAAATGGTCATTCCGGGGGAGGCATTTGACTGTGACTCAGGAAGGGTCTCCTCCCAGGTGCCTGGTGCCCCACCACCTGCTGATCTGTCTCATTTCAGTCGGGACAATGACAGTGAGGAGGAGGAGGAGGAACAGAAATCGGTGTTGAGTCGCGGCAGCTTCACGGCGCGGGGTGAAATGGATTCCAGTCTTGCCAAAGGCGCTAACATCCGTGAGGCCGATGCTGCGACCGGCGCCAGGAGCTTGATCCCTCCAGGTGAGGAGGAAAAAAGCAGTAAAGCTGATTACTGCGCAGACAGCAATGCAGACGCAGATGGAGAAGCTGAAGACACAGCAGGCAGCGTAGATAAGAGGGAGCTTGTGGAGGTAAACAGTGATACAGATATTGATGATGGTAAGTGTATTCAGGGTTCTGGTTACTTCTGTAAGCTTTAAAAACATTTGCCCAATGCTTCATTGAATATGTGTTCCATTGGATGGAGTACAGAGGTCCCAGGTTCAATCCTTTGAGCTGAGTTTGTTGGTCTAGTCTGGATTGGCACCAGGACCTAAGAGAGGGCATGTTAGCCAGGATTCCTGGTCCTGATTGCTGTCCAGTAAATCCAGTGTGTAATATTTAGGGCCATGCTAGGAGTGCAGATTCTTGGAACAGTACAAGGAGTATATAATCTAAACCCCGGCCAGGCTCCCTGATGCCACTAATATTGATCGATAGGAGGCACTACTCACTAAACTGGCACTAGCTGATTTTTTGTTTCTGCCTGGACTTGATGCAGGGCGGAAAGGTGCATGCAACATTGAAAACAGGAGCAAGGCAGAAACAAAAATAGTTGTAGCAGCATATGCTCCACATCCACGGGAGAGAAGAGGAGAGGGAGAGGAGGCTCGTTGGCTAACTTGAACCATGTTTTCCTCCCACAGCATGAGTAATCTGTTTCCAAAACTGCTGTAACTGGTTGCAAGGAGGTGGCACATTGAAACCCACCTTTCTCTTCCACCCCCAAATGTGTAACACCATCCCAACTGAGATTCGGAACTAGCTCTACAGGGATTTTCAGACATGGACCAGTGTTTTGCTACTCCAAGCTAGTATAGTATTTTTAGAATATCAGTGAATACTGTCCAAGCTATTTTAATCTGCTGTGTATTTTAAACCAATAAGTCCAATAAGGAATTCAGGATAAATTTCTTCACCCAGGGAGTGGTGAGAATGTGGAATTTGTTACTGAATGGAGTGCTTGAAACACACACGAGGGAGATAGGAATAGAAGGATGTTTTGATGGGGTGGGAGTAGGCTCGTGTGAATTGTGAAACTATGGGCCAAATGGTCTGTTTCCGTTCTGTATATTCTATGTAAGTAGTGCATCTGTCGATGGTAGATCTTAGTGACTGACTGATTTAATGAGAGTGATGCTTTATATCTGAATGCAGATACTGAGTCATACGCTCTGCAGCCAACTCAGTGCTTTACAGTGACAATTTCAAACACCCAGGATGAGACCGCGGGGGAAGGCAATTACACACCAGACGGTCAGTGCCTTCCTAGATTTTTCTTT
Organism: Heterodontus francisci; assembly: GCF_036365525.1. Lineage (NCBI taxonomy): Eukaryota > Metazoa > Chordata > Chondrichthyes > Heterodontiformes > Heterodontidae > Heterodontus > Heterodontus francisci. The sequence goes on from NC_090399.1 coordinate 12,681,767, forward strand.
TCCCTTATTGTGTATTTATTAAACCCGGGAGCTGAGATTTCACTACAGTACTGAGGGAGCGCTGCACTGTCAGAGGGGCAGTACTGAAGGAGTGCTGAACTGTTGGGGGTGCCATCTTTTGGATGAGATGTTAAACCAAGCCTCTGCTCTCTCAGATGGATGTAAAAGATCCCAAGAGGAAGAACTGGGGAGTCCCTGGTGTCATGGCCTATATTTATCCCTCAATCAACATCACTAAAACAGGTTAACTACTCATTCATCTCATTTCTGCTTGTGGGACCTTGCTGAGCATAAATTGGCTGCTGTGTTTCCCTATATTACAACAGTGACTACACTTAGAGACGTACCTCATTGGCTGGAAAGTGCTTTGGGATGTTCTGAGGTGCTTCATAAATGATGAGGTGCTTTATAAATACAAGTTCTTTGCATTTTCCCCTATACTCCCAGATACCCATTCTACCTACACGCAGCATGCTTCAGTTTGGTCCCAAAGTGCTTTATAGCCCATGAACTGACTTTAAAAAGCATAATTACTTTTTTGTAGGAAAACCCAGCAACCAGCTTGCACACAGTATAGGCCTCACAAAGACCAAACTATTCATTTGTTTTGTTGCTATTGCTTGAAGGTTGTAAGTTGGGCAGAACACTGGGAGAGCTCCCTGTTCCTCTTTGAATATTCCCATGGAGTCTTCTAGTGGCAAAGTAGGAAAGAAATTGGGTTTTCTGTTGGAATCCAGAGATGTTTTGAGCATCGCAGCTATAGCCATTGAGCGAGTTATCAGCTGTGTAATTTACTCTTGGTCTCGGTGATCTGCTCTCTTATGCAGTCTGGACGTGGAGATGTTCTGGTGTTTGCACACTGTCAAGGGGCCTTTGTTCTTATTTCTACTCCCTCTTCCATGGTTCAGTTGGTAAACATGCTACCTGATGTGTAAATGAGCCATTTAAACCAGGAAGGTCTTGGCTTCAATTCCCAATCTGTGACAAATTAACTGCTCTCAGCTGGGCGGTGATGGGGGTTGCTGAAATTAACTTTCATATCTGCAGCTTAAATAGGCTGGAGAATGATCAGCACCTGCTTTTTAACTTTGATTGTGATGCATCCTGTGGTCGAACACCCTCTTGATATTCCCTTTCTGGGTTACTTGGGTATGGAAGTGAATGGCAGCAGTGCATGTGAATCTTTAGTCACGGCCCAAGTCAATAACTTCAGGAGAGGAAATAATATTAACTATAAAACCAACAGAATTTCCTAATTGGAATCCAACCCAGCTTCTTAGTAATCATTCAGAATTTCCTTTCCTGATCTCGTGACGCTTTACTGGAATGTGCGAGTGGGTAACATCAGGTGTGCTCGGCTGTGATACCTTCCCCACACGGTTGACTAGCCGACCAGCTTTTACTGGCAGAGTTGATGCATGAAGAATCGCTAGTTGGCTGATGCTTGCTCTCTCTTCCACAGCTGTCATTGCAGCAGGTGCTAACACTGAGGGGGAACCCACACAGCTGCTCGCCTGTCAGTCTCCCACCTTCAACAAAGAGCCTTTCAAGGGTAAGTATTACAGCGTTTATACTGTTCACAAGCTTTCAGTAGCTTGTGTCCGAGAAAATGTGTCTTAGCTATATTTGTGTCATTCTGTCATTTAAGGTAACAGATCCAGAAAGAAGTACCAACTATTTGAGAGTCCAAGAGACTGAGGAGCTCAGTTTGAAGTCTTCTGCAGATCAAAAGAAAGACTTGCATTTGTGTAGCACCTTTCATAACCTTAGAACATCCCAAAGCACTTTACAGCCAACAAGGTGTGATCACTTGAAGGAAACACAACAGCCAGTTTGCACACAGTAAGATTCCACAAATCAGATAGTCTGTCTTTAGGTTAAAGAACCAATATTGCCCAAAACACTGGGGAGAACTGCTGTGCTCTTCTCCGAAGGAGTACCACAGGGATCTACCGAAAGGGCAGACGGAGGCCAGTTCCACATTTAACATCTCATCTGCAAGATGGCACCTCCGACAGTGCAGCACTCCTTCAGTACCACACTGGAGTCTTCGTTGAGATTATGTGCTCAAGCCTCTGGAGTGGACGTGAACCCGTGACCTTCTGACTCAGAGGTTAGAGTGCTGCCAATAGCAGAAATTTTACCGAATTTTACAAACCAAGTCCCTTCTCCCCTTCACTCTCTTTGGCTTATTAACAGCCAGCTACATCTCCCTCCATGAGGTGGTAGACTGACCACGTGCTGGGCATACTGAGTTTTCTCCTCTGTACTAAGGAGCTGCCTGCACATCAGTAGAAAAAGAGCGAACAAAGGTGTAATGACAGCCAAACAGGAGACTGACCCTGATGAAGCGAAGAAGTGAGTGAAGGAAGGCAGAAAAGAAAAAGCAAAGAATAGAGAGAAGGAAAATAGTTCAGTCTATTCTCTTGAGCAAGAGATGATGATTCAGTCATTTCCTTAGCCCAATCTGTGATGCCTGTGTCTCTGTCGAGTCACTTAAGGCCTTGTATCAGTGTTGTTCACACTTCCACTGCCTTAAGTCTGAGGATCACAGCTCAAACACACCTGGCTGATTATCCATCACCAGATCTGACTTGTCCACCTTGAGCTTCCCGTAGCAGGGTTAAATTCTCTCACTGTCCAGCACCATCCTGAAGGTTATGGATTATCCCAGTCTTCTCAATGACCAATCGTCTTGTCCAAGTATCCTTCCCCTGGCTTCTCCTTGGTTGCCTCCAATGCCAAGTGAGAGGAGCTTATAGACGTTTTGATGTCTTAAGGTTGTGATTGTCGCCTCAGTGCTCACTGCATTCTTCTCCCTTGTGTCCAACCACCAGCAGCTCCTTGCCCTGCTAATTTCTTGTCCTGTCGTCTTACTATTATATAGCTTCTCCCCTGGCTCTCATTGTGCTCTTTTCCTCTATGGTATTTGATTCGTACTTCCTCAGCAGCCTCTCCACTAGTCCCTGATCACTATATTCTAATTATTTGTTCCAGTGCTCCTTTGCACAAATGCTGTCCTCTTCTTCGGAACTCATGAAGACCACTCTGAACCCCAGTATCCTCTCCAAACATCGCCATTCTCCACCATTCTCTAACTTTTACTTTACTACTGCTTTAAATGTGTAGTCATTAGCCAGATCCACATTTACCTCTCCCACCATTCTGCGTGATTCCCTTCAGTCTGTTCACATCACTGACATTACCCTAGTCACGCTCACCATTGACAACTTTTACAATTGTGACTTTGATGTTTTAACCCTCTTTATTGAGCATTTTGTGGTGATATGACAAAGCCATCCCATCTTCTTTAACTGTCACTTGGTGTCCCTTGGCATTTTTCCACTCCCCATTGTCTGGCCAGTGCACATTTACAAAAATCACTTTCCTTCTGTCTCAGTACAGATGACTACAAAGTATCCCAAGGTTCTGCCTTTGGTCCCCTTTTAAGTCCTGCTTTACACATAAGCATTTGGTTGATTTCCCTATGTATGCTGATGACAGCCAGAAGTTGCTATCCGGGCCTTGGTGAAAAAGGTAATTAATCACAGAACAACACAGTGCAGAAGAGGCCCTTCGGCCCATCGAGTCTGCGCCGATGCATTAAAGACACCTGACCTGTTTACCTAATCCCAATTAATACACTGGAAGGATTTAAAATTGATGAGGAGGAGGTATTAGATAGGCTGTCTGTACTTAAAGTGGATAAAACACCAGGGCCGGATGAGATGCATCCAAGGATACTGAGGGAAGTGAGTGGAAATTGTGGAGGATTTGGCCATAATCTTTCAGCCTTCCTTCGACTTGGGGTGGTGCTAAAGGACTGGAGAATTGTAAATGTTACACCCTTCAAAAAAGAATGTAAAGATAAGCCCAGCAACTACAGGCCAGTCAGTTTAACCTCAGTGGTGGGAAACTTCTAGAAAAGTAATTCAGGACAAAATTAATAGTTACATGGACAAATGCGGGTTAATTAAGGAAAGCCAGCATGGATTTGCTAAGGTAAAATAGTGTTTAGCTAGCTGTATTTTTTTGAAGGGGTAACCGAGAGGGTTGATGAGAGCAATGTTGTTGATATGTACGTGGACTTTCAAAAGGCATTTGATACAGTGCCACACAAAAGACTTGTGAGCAAACTTATTGCTCATGGAATAAGAGGGATGGTAACAACATGGATACGGAATTGGCTGAGTGACAGGAAACTGAGAGTATTGGTTAATGGATGTTTTTCGGGCTGGAGGAATGTTTGTAATGGAGTTCCCTAGGGATCAGTGTTGGGACCCTTGCTCTTCCTGATATAAATTAATGACCTAGACCTTGGTGTCCAAGGCACAATTTCAAAGTTTGCAGATGATACGAAACTTGGAAGCATTGTGAACTGTGAGGAGGATAGTGTAGAACTCCAAAAAGACATGGGTTGGTAAAATGGGCGGACAAGTGGCAGATGAAGTTCAATGTGGGGAAATGTGAAGTGATTCATTTGGTGGGAAGAACATGGAGAGACAATATAAAATGGGTACAATTCTAAAGGGAGTGCAGGAGCAGAGGGACCTGGGTGTATTTGTGCATAAGTAATTGAAGGTGGCAGTACAGGTTGAGAGAGTGGTTAATAAAGCATACAGTATCCTAGGTTTTATTAATAGGAGCATAGAGTACAAGAGCAAGGAAGTTATGTTGAACTTGTATAAGTCACTAGTTTGGCCTCAGCTGGAGTATTGCGTCCAGTTCTGGGTGCCGCTTTTAAGGAAAGGTGTGAAGGCATTGGAGAGAGTGCAGAAAAGATTCACGAGAATGGTTCCAGGGTTGAGGAACTTCATTTATGAAGATAGAGTGGAGAAGGTGGGACTGTTTTCCTTGGCGAAGAGAAGGCTGAGAGGTGATTTGATTGAAGTATTCAAAATCATGAAGGGTCTGGACAGAGTAGATAGGAAAAAACTGTTCCCACTCATGAAAGGATCGAGAACGAGAGGGCACAGATTTAAAGTATTTGGCAAAAGAAGCAAAAGCGACATGTGGAAATTTTTTTCACGCAGTGATTGGTTAAGGTCTAGAATGCACAGCCCGAGAGTGTGGTGGAGGCAGGTTCAGTTGAAGCATTCAGAAGAGAATTGGATAATTATCTGAAAAGGAAGAATGTGCAGGGTTACGGGAAGAAGGCTGGGGAATGGCACTAAGTGAATTGTTCTTTCGGAGAGCCGGTGCAGACACGATGGGTCGAATGGCCTCCTTGTGTGTTGTAACAATTCTGTGATTATTACTCCGGTTGGAATTTGGCAAGACTGCTCATCTTACAAAATGATCACCAGATCATCCCATCAAACATTGTGTATCCTTTGAATCATAGAATGGCTGTAGAAGTGAAGGAGGTCATTCAACTCATCGATCCAATGCTAGCTGTCTGCAAGAGCAATGTAGCTAGTCCCACTTCCCTGCCCTTTCCCTGCAATACTTCAATTTTTTTTTCCTTCAAGTGCTCCAATTTCCATAGAACGGCACTATCTGCCTCCGCCACCCTTTCAGGCAGTGCATTCCAGAGCATTGTTGCATTTTCCCCTCTTGCTGCTTACTCAGACTGCATTGCATCCTGTTCGAACTCTTAACACCATATCTGTCATCACAGTTCCTTCGATCTCCACTGTTTTGTCCAACCACTGCTGTTACTTCAGCTGCATTGCAAAAAAAATGAAGTGCAGGCCAGTCAGCTCAACCTGTAACCTGATTGTATTTGAGCAGTTGTACTCATGTCTCTCGCAAATGAGCTGTAGGAGAAGCCTGAAAACCATGTACATTTCAGAAGCAAATGATTTGACCATGGACTAAGTCTGATCACACATGTGCTCTGTTCTTCCACAGATGGCACTGCAGCAGTGAGCAACACGGAAGAAGAGGCCACACAGCTATTCACCTTTCAGTCTCCAACATTCGGCAAAGACACTTTCGAAAGTAAGATTCGGTCAAATGTACCCATGGCGAAGTTTGTGACTTTGAGCTGAAGGATGCTTTCCGTGTCAGACCTGTGCCCAGATATAAACCTCTCATATTGTTCACGGAGAGACCGTTTCTGTGGGGTCCAATGTATGCAGGGATGGGATGAAATGATTATGGGGAAAAATCTAGTTTTCTGCTCGGTACAGCCTTCACACTGCGAATTCTGGAATTCAACAATTAGCAGTATTAGAGACCAGACAGCTGAAAGCAGTGTGAATGGAAATAACCTTCCAGTACTACAAGTGTTCAGAGTTATAACCTCTTGTTGGGTATTGTAGCGGAGTTTTACTCTGTGTACACTGCTTTCATCAGCTGTGTCAAAGTTCTGTGTCTTGTTCAAACCCGACCTGTGTCACAATCCCTTACTTCTGTCACCACCAGTGTTTTCCCACCTCTGCTGTTACCTCACCTCCATTGCGGCACAGTGGCGCAGTGGTTAGCACCGCAGCCTCACAGCTCCAGGGACCCGGGTTCAATTCTGGGTACTGCCTGTGCGGAGTTTGCAGGTTCTCCCTGTGTCTGCGTGGGTTTTCTCCGGGTGCTCCGGTTTCCTCCCACATGCCAAAGACTTGCAGGTTGATAGGTAAATTGGCCATTATAAATTGCCCCTAGTATAGGTAGGTGGTAGGGAAATATAGGGACAGGTGGGGATGTGATAGGAATATGGGATTAATGTAGGATTAGTATAAATGGGTGGTTGATGGTTGGCACAGACTCGGTGGGCCGAAGGGCCTGTTTCAGTGCTGTATCTCTAAATAAAAAAAAACTTGCTTTTATGCAGCTACTTCATGATCTCAGGATGTCCCAAAAGGCTTTGCAGCCAATTAAGTACTTCTGAAATGCAGTAATTGCTGGAGTGTAGGAAACATGGCAATCACTTTGGTGCACAGCAAGCTCACACAGGCAGCATTGAGAGATATTGGCCTGGCCGTCTGTTTTAATGATGTTAGATGAGGGACAAATATTAACCAGGACACCGGGGAGAACTCCCCTGCCATTTGTCCAATTGGATGCTGTTATATCTGCCTGCGAGGGCTAACATGTCCTCGGTTTAACATTTCTTCCAAACACGGTGCCTCCACCAGTGCAAAATTCCCTCAGTACTGCACTGGGGTGTCGGCCTATGTTCTGAATTCTGTGGGGTGGGACTTGAACCCACGACCGTCTGAATCAGAGGTGAATGTAATCCCCACTGATGCACAGCTGACGCCAGTAAGTAACTTGTAGGGAAAATCAATCAGCTCAGTTTAGAGTGGACGCTGAACCTGTAACCTGACAGTATTAGAACGGTTACACTCTTGTCTTTAACGAACAAGTTGTAGGAGAAGCGTGATAAACACATGCCTTTTTGAAGGAAATGATTTGACCTGTGAACTGAGTCCAATCAAGCACCTGCTCCATTCTTCCGCAGGTAACAGTGCGGCAGCGAGCAAAACCGAGGAAGAGGCTACGCAGCCATTCACCTTTCAGTCTCCAAAATTCAGCAAAGACACATTCAACAGTAAGGTTTGGACAGATGTGCCCGTGGTGGCGCTTGTTACTTAGAGCTGAAAGATTCTTTCCTGTTGGACCTGAGCCCAGATATGATCCTCCTGAATTGCTCATAGAGAGACCGTTGGATGTTTCTGTGGGGTCTGGTGAATGCAGGGTTGGGATGAAATGATTATGGAGAAAAATCTCATTTTCCACTGGGTACATTTTGTAATTCCACACCAAGCCGGCAGTCTTAGGGGCATTATAGATGAGTGCAGCATAAATAGAAATAACCCTGCAATGCTACAACGTATTTACAGTACAGAAACAGGTCATTTGGCTTGAAGGATCCATGCAGGTGTCTGTGCTCCTCAGGCTCCCACCTCTCTTAATCTAATCCAGTTATTATGTCCTATTCCTTTCTCCCTAATGTACTTATCTAGCTTCCCTTTAAAAGCTTATTCTGTTCATTTCAACCACTCCATCTGGTATTGAATTCCACATTCTCACCACTCTCTGGGTAAAAACTTTTCTCCTGAATTCCTTATTAGTGACTATCTCATATTTCTGACCCCTAGTTTAGGCCTCACCTGCAAGTGGAAACAGCTTCTCTACATTTACCTATCATACAATTGATTCATCAATGGCCTTCATCATAAGGTCAAAGGTGGGAATGTTTGCTGATTGGTTCTGAACATTGCACATTTGCGACTCCTTAGATACTGAGGTAGTTTGTGTCCATATGCAGCAAGACCTGGACAGCATTCAGGCTTGGGCTGATAGGCAAGTTACATTCGTGCCACATAAGCACCAGGCAATGACCACCTCCAACAAGAGAGAATCCAACTATCTCCCCTTGACAATTACCATTGCTGAATCCCCCACTGTCGACATTCTGGGGGTTGCCGTTGACAAGAAACTGAATTGGATCAGCCATATAAGTACTGTGGCTACAAGAGCAGGTCAGAGGCAGAGGGAATTTTGCGGCGAGTAACTCACCTGTCCACCATCTACAAGGCACAAGTCAGGAGTTTGATGAAATACTCTGCACTTGCCTGTATGGGTGCAGATCCAACAACACTGTAGAAGCTTGACACCATCCGGAACAAAGCAGCCTGCTTGATTGGCATCCCATCCACCACCTTCAACATTCACTCCTTCCACCACTGACACACAGTGGCAGCAGTGTGTACCATTTGCAAGATGCACTGCAGCAACTCACCAAGGCTCCTTCGCCAGCACCTTCCAAACCCGTGACCTCTACCACCTAGAAGGACAAGGATAGCAGACGCATGGGAACATCACCACCTGCAAGTTCCCCTCCAAGTCATACACCATCCTGACTTGGAACTGTATCGCTGTTCCTTCACTGTCACTGGGTCAAAATCCTGGAACTCCCTTCCTAACAGCACTGTGGGTGTACCTACCCCACATAGACTACAGCGGTTCAAGAAGGCAGCTCACCACCACCTTCTCAAGGGTAATTAGGGATGGGCAATAAATGCTGACCTAACCAGCAATGCCCACATCCTGTGAAAGAATTTAAAAAAAAAATTCATAATCTTGAAGACCTCTATCAGGTCACCCTCAGTCATGGTCAGAGGCAAGAGCCCCAGCATTTTCAATCTTTCCTGATTAGTATCATTCTAGTAAATCTTTTTAAACCTTCTCCAGTGCCTCTATATCTTTTTTTATAATATGGAGACCAGAACTGAGCACAAATGTGGTCCAATCAAGATTTTATTACAAATAACCAAAGTTCCATACAAGTGCTCAATGTTATAGCCTTTTGGGGAGTTTTGCTCAGCATCTAACCCATAGTGTCTACAGCTTTCATCAACTGTGTCCTAACACCCGAACTGTCATCACAATTCCTTACTTCTATCTCCACAGTGTTTTCCACCTCTGCTGTTAACTCGCCTCCATTGCAAAAGAAAAATACAACTTTATTTTTATATAGACATCCCAAAACACTTTACAGTAAAGTACTTCTGAAATGGAGTCACTGCTGTAATGTAGGAAATACAACAGCCAATTTGTGCATAGCAAGGTCCTACAAACAATATTGAGATAATGACCAGATAATCTGTTTTTAGTAATGTTTGTGAGGGATCAATATTGGCCATGACAATGGGGAGAACTCTTAGCTGTTATTGAAACTTGGCTTTGAGAGGAGCAGAAATAGCAGCTTAACGTTCCTGGCTACAGAATTTTCAGGATAGATAGAGAGGGAGGTAAAAAAGGTGAGGTATCAATATTAACTAAACGAACAATTACAGCCGTGACAAGGGATGATATGTTAGAGGGATCATCAAGTGAGGCTATATGGGTTGAACTCAGGAGCAAAAGGTGTAATCGCACTGCTGGGAGTGTACTACAGACATCCCAACAGTCCGAAGGGGATAGAAGAGTAAACTTGTAGGCAAATTTCTGACAAATGCAAAAACAATAAGGCAGTAATAGTGGGGAATTTCAGTTACCCTAATATTAACTGGGATACAGTCAGTGTAAAAGGTACAGAGGGCACAGAATTCCTAAATTGCATTAAGGAGAACTTTTTTTTGCCAGTATGTGGAAAGCCCAACAAGAATGGGGGAAATTCTGGATTTAGTTTTAGGGAATGAAGCTGGGTAGGTGGAAGAAGTATCAGTGAGAGAGTACTCTTGTGGTAGTGATCATAATTCAGTTAGATTTAGCATAGTTACAGAAAAGGATAAAGATAAAATAGGAATACAGGTTCTAAATTCGGGCTAGGGCACTTTTACAAGGCTGAGAAAGCAATTTAGCAACAATGGACTAGAAACAGCTACTTGAAGGTAAATCAGTGTCTGAGCAATGGGAGGTATTCAGGAAGTGATTTGGGGGTTCAGGGTAAACATCTTCCCACAAAGAGAGAGCCAAATCTAGAGCCTCATGATGCATAGATGGTAAGATAAGGCAAAAAAAGGGTAGGTTGTGTCAGACACTGAGAGCTTAATACTGTAGAAAACCTAGAAGAGTACAGAAAGTGTAGGGGAGAAATTAGGAAAACAGAGGGCATGAAAAATACTGGCAAGTAAAATCAAGGAAAATCCAAAGATGTTTTGGAAGTACATAAAGAGCAAGAGGATAACTAAGGAAAGAGTAGGACCTATTAGGGACCAAAAAAGGTAACCTATGTGTGGAGGCAGAGGATCTTGGTAAAGTTCATAATGAATACTTTGCATATACCTTCACAAAAGAGGGGGCCGATGATGACATCCTAATTAAGGAGGAAGGGTATGAAATATTGGATGGGATACACATTGTAAGAGAGGAAACATTCAAGGGTTTGATGTCTTTGAAAGTAGATAAATCGCCAGGCCCGGATGAAATATATCCCAGGTTGTTAAAAGAAGAAAGGAAGGAAATTGCGAAGGTTCTGACCATCATATTTCAGTCCTCCTTGGAGTGGTGCCAGAGGATTGGAGGACTGCCAACATTGTACCATTGTTTAAGAAAGAAGGAATAATCCGAGTAATTATAGGACAGTTTGCTTAACTTCGGTTGTGGGCAAATTATTGGAATCAATTCTGAGGGACAGTATAAAGCTTCATTTAGAGAGGCTTAGATTAATCAAAGAAAGTCAGCATGGATTTGTCAAGGGAAGGTCGTGTCTGACTAACTTCATTGAATTTTTTGAGAAGGTGACAAGTAGGGTTGGAGGGCAGTGCAGTGGATGTTGTCTACGTGGATTTTAGAAAGACTTTTGACAAAATCCCACATGGCAGACTGGTCAAAAAATAAAAGCCTTTGGGATCCACGGGAGTGTGGCAAATTGGATCCAAAACTGGCTCAGCGGCAGGAAGTAAAGGGTAATGGTTGACTGGTGGTTTTGCAACTGGAAGGCTGTTACCAAGGCTCAGTACTTGGTCCCTTGCTTCTTGCAATTTATATATTTTCACCCAGAGGCTGGTAGGGACCTGGGACTCACTGCCAGAAAGGGTGGTAGAAGCAGAAACTCACACCACACATAAAAAAGTACTTGGATGTCTACTTGAAGAGCCTTGACCTGCAGGGTTATGGACCTCGTGCGGGAAGGTGACATTAGGCTGAGTTGCTGTTCGTCAAATGTGATGGGCTCAGTGGCCTCCTGTGTGGTAAATTTTCTATGATTCATCTGCTCCTCTTCTTGGGTCTAAAGGGATCAAATGGTATGGGGTGAAAGCAGGAGCAGGTGACTGAGTTGGATGATCAGCCATGATCATAATGAATGGCGAAGCAGGCTCTAAGGGCTGAATGGCCTACTCCTGCTCCTATTTTCTAAGTTTCTATGAAAGAGTGCCACAGGATCCTCTGAGTCCTCTGAATCCATCTGAGAGGGCAGACAGGGCTTTGATTTGACGCCTCATTCGAAAATAGCCCCTCCGACAGTCCATTGCAGTACTGAGGGAGTGCTGCACTATCTGCCTCGATTTATGTGCGCAAGTCTCTGGAGTGCAGCCTGAAAACCGTGTGCATTTTAGAAGAATCACACACTTGCTCTGTTCTTCCACAGGTAACACTGCGGCAGCGAACAATACAGAGGAAGAGGCCACACAGCCATTCATCTTTCAGTCTCCAACATTCAGCAAAGACACTTTCAAAAGTAAGATTCAGACAAATGTACCCATGGTGGAGTTTGTGATTTTGAGCTGAGAGATGCTTTCAGTGTCAGATCTGGGCCTCTTGTATTGGTAATGGGAGACCGTTGGATGTTAGAGTCATACAGCACAGAAACAGGCCCTTCGACCCATCATGTCTGTGCCGGCCATCAAGCACCTACCTATTCTAATCCCATTTTCCAGCACTTGGCCCGTAGCCTTGTATGCTATGGCATTTCAAGTGCTCATCTAAATACTTCATCAATGTTGTGATGGTTCCTGCCTCTACCACCTCTTCAGGCAGTGCGTTCCAGATTCCAACCACCCTCTGGATGAAAAAAGTTTTCCTCAAATCCCCTCTAAACCTCCTGCCCCTTACCTTAAATCTATGCCCTGGGTTATTGACCCTCTGTTAAGGGAAAAAGTTTCTTCCTATCTAATCTATCAATGCCCCTCATAATTTTGTACACCTCAATCATATCCCCCTTCAGCCTTCTCTGCTCCAAGGAAAACAATCCTAGCCTTTTCAGTCTCTCATCATAGCTGAAACGCTCCAGCCCAGGCAACATCCTGGTGAATCTCCTCTGCACCCTCTCCAGTGCAATCAATCCTTCCTATAGTGTGGTGCTCAGAACAGCACACAATACTCCAGCTGTGGCCTAACTAGCGTTTTATACAGCTCCATCATAACCTCCCTGCTCTTATATTCTGTGCCTCGGCTAATAAAGGCAATTATCCCATATGCTTTCCTAACCACCTTATCTACCTGTGCTGCTGCCTTCAGTGATCTATGGATAAGTACACCAAGGTCCCTCTGACCTTCTGTACTTCCTAAGATTCTACAATCCATTGTATATTCCCTTGCCTTGTTAGTCCTCCCAAAATGCATCACCTCACACTTCTCAGGATTAAATTTCATTTGCCACTGCTCCGCCCGTCTTATCATCCCATCTATATCGTCCTATAATCTAAGGCTTCCCTCCTCACTATTTACAACACCACCAATTTTCATGTCATCCGCGAACTTACTGATCATGCCTCCTATATTCACATCTAAATCATTAATGTACACTACAAACAGCAAGGGTCCCAGCACCGATCCTTGCGGTGCACCACTGGTCACAGGCCTCCACTCGCAGAAACAACCCTCAACCATCACCCTCTGCTTCCTGTCACTAAGCCAATTTTGGATCCAATTTGCCAAATTGCCCTGGATCCCAGGGCTCTTACCTTCTTAACCAATCTCCCATGCGGGACCTTATCAAAAGCCTTACTGAAGTCCATGCAGACTAAATCAACTGCTTTACCCTCATTTACACATCTAATTACCTCCTCGAAAAATTCAATCAAGTTAGTTAGACACGATCTCCCCCTGACAAAGCCACGCTGACTATCTCTGATTAATCTTTTCCAATAGTTTTCTGACCACTGGTGTTAGACTCACTGGCCTGTAATTACCTGGTTTATCCTTGCTACCCTTCTTGAATAATGGTACCACATTCGCTGTCCTCCAGTCCTCTGGTACCTCTCCTGTGGCCAGAGAGGATTTGAAAATTTGTGTCAGGGCCCCTGCTATCTCCTCCCTTGCCTCACATAACAGCCTGGGATATATCCCATCTGTTTCTATGGGGTTTGATGCATGCAGGGCTGGAATGAAATGGTTATGGCACAAAATCTTGTTTCCCTTGGGTACAACCTTCAGAATTTGGCATCTGTAATTCAGCACCAAATTGGCAATATTAGGAACATGATATGATATTAGGGACAAGATAGATGAATACAGCAGGAATGGAAATAATCCTGTAGTACTGTAAAGTATTTACAGCACAGAAACCAGTCATTTAGTCCTGAAGGTGTTTATGCACCACATGAACCTGCTCTCACCTCTCTTCATCTCACCCATCAATATTTCTTTATATTCTTTCCTCCCTCTTGCACTTAAAAAGCTTCTCCTTAAATGCATTTATTCTATTTTTCTCCACCTCTGCACCCCGAGTTCCACATTCCTACCACTCTGTACAAAGCCGTTTCTCCTGAATTCCCCCAGTTCTAGTCTTGCCCACAAGTGGAAACATCTTCTCTACTTCTACCCCATCAAACTCTTTCATAATCTAGAAAACCTCTCTCAGGTCTTTGTTCTAGAGAAAAGAGCCCCAACCTTTTCAATCTTTCCTGATAGTTGTAACCTCTCAGTTCTAGTATCATTCTTCTCAGTTGTTTTTGCATCTTCTCCAGTGCCTCTGAAATATGGAGACCAGAACTGTGCACAGTACTCCAAGTGCCGTCGAACCATGGTTCATTACAAATGTTAAACTTTCTACACTACTGCTCTGCTCAGAGTTATAGCCTCTTATTGGGTATTTGTAAGAGAGTTTTACTCAGCATCTAACCCATGGTTAACACAGTTGATGAAAGCTGTGTACAAGTTCTTTGTCGTGTTCAAACCCGATACCCATATGTCACCACAATCCCTGACTTCTGTTGCCACAGTGTTTTCCACCTCTGCTGTTCCCTCATCTCCATTGGGAAAAAAAAACAACTCTTTATTTGTACAGCATTTTTTGTGACATCCTAAAACACTTCGCAGCCAATGAAGTACTTTTGAAATATGTTCACTGTAATGTAGGAAATGCGACAACTAACTTGTGCACAGCAAGGTGCTACAACAGCAATGGGATAATAATCAGATAATCTGTTTATACTGATGTTTATGAGAAATAAATAATGCCTCAGGATACTAGGGGGAACTCCCCTGCTTTTCTCTGAAATAACATTTCATCAAAATATAGCACCTCTGGTAGTGCACCACTCCCTTAGTACCTCACTCGGATATCCGCCTAGATTACATTCTCAAGTGTACGGAGCGGGACTTGAACCCACGACTACCTGACTCAGAGACGAGAGCGTTACCCACCGAGCCATGGCTGACACTGACTTTCTCTACAAGATACTTACAATCAGCTCAGTTTAGAGTGAGCAGTGAAGCTGTAAGCTGATTGTGTTAGAACTGTTGAAGTCTTGTCTTTAGCAACTGAGCTGTAGGATAAGCCGGGAAACTGTGCATATTTTAGAAGGAAATAATTTGACATGCGAGCCTAGTCCAATCACACACCTGCTCTGTTCCTCCACAGGCAACACTGCGGCAGCAAGCAATACAGAGGAAGAGGCCACACAGCCATTCACCTTTCAGTCTGCAACTTTTGGCAAAGACACTTTCAAAAGTAAGATTCAGACAAATGTACGCATGACGGAGTTTGTGATTTTTGAGCTGAGAGATGCTTTGAGTGTCTGACCTGGGCCAGATACAAACCTCTTTTATTGCTTACAGAGAGACAGTTGGATGCAGGGATGGGATGAAATGATTATGGGGGAAAGTCTCGTTTTCCACTTGTTACAACCTTCACAGTGTGGATTCTGTATTTCAATGCCAAATTTGCAATATTAGAGGCAAGATAGATGAGTGCAGCATGAATGGAAATAACTTTCCATTAATATAGCCTTTTGTTGGGTATTTGTACGGGCGTTTTACCGAGCATCTAACCCACAGTGTACACAGCTTTCATCGATTGTGTCAAAGTTCTGTGACTTGTCAAAGTGAACAGTCTAACCATCTCCACAATCCCTTTCCAAAGGGAACTGGATAGTTATCTGATGATAAATTTGCAGGACTATGGGGGAAAAGGAAGTAACTAAGTTACTCTTGCAGAGAGCTAGCATGGACACAATGGCTGAATGGCCTCTGTTTGTGCTGTAACTATTCCATAATTCTTCTGCTCCATCTCCGCAGTGTTGTCCACCTTTGCCGTTGCCTCCCCTCCATTGCAGGACAAAGAAGAGAACTGACATTCATGTGGCTTCTTTCATGACACCAGGACATCCCAAGGTGCTTTATAGCCAATTCATTATTTTTGTCTTGTTGACACTTATCCTGTTGGCAAACAGCTAATTTGTGCATAGCAAGGTGCTGCAAACAGCAATGAGATAAATGATCTGCTAACATCTATTTGGTGGTCTACACACTTGTTATCCAGAGTCTTGTCTAAAATTATGTCTTTGCCCAGCTCTGACCTTCATCTCACACTAACTCCAACTTCCCCAAGGTTCTGCTGTCCGCATACAGTCCTGCACTGAGTGCCACTCGTTAATCACAACTGCCCTTACTGACCTCCACTGGCACGCTGTTCCCCAAAGCACTCAAATTAAAATCCAGTTCTCCTTTGAAAACACATCCAGGGACTCTCCCTGCCCTATTTTTGCAGTCTTTTCCTAGCCTACACCATCTAATGCTGCAGTTCTGGCCTCCTCTGTGTATCTTTCCTCTCTCTACCACCTGATCTCTTATTCAACATTGGTGGCAGAACTTTCAGCTATCCCAGCTTTGCTGTTTTGAACTCTCTGCCTGACCCTTTATGCCTTGCTGCTCCTCCTCAAAGCTTGTTTTTGATCACTCCTTCAGTACTATCTACATTACAATAATGGCTACTGTTCAAAAGTATTTCATTGGCTGTAGAGCGCCTTGGGCGTTCTAAGAATGTGAAAGGTGCAGTGGGAATGTAAATTCTTCTTTCAGTGATTAGCTAATTCAGCATAGAACAGGGATTAAATCTCGTGATAGAGGATAGTGATAACCTTCAAGATGGCACAGATTGGCTGGTGGAATGGGCAGACAAGTGGCAGATGAAATTTAATGCAGAAAAGTGTGAAGTGATTCATTTTGGAAGGAAGAACAAGGAGAGGCAATATAAATTGAAGGGCACCATTCTAAATGGAGTGCAGGAGCAGAGGGACCTGCGGTTTTATGTGCACAAATCATTGAAGGTTGCAGGATAGGTTGAGAAAGCGGTTATACAGTCATTCATGGTACAGAAGGAGATTTCTGAATAGAGGCATAGAGTATACAAACACAGAAGTTATGATAAACCTGTATAAAACACTGGTTCAGCCTCAACTAGAGTATTGTGTCCAGTTTTGGGCACTACACCTTTGGAAGGATGTTAAGGCATTGGAGAGGGTGCAGAAAAGATTCACGAGAATGGTTCCAGGGCGAGGAACATCAGTTACTTGGATAGATTGGAGAAGCTGAGTCTGTTCTCCTTGGAGGAGAGAAGATTAAGAGGAGATTTGATAGAGGTGTTCAAAATCATGAGGGGTCTGGACAGAGTAGATAGGGAGGACCTGTTCCCATTGGCGGAAGGATCCGGAACCAGAGGACGCCGATTTAAGATGATTGGTAAAAGAAGCAATGGCGACCTGAGGAAAAGCTTTTTCATGCAGCGAGTGGTTAGGATCTGGAATGCACTGCCTGAGAGTGTGGTGAAGGCAGGTTCAATCGAGGCCTTTAGAAGAAAACTTGGATAATCATCTGAAGAGAGAAAATTTGCAGGGCTACAGGTAAAAGGTGGGGGAGTGGGACTAGGTGAGTTGCTCGTGCAGACATGGACGCGATGGGCCGAATGGCCTCCTTCTGTGCTGTAACCATTTTATGATTCTATAGTTTTGCCAACTGGGCCATTAGGAAGTCTCAGATTCAAAAACAATAGTGTGTGTTCTTTTTAAACTGGGCTGCCTGTGACCCCTGTTCCTTTGTAAATCACTGGAGTTGTGACTGGAGATCGGACCCCTGTTCAGTTTTCTTTTCTTCCTGTTGGCTGGGCAGCTTCTCCCGCTCAGTGACAGATCTGACGACACTGACAGGATCGGCAGCTTGTCATTTGACGAACTGTTGGAGGCAGTGGCCTCGTGGTAATGTCACTGGACTAGTAATCCAGAGCCCAGACTAATGCTGTGGAGTCATGGGTTCGAATTCTCACAGCAGATGGTGAAATTTCAATTCAATTAATAAATCTGGAATTAAAAGCTAGTCTAATGGTGACCACGCAACCATTGTCGATTGTTGTAAAAATCCATCTGGTTCACTAATGTCCTTTTAAGGAAGGAAATCGACCGCCCTTACTTGGTCTGGCCTGCATGTGACTCCAAGCCCACAGCAATGTGGTTGACTTTTAACTGCCCTCTGAAATGGCCAAGCAAGCTACTCAGTTCAAGGGCAATTAAGCCTGGGCAATAAATGCTGGCCTAGCCAGCGATGCCCACATCCCACAAACGAATTAAAAAAAAAAACTATTGTAGCAACTTCTGTAACAACAAAACCCTTTCTTAAAGTAGCAATTGATGGAATCATGGAATAATGCAGCACTGAAATAAGCCATTTGGCCCATCTGTCTGTGCCAGCTTTTTGAAAGAACAGTCCAATTAGTCCTATTGCCCCACGCACCCCCACCCCCGAACCCCCCCAGCACCTCCCTGCTCTTTGCCCATAGCCCTGCAGATTTATTCCTTTCAAGTATTTATCCAACTCTTTTGAATGTTGCCATTGAATTTATTTCCTCCATCCTTTCAGGAGTGCATTCCAGATCATCATAACTCACTGTGTGTTTAAAAAAAAGTCTCCTCATCATTTCTTTAATTTGTTCGAAGGATGTGGGCATCGCTGGCAAGGCCAATATTTATTGCTCTAACCCTAATTGCCCTTTAGATGGTGGTGGTGAGCCACCTCACCCCTGCCCGATTGTGGTTCTGTTTGCCAGTTCCTTAAATCTATGTCCTCTGGTTTTGGGCACTTCTACCACTGGAAACAAATTCTCCTTATTTATTCGATCAAAACCCTTCATGATTTTGAATAGCTCTATCAAATCTCCTCTTAACCTTCTCAGCTCCATGGAGAGCAACCCCAGCTTCTCCAGTCTCTCCACATAATTGAAGTCCCTCATCCCTGGTACCATTCTGCTCAATCTCTCTCTTTCTGCACCCTCTCTATGGCCTTGACATCCTTAACTGCAAATTTGTGGTGGGTGAATCACAGGTAGAGGAATGCAAGCAGGAGTTTAAGTATATACTTTATAAATATGTATCATATCTTTCATGGCCATTTGATTGATCATTGATTGATTCAACATTTAAATGATTTTAGAGGATCTTGCATATAATTTCAGTTCCACCCCAAAGTATTTTAGTTTTAAATGAAACAAACCCTTGATTTTATTTTCGACCCAATATGGATGGTGTACTGTTACCGAATGGATTTTGATCATAAAGCTTGAGGGGACTTCTTACTCGACAGCACCACAAGAAGGCAGTTTAGAGCAACTGTTTTTTTTTTTGTTAAATTCGTATTCATTTGGGATGAACAAACCGTGCTGGAAATACTCAGCAGGTCACGTAGTGTCTGTGTGGTGGAGAAACAGAGTTAACATTTCCTTTTGTCTGACCTGGAAGAAGTTAGAAATTTAACAGTTTATAAGCAAGCACAGAGCCAAGGGGAGGGCGGGGGAGAGAGGATAGAACAAAAGGGAAGGTTTGTGATGAGGTGGAAGACAGGTGGGATTAAATGGCAAAAGGGATGATGGTGTAAGGCAAAAAGGAAGTGGTAATGGAACAAATAAAGAAGCAGAAGATTGGCCCAAAGGAGGTGTAAATGGCTACAGCAGAACCACTACCAGCACTGATTTCTCAAGTGTGGTGTTCTGGTGCTTAGTTATACTGTATAGGACTGGGAAAGTTCCATTTCTTAGTTCCTGGCCCGTGCTGTGCCAACTGGCCGCCTCCTCCTCTCAGGTGCCACTGGGTTCACTCAAGTTGCCCAAGGCTGTGGAGGCTTGAAGAGTGGCGCTGAATAATAAGTAGCAGAGGATGGCCAGAGCTTATGGAACTGTGGCCTGGATAACAGAATGAGCAGAAAAAAATCTCCTTCAGTTTCTCTGCCATGTGCACCTGTGTAATGCTCTTGTCACCCCTCCTAACCACCACGAACCATATTGACAGTTGTAAAATTGAAGATATGTTCCTGTATTTCCTAGCTATTTAAAATCAAGTGCCAATGAGGTTGGGGGAGTGTGGGGGGGGGGGGGGGGTGGGGGGAGGCGGTGCGGAAATTTTGAAGGTTAATAGCTGTTTTTTTTAATGGTTTTCTGCCATTGTTTTTTGTGTGAAATATGAGCTGTACAGCTCCCAAGCTCAATTCCTGACCTGTCTTGATCAACGTTTCCTGTAATTTTTCATTGCACTGCGCAGTCCCTTTAAGGTTGCTGCACAGCCACACATGTGTGCATATTAAGAGGAACGTTGAAGTTGTGCACCACTTTGTTGCACTGTACAGCATGTTCTGGATATGCTGCGTGGCTGCGCACCCATGTACCTTGGAGGAAAAATCTCCCTCGAGTTATCTGGCATCTGCTGGGCTGGCAGTGGAGGGGATTCCAATTTTCCATAGTGTCAGTGGGCTAGGAAGGAAAAAGAAGGGACTTTCAGTTCTACATTGCCTTTCATGGCCTCAGGATTTGTGGTTGTGAGAAGTATGATATAAATGCTGGTTCTTCCTTTCCTTTTGTTACAACCAGGTGAGAAAGAGGTCGAGGGTTCCCTTTCAGCCTTCATCTGGTCTTACTGTAACAGGGTTTAATTTTAAACACGCTGTTTTTAGCTTCCCCCTTGGTGAATCCTTGTTCACCACTTTCCAGTTATAAGATAAAGAAACTAGCACAAATAGGCTTTCTTAGGTTTAAAGAAGAAAAGTGAAATTTTATTAAACTTTAAACTTAAACTCTAATTCGGTTAACACCTACACGATGCCCCACGCTAGCAGGCATATGTGATACACACATGCAGACAGGGACAGAAACGAGCAGAAGAAATAAAGTGGAAACATTTGCGGCAATATCTGAAGAGTTTTTGTAACGGGTCTTCGAGCTCACTGAAGAGTCCTTGCTTGTAGGTAGATCTTGCTTTTCATTGGGGCCCAGTATTCTTCTTAAACCTTGTTCACTGTAGGAAACTTTTCTTTTGTGGGGTTCATGTGTCTTCAGTGGGCTTTTGGAGTTCCATGAGAAAGGGATGGGAGCAGACAGGAGAGGCAATGGCAAGCCAGTCAGGAGAGGTCTTTTCCATCCAGGAGCAAACAGCTTTTTGATCTCTCTCAGTTCAAAAAAGCACAACTCAGAAAAAAACCCAGACTGCCAAGCAGGTTAGTCATTTGACCAACCGTTCCACCCACGTCTGTTTGTGGATTGTAATGAGCAGGGGATAGCTCTTTTCTTCCCAAACATTGTTAATATGACAAAATATCTTTCCAGCCAGGGGCCTGACAACCCCTTGTGGCAGGCCTTATCATCTTCCCAGCAACAATTTTAAATTTAATGTCCATGTGGTGAAATTAATGTGCCTCATTCTTGGCAGGTGGGGGCCTGCATGACATTTTCTTAAAAACCACATTTATTTTAAAAAGATGTACATTAATGGCTGCTAAGATTTAAAATGGCTACATGATTTTTGAAGATTCAAGAGGAAGACAAGAACATTGGCCTGTTTCACAAGAATTTGAACATTGGTTCATTATTGTACGAGAGTTACTGATTAAGTGCATTCAGTAGGGGTTGAGGCAGTTAGATTTATTGCTGAAAAAAAGATTTTCATCTTGCACTCACCAGGACAGACACAAGAATGCCAAATTTCAAATGGAGCAACAAGATTTCTCCTTTTGTGCTGCTGTTCTTTTTATTATTATACATCCATGTAAAATCAGTCAAGCTTGGGGAATAATGATAAAGGCTGATCCTCTTCTACACTAATTTCAATGCCTTGCTTTATTTTCTTTCCTTTTCCAGAGCCATTTACTTCTGGTTTTGATCAAGGGAATCAACTTGGAAAAGCTAAGGGTAAGCAAGAGATTCGGAATGGTCTTCCAAACTGTACTGAACAGTAATGTACTTACGCAATGCACGGTATTAGTGCTACGTCACAGAGTGAGTTCAAGTCTGCGATTCTCATGTAGTGAGCTTCAGTTCTTGGCTAAGTAATCATATAGTAGTTAATAACAGTCTCATGGCAAAGTCTGTGCAGTTCTGTCTTGGGAATTTGTCATAGTCAGGTCCTGATGTTGGAGGGGTTTGAGTAGAGGTTGGGGAATCTTTCCTGTGGGATATCATTCCTGGGTGTTTTCAGTCAGCATCTTTCCGCCAGTTATCGATCCGTGCTTCCCTCACATGCTGAATGGTACTTTATCCTGGAAAGGATGAATAAAATCTCATTTCTATAGCGCCTCCTTTCCTCAGGGTGTTCCACAGTGCTTCACTGGGTGGGGAAGTACTTTTGAAGGATGGACACTTTTGTAATGTAGGAAGCCAATTTGCACACAGTAAGTTTCCACAAAGGCCAATGAGGTAATGACCAAATAATCTTTTTTTTTTTTAGGTATGTTGATTGAGGGGTAAATATTGGCCAGGATACCGGGGATAGCTTCCCTGCTGTTCTTCAGAATAATGCCATGGGATCTTTTACATCCACCCGAGAGGGCAGGCGGGGCCTTGGTTTAATATCTCTTCTGAAAGACAGCACCCCTGATAGTGCAGCACTCTCCCAGAACTGCACTGGGAGTGCATGCCTTAATTATGTGCTCAATATGCTTAATGAGTATGTTCGAATAATGCTTATGTTACTGGGCTAGTAATCCAGAGGCCTGTCAAATGATCCAGAGACATGAGTTCAAATCCTCCCATGGCAGCTGGGGAGTTTGAATTTAGTTAACGAAATAAATCTGGAAGAATAAAGAGCCCATATCGGTAATGGGGACCATGAAATTACCAGATTGTCGTAAAAACCTACCTGGTTCACTGATGTCCTCGAGGGAAGGAAATCTGCTGTCCTTACCCGGTCTGGCAGACATGTGGACTCTAGACCCACAGCAATGCGGTTGACTCTTAACTGCCCTCTGAAATGGGCTAGCACATCATTCAGTAAGGGCAATTAGGGATAGGCAATAAATGCTGACCTTGCACCAACGCCTGCATCCCCTGATTGAAGAGTTAAAAAAAGAAGTCTCTGGAGTAGGATTCGAACCCATGAGCTTCTGGTATGGAGGGGAGAGTGCTAGCCACTGATTCATGGCTGGCACCTGTAATTTAATTTGTAGAGGAAGTCAAGCAGCTCAGTTTAGAGCGAGCAGGGAACCAGTAACCTGAATGCATTGGAACAGTTGTTCCCTTGGCTTTAGCAACCGAGCTGTGAGAGAAGCTGAAAACTGTGCACATTTTAGAAGGAGGTGATGGACCAAGTCCAATCATGCGCTTTCTCTGCTCTTCCACAGCTAACACTGCAGCAGCGAGCAGCACAGAGGAAGAGGCCACGCAGCCATTCATGGCTGATGCTGTTACTCTGAGTCCTGTTGCAGCTGCACCTCAGCAGTGGGATCTTTCAGAGTCCGACCAGGAAGAGCCTGCAGCATCTAATCATGAAGACCAGTGGGCCGGCGAGGAGACCCAGCCCTTCTGCTTTCAGGACCAGGCCGCTGAGTCGACAGTGGAAGCTGAAGAAGCTGAAGACACCATCCCCATCTTACGCGCTGAGGATTGCCTGGCTCCCACATCTCAAGACCCACCAAAGACCAGGAGGAGGAGTCTGACCGAAGACACGCCTGAAGAGGAGAGCAGCATGGATCCTGCAGCAGCAACAGACCAGGTGGAGGCTGCTAAAGGCCAGGGGAGAGGCCGCAGCCAGCAAGTGAATGAAGAGGTGAACTCCTTGGCTGCAGCAGATCAGCAACCAGCTGAGGCCAGCGGGGAGGTGAATGGAGAGGCTTCAGGAGACACTAAGACGGCACCGGTGCAAGAGACTGGACATCCACCGTCAAACAGTGACAAAGAAGCGGCTGGTCCTGACACAGAGGCACTCAGTAGCCAAA
The DNA here is from genome assembly GCF_036365525.1 of Heterodontus francisci. Lineage (NCBI taxonomy): Eukaryota > Metazoa > Chordata > Chondrichthyes > Heterodontiformes > Heterodontidae > Heterodontus > Heterodontus francisci. The sequence goes on from NC_090399.1 coordinate 12,705,560, forward strand.
ACCTGGCCCCAAATGCAGCCCCGAGCCGGACAAAGAGCAGGCGGGGCAGAAGGAGACCAAGTGCTGTGGAAGCGGAGACAAGTGGTGGGTGCCGGGACCATCTGGCCATCCCCAGAGAGAAAAGCCAGCAGGAGAAGTCGAGATCCACGGGGGCCGGTGAGCCACGGGACAGAGATTCCTGCGAGGATGCCCAGCGTCTGTGCCGAAATGCCCCAGAGCCAAGCAGCGAGGCAGCAGGCGAAGTTGCTGCCGTTCCAGTGAGCGTGACACAGGCTGGGCCGAGGAGAGGCAGAGGCAGGCCGAAATCTGTCTCCATGTCCACAACGGACAACGACCGCTGCCCCCCGGAGGAGGAAAGCCCCCAGGTTCCTGTCGTCAGAGGCCGTAGACGCAAGGGAAGATCTGTAGCAGCACCGGAGAGTCGGGCTGAGAATGTCGAAGACACTCCCCAAACCGATGGTTCATCACAACGACGCCCAGCAGGCAGAGGCAAGCGAAGATCTGTAGCAGCGCCGGAGAATCGGGCTGAGAGTGTTGCCGACGCTCCCCAAACCGATGGTCCATCACAACGACGCCCAGCAGGCAGAGGCAAGCGAAGATCTGTAGCAGCGCCAGAGAGTCGGGCTGAGAGTGTTGAGGACGCTCCCCAAACCGATGGTCCATCACAACGACGCCCAGCAGGCAGAGGCAAGCGAAGATCTGTAGCAGCGCCGGAGAGTCGGGCTGAGAGTGTTGAGGACGCTCCCCAAACCGATGGTCCATCACAACGACGCCCAGCAGGCAGAGGCAAGCGAAGATCTGTAGCAGCGCTGGAAAGTCAGGCCGAGAGTGTTAACGACGCTGCCCAAACCGATGATTCATCACGACGAGGCCCAGCGGGTAGAGCCAAGCGGAAGTCTGTGGCTGAGCCGGAAAGTCAGGCTGAGAGTGTTAACGACGCTGTCCAAACCAATGATTCATCACAACGACGCCAAGCGGGTAGAGCCAAGCGGAAGTCTGTGGCTGAGCCGGAAAGTCAGGCCGAGAGTGTTAACGATGCTGCCCAAATCGATGATTCATCACGACGAGGCCCAGCGGGTAGAGCCAAGCGGAAGTCTGTGGCTGAGCCAGAAAGTCAGGCTGAGTGTGTTAACGACACTGTCCAAACCAATAGTTCATCACAGCGCCCAGCGGGCAAAAGCAGGAGGAAGCAGGTCAGTGACTCTGACATATTATTTACAACACACAAACAGGCCATTCGGTCCAATGGTGTTTCTGCTCCATCTGACCTCCCTCCAACCCTACTTCATCTAACCCCATCAACATATCCTTCCATTTCTTTCTCCCTCAGCTACTTATCTAGTTTCCTCTTAAATACATTTCTGCTATTTGCCTGAACCACTCCATATAGTAGCGAGTTTCACATTGTAACCAAACTGAGTGAAGAAGTTGCTCCTGAATTTCTTATTGGATTTATTGGTGACTGTCATGGCCTCAGTGTGACTGTTAATGTTAAAACACGAGATATGAACTCCCCGGACCAATTTAAAGAATTACAGTACAAGGTTTCACATTTTAAGATGTCTATTATAACAATTAAACTAAAAGAAATCCCCATCAACTAAATAGTACTCTGTAAGTAGCTGATATCCTGAATTACAGGAAAAGGTACTTTCTTCACTTATTAAAACACTTGAAAACCTCACACCACACTTGTATGTTATACAGTCCTCCTTGATGGTGGATTCTTTGCAGTTGAAAGTTCCAAACGCCTTTCAGTTGCAATGGGTTGGATCGGCCAGACCTTTCTCCAAGTCAATGTCCTCTTCGTTGACTTCTTCAAGTTCTTTCAACCTGGACTTCCGTGAGAAAGGTGATCTCAGTTGATCCTGTTGGTCTTTTACTCTCAACTTTCAAAACAGGTTCAAGTCTTCGCAGCCTTTTTCTGTATCAACAGATGTTCCTTCTCTCTGTCCTCTCTGAAGCTGCCACCACTGGTCGTCTTCTGGTCTTCCTTACAGCCTGCTGAAAATCTGTTGAATTTATTCTGGAGTCAAAAGGCAATAGCCATTTGTCTTTTCCAATATGTAAAGTCGCCAACTCTGGCTACAGCAGAGTCACACGGGCTTTCTGTTTCCAGGTGCAAGCAACACCCATTCGTATTTGCATTTTCAGAGTCACTGACTCCTTGTTTACAATCTGAAAGTCTGGGAGGGTGAAACCCATTGTTTTTAAGGTGATATACCCCTGCAGTCTTTGATTTACAAAAGGTCTTTGATCTGGGTTCTTTGTCTTATCTTTAAGCAGAGTTGATGTAAGGTCACCTGACTTCTCTGACTTCATTTTAAACTACATTATGTTTTTAAAAGCTGATTTTTAATCATGCTACGAAGTCCAGTGTTCATAAGTGACTATCTTATATTTATGGCTCCTTAGTCTTCATCCCTCCCACAAGTGGAAATATCAAGCCCTTTCATAATTTTAAAGAAGTTCTATCAGGTCACCTCTCAGCCTTCTCTTTTTTTCTAGAGCAGAAAGCCCCAGCCTATTTAGTCTATTTCAATTTGGTATCATCGTTGTAAATCATCTTTTGCATTTTCCGTATGCTTTTTGTCATATGGAGACTAGAACTGTGCACAGTCATGTAAGTTGGTCTAACCAAGGTTCTGTGTAAGTTTTAATGTAACTTCTGTAAAATACATCTCTTTTATTTTGGCTCATTGAGCAGATGCACTGGTGTGGCAACAGATGGAGCAGTTTATTGGTTCAATCTCTGATCTGGTGAAACCGGTTGAGGTAGAAACATAGCAGCAGGAGTAGGTCATTCAGCCCATCAAGCCTGCTTGGCCATTCAATATGATCATGGCTGATCGTCCACTTCAATGCCTTTTTCCCAAACTATCCCCATATCTCTTTATGTCATTTCTATTTAGAAATCTGTCAATATCTGCTTTAAACATACACAATGACTGAGCTTCCACAGCCCTCTGCGGTAGAGAATTCCAGAGATTTACAACCCTCTGAGAAAAGAATATTCTCCTCATCTCTGTTCCTAAGTGGCTTCCCCCTTATTTTGAAATTGTGTCCCCTGGTTCTAGATTCCCAACCAGGGGTACTCTGTCTATCCCTTTAAGTATTTTGTAGGTGTCAATGCGATCACCTCTCGTTCTTCGAACCTCTAGAGAATACAAGCCCAGTTTCCCCAATCTCTCTTCATAGTACAGTCCTGCCGTCCCGGGAGCAAGTCTGGTGACCTTTCGGTTGCACTACCTCTATGGCAATAATATCCTTCTTAAGGTAAGGGACAAAAACTGTACCCAGTTCTCCAGGTGGGTCTAACCAAGGTTCTGTACAATTGAAGCAAGACTCAGCTACGTCTGTACTCAAATCCTCTTGTGATAAAGGCTAACATTCCAGAAGCCTTCCTAATTGCTTGCTGCACCTGCATGTTAGCTTTCAGTAACTTATTGACAAGGACACCCAGGTCCCTTTGTACATCTACACTTTCTAATCTCTTACCATTTAACAAATACGCTGCACATCTATTCCTCCTACCAAAGTAGATAACCTTACCTTTTCCACATTATATTACATCTGCTACGTTTTTATCCACTCAGTAAGTCTGTCCAAATCCCCTTGAAGCCGCTTCGCATCTTCCTCACAACGCTCATTCCCACCTAGTTTTTTGTCATCCATGAACTTGGAAATATTACATTTGGTCCCCACATCCAAATCATTGATGTATATTGTGAACAGCTGGAGCCCAATCACTGATCCCTGTGGTACCCCACTCGTCACAGCCTGCCAACGCGAGAATGACCCGTTTATTCGTATTCTCTGCTTTCTGCTTGTTAACCAATCTTTAACCCATGCCAGTATATTACTTCCTATCCCATGTGCTTTAATTTTGCTAACCAACCTCCAGTGGGGGACTTTATCAAAAGCCTTCTGAAAATTCAAGTATACTACGTTCATCAACTTCCCTTTATCAATTCTGTTAGTAACATCTTCAGAAAACTGCAACAGGTTTGTCAAACATGATTTCCCATTCATAAATCCATGTTGACTATGCTCAATTAGATCATTATTATCCAAGTGTCCATTTATCACATCCTTTAGAATAAATTCTAACATTTTCTCTAGAACTGATTGTAGGACTAACAGGTCTGTGGTTCCCTGTTTTCTCTCTCCCTCCCTTCTTAAATAGTGTGGTGACATTTGAGACCTTCCAATCTGCAGGAACTGTTCCAGAATCTATGAAATTTTGGAAGATGATCACAAATGCATCCACTATCTCCATAGCTACCTCTTTCAACACTCTGGGATGTAGAATATCAGATCCTGGGTGATCAATTGGCAGATATCAATTCACCAAAATCAGGAAGCAGGAGACAGTTTATGATCCACAACTGTTTTATTCTCAATCCACAGTTCAGTACAAATGCCAGTTTCTATCCTTCCCTTCTGGACTAACTCCCAATCCAGAAGTAACTCTCCTGACTGGGGAAAAACTCAGTCCCTTAAATACAAGCTGCAATGAGCATCACTTGCTCTCTATTAACTCTGAAATAAGTCCTGGTTAATTAAAGGGACCAGCATTTTCAACACCGGGGACTTATCAACCTTCTGCCCCATTAATTTCTCCAATACAACCTCCTTACTAATACTAATTTCCTTCAATTCCTCATTCTCCCTAGTCCCTTGGATCTCTAATTCTGGGAGATTTCTTGTATGTTCCTCAGTGAAGACAGACACAAAGTAATCATTTAGCTTCTCTGCCATTTCTTTTTTCCCCATTATAAATTCTCCTAAGTCTGCCTGTAATGGACTCACGTTTGTCTTAGCCAAACATTTCCTTTTTACGTACTAAACGTGCTATATTTCAGCTAGTGAGGGCAAAATGGAGCAGGTTTCTTGCTCCTGATTCCTTGAGTTTATATAACATGTTTCATGTTCTCAGAGCGTCCCAAAGCGCTTCAAAGACGATGACTTTTATTTTTGTAATATAGTGACTGCGTGGAAGTGAATGGGGCAGCCAGTTTGCACCCCTGTGCTGGCTGACCTACTTGGCTCCTGGTTACACAACACCTCAATTTTTAAAATTGCCATCCTTGTTTTCAAATCCCTCCGTGGCCTCTCGCCTCCCTATCTCTAACCCCCTGCAGACCCAAAACCCTCTGAGTTACCTGCTGTCCTCCAATTCCGGCCTCTTGAGCATCCTGGATTTTTGTCACGCCACCACTGGTGGCTGTGCCTTCAGCTGGAAAGAAGCTAACGTCTGGAATTCTCTCCCTGAACGTCTCCACCTCTTTGTGTCTCTTTCCTCCTTTAAGACACTCCTTATCGACCAAGCTTTTATCCATCTGTTCTAATAGCTCCTTATGGCTCAGTGTCATATTTTGCCCCGAAGACGTACCTTGGGATGTCTTGCTACATTGGAGGCGCTACGTAACTAAAAGCTGTTGTACAGCAAGGTCTCTCAAACAGCAGTAAGGGGAATGGCCAGGAAGCAGGATGCCCTCACTCTAATATCTAACGTGAACGACAGTGCCTTTGACCTTGCAGCACTCCCTCAGTACTGCACTGAGATTCAGGCCTGGATCGTGTGCTGGAGGCCTGGAGTGAGGCTTGAACCTACGACCCACTAACTCGGAGTTGAGGATGTCACCAGCTGAGCAATGGCTGATGCTTGTCAACTGTCTCCTCATTCAGCTGGAAAGTCTATGTTGGTGAGAGCGAGCTCAGGCTCCATTGTGAAGCCAACCCCACTGTTTAAAATATCCTTCCCATAGAAACATAGAAAATTTGGGCCTTCGAGCCTGCTGCGCCATTCATGTTCCGGCTTTCGCCCCATGCCCTTTGCTCCCTTTAGACCCAAGAGCTATTTCTAACTCCTTTTTGAAAACATACAATGTTTTGGCCTCAACTGCTTTCTGTGGTAGCGAATTCCACAGGCTCACCACTCTCTGGGTGAAGAAATTTCTCCTCATCTCAGCCCTGAAAGGTTTACCCCGTATCCTTAGACTATGACCCCTGGTTCTGGACCCCCCACCATCGGGAACATCCTGCATCTACCCTGTCAAGTCCTGTTAGAATTTTATAGGTTTCTATGAGATCCCTCCTCACTCTTCTGAACTCCAGCGAATATAATCCAAACCGACTCAATCTCTCTTCATAAGTCAGTCCCGCCATCCCAGGAATCAGTCTCGTAAAGCTTTGCTGCACTCCCTCTATAGCAAGAACATCCTTCCTCAGATAAGGAGACCAAAACTGCACACAATATTCCAGGTGTGGCCTCACCAAGGCCCTGTATAATTGCAGCAAGACATCCCTGCTCCTGTACTCAAATCCTGTCGCTATGAAGGCCAACATACCATTTGCCTTTTTTAACCGCCTGTTGCACCTGCATGCTTACCTTCAGCGACTGGTGTACAAGAACACCCAGGTCTCGCTGCATATTCCCCTCTCTGTTTATAGCCGTTCAGATAATCTGCCTTCCTGTTTTTGCTACCAAAGTGGATAACCTCATGTTTATCCACATTATACTGCATCTGCCATGCATTAGCCCACTCACTCAACTTGTCCAAATCACCCTGAAGCCTCTCTGCATCCTCCTCACAACTCACCCTCCTACCCATGTTGCCTAGCCTCGAACATGGGCACTCGAGTGCTGTATCAGAAGCCTACAGATACTTTGTGGTAGTGACTTTGAGGAAGGAGGCATGGAAATTGCCAAAAGCCCATAAGAAATGTAGTTAATTGTCTTGTACGCCTGTTGTAGGGGTATGCCATCTGGCTGTGGAAAATGGAGCGTGTAAGCATGAGTAGGGAGAAGGGGAAAAGATACTGTAAAGACAATCTGTCATCCTTGTTTTCCAGTTTGTGAACTTGTGAAAACATTCACTACCCTCCCGCTCCTTGTTTTTAGGAATGTGCGCAGCCTTCTTCACAGGAGACTGGATTATTGTCGGGACAAAAGCGGTGCATCCTGGCCGCTAGTCCATCAGACAGCGAGAAGGAAACCTGCACACCGCCACAAGTTAAAACCCGTCACAGAGCATGCCGGCTGTCCTCTCACTCGTCCTCGGGCTCCCTCCCGGATAGTGGCACTCCACCTAAGGTGAGCAGCAGAGTGCGAATGTTCATGAGGTATTTCTATTAACACACATGGAATTTAGTGTGTCCAGGACATCTGCTGCTGAGAAAGCCTCCTGCCTTTTTCAAAATATAATGTCAGCACATCTCACATGGTGTTTGCTGATGGTGGGGTTGAGGATGTGCAGAATGTGATGCTTGAAAAATCACATCACTGGAGCAAGCATAGCATTACAGGAAGTTAACGTTGTCTGCAGGACTCTTCATGTATTAGTGAGAGGGCATAGACTGTGAGGCTGCAGGGTATCCTGATCAGGTACAGTCCAGCACTATTTAATGTATTAGTGAGAGAGTGTAGACTGTGAAGCTGCAGGGTATCCTGATCAGGTACAGTCCAGCACTATTTAATGTATTAGTGAAAGAACGTAGACTGTGAAGCTGCAGGGTATCCTGATCAGGTACAGTCCAGCACTATTTAATGTATTAGTGAGAGAGTGTAGACTGTGAAGCTGCAGGGTATCCTGATCAGGTACAGTCCAGCACTATTTAATGTATTAGTGAGAGAGTGTAGACTGCGAAGCTCCAGGGTATCCTGGGTGGGTACAGTCCAGCACTATTTAATGTATTAGTGAGAGAGTGTAGACTGCGAAGCTGCAGGGTATCCTGATCAGGTACAGTCCAGCACTATTTAATGTATTAGTGAGAGAGTGTAGACTGTGAGGCTGCAGGGTATCCTGGTCAGGTACAGTCCAGCACTATTTAATGTATTAGTGAGAGAGTGTAGACTGTGAGGCTGCAGGGTATCTTGATCAGGTACAGTCCAGCACTATTTAATGTATTAGTGAGAGAGCGTAGATTGTGAGGCTGCAGGGTATCCTGATCAGGTACAGTCCAGCACTATTTAACATATTAGTGAGAGAGTGTAGACTGTGAGGCTGCAGGGTGTCCTGATCAGGTACAGTCCAGCACTATTTTAAATTATTAGTGAGTGAGTGTAGACTGTGAGGTCAAGGGTATCCTGATCAGGTACAGTCAAGCACTATTTAACATATTAGTGAGAGAGTGTAGACTGCGAAGCTGCAGGGTATCCTGGTCAGGTACAGTCCAGCACTATTGAACATATTAGTGAGAGAGAGTAGACTGTGAGGCTGCAGGGTATCCTGGGCGGGTACAGTCCAGCACTATTTAATGTATTAGTGAGAGAGTGTAGACTGTGAGGCTGCAGGGTATCCTGATCAGGTACAGTCCAGCACTATTTAATGTATTAGTGAGAGAGTGTAGACTGTGAGGCTGCAGGGTATCCTGATCAGGTACAGTCCACATTATTTAATGTATTAGTGAGAGAGAGTAGACTGTGAGGCTGCAGGGTATCCTGATCAGGTACAGTCCAGCACTATTTAATGCATTAGTGAGAGAGTGTAGACTGTGAGGCTGCAGGGTATCCTGATCAGGTACAGTCCAGCACTATTTAATGTATTAGTGAGAGAGTGTAGACTGTGAAGCTGCAGGGTATCCTGATCAGGTACAGTCCAGCACTATTTAATGTATTAGTGAGAGAGTGTAGACTGTGAGGCTGCAGGGTATCCTGATCAGGTACAGTCCAGCACTATTTAATGTATTAGTGAGAGAGAGTAGACTGTGAGGCTGCAGGGTATCCTGATCAGGTACAGTCCAGCACTATTTAATGTATTAGTGAGAGAGAGTAGACTGTGAGGCTGCAGGGTATCCTGATCAGGTACAGTCCAGCACTATTTAATGCATTAGTGAGAGAGTGTAGACTGTGAGGCTGCAGGGTATCCTGATCAGGTACAGTCCAGCACTATTTAATGTATTAGTGAGAGAGTGTAGACTGTGAGGCTGCAGGGTATCCTGGGCGGGTACAGTCCAGCACTATTTAATGTATTAGTGAGAGAGAGTAGACTGTGAGGCTGCAGGGTATCCTGATCAGGTACAGTCCAGCACTATTTAAATTATTAGTGAGAGAGTGTAGACTGTGAGGCTGCAGGGTATCCTGATCAGGTACAGTCCGCATTATTTAATGTATTAGTGAGAGAGTGTAGACTGTGAGGCTGCAGGGTATCCTGATCAGGTACAGTCCACATTATTTAATGTATTAGTGAGAGAGTGTAGACTGTGAAGCTGCGGGGTATCCTGATCAGGTACAGTCCAGCATTATTTAATGTATTAGTGAGAGAGAGGAGACTGTGAGGCTGCAGGGTATCCTGATCAGGTGCAGTCCAGCACTATTTAACATATTAGTGAGAGAGAGTAGACTGTGAGGCTGCGGGGTATCCTGGTCAGGTACAGTCCAGCACTATTTAATGTATTAGTGAGAGAGTGTAGACTGTGAGGCTGCAGGGTATCCTGATCAGGTACAGTCCAGCACTATTTAATGTATTAGTGAGAGAGTGTAGACTGTGAGGCTGCAGGGTATCCTGATCAGGTACAGTCCAGCACTATTTAATGTATTAGTGAGAGAGTGTAGACTGTGAAGCTGCAGGGTATCCTGATCAGGTCCAGTCCAGCACTATTTAATGTATTAGTGAGAGAGAGTAGACTGTGAAGCTGCAGGGTATCCTGATCAGGTACAGTCCAGCACTATTTAATGTATTAGTGAGAGAGAGTAGACTGTGAAGCTGCAGGGTATCCTGATCAGGTACAGTCCAGCACTATTTAATGTATTAGTAAGAGAGTGTAGACTGAGGCTGCAGGGTATCCTGATCAGGTGCAGTCCAGCACTATTTAATGTATTAGTGAGAGAGAGTAGACTGTGAGGCTGCAGGGTATCCTGATCAGGTGCAGTCCAGCACTATTTAATGTATTAGTAAGAGAGTGTAGACTGAGGCTGCAGGGTATCCTGATCAGGTACAGTCCAGCACTATTTAATGTATTAGTAAGAGAGTGTAGACTGAGGCTGCAGGGTATCCTGATCAGGTGCAGTCCAGCACTATTTAATGTATTAGTGAGAGGGTGTAGACTGTGAGGCTGCAGGGTATCCTGGGCGGGTACAGTCCAGCACTATTTAATGTATTAGTGAGAGAGTGTAGACTGTGAGGCTGCAGGGTATCCTGATCAGGTACAGTCCAGCACTATTTAATGTATTAGTGAGAGAGAGTAGACTGTGAGGCTGCAGGGTATCCTGATCAGGTACGGTCCAGCACTATTTAATGTATTAGTGAGAGAGAGTAGACTGTGAGGCTGCAGGGTATCCTGATCAGGTACAGTCCAGCACTATTTAATGCATTAGTGAGAGAGTGTAGACTGTGAAGCTGCAGGGTATCCTGATCAGGTACAGTCCAGCGTTATTTAATGTATTAGTGAGAGAGAGTAGACTGTGAGGCTGCAGGGTATCCTGATCAGGTACAGTCCAGCACTATTTAAATTATTAGTGAGAGAGTGTAGACTGTGAAGCTGCGGGGTATCCTGATCAGGTACAGTCCGCATTATTTAATGTATTAGTGAGTGAGTGTAGACTGTGAGGCTGCAGGGTATCCTGATCAGGTACAGTCCAGCACTATTTAAATTATTAGTGAGAGAGTATAGACTGTGAGGCTGCAGGGTATCCTGATCAGGTACAGTCCAGCACTATTTAATGTATTAGTGAGAGAGTGTAGACTGTGAGGCTGCAGGGTATCCTGATCAGGTACAGTCCAGCACTATTTAATGTATTAGTGAGAGAGTGTAGACTGTGAGGCTGCAGGGTATCCTGGGCGGGTACAGTCCAGCACTATTTAATGTATTAGTGAGAGAGTGTAGACTGTGAGGCTGCAGGGTATCCTGATCAGGTACAGTCCAGCACTATTTAATGTATTAGTGAGAGAGAGTAGACTGTGAGGCTGCAGGGTATCCTGATCAGGTACGGTCCAGCACTATTTAATGTATTAGTGAGAGAGAGTAGACTGTGAGGCTGCAGGGTATCCTGATCAGGTACAGTCCAGCACTATTTAATGCATTAGTGAGAGAGTGTAGACTGTGAAGCTGCAGGGTATCCTGATCAGGTACAGTCCAGCGTTATTTAATGTATTAGTGAGAGAGAGTAGACTGTGAGGCTGCAGGGTATCCTGATCAGGTACAGTCCAGCACTATTTAAATTATTAGTGAGAGAGTGTAGACTGTGAGGCTGCAGGGTATCCTGATCAGGTGCAGTCCAGCACTATTTAAATTATTAGTGAGAGAGTGTAGACTGTGAGGCTGCAGGGTATCCTGATCAGGTACAGTCCAGCACTATTTAATGTATTAGTGAGAGAGTGTAGACTGTGAAGCTGCGGGGTATCCTGATCAGGTACAGTCCAGCGTTATTTAATGTATTAGTGAGAGAGAGTAGACTGTGAGGCTGCAGGGTATCCTGATCAGGTACAGTCCGCATTATTTAATGTATTAGTGAGTGAGTGTAGACTGTGAGGCTGCAGGGTATCCTGATCAGGTACAGTCCAGCACTATTTAAATTATTAGTGAGAGAGTGTAGACTGTGAGGCTGCAGGGTATCCTGATCAGGTACAGTCCAGCACTATTTAATGTATTAGTGAGAGAGAGTAGACTGTGAGGCTGCAGGGTATCCTGATCAGGTACAGTCCAGCACTATTTAATGTATTAGTGAGAGAGTGTAGACTGTGAGGCTGCAGGGTATCCTGATCAGGTGCAGTCCAGCACTATTTAATGTATTAGTGAGAGAGTGTAGACTGTGAGGCTGCAGGGTATCCTGATCAGGTGCAGTCCAGCACTATTTAACATATTAGTGAGAGAGAGTAGACTGTGAGGCTGCAGGGTATCCTGATCAGGTGCAGTCCAGCACTATTTAATGTATTAGTGAGGGAGTGTAGACTGTGAGGCTGCAGGGTATCCTGGGCGGGTACAGTCCAGCACTATTTAATGTATTTGTGAGAGAGAGTAGACTGTGAGGCTGCAGGGTATCCTGATCAGGTACAGTCCAGCACTATTTAAATTATTCGTGAGAGAGTGTAGACTGTGAGGCTGCAGGGTATCCTGATCAGGTACAGTCCGCATTATTTAATGTATTAGTGAGAGAGTGTAGACTGTGAGGCTGCAGGGTATCCTGATCAGGTGCAGTCCAGCACTATTTAACATATTAGTGAGAGAGAGTAGACTGTGAGGCTGCGGGGTATCCTGATCAGGTACAGTCCAGCACTATTTAATGTATTAGTGAGAGAGTGTAGACTGTGAGGCTGCAGGGTATCCTGATCAGGTACAGTCCAGCACTATTTAATGTATTAGTGAGAGAGTGCAGACTGTGAGGCTGCAGGGTATCCTGATCAGGTACAGTCCAGCATTATTTAATGTATTAGTGAGAGAGTAGACTGTGAGGCTGCAGGGTTTCCTGATCAGCTACAGTCCAGCACTATTTAATGTATTAGTGAGAGAGAGTAGACTGTGAGGCTGCAGGGTATCCTGATCAGGTGCAGTCCAGCACTATTTGACATATTAGTGAGAGAGAGTAGACTGTGAGGCTGCAGGGTATCCTGATCAGGTACAGTCCAGCACTATTTAATGTATTAGTGAGAGAGAGTAGACTGTGAGGCTGCAGGGTATCCTGATCAGGTACAGTCCAGCACTATTTAATGTATTAGTGAGAGAGAGTAGACTGTGAGGCTGCAGGGTATCCTGATCAGGTGCAGTCCAGCACTATTTAATGTATTAGTGAGAGAGTGTAGACTGTGAGGCTGCAGGGTATCCTGATCAGGTACAGTCCAGCACTATTTAAATTATTAGTGAGAGAGTGTAGACTGTGAGGCTGCAGGGTATCCTGATCAGGTACAGTCTGCATTATTTAATGTATTAGTGAGAGAGTGTAGACTGTGAGGCTGCAGGGTATCCTGATCAGGTACAGTCCAGCACTATTTAAATTATTAGTGAGAGAGTGTAGACTGTGAGGCTGCAGGGTATCCTGATCAGGTACAGTCCACATTATTTAATGTATTAGTGAGAGAGTGCAGACTGTGAGGCTGCAGGGTATCCTGATCAGGTACAGTCCAGCATTATTTAATGTATTAGTGAGAGAGTAGACTGTGAGGCTGCAGGGTTTCCTGATCGGCTGCAGTCCAGCACTATTTAATGTATTAGTGAGAGAGAGTAGACTGTGAGGCTGCAGGGTATCCTGATCAGGTGCAGTCCAGCACTATTTGACATATTAGTGAGAGAGAGTAGACTGTGAGGCTGCAGGGTATCCTGATCAGGTACAGTCCAGCACTATTTAATGTATTAGTGAGAGAGAGTAGACTGTGAGGCTGCAGGGTATCCTGATCAGGTACAGTCCAGCACTATTTAATGTATTAGTGAGAGAGAGTAGACTGAGGCTGCAGGGTATCCTGATCAGGTGCAGTCCAGCACTATTTGACATATTAGTGAGAGAGAGTAGACTGTGAGGCTGCAGGGTATCCTGATCAGGTGCAGTCCAGCACTATTTAATGTATTAGTGAGAGCGTGTAGACTGTGAGGCTGCAGGGTATCCTGATCAGGTACAGTCCAGCACTATTTAAATTATTAGTGAGAGAGTGTAGACTGTGAGGCTGCAGGGTATCCTGATCAGGTACAGTCCGCATTATTTAATGTATTAGTGAGAGAGTGTAGACTGTGAGGCTGCAGGGTATCCTGATCAGGTACAGTCCAGCACTATTTAAATTATTAGTGAGAGAGTGTAGACTGTGAGGCTGCAGGGTGTCCTGATCAGGTACAGTCCAGCATTATTTAATGTATTAGTGAGAGAGAGTAGACTGTGAGGCTGCAGGGTATCCTGATCAGGTACAGTCCAGCACTATTTAATGTATTAGTGAGAGAGAGTAGACTGTGAAGCTGCAGGGTATCCTGATCAGGTACAGTCCATCACTATTTAACATATTAGTGAGAGAGAGTAGACTGTGAGGCTGCAGGGTATCCTGTTCAGGTACAGTCCAGCACTATTTAATGTATTAGTGAGAGAGTGTAGACTGTGAGGCTGCAGGGTATCCTGATCAGGTACAGTCCAGCACTATTTAATGTATTAGTGAGAGAGTGTAGACTGTGAGGCTGCAGGGTATCCTGATCAGGTACAGTCCAGCATTATTTAATGTATTAGTGAGAGAGTAGACTGTGAGGCTGCAGGGTTTCCTGATCAGCTACAGTCCAGCACTATTTAATGTATTAGTGAGAGAGAGTAGACTGTGAGGCTGCAGGGTATCCTGATCAGGTGCAGTCCAGCACTATTTGACATATTAGTGAGAGAGAGTAGACTGTGAGGCTGCAGGGTATCCTGATCAGGTACAGTCCAGCACTATTTAATGTATTAGTGAGAGAGAGTAGACTGTGAGGCTGCAGGGTATCCTGATCAGGTACAGTCCAGCACTATTTAATGTATTAGTGAGAGAGAGTAGACTGAGGCTGCAGGGTATCCTGATCAGGTACAGTCCAGCACTATTTAATGCATTAGTGAGAGAGTGTAGACTGTGAGGCTGCAGGGTATCCTGATCAGGTACAGTCCAGCACTATTTAATGTATTAGTGAGAGAGCGTAGACTGTGAGGCTGCAGGGTATCCTGATCAGGTACAGTCCAGCACTCTTTAATGCATTAGTGAGAGAGTGTAGACTGTGAAGCTGCAGGGTATCCTGATCAGGTACAGTCCAGCACTATTTAATGTATTAGTGAGAGAGCGTAGACTGTGAGGCTGCAGGGTATCCTGATCAGGTACAGTCCAGCACTATTTAAATTATTCGTGAGAGAGTGTAGACTGTGAGGCTGCAGGGTATTCTGATCAGGTACAGTCCGCATTATTTAATGTATTAGTGAGAGAGTGTAGACTGTGAGGCTGCAGGGTATCCTGATCAGGTGCAGTCCAGCACTATTTAACATATTAGTGAGAGAGAGTAGACTGTGAGGCTGCGGGGTATCCTGATCAGGTACAGTCCAGCACTATTTAATGTATTAGTGAGAGAGTGTAGACTGTGAGGCTGCAGGGTATCCTGATCAGGTACAGTCCAGCACTATTTAATGTATTAGTGAGAGAGTGCAGACTGTGAGGCTGCAGGGTATCCTGATCAGGTACAGTCCAGCATTATTTAATGTATTAGTGAGAGAGAGTAGACCGTGAGGCTGCAGGGTATCCTGATCAGGTGCAGTCCAGCACTATTTAATGTATTAGTGAGAGAGAGTAGACTGTGAGGCTGCAGGGTATCCTGATCAGGTGCAGTCCAGCACTATTTGACATATTAGTGAGAGAGAGTAGACTGTGAGGCTGCAGGGTATCCTGATCAGGTACAGTCCACATTATTTAATGTATTAGTGAGAGAGTGCAGACTGTGAAGCTGCAGGGTATCCTGATCAGGTACAGTCCAGCACTATTTAATGTATTAGTGAGAGAGAGTAGACTGTGAGGCTGCAGGGTATCCTGATCAGGTACAGTCCAGCACTATTTAATGCATTAGTGAGAGAGTGTAGACTGTGAAGGTGCAGGGTATCCTGATCAGGTACAGTCCAGCACTATTTAACATATTAGTGAGAGAGAGTAGACTGTGAGGCTGCAGGGTATCCTGATCAGGTACAGTCCAGCACTATTTAACGTATTAGTGAGAGAGTGTAGACTGTGAGGCTGCAGGGTATCCTGATCAGGTACAGTCCAGCATTATTTAATGTATTAGTGAGAGAGTAGACTGTGAGGCTGCAGGGTTTCCTGATCAGCTACAGTCCAGCACTATTTAATGTATTAGTGAGAGAGAGTAGACTGTGAGGCTGCAGGGTATCCTGATCAGGTGCAGTCCAGCACTATTTGACATATTAGTGAGAGAGAGTAGACTGTGAGGCTGCAGGGTATCCTGATCAGGTACAGTCCAGCACTATTTAATGTATTAGTGAGAGAGAGTAGACTGTGAGGCTGCAGGGTATCCTGATCAGGTACAGTCCAGCACTATTTAATGTATTAGTGAGAGAGTGTAGACTGTGAGGCTGCAGGGTATCCTGATCAGGTACAGTCCAGCACTATTTAATGTATTAGTGAGAGAGCGTAGACTGTGAGGCTGCAGGGTATCCTGATCAGGTACAGTCCAGCACTATTTGACATATTAGTGAGAGAGTGTAGACTGTGAAGCTGCAGGGTATCCTGATCAGGTACAGTCCAGCACTATTTAATGTATTAGTGAGAGAGCGTAGACTGTGAGGCTGCAGGGTATCCTGGTCAGGTACAGTCCAGCACTATTTAATGTATTAGTGAGAGAGTGTAGACTGTGAGGCTGCAGGGTATCCTGGGCGGGTACAGTCCAGCACTATTTAATGTATTAGTGAGAGAGTGTAGACTGTGAGGCTGCAGGGTATCCTGATCAGGTACAGTCCAGCACTATTTAATGTATTAGTGAGAGAGTGTAGACTGTGAAGCTGCAGGGTATCCTGATCAGGTACAGTCCAGCACTATTTAATGTATTAGTGAGAGAGTGTAGACTGTGAGGCTGCAGGGTAGCCTGGGCGGGTACAGTCCAGCACTATTTAATGTATTAGTGAGAGAGTGTAGACTGTGAGGCTGCAGGGTATCCTGATCAGGTACAGTCCAGCACTATTTAATGTATTAGTGAGAGAGTGTAGACTGTGAAGCTGCAGGGTATCCTGATCAGGTACAGTCCAGCGTTATTTAATGTATTAGTGAGAGAGAGTAGACTGTGAGGCTGCAGGGTATCCTGATCAGGTACAGTCCAGCACTATTTAAATTATTAGTGAGAGAGTGTAGATTGTGAGGCTGCAGGGTATCCTGATCAGGTACAGTCCAGCACTATTTAATGTATTAGTGAGAGAGTGTGGACTGTGAGGTCAAGGGTATCCTGATCAGGTACTGTCCAGCACTATTTAATGTATTAGTGAGAGAGTGTAGACTGTGAAGCTCCAGGGTATCCTGGGCGGGTACAGTCCAGCACTATTTAATGTATTACGGATAGAGCTTAGACTGAGGCTCCAGGGTATCCTGTTCAGGTGCAGTCCATGACTGACGCTTTCATGCCTTTCATTAACCACAAATGTATCTCGGCTAAAATAATTTTGCACACAATATCCTTTGTTGTCTGTTTCTGAACCCGGCGCGACCTTCTTTCAGACCTTCCTTCCCTTTTAAGTGGTTTATTATTCCCAAAACGTTTCTTGTGGAGTTGAGCTGTTTTTTTTACTCACTGTTGTGGTTTACCCCCCCACCCCTCTCTGTGTCTCTGCCCTTTCAGATCATGTTCACAGGACTGGTCGATGAGAATGGAGTGAAGGTGATTAAGCAGCTTGGGGGTGAGGTGGTGGAGTCAGTGCATGACAGCACACACTTAGTTACAGACCGGATCCGGCGTACGGTGAAGTTCCTGTGTGCCGTTGCTAGAGGGATACCCGTGGTAACCCCAGAATGGCTGAAAAAGGTGAGTTGTTATTTTGTTTTAAGCCTTGTATTGACATTGGATCTGATCCCGACCTTGTCCTGTCTGATATAGTACATCTGCAGTTAATCAGCATGGGTTAAGAAATGGATGTTCCCTCCCCATCTCCCTAGTTCAGTCTCCAACTTGAACGTGTTCCTTCCCAGGACCTCCAGAGGTGTTAGCCGTGGCTCAGTGGGTGGCATTGTTGCCTGTGAGTCAAAAGGTTATGGTTTTGAATCCCATTCCAGAGACTTGAGAACAAAATCTAGGCTGAAACTGCCAGTGCAGTACTGAGGGAGTGCTGCACAGTTGAAGTTGCTGTCTTTCGATGAGATATTAACCCAAGGCTTAGTCTCTCAGGTGAGCATAAAAGATTCTGTATTTCAGGAAGGTTTAAACTAACTTGGCAGGGGTGTGGGAACCATGAGGAAATATCAGAGAGAAATACCAAAGTGCAGAGAATACTGGGAGAGATAGATAGCACTGGAGTAGAACATAGTACGTTATTAGGTTGGGTCAGAGTGGAGAGAAAGTAATAAAGTTTAAATCAAGGTTTATGTGCATATATGTGAATGCATAGAGTATGGTTAATAAGATTGGTGAGTTACAGGCGCAGATTCTCATGTGGAAAAGTGATGTTGTGGCTATAACAGAGACCTCCTCAAAGAAGGGCAGGACTAGGTGTTAAATATTCCTGGATACAGGCATCCAGGAAAGATAGGAAAGGAAGAAAATGCAGAGGAGTGGCAGCATTGATTAAGGAAAACATTGCAATGCTGGAGAGGGATGATATCCCAGAGGGGTCAAGGACGGAATCTATTTGGCTCGAGCTAAGGAACAAAAAGATGCAGTTACATTGCTCGATGTAGTCTCTAGGCCACTAACTAGTGGAAAGGGTGAAGAAGAACAAATTTGCAAGGAAATTACAGCGAGATGCAAGAATTATAGAGTAGTTATAATGGTGGACTTTATCCAGATATTGACTGGGAGAGCAGTAGTGTAATAGGCAGGGAGAGGCAAGAGTTCCTGGAGTGTGTTTGTTTGGAAAAGTTTTCTACAGCAGTATGTTTCCATCCAACAACGGGGAGGTACTGCTGGACCTGGTTCTTGAGAATGAGGTGGGCCAAGTGGATCAAATATCAGGAGGAGAACATTGAGGGGACAGTGACCATTGTATCATAAGGTTTAGGTTGGTTATGGAAAAGGCCAAAGAACAATCTATCGTAAGAATAATTAACTGGGGGAAAGCAAACTTCAATGGGGGTAAGAATGGATCTGGCCGAATATATTTGAATCAAAGATTGGCAGGAAAAACAGTAGCTGAACCTTCAAAGAAGAGATAGTTTGGGCATTGTTGAGATATATTCCTTCAAAGGGGGAAAGGTCAGGAAAACAAATTTGGAGCTCCGTGAATAACAAAAGTGATAGAGATGAAGAAGAAAAAGTGTGCTTATGACCGATGTCAGGTAGATAATATAATGGAGAACCAGGCTGAATATAGAAAGTTCAGAGGGGAAGTGAAAAAGCAAATAAGAGAAGTAAAGAGAGAGTATGAAAAGAGACTGGCAGCTAACATAAAATGGAAACTAATCCCAAAGTCTTCTATAGGCATATAAATAGCAATATTCCGGCAATAGTACTGAAGATCTGTGCTCCAGAACTTGCCGCGCCCCTAGCCAAGCTGTTCCAGTACAGCTACAACACGACATCTACCCTGCAATGTGGAAAATTTCCCAGGTATGTCCTGTACACAAAAGCAGGACAAGTCCAACCCGGCCAATTACCGCCCCATTACCGCCCCATCAGTCTACTCTCAATCGTCAGTAAAGTGATGGAAGATGTCGTCGACAGCGCTGTCAAGCGGCTCTTGCTTAGCAAACACCTGCTCAGTGACGCTCAGTTTGGGTACTGCCAGGGCAACTCAGCTCCTGACCTCATTACAGCCTTGGTTCAAAAATGGACAAAAGTACTGAACTCGAGGTGAGAGTGACTGTCCTTGATATCAAGGCAGCTTTTGACCGAATATGGCATCAAGGAGCCCTAGCAAAACTGAAATCAATGGGAATCAGGGGGAAAACTCTCCGCTGGCTGGAGTCATACCTAGCGCAAAGGAAGATGGTTGTGGTTGTTGCAAGTCAATCATCTGAGCTCCAGGACATCACTGCAGGAGTTCCTCAGGGTAGTGTCCTAGGCCCAACCATCTTCAGCTGCTTCATCAATGACCTTCCTTCAATCATAAGGTCAGAAGTGGGGATGTTCGCTGATGATTGCACAATGTTCAGCACCATTTACGACTCCTCAGATACTGAAGCAGTCCGTGTAGAAATGCAGCAAGACTTGGACAATATCCAGGCTTGGGCTGATAAGTGTCAAGTAACATTCGCGCCACACAAGTGCTAGGCGATGATCACCTCCAACAAGAGGGAATCTAACCATCTTCCCATGACATTCAAAGGCATTACCATCACCGAATTCCCCCACTATCAACATCCTAGGGGCTACCATTGACCAGACACTGAATTGGAGTAGCCATATAAATACTGTGGCTACAAGAGCAGGTCAGTGGCTGGCAATCCTGCGGCGAGTAACTCACCTCCTGACTCCCCAAAGCCTGTGCACCATCTACAAGGCACAAGTCAGGAGTGTGATGGAATACTCTCCACTTGCCTGGATGGATGCAGGTCCAACAATACTCAAGAAGCTCAACACCATCCAGGACAAAGCAGCCCGCTTGATTGGCATCCCATCGACAACCATTCACTCCCTCCACCACTGACGCACAGTGGCAGCAGTGTGTACCATCTACAAGGTGCACTTCAGCAACGCACCAAGGCTCCTTTGACAACACCTTCCAAACCCGCAACCTCTACCAACTAGAAGGTCAAGGGCAGCATTTGCATGGGCCCTCCACCACCTGCAAGTTCCCCTCCAAGTCGCACACCATCCTGATTTGGAACTATATTGCCATTCCTTCACTGTGGCTGGGTCAAAATCCTGGAACTCCCTTCCTAACAGCACTGTGGGTGTACCTACCCCACATGGACTGCAGCGGTTCAAGAAGGCAGCTCACCACCACCTTCTCAAGGGCAATTAGTGATGGGCAATAAATGCTGTCCTGGTCAGCGATGCCCACATCCCTTGAATGAATAAAAAATAGGGTGGTAAAAGGTGGAGTAGGGATTACGGACCAAAAAGGGATTTACGCATGAGGGCAGGGGAAATAGCTGAGGTATTGAATGAATACTTTGCATCTGTCTTTTGTAAAGAAGAAGATGCTACCCAGGTCACAGTGAAAGAGGAGGTAATACACTAGAAGGAATTAAAATTGATAGGAGGATGTGTTCGATCGGTTGGTCAATAATTAAAGTTGATAAAGCACCAGGACCGGATGAGATGCATCCAAGGGAAGTGCGAGTAGAAATTGCTGAGGCACTGGCCATAATTTGCCAGCCTTCCTTAAAGTCAGGGATGGTACTGGAGGACTGGAGAATTGCAAGTGTTACATTCTTGTTCAAAAAAGAATGTAAAGATGAGCTCAGCAACGACAGGACAGTCAGTTTAATTTCAGTGGTGGGGAAACTTCGAGAAACAATAATTCGGGACCGAATTAATAATCACATGGACAAATGCGGGTTAATTAAGGAAAGCCATCACGGATTTGTTAAGGGAAAATTATGTTTAACTAACTTGCTGGACTTTTTTGAGGAGGTAACAGAGAGGGTTGATGAGGGCACTGCTGTTTATGTGGTGTACGTGGACTTTCAATACAGTGCCACACAACAGACTTGCGAGCACAGTTGTAGCTCTTGGAATAAAAGAGACGGTAGCAACATGGATATGGAATTGGCTGAATGACAGGAAACAAAGAGTAGTGGTTAATGGATGTTTTTCGGGCTGGAGGAAGGTTTGTAGTGGAGTTCCCCAGGGATCAGTGTTGGGACCCTTGCTTTTCCTGATGTATATTAACGAACTAGACCTTGGTGTACAGGGCACAATTTTAAAGTTTGCAGATGATACTAAACTTGGAAACATTGTGAACTGTGAGGAGGATAGTGTAGACCTTCAAAAGGACATAGACAAGTTGGTGGAATGAGTGGACAAATAGCAGATGAAGTTCAATGCAGAGAAATGTGAAGTGATTTATTTTGGTAGGAAGAATGTGGAGAGGCAATATAAACTAGAGGGTACAATTGTAAAGGGGGTACAGGAGCAGAGAGACCTAGGTGTATGTGTGCATAAGTCATTGAAGGTGGCAGGACAGGTTAAGAGAGCGATTAATAAAGAATACTGTATCCTGGGCTTTATTAATAGGGACATAGAGTACAAGAGCAAGGAAGTTATGTTGAACTTGTATAAGACACTAGTTCGGCCTCAGCTGCAGTATTGCATCCAGTTCTGGGTGCCGCACTTTAGGAAGGATGTGAAGGTGTTAGAGAGGGTGCAGAAAAGATTCACGTGAATGGTTCCAGGGATGAAGAATTTCAGTTATGAAGATAGGAGAAGTTAGGACTGTTTTCCTTGGAGAAGGGAAGGCTGAGAGGTGGTTTGATAGAGGTATTCAAAATCATGAGGGGTCTGGACAGAGTATTTAGAGAGAAACTGTTCCCACTCATGACAGGATCGAGAATGAGAGGGCACAGATTTAAAGTATTTGGTAAGAGAAGCAAAATGAGATGTGGAAAATCTTTTCCATGCAATGAGTGGTTAAGGTCAGGAATGCACAGCCTGAGAGTGTGGCGGAGGCAGATTCAATTGAAGCATTCAAAAGGGAATTAGACTGTGATATGAAAAGGAAGAATGTGCAGGGTTAGGGGGAGAAGGCGGGAGAATGGCATTAGCTGAATTGCTCATTCGGAGAGCCGGTGCAGACACGATGGCCCGAATGGCCGCCTCCTGTGTTGTAACAATCCTGTGATTCTGTGGAAAGATCCGTGGAGTTCTCTCTGTAAAATCATAACCAATCGCAGAAGATGCTCCCTCGGGCAGCCCGGCGATCCCTCTACCGCCTGGATTGTGTGCCAAAGACTCAGGTGTGGGACTTGAACCCACGACCTTCTGACACCAGGGCAAGAGTGCCAGCGACTGAACCACGGCCGACCCCTAAACCAAATGATCATAGATAAATTAATCCAGGGCTGGTTTAGTTGCATTGCTTAAGTACATATTTTGATATCCCTTCTTTATTGCGTAGCTAGTGGTGTTTTCTTTGTCTCATTCCTTTGTTTTCTCATTTGTTGAACTTTTGTTCTCTCCCCCTCTCTTCCCCCTTCCTCTCCCCACCTACTCACTGCTATAAACCTTGGAAAAGTGTGGGAAGAGCAGCTGCTTCTTGTCCACTAGCAGTTTCTTGGTAAATGATAGTGACCAAGAGCAGAAATTCAACTTCAAGCTGGCCAAGTCCCTGCAGAAAGCCAAGGAGCAGCCACTGCTGCAGGTAAGTGGCAGCACTGCCCACTACCCCAGGAGAGGATAACTATAACTCAGGACATGGGAGAGAAGCTAAGTACATGAGTAACTTTGGTGGTGGGGAAACTTGTAGAAACAATAATTCTGGACAAAATTAATAGGCACGTGGTCAAATGCGGGTTAATTAAGGAAAGACAGCATGGATTTGTCAAGGGAAAATCGTGTTTAACTAATTTGCTGGAAGTTTTTGAACAAAGTTGATGAGGGCAATGCTGTTGATGTGCACATGGACTTCCAAAAGGCATTTGATACAGTGCTGCACAACAGACTTGTGAGCAAAATTATAGCTTATGGAATAAAAGGGACAGTAGCAACATGGATATGAAATTGGCTGAGTGACAGGAAACAGAGAGTAGTGGTTAATGGATGTTTTTCGGGCGGGAAGAAGGTTTGGAGTGGAGTTTCCCAGGGATCAGTTTTGGGACCTTGCTCTTCCTGATATATATTAATGACCTCGACCTTGGCGTACAGGGTACAATTTCAAAATTTCTGAATTATATAAATCTTGAAAGCATTGTGAACTGTGAGGAGGATAGTGTAGAACTTCAAAAGGACATAGATAAGTTGGTAGAATGGGCGGACAAGTGGCAGATGAAGTTCAGTGCGGAGGAGTGTGAAGTGATTCATTTTGGTAGGAAGAACATGGAGACACAAAAAAGGGTACAACTCAAAGTGGGTGTGGGAGCAGAGGGACCTGGGTGTATATGTCATTGGAGGTGGCAGGACAGGTTGAGAGAGCAGTTAATAAAGCACACAGTATCCTAGGTTTTATTAATAGGAGCATAGAGTACAAGAGCAAGGAAGTTACGTTGAACTTGTATAAAACACTAGTTCAGCCTCAGCTGGAGTATTGCATCCAGTTCTGGGCGCCGCACTTTAGGAAAGATGAGGGCATTGGAGAGAGGGCAGAAAAAATTCACAAGAATGTTTTCAGGATTGAGGAACTTCATTTATGAAGATAGATTGGAGAAGATGGGACTGTTTTCTTTGGAGAAGAGAAGGCTGAGAGGAGATTTGATAGAGGTATTTAAAATCGTGAGGGGTCTGGACAGAATAGATAGAGAGAAACAGTTCCCACTCATGAAAGGATTGAGAACAAAAGGGCACAGATTTAAAGTAATTGGCAAAAGAAGCAGTGGCAACATGAGGAAAAGCTTTTTCACGCAGTGAGTGTTTGGGATCTGGAATGCATTGCCTGAGAGTGTGGTAGAGACAGATTCAATTGAGGCTTTCAAAAGGGAATTAGATAGTTATATGAAAAGGAAAAATGTGCAGGGTTATGGGGAGAAGGTGGGAGAAAGAGCAATTCACTTCTGCCAATCGGAGAGCCGGTGCAGACACGATGGGTTGAATGGCCTCCTTCTGTGATGAGGGAGAAAGGACTAGAAGGGTAGGCTGCTGGGTGAGACAAAGTAGGGTGTGGAGTATATACACAGGCACAGACTGATTGGACAGAATGGCCTGTTTCTGTGCTGTAAATTATACATAACTGTAGTTTTCCATCCCTGGCGTCACTCTGGTGAATCTGCATTGACTGACTGCTCTTTCTTCCTTTAATATCTTTTTAATAAGGTGCCCAAAACTGCACACACTGCTCCAACTGTGGCCTAACCAAAGTATGAAATGGAGAGGAGGGTGTGGGTGGTGGGGAATCAATAAGCCACAGCTAACACATGTCAGATTTCTCCCACCGGGTAGAAGGGAAGGGCGGTTTACCGTCTTCCAATAACATTAACGTTTAAACTTCTCGGCCACTTAATTAGATATTAAAAGCTGAACATGTTGAGGGGCCAAACTGCAATTGGTTTGTTTGTTTGTTTTTCTGAATCCCGTCAGGATTATCGGGTCCACATGACATCAGGGGTACAACCTGATCCGAGCCAGATGGAGACAATTGTCCAGTGCAGTGGAGCAACTGTACTGCCCAAGATGCCAAGAGCGTACAAGGTGAGACTCATCGTGCTGCCTGTACAGTGCTAATTGTTTGTGAGAAATGGAATCTTGTGGCTGCAAGACCCTTAAAGGGCAATGAGGGGCCTTAGAAAGAAGGAACTTATAAATGAATCAAAATATATTTTTATTTATTTTATTTTCAGGGCTATTAGGAAAGAACAGGGTAAGGTGGTGAGATCAATTAGATAGCTCTTTCTAAGTGCTGGCACAGACCCAATGGGCTGAGTAGCCTCCTTTGCCTTTCTTGAAGTCCAGAGGGGCTTTACAGCCAATGAAGTACTTTTTTCTGAAGTGTAGTCACTGTTGTAATGTAGAAAAAGCGGCAGTCAACTTGCTCACAGCAAGCCTCCGCAAACAGCAACGAGATAATGACTAGATAATTTATTTCTGTGATGTTGGTTGAGAGAAATATTGTTCTAGACACCGGGGAGAAGGCCCCTGCTCTTCTTGGAAATAGTGCCATGGGATCATTTACGCCCACCTGAGAGGGCAGACGGAGCCTTGGTTTTTAACATCTCATCCAAAAGATGGCACCCCTGACAGTGCAGTTCTCCGTTGGTACTGCACTGAGCAATGTCAGCCTGGAATTTGTGCTCAAGTCTCTGGACTGGGATTTGAACCCACAATCTTCTGACTCAGAGGTGAGAGTGCTGCTAACCTATCCACAGCTGACGCACTTTGCTGCTGTCAGACTGACTGGCAATAGGGACATTACGACGGTTGGCATCAGCACCACTGGGCTAGAGAGAGGGAAAATGATGAGCCAGATTTTTTTCCTATTCCTGATTTACTGTTCAATGAACCCTGCTGGAAAGTGCAAGACTTATGTTGAGGAGTGGATCAGTCTGTGCTGTAATGATCTCCCTTAGTATTGCGGTAGACTGCTGACAATCGGTAGGATCGAAAATGAAGAACAGCCGTCTGGGTGAGATACCAGAGGGCTGTCGGCAATGTACCCCAGTAAAAATTATCACCTTCAAGGGAGGGGAGAGAAAGAGAGAGGGTAAACATTCAATGGTGAATTTCAAATTCATCGTGACTGGAATACTGTCCTGCTGTCAGCCGTGGCTGAGCTGGTAGTACTCTCGACCTCTGAATCAGAAGGTTGTGGGTTTGAGTCCCACAGCTCCAGAGACTGGAGCACACCGTCTCAATCAAGACTCCCAGTGTAGCACTAAAGGAGAGTTGCACTGTCTGATGCGCCATCTTTAGGATTGAGTGTCAAATCCGAGGCCCTGACAGATATAAAAGATCCCATGGAAGTATTCACACAAGAGCAGGAGACATTCCCCTGATTTCCTGGTCAAAATCCATCCCTCTCATCTGTCCCTACCAGAAGAGATAAAACTGATACATACGGAAATACGTATGAACATATGAATTTGGAGCAGAAGTAGGCCATTCGGCCCCTCGAGCTGGCTCTGCCATTCAATAAGATCATGGCAGATCTGTTTGTATTTCAAATTCCGCACTCCCATCTAGCCCTGATAACCTTTGATTCCCTTGCCTAACAAGGTAGATAGATCTACCTCCGCCTTAAAAATATTCAATGACCCCGCCTCCACCACCTTCTGAGGCAGAGTTCCAAAGTCACACAACCCTCTGAGAGAAAAAAATTTCTCCTCATCTCTGTCCTAAAAGGGCGACCCCTAATTTGAAAACAGTTTCCTCTAGTTTTGGACTCTCCCACAAGAGGAAACATCCTTTCCACATCCACCTTGTCAAGACTGTTCAGGATCTTATAGACTTCAATCAAGTCTCCCCTCACTCTTCTAAACTCCAGTGAAAACGAGCCCAATCTGACCAACCTTTCATCATAAGACAGCCCGCTCATTCCAGGTATCAATCTAGTAAACCTCCTCTGAACCGCCTCCAATGCATTTACATCCTTCCTTAAATAAGGAGACCAAAACTGCACACGGTATTGTCCACTTTGACAGGAAGAATAAAAAAGATGCGTATTATCTAAATGGTGAGAGATTGCAGAGCTCTGAGATGCAGAGGGATCTGGGTGTCCTAGTGTATGAATCGCAAGAGGTTAGTATGCAGGTACAGCACGTAATTACGAAAGCCAGTAGAATGTTATCGTTTATCACGAGGGGAATTGAATACAGAAGTAGGGAGGTTATGCTTCAGCTATACAGGGCATTGGTGAGACCACATCTGGAGTACTGTGTACAGTACTGGTCTCCTTATTTCAGGAAGGATGTAAATGCATTGGAGGTGGTTCAGAGAAGGTTTACTAGATTGATACCTGGAATGGGTGGCATGTCTTACGAGGAATGATTGGACAGGCTAGGCTTGTATCCGTTGGAATTTAGAAGAGTAAGAGGCGACATTGATTGAAACATATAAGATCCTGAGGGGTCTTGACAGGGTGGATGTGGAAAGGATGTTTCCCCTTGTGGGAGAATCTCGAACTAGGGGTCACTGTTTAAAAATAAGGGGTCGCCCATTTAAGACAGAGATGAGAAGAAATTTTCTCTCAGAGGGTCGTGAGTCTTTAAGAACATAAGAAATAGGAGCAGGAGTAGGTCATTCAGCCCCTCAAGCCTGCTCTGCCTAACCCTCGACTCCCCAAGATTTCAAAAATCTATCTACCTCTTCCTTAAAAACATTTAGTGACCTAGCCTCCACAACTCTCTGAGGTAGAGAATTCCAGAGATTCACCACCCTCTGAGAGAAGAAATTCCTTTGCATCTCAGTTTTAAATTATTCTGTAATTATGTCCCCTAGTTCGAGGTTCCCCCACTAGTGGAAACATCTTCTCAACATCTACCCTGTCGAGCCCCCTTAAACTCTTGTATGTTTCTATAAGATCACCTCTCATTCTTCTAAACTCCAATGAATAAAGGCCTAACCTGTTTAGCCGCTCTTGGTAAGACAGCCCCTTCATCCCAGGAATCAGCCTAGTGAACCTTTTCTGAACTGCCTCCAATGCTAGTATATCCTTCTTTATGCACGAGGACCAAAACTGTACTCAGTACTCCAGGTGTGGCCTCACCAACAGTTGTAACAGTTCTTCCCTATTTTTAAACTCTAACCCCCTAGCAATAAAGGCCAAAATTCCATTTGCATTCCTAATTACTTGCTTGGAATTACTTTGGAATTCTCTTCCTCAAAAGGCAGTGGAAACAGAGTCTTTGAATATTTTTAAGGCAGAGGTAGATAGATTCTTGATGAGCAAGAGGGTGGATGTTATCAGGGGTAGGTGGAAATGTGGAGTAATCAGTTCAGCCATGAACTTCGTGAATAGTGGAGCATGCTCGAGGGGTCGAGTGGCCTACTCCTGCTTCTAATTCATATGTTCATATTCGAGATGTGGTCTCACCAATGCCCTGTATAACTGAAGCATAACATCCTTTCTTTTATTTTCAATTCCTATCATAATAAAGGATAGTATTCCATTAGCCTTCTTTATTACTTTCTCTACCTGCATACTAACCTTTTGTGACTCATGCACTGGAACACCTAGATCCCTCTGCACCTCGGAATTCTGCAGTCATTCTCCGTTTAAGTAATACTCTGCTTTTTTATTCTTCTTGCCAAAGTGAACAACTTCACATTCTCCCACATTATACTCCATCTGCCAGATTTTTGCCTGCTCACTCAACCTATATATCGGTCTGCAACCTCCCTATGTTCTCTTCACAACATACTTTCCTACCTATCTTTGTGTCATCTGCAAATTTAGCAACTATGCCATCGCTCCCCTCATCAAAATCATTGATATAAATGGTAAAATGTTGAGGCCCCAGCACAGGCCCCTGCTGGACTCCACTTGTCACATCGTGCCAATCAGAAAAGGACGCATTTATCATGCTCTCTGTTTTCTGCCAGCCAGCTAATCTTCTATCCATGCTAATATGTT
This sequence comes from Heterodontus francisci, assembly GCF_036365525.1. Classification (NCBI taxonomy): domain Eukaryota; kingdom Metazoa; phylum Chordata; class Chondrichthyes; order Heterodontiformes; family Heterodontidae; genus Heterodontus; species Heterodontus francisci. Next base: position 12,734,289 of record NC_090399.1, read on the forward strand.
ACCCCCTAAACCATTAGCTCCTACTTTGCGCAATAACCTTTTATGTGACACCTTGTCATATGCCTTCTGGAAATTCAAGTGCAGTATGGTGGTGGTGTCCTGCACTGTGGGCACTGGCCTTTCCCTTGTGGGTGGGGGAGGGTTGAGGTTTATCTCTCGGTATCTAATAACGGTTTTGTAATTCTAAACCCGTGTTTGGATTTCAACGCGACAGGAGAAAACCCTGGTGATTTCGTGTCCGGACGACCTGCCCAAGTGCAAACCTGCCCGGGACGCCGGCGTCCCCATTGTAAACGCTGAATTCATCCTGACGGGGATTCTCCAGCAGACGGTGGACTTGGAGAGCTACCGGCTGGATGGGGACTCGGACGAGGTCGTCGACAGCAAACCAGAGGGGAGAGGCAAAAAGCGGAGTTCCACAACAGCAGCAATGCAGCCAGCCGGAGGCAGGAAAAAGAAGCGCTGACTGTTTTTAAAACCAAGTGTAGGAATTTTATTAAAATTGTAAATCTATAATGTAATAAAAAATGAAACTGCACTGTTTTCATGCCCTATAGTCAGTCATGGAGTCCTTTTTCCCCTGAGAAGGAATTATATATGTACAGTCTGTAAATTACGGACACCTTGACAGGTGTCTTTTGCAGGTGTCCTTACTTTCACAATGGTCATTGTATGTACTGTAAAAAAAAAAATGTCAAATGAGGAGCTCTTTACCCAGCGTCTATAGCGACAGAGAAACTTCCTTATCCTTGGGCTTGGAGTCCTGTAAGTATTCGATCCTAGAGATGGAGTGGTTGCTCTGCCACTGTGGATGCTGGGTAAAGAGCTCACCATCACACAGAGCCATTTCTTTTACAAAACCTGCTGCTGTCTCTTGCTGACATGTGCATCCTGTGTTTTAAGTGCAACAAGGCTTGGTGCATTAAAGGCTTTCTTATTTGCGAATATCTGTGATTTCAGAGTGCCTCTTGTATATTTTACCATACAAGAGATTCAATTCTAAGTAAGTACTTTTTTCTTTAGGAGTGTCCATTTTTGCAGGTTTCATCAATACATAAAAAAAGATCAAAAATCTGTCTAACTCAGCCTTGAATATATTCAATGACCCAGCCTCCACTGCTCTCTGGGGAAGAGAATTCCAAAGATTAATGAGAGAGAAGAAATTCCTCCTTAACTTCGTCTTAAATGTGAGACCCCTTATTTTTAAACTGTGCCCCCTATAATATAGATTTCTCTACAAGGGGCAACATTCTCTTAGCATCTATCCTGTCAAGCCCCCTCAGAATCTTATGTTTCATTAAGATCACCTCTCATTCTTCTAAACTCCAATGAGTACAGGCCCAACCTTTCCTCATAAGACAACCCCTTCATCCCAGGAATTGGACTTGTGAACCTTCTCTGAACTGCTTCCAGTGCAAGTATAGCTTAAGTAAGGAGATCAAAACTGTAGACAGTACTCTGATGTGGTCTCACCAATGCTCTGTACAGTTGTAGCAAGACAGCCTTACTTTTATACTCGATTCCCCCTTGCAATAAAAGCCAACATTCCATTTGCCTTTCTAATTACTTGCTGTACCTGCATATTAACTTATTGTGATTCATGTACTAGAACACCCAGATCCCTCTATACCTCAGCATTCTATAGTCTCCATGTCAGTAATATTCTGCTTTCCCAATCTTCCGCCAAAGTGGAGAACCTCACATTTTGCCACATTATACTCCATCTGTCAATTTTTTTGCCCTCTTACTTAACCCATCTATATCCCTTTGCAGATACTTTGTGTCCTCCTCACAACTTGCTTTCCTATCTATCTTTGTATCATCAGAAAATTTGGCTACAATACACTTGGTCCCTTCATCTAAGTCATTAATATAGACCTTGACTAGTTGAGGCACCAGCACTGATCCCTGTGGCACTACAGTAGTTAATTTGCCAACCTGAAACGTTAAATCTGCTTCACTCTCCCCAGATGCTGCCAGACTTGCTGAGTATTTCCAGCATTTCTTCTTTTTATTCTCCCCACCTCTGTTTCCTGTCCATTAGCCAATCCTCTATTCATGTGACTCCAGACCCACAGCATGTGGTTGACTTTTAAATGCCCTCTGAAATGGCCCAGGAAGCCACTCAGTTTGAGGGCAATTAGGGAAAGGCAATAAATGCTGGCCTAGCCAGTGATGCCCACATCCCATGAACGAATATATAAAAAAAACACCATGAGCTCTTTACTTGTGTAGTAATCTTTTATGTAGCACCTTATGAAACGCCTTTTGGAAATCCAAATCGCTACATCTATCGGTTCCCCTTTATCCACCCTGCCCGTTACATCCTCAAAGAACTCTTAATAAATTTGTGAAACATGATTTCCCTTTCATAAATCCATGTTGACTCTGCTTGATTGTATGATGATTTTCTAAATGTCCTGCTACTACTTCCTTAATGATGGATTCCCCAGCAGTTTCCCGAAGACAGATACTCGGCCAACTGGCCTATCGTTTCCAGCTTTCTGTCTCCCTCCTTTCTTGAATAGGGGTGTTACATTTGTGGTTTTACAATCCACTGGGACCTTTCCAGAATCTAGGGATTTTTGGAAGATTTACATCCAATGTATCCACAATCTCTGCAGCCACTTCTTTTAAGAGCTGAGCATGCAGGCAGATGAGACGTTAAACCAAGGCCATGTCTGCCCTCTCGGGTGGACATAAAAGATCCTATGGCCTATTCAGAAGAAGAGCAAGGGAGTTATCCCCGATGACCTGGCCAATTTTTATCCCTCAATCAACAACAGAAAGCAGATTATCTGGTCATTATCGCATTGCTTTTTGTGGGATCTTGCTGTGCCCAAAAATTGGCTACCACGTTTTCTATATTACAACCGTGACTACACTTCAAAAGTCATTCATTGGCTATGAGACGTTTTGGGACATCCTGTGGTCATGAGAGGCGCTATATGAATGCAAGTCTTTTCTTTATGAAGTTTTAAAAAACCAAGCCAGGTGACACTAAATACTCAATCTGTGATTTGTCACTTTATCCTGTTCAGTATAGGTTATTGCGTACTGCCCTTCACCTGGCTTTAGTCATAGAGGCATTTATGGCACAGAAGGTGGCCATTCGGCCCATTGAGTCCATGCCGGCTCTCCATGGAGCAATCCAGTCAGTCCCACTCCCCTGCTTGATTTCCCTGTCGTCCTGCAAATCTACTTACTTCAAGAGGCCATCCAATTTCCCAGAGTAAAGATACAGTAAGCTCTTTTTGCTTAAAGCTGCACCCTGTCTGATAGGTGAAAGAACAAATTTTAAAAAAACAATTATGTAATTTGTCCCTTTATTGATAGAAAACATTTCACTTGGTTAGAAAAATAAATATAAACTATGTACAATTTGCAATGGTAAAATAGAGGAATTTGAGGCAATTTCTGTCTGAGACACTGAGGCACAGTTGAAAACTGATTATTACTTATCATTTCAGTTAAAGCATTGTAAAGTACGTCGTACAAAATGACTCTCGATGGAGTTAAACTCTTACAAAGTTAACTTCCACATCAGGTTGCTTAAAGGAAAATTAGAGTGTACTTTGTTGATGAATGTTGGGAGCTCAGTCCTTAAACAAAAGGGAAAGTCAGTTATCTTCCCACCTGTACTTCTACCACAGTTTGCTGACAGTCCAGTCGCTTACAATGCAGATAATGTGTTGAGAAATCTTGGGCGTAAATTGCTGTAAATTCAAACCTTTTCCAGTATTGCTACGGCAGAGAGATTGCAGGTTAGAAATTAAAAGGTACTGGCTGGTAGAGTAACGAGCCATGCAGCCTCATGTTTGATCCATGGCTTGTGCTGTTTGAGGTGAGGGGCTACGAATGGTCTTGGACTATTGACGGGAGGGAAAAGAAAATAATCGGCTGCAGTTCCTGCTGCTGGTGGTGATAGATGACTCTGTTGGAAAGTGTCTGAGCATAAAGGGGAGAACAAACTCAGCAGCAGTGCCCCCCACCCACTCCTTGCAGCCAGTCTGCCAAGACCTGCTGTCTGGACTCACCGATGAAGGTTGGTCACTTGAGTAATGTAATGGAGGGTGTCCATGGAAATGCAGTAAGGAATTGACACCTTCAGATGAGGAAAGATGAGGAAGAGAGAGAGAGAGAGAGATAATTGGCAACAAATAATCACCGTACTGCGTGATTAAAAAGCAGCTCTCATCCCAGACGACAGATTGAGGCTGTACAGCTTGCAGGAATATCCTGTGACCAGAAACCTACAACAAAATAGCACAACTTTGAGAGAGTAATGTGATGGAGAAGAATTGTTTTGGAGAGCTCACTGGAGCCATGAGCTTTATTGGTTCTTTGCTTATCCTTCATGTGTTCTTTCAATTAAACACTGAATCATCGGAGACTAAACGGAAGCCTTCGATCCTTCCACTTGAGGCTTGGCTCAGCGATAATCTTCAAGGAAGACCGGTGCCTTGGACTTTCCTTTCCTCCTCCTACTCTGTCTCCTCATCCTCACTTGTGTCTCCCTCCTCTTGGTCCCCAATCACAGCCGCACTCAAGACCTGCAGCTCCTCGAGAACCTCAGCAAGGGAGTCTGCGAAAGAAAAAAAAACTTGCATTTATATAGCCCCTTTCACAAACTCAGAACCTCCAAAAAATTTTGCAGCCAGTGCGGTATTTTGAAGTGTCGTCACTGTTGTAATGTAGAAAACTTGGCAGCTGGTTTGCACACATCAAGCTCCCACAAACAACAATGTGATGATGATCAAATGTGTTTTTTTTGAGAGGTTGATTGAGGGATAAATGGCTCAGGACACTGGAGCTAACTCCCCTGCTCTTCTTCAAAATAGTGCCGTGGGACCTTTTATGTTCACCTGAGAGGACAGGCAGGGCTGCTGTTCGATGTCTATCCGAGAGGGAAAGGTACAGTTACAGATGCGAGGCGATTGCGTTGCTCCCCTTTTTGTAGATGCTCGGCCTACTCGCTAATTGTGATCATATCAACCCAGCCGACTGGGTTCTGTTCTCTTCACTCCACTGCAGCCGGCCCTGCTTTTTGCTGGCCGACAATGCAACATAGACCAGCAACTGTCTGTGGTTGACTGTTACTTTTACTGGATGTGCCTGCCCTACGCGGACATTGTAACTGTAGGAGGAGTCTTTACAGCAGACGGCATAGCTTTGTAACTGACTGATGACCTGTGCAGACAGTTTCTCATTGTTGTTACCAGGTCAGTGTGCAAAAGCTTCAGATGGCTACTTTGCTACCTTTATCATAGTGGGGACTGCATATTTAAAAGGCCTGATATTCCTACATTGCTATTAATGGGAAAAGGCAAGGGGTGGGATGGTGGATGAACCACTCACTCAAGCACTGACTGCCTGCCAATTAGAAATTCATTCAGAATTCCAATAATGTTTTCATTTGTCATTTCAAGGGCTGTCGCTGGTGTATTTGGGCCACTGTTCTTTACTGGAGGTCGTGAACGTTGCGGGAAAAGCATCTTCCTGCCGCAAGCAGCCTGCCTGACCTTTACAACGTGTTAAGCACAACAGGAAAAGCTGTCAAGTTGGCTCAGATACAACACTCTTATATCAGAGACTAATGGGTTCAAAGCTCACATCAGGCCTTCAAAGAATGAACAAACTTGAATTTCTGTAGCGCCTTTCACATCCACAGGACACTACAGATGCTTTAATCCAATGAATTACTTTTGAAGTGCTGTCCCTGTAGTTTCATAGGCAAGCATGGCAGCCAATACACACAAAGCAAGATCCCACAGACAGCAATGAGACCAGCTAATCTATTTTAGTGGTGTAGGCTGAGGGATGGATGACCAGTTGAGTGTTTGCAGCATTGTTTTCCCCCTGTTTTAATTTGTATTGCTGTAAATGCCAAATCCTTGCAGTTACCTTTGTTGCAAGCCTTGCTGCTGGCTTTTGAAGCCTGGGATTGTGGTAAGGGTCTGGCCAGCTCCTCTTCATCGGACAGGGCAGCTGTGGAGCGGATAGCTATAGCTCGGCTTTTCTTGAACTGGCTGAGCAGCCCTTCCTGTCTCAGCGTAGTCTGCCAAACAAAAAAACACACACACAGGTCACGCCTCCAGGAGAAGCTGCATCTTCATTTTATGCCGTAGAAAAGAGGAAGTCCCCATGGATCGATCTGTGCTGAGTTTTCAGACCTTGGGTCTGTGATCGGCGTGCAGCACTTGGGGAATAATTTTAACCTAACTCGCCAGGCAGGAATCCCATGGGATTTAATGTGGGATTTATACACCCCTCCCCCTCCCCCCCGATAACACACTTCATTGACTGCAGAGAGTAAAATTGGACAGACTGACAAACCAGTTTAGCACCCAATCCCATTAGATTTCCTAATGAGGTTAAATTTGATGCTTGGTTTCAGTGACTGCCAAATGAGGAATAAATCAAGCCAGGTGTCCTGATCATGATCACTATCAGCTGGATAGCGCCTGTGTGTGGGAATTGGAGTGTTGAATTTTTGCAGGCTGCCTGGCTATTTACAGTGGGTGGTGGTTTTGTGGGGAAGGAGATGGGGTGAAGGTCAGAACTTAATTACACTGGGTTTGACCAAGCTTTTGGTTATCTGACCTAACATTTTCTTATGTGGCTCGGTGTCATATTTTGTTTTATACTGCTCCTGTGACGGACTTTGGGACAGTTCATTCTGTTAAAGTCCCTTTATAAATATAAGCCTTTGTTGTTGTCCCTTGTTCCATCCATCAAAATCTCCGAGGCATTTGCGGGCGGGTGGGCTTGTGTGAATGTGGGAATGACATAAATGTGACGAACACTCTGCATTTGCGCCATTAGCAACACTGTGTGCATGGGATGGCCCGTGTGCCTCTGCCGTTCAACTGTGCTAAGAGGAGTACAGCACTTCAGAAATTAAAATGCTGCCACATTCACTGCCCATTGATAAAGCAACTTTGATTTCCAGCTCCCTCACCAGAAAGGCAATCATAATAATCGACAATCAGATTTATTTTTAAAAAGCCCGTCTACGCTGTAACACACTTTACTACTCACAGCATAACATTGCTTAGAGCAGACACTCTTCTGAGAGACCCACAAAATCAGCTGCATGAGCGGCCTTGAAATGACGGATGTCACTTACCACAAGAAGGTTCCTGTCCCTTTCGAGTTCATGCAGCTTACTACTGAGTCGTTGGAGTTCCTGCTGGTGCTGCTCTTCCTGTAATTTTCCACACGCTTGCATTCGTTCCTTGTCACGTGCTGCCTGCCGGTCCGTTTGACGGAGAGCAACAACTGGGAAAAGCCAGAACAACATAAAGTCACCCTTGCGGTGGCGACACATTTGAGTGGATCAATGGGGGGAGTGAGAGTAGTTTGGTGAGCTGCTCTCAGTCAGAGATGACTTTTCAGCCAGATGTGGCAGGTTGGTAAGAGCCAGTCGCCCACGTCATCTGCCGACCCCGCTCCAGGTGCTGCACGGTTTACAGGATGCATTGTATTTCTGAGGATTGTTTGTGGTTAGGCACAGGAGAGCAGAGGGCAGCACCGGAGGGCAGAGGGTGCCCCAGGAGGGCAGAGGGCAGCAGAGAGGGCAGAGGGCAGCATGGGAAGGTGGAGGGTGCCCCAGCAGGGCAAAGGGTGCCCCAGAGGGCAGAGGGCGCCACTGGAGGGCAGAGGGTGTCATAGGAGGGCAGGGTTAAGTGAGGTGCTCGGGCCACTAGCTCGATGAATGGACTCCGCAGTCTGCATCAACTCCAGTATAAGCTGGTCAGATTTGCAAAGACTGGCTATTAGGAAGATACAGTTTTTTAAAAAAAAAGAGGCCAAATTTGGCAAGTTTATTTCGTGGTTTCCCAGCATCCTACTAAACTCAGTTTAAAAACAGCTTAAAATGTACTGATCTAGTGACTGCCAGGCTGATTCTATCAAACACGTTTACCTCTGCCTGTGCTGTGTTACTTTATTGACATCAGCAACTTGTATTTAATGCAGTAAAATATTCCAAGACATTATCAGACCACTGAATCATAAGGAAATATTGTGACAGATGGAACCAAAACTTGATCAAAGAAAGAGATATGAAGGAGGAGAGAGAGGCAGAGAGGTTTAGGGAGGGAATTCCAGAGCTTAGGGTCCAGGCAGCTGAAGGCACGGCTGCCAATGCTGCAACGAAGATAACTGGGGCTGCACAAGAGGCCAGAATTGAAGAAGTGCAGAGAACTCAAAGGATTTTACGGCTGGAGATAGAGAGGGGGCAAAGCCATGGAGGGATTTGACCACGAGGGGACGAGAATGTTAAATGTGAGGTGTTGCTGGATCGAGAACCAATGCAGGCCAATGAGGGTTAAACAAGAGGGCAGGGCTGTTCTGCTGTACCAGAGGCAGACCTCACTACCCTCTCACCCACACACCTGCTGCCCCACTCACCAGCCTTGGTGTGCTCCCTCCTGGCCTCGTTGAGACGTTTCTCCATTTCGGACAGTTGCTCCGCCATGCTCTTCTCAGCCTCCGCCACCTTCTCACGAAGAGCTGCAAGAAAGCAGCACAGATCACGTGATGAGGAAATCACTGACTCCTGAACATACTGGCAATCGAGCAACAGGCAGCGGCAAATTACAGCCCCTTGTTAATCCCCTGTCAGGCAGCAAAGGTCCTGTGGGATTGGGGGTCCTTATAGGGGAAGCAGTGGTTGTTTTTCACTTGAAAAGTCCAGGAATCAGTGTGCGTGTAAAGGTGGGTTCTCTGAGTATTACCCCCTTATGGTGCTCGGAATAATACCAATACGTCTTTTGAGCCAGACAATAAACTGAGGCTCCATCTGTCCTCTCAGGTGGATGTAAACAATCCTGTAACATGACTCAAAGAAGAGCAGGGGAGTTCTCCCTGGTGCCCCGGGAGAACCGCCAGTTCTGAGGAAAGGCCATCAACCTGAAGCATCAACTCTGTTTCTGTCTTCACAATGGCTGAGCATTTCTGACATTTTCTGTTCTAATGATGAAGATATTAGGTCAGGTGATGAAAAGTTTGGTCAAAAATGTAGGTTTTAAAGGAGTCTAAAAGGGGGAGGGTGGGGGGAAGAGAGAGAGAGAGAGAGGTGGAGAGGTTTAGAGAGGAAATTTCAAATTTAAGGGCACAGCTGCCAATAAAGAGGTGAAGGAGGAGGGGTATGTGCAGGAGACTAGAACTGGAGGAATCCAGGAATTACGGAGGATTGTAGGGCTAGAGGAGGTTACAGAGATAGGGAGGGGAGAGCCAATGTAGGTCACTGGGCAGAGGGGGTGTCGAGTGAACCGGACTGGGTGCGAGTTAGGAAACAGGCGGCAAAGATTAGAGTGAGCTGAAGTTTACGGAGCATGGGAGATGGGAGCTCCATAAACCAGCTGAGCCTTTACCCACTGGGAAAATCAGCTCGATATTTCTCCTCACACTACACAGGGCGATGGCTCCAGCCTCCCGCTGGTTTGGTGAAGGAGAAACTCACCTTGTTCGTATTTCCCCTGCTGTCTGCATAGCTCTAGCCGCAGGGTCTCTGCAACCTCGCGACTGTCCACAAGCTGCTTCTGGGCCTCACTCAGTTGTTTTCCCAGTCTCTGCTGGCACTGAGTCTTCTCCTCCAAGGCTTCCTCCAGCTGCCTCATCGCTACCAGGCGATCCTTTAAATCTGTGTCAACTAAAAGAAAATGGGAGAAAGGAAATTCTCCTGCAGAACGTTTAGATTCTCAAAAATCAGTAACTTGCATTTATATAGCGCCTTTAACAGAGCAAAATGTCACAAGGACTTTCACAGGAGTGTTATCAGACAAAATCTTGACAGCGAGCCATCTAAGAAGATATTAGGACAGGCGACCACAAACTTGGTCAAAGATGTGGGTTTTAAGAAGCCTCTTTAAGGAGGAGCTTCGGCAGAAAGCTTTAGGGAGAGAATTCCTGAGCTTCGGCAACTGAAGACGGTGGAACAAATAAAATTGGGGATGTGCAGAGGCCAGAGTTGGAGGAGTGTGGATATCTGAGTGTTTAGGACCCAGAGGAGATTATTTCTCCACCAGCAGCAATTGCCTCCTCATCTCTCCTAATAGTGCTGATGTGTTTGAGTGCAGCTCCATAAGTACAATAACCAACCCCCCCAACCCCCAACCCGGTACATCACGCAAGCACCAACTCTTCATGTATGACTCCAGATGGTGGTATTAACGCCCGAATCCAGTCCTGGCCTCGACCAATGTCCCCGGCTGCAGACCCGCAGGACAGTGATCAGGAGCAGGAATCCTGGATAATTATAACATCCATAGCAGAAAACCCAGTCAAGACCAACTACCTCAGTATAGGCCCAGAGGGGAACCTCGGTATTGAGTGAGGCTGCCAAGAATTGCACGTGTGTGAACATCTGACCTCAGATGTGACACCCCGCCTACCTACCCCCACCACCTCCGTTCCCCCTATGCTTGGGACCTTGCTGTGTGCAAACTAACAATTGTCTTTCCCTACATCACAACAATTTCTATCCATCTACCTATTAAATACAAAATAAATAGCATATAATATATATAAAATGAAAATATATATTGCAGTTAACTTCAAACGCACTACTCTTCCTCCCTGAGCTGCACACTTGCCATAAACAATGGGACTTGCAGGGGACCGAGGGCAGTACACATCCATTAAAACATAGCTGGATGACTCTTCCATATCGGCTAAGCACCTCCCACACTAAGCATTTCACAAAGCTGACTGAGGGAGTGTGGGGGCTGCTGTCACTACCTAGGGAGGTCGAACTCTTTGGACAAGAGAAAGGAAACCTGACAATACAGAACAGCGTTCAATCTTCATCAATACAGGGATGGAGAGATTGAATGACAGGCTCCTGACCACATTGTAATCACTCGTCCTTGTGAATTTATCCGTGTATGAATGGCACTGGCCACCGAGTTAATCCCTTCGCATCTGCTCGCCTCAGAGTCTGTGATACCCGGTCTCTCTCCTTTGTCTGGTATCCTTTCAGCCCGCCTGCCTGCTGTTTCTAGCTCCCTTCCTCCTCCTTTTTTTAACCATGGGGTCGGTGAAAGGTTTGTGCTATCACGAGTATATACAAACCCATCGATAAATCACCACATATTTCCATTTTTAGTTTAGAAACTGGTTTAATTTACAGGGCCCTCTGTCGTGCCTCGATAACTATTTTATGTTGTACAAAGTAGTGGGAGTGACAGAAGGTCAGTAATCTGAAGTAATCAGTAACTGGATAGTAATCGGAAGCTGCAGTTCCACCCATTTCCCCTCCCCCGCTTTAGCCCGGGGGTGGGGGTGGGGGGTTACTGAGGATAATTGCAGCTACATTACATCCACTGTGGCTGTTATCTGTTAGCTCAGCACAAACCAGGGGCCGTGCTGCTCTGAGTGGCTCCAATCCAGGCCTGGTAATGCAATTAGAAATAAAGAAAGAATCTGAACTTATAACGAGCCTTTCAGCACCTCAGGACATTGCAGATCGCTTTACAGCCAACTAAATAGGGCTGTAATGACCCTAGTAAATGTAGGAAACATGCCAGCCAATTTGTGCACAGCAAGGTCCCTTAGCTCAGTGGGTAACACACACGTCTGAGCCAGAAGGTTGGGGGTTCAAATCCCAAACCAGCGCCTTGAGCACAAAATCCAGGCCGGCATTCCCAGTACTGTCCTGAAGTCATGCTACACTGTTGGAGGTGCCGTCTTTCCAATGAGAAGTTAAACTGAGGGCCCGTCTGTCCTCTCAGGTGGGCATAAAATATCCCATGGTCACTATTTTGAAGAAAAGCGAGGCAGTTCTACGCAGCGTCCTAACCAGCATTTACCCCTTAATCAAAATCACTAAAGCAGGTTAACTGGTCATTATCCCATTGCTGTTTGTGGGAGCTTGCTGTGTGCAAATTGGCTGTCTGTTTCCTACAATACAACAGACTACACTTCAAAAGTATGTCATTGGGATGTCTTGAGATCATCAAAGGCACTATATAAGTGCAAATTTTCTCTCCGAAATGGTTATCCTCCCCATCCCCCACAGCACCCCCCCCCCCCCCCCCCACCTTCTTCGCTGCCAGCTTTTCCCTGTCCCTCCTTAAGATGCTGACCCGTTGCTGAGGTGTGTCTGATTGGCACCCACCCTTGAGTACTTCAACTATTTGCATAGAGACCTTGGTATGGAATGCCAACAGGGTAGTCTATGATGGAAGGGGCAAGGGTTATCAGAGATGTGCCCCATCATGTCCTCAATCCATTCTCTCATATTCACACTTTCCTGCAAAAGGTTAACTTGTGGGCAATCGACTGCTGAACCTGGATGGTTTTTTCCCACTTTACAACCCATCCTTTCTCCCTCTACACTACAGTCCTTGCTGAGATCAACCAACTCAACACAGAGCAAGGTCGAAACGATCTGTACCGTTTAGATACTGAATGCACATACTCCCCGAAGTGTCCGAACAGCTCTCGTCATCTCGTTAGAAATACAACACAATATACAGGGTGGAGGTTTTCCACCTTATTCAGTAACGGAGAGCTGGACAGGGCTGAAATACGCAGCAGTCTAGTCAGTTGCACCGCTGGTCAATTTCTCCCCTGTGGTTAGTTTTGTCACTATTGCAGGCAATGTGCGTGCAGCTTCAGTTTCAGCAAGGCCTGGTCGCCTGAAAGGACTTAATGATGGCTAATCACACTTTGACTGGGTGCTAACAGCTGCTTGAACGACCCAAGTCAGTCATAGGAGCAGATGGAGATCATTCAACCTTCGATCCTGTTCCATCATTCAATTAGAATACGACTGATCTGTATCTTATTTCCATCCACCCACCTTAGTTCCGTAACCCTTAGTATCCTTGCCTAACAAAAATCTATCAATCTCAGTTTTGAAATTTTCAACCGGCCCCTAGCTCTTGGGGGGCAAGAGTTCCAGATTTTCAGTTAAGAAGTGCTTCCTGACATCATCCTTGAATGGTCTAGATATAATTTTAAGGATATGTTTCCTTATTCTGGTCTCTGTCAGCAGAGGAAATAGTTTCTCTCTATTTACCCTCTCTACTCCTTTAATCATCTCCATTAGACCACCCTTAATCTTTGATACTTGAAGCCTAGTCTTGATAGAGTTTAAGTGGCACCTTTGCATTTGAATTTTCCTGCGGTAATTGTAAACGATCACGCCATTTGACCAATATAACCAGCCTGTCCGATGCAAAGCAAGGGGACCATTGTGGAAGTCTCCTTCTAGAGCGTGAAGGTGATAATGTACTTACATTTTAGCCTGGCCTCAGCGACCTTCTTCTCAATCAGCTGGGAGTTCCGCTTCAACTCAGCTGCCAACTGGTCTCGCTCCCCATTCAGCTGCTCGAGCTCCTTCTCTAGATCCTCGTAGGACCGCCTGTGGGAATAGAGTGCGAGAGCTACTGAGGGGTGGGCAGCTTGTGACTGTTCAATTCAGCCGTCTGAGGTACGTGCAGCGCCAGCAGCAGCCAGGGGGAGGGGGGCGGTGGAGGGCACTCAAAAGGCAACACTGAGCAGCAGCCACCAACACCCCCAAGGTAGTGCGCCTCGGGCACGTTACTGACCTGCCAATGTCAGATCCTATCTCTCCACCTTTCTCCTGCAGTTGCAGCCGAACGAGTGCATCCTTCCGAGCAAGTAACCCTGGACAAAGCAAAACAGAAACCGTCACAAAGCAACTGCAGCTTCTCCTGTCGCAGACGTTCTCCTGCCTCATCCGTTTACCTGAATGCTCGGTTTCCAGCAAGTATGTCAACTCGTGCTACTTCTAAAGCCTGGGTGTCACACAGAGGGTTTTCCAGCATTTTCCAGCAACAAGAACACGAGCTTATATCTCAGTGGGTTTAACCAGTGAGCAGATTAATAACGCAGGCAAGAAAATCCCAGGCCTTGATTCACGGTTTGTGCCAATTTCAGCTGGGGCTGTTGGCAGCAAGGGTTCTACAGATGGGTTAGGAAGGGGAAAGGCAGTGAGTCCATCGTTTCCTGCTCCTCATGGCTGATGATCCCTGCTGCAAAGTGCGTGGGTATAGTTGTCGAAGGAGGATAAAGTTACACTCGATTAAACAGCCTCCTAACACATCACGCCCACATTTTCACAGAGACAGAGTGACAGGAAATTTGACCTGCATCTAGTCTGATTGATAATGATCGCTCACCATGAATGGTATCAATCCGCTTGTTGGCAAAGGTCACCCTCTGACCCAGGTTCATCAAACGGCACAAGGCCTTCCTCAGTTCTGCCTCCTGGTCCAAGAACTTCTGGTAAAAGCTAAGGAGGGGAAAAAAAGAAAGTGCATTTTGAATTGACCAATGGCGCAGTGGGTCGATGAGCCATTCTGACCTGAAGATCCCAGGTTCATAGAGTCAGAGTTATACAGCACAGAAACAGGCCCTTCGGCCCATCGTTTCTGTGCCGGCCATCAAGCACCTAACTATTCTAATCCCATTTTTCAGCACTTGGCCCGTGGCCTTGTATGCTATGGCGTTTCAAGTGCTCATCTAAATACTTCTTAAATGTTGTTCCTGCCTCTACCACCTCTTCAGCCAGTGCGTTCCAGATTCCAACCACCCTCTGAGCGAAAAAACAATTTCCTCAAATACCCTCTAAACCTCCTGCCCTTCACCTTAAATCTATGCCCCCTGGATATTGACACCTGCGCTAAGGGAAAAGTTTCTTCCTATCTAACCTATCAATGCCCCTCATAATTTTGTACACCTCAATCATGTCCCCCTTCAGCCTTCTCTGCTCCAAGGAAAACAATCCTAGCCTTTTCAGTCTCTCGTCATAGCTGAAACGCTCCAGCCCAGGCAACATCCTGGTGAATCACTGGTCACAGGCTTCCACTCGCAAAAACAACCTCGACCAACACCCTCTTCCTCCTGCCACTAAGCCAATTTTGGATCCAATTTGCCAAATTGCCCTGGATCCCATGGGCTCTTACTTTCCTAACCAATCTCCCATGCAGGACCTTATCAAAAGCCTTACTGAAGTCCATGTGGACTACATCAACTGCTTTACCCTCATCGACACATCTAGTAACCTCCTCGAAAAATTCAATCAAGTTAGTTAGACATGATCTCCCCCTGACAAAGCCATGCTGACGATCCCTAATTAATCCCTGCTTCTCCAAGTGGAGATTAATCCTGTCCCTCAGAATTTTTTCCAATAGTTTCCCAACCACTGATGTTAGACTCACTGGCCTGTAATTACCTGGTTTATCCCTGCTACCCTTCTTGAATAATGGTACCACACTCGCTGTCCTCCAATCCTCTGGTACCTCTCCTGTGGCCAGAGAGGATTTGAAAATTTATGTCAGATCCCCTGCTATCTCCTCCCTTGCCTCACATAACAGCCTGGGATACATCTCATCTGGGCCTGGGGATTTATCCACTTTTAAGCCTGCTAAAACAGCTAATACCTCCTCCCTTTCAATGCTAATATGTTCGAGTATATCACAATCCCCCTTCCTGATTTCTAAACCTACAATGTCCTTCTCCATAGTGAATACAGATGAAAAGTAATCATTTAAAACGTCACCTATGTCCTCTGGCTCCACACACAGATTGCCACGTTGGTCCCTAATGGGCCCTACTCTTTCTCCAGTTATCCTCTTGCCCTTAATATACTTATAAAACGCCTTAGGATTTTCCTTTATCTTGCCTGCCAGTGTTTTTCCATGTCCCCTTTTCGCTCTCCTACTTACTTTTTTTAAGTACCCCCCTACACTTTCTACACTCTTCTAGTGCCTCTGCTGTTTTCAGCACTCTGAATCTGCCATAAGCCTCCTTTTCTTTCCTGATCCAATCCTCTATATCCCTTGACATCCAGGGTTCCATTAGTTAGTCCTACCTTCACCTTTACGGGTACATGCTGGCTCTGAACTCTCACTATTTCCTCTTTGAATGACTCCCACTGGTCTAATGTAGACTTTCCTACAAGTAGCTGCTCCCAGTCTACTTTGGCCAGATTCTGTTTTATCATATTGAAATCGGCCTTCCCCCAATTCAGTACCTTTATTTCCGGTCCATCTTTGTCCTTTTACAGAACTACCTTAAATCTTACAGAGTTATGGTCACTATCCCTGAAACGCTCCCCCAGACACTTCTACCACTTGTCCGGCTTCATCCCTGGCCTCAGCTGAGTTAACTGGTTTTAATCTGGGCAGGGAGTATGTGCACTAAGGAGAGTTTTGATGCCCTCCTTTGATAGTAAGTAACATTTGTGGGGGCAGATACCACAGTAAATTGGCACCAGTCGAGCAAGTAACACTACCCACCCACCCCAAACACAAAACTTATATTTTTATAGCATCTTTACCGTAATAAAACATCCCGAGGCTTCACAGGAGCGTTATAAAGCGCACCAAGTCAAGGAGCATCTTAAAGGAAGAAAGAGAGGTAAAGAGCCGGAGAGGTTTAGGGAGGGGATTCCAGAGCTTCGGGCCTAGGCAGTTGAAAGCACGGCGACCAATGGTGGAGTGATTCGAATCGGAGATGCGCAAAAGGCCAAAATTGGAGGAGCGCCGATATTATGGAGGGATCTGGAGCTGGAACAGATTACAGAGTTAGACAGGGGCAAGGCCATGGAGGGTTCTGGATACAAGGATGAGAATTATAAAAATTGAAGCATTGCTTAACTGGGAGACAGAGTAGGTGAGCGAGCACAGGGGTGAAAGGTGAACGGGACCCGGTGCAAGGAAGGACACGTGCAGCACAGTTTTAGATGACCTCAGGTTTATGAAGGGCAGCTGGTCAGGAGTGCACTGGAATAGTCAAGTCTAGAGGTAACAAAGGCATGAATGAGGGTTTCGGCAGCAGATGAGCTGAGATGGGGTGAAGTCGGGCGATGTTCTAGAGGTGGAAATAGTCTTAGAGGCGGTCTTCTTGATGGCACGGGTACGCGGTGAGAAGGTCATCCCATCAATCGATGCCTCGATCTTTCCGCTGAGGAATGGGGTTGGCCACGGGCAGACTACACGAGGGTCAACATTCTGTATCCGAGCAACAACATGCAATTTGGCCAAACAGTGTGCAAATAGGTATCTAGCAGCAATCTGCCGTGTTCCTCCTCCTACCTGCTGACCACCTCCTTGAGGCGGCCCAGAGCATTCTCAGCTCGGTCTGCTTTCCCCCGAAACCGCACCGCATCGTTCTGAGCGCTGAGCAATTCCTCCCGGAGAGTCTGAAAGGAGAAACAGAATAGATTATCGACATGAGAGAGAGAGAGAGAGAGAGAGAGAGAGAGAGGGTGAATAAAGAGAGAGAAAGACATAGAAAAAATAATAACTGTGTAGTCACTTCACACTGTGTTGAGAGTCACTGGAAACTAGGAGGTAACCCATATGAAAAACAACATTTCTTCATTATGGTAAAGAAAAGACTTGGATTTATATAGTGACGTTCACAACCTCAGAACATCCAAAGTGCTTTGAAGCCAATTAAGAACTAGTTGAAGTGCAGTCACTGTTCTCAAGTAGGAAATGCAGCAAGCAATTTACGCACAGCAAGCTCTCACAAACAGCAATGGTGATAATGATCAGATAATTTCAACACACTCCTGGCTGGTCTCCCACATTCTACTCTCTGTAAACCTGAGGTCATCAAAACCCTGCTGCCCATGTCTTAACTTGCACCAAGTCCCGGTCCCCTATCACCCCTGTGCTCGCTGACCGACATTGGTTCACAGCGGAGCAACGCCTTGATTTTACAATTCTCATCCTTGCTTTCAAATCCCTCCATGGCCTCGCCCCTCCCTATCTCTGTAAACTCCTCCAGCCCCATAACCTTATGAGGTATCTGCGCTTCTCTAATTCTGTCTTCTGTGGCTCAGTGGGTAGCACTCTGCAAGGTTCCGGGTTCAAGTCCCAGTCTCGGGCTTGAGCACAAAATTCAAAGTCCCCTGAGGGGGCGCTGCACTGTCGGAGGTGCTGTTTTTCAGATGGGACGTTAAACCGAGGCCTCATCTGCTCAAGTGGATGTAAAAGATCCCATGGCACTGTTTCAAAGAAGAACAGGGGAGTTATCCCTAGTGTCCTGGCTAATATTTAGCCCTCACAAAAACACAGATTATCTGGTCTTAATCACATTGTTATTTTTGGGAGCTTGCTGTACACTCTGTTTTCTACATTACAACAATGACTTCAAGATTGGCTGTAAAGTGCTTTGAGAAGTCTGGTGGTCATGAAAGAAGGTGCTATATAAATGCAAGTCAGTTGCCTAGGTCCAAAGCTCTGGAACACCCTCTTTGCCTTACCACTTCGCTTTCCTCCTACCTATTTGATCAAACCTTTGGTCATCTGACTTAATATCTCCTTTTGTGCTTGGTGTTATACTTTGTTATATAATGGTCTCTGTGAAGTGCCTTGGGACGTTTCCATTACATTAAAGGTGCTATGTAAATATAAGTTGTTGTTGTAATCTGTGTTTCGTGGTCCTGGCTGAGGGATAAATACTGGGTAGCACACCGGAACTCCCCTGCTCCTCTTCAAAATAGTGCCATTAGATCTTTTGTGCTCACCTGACAGGGCAGATGGAGCCTCGGTTTAATGTCTCATTCTGATAATGCAACACTACACACAGACACACACACACAGACACAGACACACAGACACAGACACACACAGTCTCAGATGATTTCTTACCTGATTTTGCACTCGTTCCATGTTCATCTCTGCGGTCCTGTCCTCTAAGCTGTGCAGTAGCACCGCCTGTTCCTGATCTTTCACCCTGAGCTCCTCCTCCAGGTTTGCAATCTGTACCAGTACAAGAGTTTCAGCTGTGCAGGTCTCGGAGTAAAATAAATACCCTGCCAAGTTAACAACAGCAAGACGACAAAGCAGAAATCCAGCTACATCAAAGATCCTTTCTGCCTCTGTGTGACTTGCCGAATTTCTTTTTGGAAAAGAGGTAGCTTTGAGATGATCTACTTGACCTTTCTAAGATTTTATGGGGAATAGGCAACTGATTTGGTGAATTGCTCACTGTGGTCACGTTTCCAATCGCAGGCGAATATGACAGAAAAATTAGGAATTTGGGATGAAGAGAAGAAAGTTGGGCAGAAGGCTTTCACCTCAAGAATAAGATAATGGAATGAGTCACCAAGGCCTTCCCTGCCTGCCTGGGTGTGGATACAGCCAAAGGCCACCCAGTCGAGGGATTCCCCCCAACCCCATCCTCCACATTGGTGGCCTGGCTGTTTGTTCTGTTCTTCATTGAAATTTTTTAAAAAGTTGTTAAGAGATTTCTTCCACGTTGAAATGCCCTCGCAGTTTTACTGTAGCCGGCTGCTCCTCTGAATCTGGAAGGCCTCTGGTGGACCCTCCAGTTTGAAAGCCCATCTGCCGCCCATAACTGGACAGGGAACCTACCTGTCTCCGTGCCAATTAAGGGGGCGCTTTGGTCCAAATTCCAATGAGCGACTTTCTCCCTGGGGGTGGGTTCGGGACCTTGACACATTCCCAGCTTCCTGCCCACAAAGCGAATATTCAGCCCTTTCTGAATGTAGGAATGTAGCAGGAGGCTATTCAGCCCCTCATGTCTGTTCTGCCATACAGTTAGATCAGGGCTGATCCCTATCGCAACTCCATCTCCCCCACCTTGGTTTCATAACCCATAATACCTTTGCCTAACAAAAATCATATCAATCTCAGTTTAGAAATTTTCAATTGACCCCCAATCCTCAACAGCTTTTTGGGGGTGACAGATACAAACTTCCACTACCCTTTGTGTGAAGAAGTGCTTCCTGACGTCATCCCGAACGTTCTGGGTCCAATTTTAAGGATGCGCTCGGGGAATCTATCCCAGGGAGAATGTGCAGGGGTTTGGCACAGCAGACTCCGATCCTGTCCTCAACCTATGTCTAGACCATACAATGATCAGGAGAGGGAATATGGCGAATTTCCCAGTCCTAAATGGAGGCTCACCAAGGCCAACTCTAGTGTCTGCCTTTCACACCGTCTGAGATCAGCTAACGTCACAGACTGGCAATCAAAAGATCCCACAGGCGGAAATGAGCTAATGACCATGGAATCTAATATTTATTTTTATGATGTTGGTTGAGGGATAAATATTGGCCAGTACACTGGGGACCCCTTTGCTCTGCTTCAAAATAGTGTTTTTATGTCCACCCAAGAGGGCAGACGGGGCCTCGTTTTGATGTTTCATCCGAAAGACAGCATCTCTGACAGTGCAGTACTCCTCAGTACTGAACTGGGAGTGTCAGCCTGCATTATATGCTCTTTTGACTCAGAGGCGTGAGCATGAGACACTGAGTCACGGCTGACCCCACTGACCACACCCTGGGATTCGGGATTCAGGCCGCAGGCTGGCAGCTGGAATTTCCTCACTTCCAACATTGAGGCGGGCCTCTGAAAACTCCCGGGGATTCTTCTTTTGTGAATATAAGGCAGCGATGGATGGCATAAGGGATGGCAGTGAGCCCAGCAAATTCAGTACATACCTTGATCTGGAGTTGGTTGATATCATTGGCGTGACTGATCTCCTGCGATTTCAGCTGCACCATCACAGCAAACACCTTCTCTCTCCAGCGAGTCACCAGCGACGGCCTCTTCCCACTATCCCCATCGTGGGCATCCAACTTGGGCTGGCAACACAAGACAGAAGAAATTCCAGCAAACCTTTGCTTTCCATTATCTCCGAATGGTGCTGCACACGACAACAGAGTTTCTGACCCTCTCACCCCAGTGCCCCAGTGTATAACTAGCTGTGTCTCGGTGGTAGCACTTTGGCTTCTGAGTTAGAAAGTTGTGGGCTGAAGATCCTCCTCCAGAATGGGCTGAAGATCCCCAACCAGAATGCCCCCACCCCTTGTTCTGGAATCTCCCTACCTACTCTATCGACTCCTTTAATTAAACAGTTCAGTTAGATTACCCCTCTGGCTTCTATATTCAAGGAATACAGCCTAGTCAATGCAGCTTATACTCAAACTTTAACCCTTTTAGCCCTGGTATTCTGGTGAATAGGGATGGGCAATACATACAAATAACAAAGACAAACACCTGAACTTGGACAGTGATTGGTGACTGTGCTCTCTATTACCCTCATTCAGCATCTACCTGCCTGCACTTTCCAGCAGGGGATGCTGGATGGTGATCAAGAATGGGAATATTAGCTGCTTTCTCCTGACCCTAGCCCAGGAGCTCTACTACTGCCCGGAATGAGGTTGGCTAACTGAGCACAGACCGGGGATCAGTCCTCATGGTCTCTCTAGCTCAGTTCAGTGTAGTCGCTGTGCTTTTTCTTTAAGAACAGCGTTGTCCAGTTGGACATCTGGTTTCCATGGTTAAAAAAATAAATTGTAGGCTCCAGTGGAGCTTTCAACTCCAGCCTCGTGCCTAGCCCAGTCCATTGCCAGGTACCTTTCTGCTGCGGTCGTTTTCCTGGATGGTGAGAATGTCCGTCAGCGACGCCAGCCGCACGTTCAGGAGTTCCGCTGTGGCTCTCAGTGCCTCACGCTCCTTTTCCAAATGCTGCCGAAACAAAGGGGCACAAGAGTAACTGGTCAGCCTGAGTTGAATCAAACCGCTACAAAGAAAGTTACAATCCTACGCCACACAGACTGCAACTTCCAAGAAGGCAGCTCACTGCCACCTTCTCAGGGGATGTTAGGGATAGGCAATGATCGCCGTGAAGACTACCAACAAACCAAAAGAATCGAATTCACTGATTGACCGAATTTAGGAAACTAAACTAAATAGACAAGATTTCACTTTTATAAATTTTACCTGAACACTTTTTTTTATTCATTCGTGGGATGTGGGTATTGCTGGCTAGGCCAGCATTTATTGCCCATCCCTAATTGCCCTTGAGAAGGTGGTGGTGAACTGCCTTCTTGAACCGCTGCAGTCCATGTGAGGTAGGTACACCCACAGTGCTGTTAGGAAGGGAGTTCGAAGATTTTGACACAGCGACAGTGAAGGCACGGCGATATAGTTCCAAGTCAGGGGAACTTGCAGGTGGTGGTGTTCCCATGCATTTGCTGCCCTTGTCCTTCAAGTTGGTAGAGGTCGCGGGTTTGGAAGGTGCTGTCGAAGGACCCTTGGTGTGTTGCTGCAGTGCATCTTGTAGATGGTACACACTGCTGCCACTGTGTGTCGGTGGTCAAGGGAGTGAATGTTGAAGGTGGTGGATGGGGTGCCAATCAAGCGGGCTGCTTTGTCCTGGATGGTGTCGAGCTTCCTGAGTGTTGTTGGAGCTGCACCCATCCAGGCAAGTGGAGAGTATTCCATCACACTCCTGACTTGTGCCTTGTAGATGGTGGACAGGCATTGGGGCGTCAGATGGTGAGTTACACGCCGCAGAATTCCTAGCCTCTGACCTGCTCTTGTCACCACGATATTTATATGGCTACTTCAGTTCAGTTTCTGGTCAATGGTAGCCCCCAGGATGTCGATAGTGGGGGATTCATAGATGGTAATGCCATTGAATGTCAAGGGGAGATGGTTAGATTCTCTCTTGTTGGAGATGATCACTGCCTGGCAAGTGTGGTGTGAATGTTACTTGCCACTTATCAGCCCAAGCCTGGATATTGTCCAAGTCTTGCTGCATTTCTCCACGGACTGCTTCAGTACCTGAGGAGTTGCGAATGGTACTGATCATTGTGCAATCATCAGCGAACATCCCCACTTCTGACCTTATGACTGAAGGAAGGTCATTGATGAAGCAGCTGAAGGTGGTTGGGCCGAGGACACTACCCTGAGGAACTCCTGCAGTGATGTCCTGGAGCTCAGATGATTGACCTCCAACAACCACAACCATCTTCCTTTGCGCTAGGTATGACTCCAACCAGTGGAGAGTTTTTCCCCTGATTCCCATTGACTTCAGTTTTGCTAAGGCTCCTTGATGCCATCCTTGATCAAATGCTGCCTTGATGTCTAGGGCAGTCACTCTCACCTCACCAAAAACCAAAACCAACGTAAATTAAACATGAAGCATCAGACAGATCACGGTCTAGGTTTCACTGGGCAGTCCACCCAGCACTAAATTACAGTCACACAGTTCTTTACAACTCTGAAGTTTCTCAGGTAGATTTTCAGCTCTTTTCTTTTTAGCTGCTGCCTGTCAGCAGCTCCCTCTCAATTCGAACTCCAGGGATGTGGTCCTCATCACAAGGTTCATTTCTAACAAACCTCCTCAGCTGTGCTAACGGCAGTCTTGATGCTGTGGATTTACCAGTCTTTCCTTTAGCTGAATCCTTCAGTGACAACCTGTGCACTGTACGGCTGGGTCTGGTTAGTTGGCTACTTTAAGTAACAGTGTTATGAACACTGGACTTTGTAATATGGTTATGTTTTAAAAACTGTGGTCTTTAATGCAGTGTAAAATGGACATTCAGAGGAAACATGTAACCTCATACCAATTCTGCCCAGAAACAAGACAGACATTTTGGTTACCATGAGAACAAGGAACCCAGATCAAAGACCCTTTTGAAAGCAGGGTGCAGGGTTGCCACAATTAAAGGACAATGGGTTTCGCTTTCCCAGACTCATAGATTGTAAACAAGGAGCCAGGGGCTCTAAAATGCAAATTCGAGTTGAACTCTTTAATACCAAAAGACAAAAGTCTTGCAGGTTGGTAGGTAAATTGGCCATTAACAATTGCCCCTAGTATAGGCAGGTGGTAGGGAAATATAGGGACAGGTGGGGATGTGGTAGGAATATGGCATTAGTGTAGGATTAGTATAAATGGGTGGTTGATGGTCGGCACAGACTCGGTGGGCCGAAGGGCCTGTTTCAGTGCTGTATCTCTAAACTAAACTAAACTAAAACCTGGAAACAAAGGAAGGCCCAGGTGGTTTTGCTATGGTCAGACTAATGGACTCCGAGAATTGTAAAAGGCAAACTTTTGATCTGGATAAATTTGAGAGGCTTTCCTAGGTTTGGAGGCTGAATGGAAGAAGTGAAGAACAGCAGAGCTGCACAGCCTCAACAGAGAGCAAGAGAGAGAGGGAGAGAGAGGAACAGTTGTTCTCAGATCACAGATGCAGCAAATGGCTACTAAGATTTGAACCCAGTTTGAAAGTTGAGGTTTGCGAAAGACAAAGGACCAACAGGGTTTCCAGAGATCACCTTATTCATGGAAGACCAGTCGAATGCGTCGGAAGAAGCGAGCAAAGAGGATGTTGGCTTTCAGAAGAACACTGCAAATGGCAGGAGTTTGGGACTTTTTGCTGCAAAAATACCTTTTCAACGAGTACACTGTGTAACGTATAAGTGGGGTTTTCGAGTGTGTTAATAAGTTAATGGGAAATATCTTTCACTGTAATTTATTGTATTAGCTACCTACCAAGTACTGTCTAGTTAATGTTGATTTTTAGTTTCGTTATGATAGTAAAGGTCAAAAACGTGTAATCTTTAATCAGTCTGGAGAGTTCACATCTCTTGTTTTAAAGTTAACAGCTTCAACTGAGGTTGTTACAAAGAAACAGCTCCTGGATGCAGTCTTCACTTTCTTCTGCTTGCCGGCACTCCACTCCTGCCTGATCTGGGGAGGACTCTGTCTCCTTTAATCTGGTTCTAGCCAGTGTCAGTTTCCACAGAAACCTGAAGTTGTTTCACTTTTTAGGTTCTATTTCTGTTTCAATTCCAGTTTCTCTTTCAATTAGGGTTTGTCTTAAATAAAAACAAGCTTCGCAACCACAGATTCCATCACACCAGCCTTGCCAGCAATGCCCGCATCCCACAAATGAATATATTTTTCTAAAAAGCGGGAAACGGGCAGAATCGAACCGACCGCCTGCTCAATATTTGGTTCCGATGTAATTGAATGTCGAGCAGGTCCATATAACGAGTGGCCAATTTTGCACTAAGTCCAAAGGCGAATTTCTACCCCAGTAATTTCCCTGCCTGTTTCAGTTGACTAAAACCACACTGTGAATCCGTTACACCACCAGCCACACTAACCTGCACCCTGTTGCTCAGCTCCTCCTTCTCCTGCCGGGACTCCTGCAGCTCCCTCTCGTCTGGCACCAGTTGTCCTATATATGTGCGGAGTTGATGGACCAAGGAACTTTGGGATTCCAACTCACACTTTGTTTTACTGAAACAGTGAAAAGAAGAAGAGACTGTTTATCGGCACCTTTCAGGATCTCAGAAAGCCCCAAAGTGCCTCATCACCAACAAATTACTTCTGAGTTATTGTCACCGTTGTTACGAAAGCAAATGTGGCACAGCAAGGTCCCAAGAACAGTAAATAAATGATTAGTTGATCCATTTTGGTGGCTTTGATTGAGGGAGTAATGTTGGTCAGGACATAGGGAGAACTACCCTGCTCTTCTGCAAATGATACCATAAGATCTTTTGCATCCCCCAAAACAGGCACAGTGGGGCTATGGTTTAAGGTGTCATATGAGAAGCAACACCTTCGACAGTGAAGCACCCCCTCTGTACTGCACTGGTAATTCAGCCTGGATTATGTGCTCATGCCCCATATTGGACGCAGAAACTCTGGCATGGAACGAAAGCCATGGCTTTGTGAGCCTGAGGGAAGAATGCAGCGAACTCAGCCAGAACAACACGGCTAATAATTCAGACTCGCTTACCTCATTTCCTCCTGCAAGGTGTCCCGCTCCTGACCAACGACGTCGAGTTTCTCTCTGAAGTGCGCCACCTCGCGCTGCCCCTTCTCT
Source organism: Heterodontus francisci (assembly GCF_036365525.1). NCBI lineage: Eukaryota > Metazoa > Chordata > Chondrichthyes > Heterodontiformes > Heterodontidae > Heterodontus > Heterodontus francisci. The sequence goes on from NC_090399.1 coordinate 12,759,934, forward strand.
CGGCTCCGCCTCAGCTCTTCCTCTAATTCTGCCACCGTTTCCCGTAGTGCCGTGCAATCTTTGTCATGAGTTTCTGCCGAGTGCAAGAGCTGTTGGGATAGACACGAAAGGTTTTTTTTTGCACTACGGGATAACTGCAGATGTGAAAGGCAGTTTCACTCATATCAACTCATCCATCCAGAAAGACCATTAAGCTGCCTGGACAGCTTCTAGCTGGCTCATAAATGATTCCCGGGTTTTCACCCACTCTACTCGATCCAGAAAACCATTTCATCTGGTGAACAAAGAAAATTACAGCACAGGAACAGGCCCTTCGGCCCTCCAAGCCTGCGCCGATCCAGATCCTCTATCTAAACATGTCGCCTATTTTCTAAGGGTCTGTATCTCTTTGCTTCCTGCCCATTCATGTATCTGTCTAGATACATCTTAAAAGACGCTATCGTGCCCGCGTCTACCACCTCCGCTGGCAACGCGTTCCAGGCACCCACCACCCTCTGCGTAAAGAACTTTCCACGCATATCCCCCCTGAACTTTTCCCCTCTCACTTTGAACTCGTGACCCCTAGTATTTGAATCCCCCACTCTGGGAAAAAGCTTCTTGCTATCCACCCTGTCTATACCTCTCATGATTTTGTACACCTCAATCAAGTCCCCCCCTCAACCTCCGTCTTTCTAATGAAAATAATCCTAATCTACTCAACCTCTCTTCATAGCTAGCGCCCTCCATACCAGGCAACATCCTGGTGAACCTCCTCTGCACCCTCTCCAAAGCATCCACATCCTTTTGGTAATGTGGCGACCAGAACTGCACGCAGTATTCCAAATGTGGCCGAACCAAAGTCTTATACAACTGTAACATGACCTGCCAACCCTTGTACTCAATACCCCATCCGATGAAGGAAAGCATGCCGTATGCCTTCTTGACCACTCTATTGACCTGCGTTGCCACCTTCAGGGAACAATGGACCTGAACACCCAAATCTCTCTGTACATCAATTTTCCCCAGGACTTTTCCATTTACTGTATAGTTCACTCTTGAATTGGATCTTCCAAAATGCATCACCTCGCATTTGCCCTGATTGAACTCCATCTGCCATTTCTCTGCCCAACTCTCCAATCTATCTATATTCTGCTGTATTCTCTGACAGTCCCCTTCACTATCTGTTACTCCACCAATCTTAGTGTCGTCTGCAAACTTGCTAATCAGACCGCCTATACTTTCCTCCAAATCATTTATGTATATCACAAACAACAGTGGTCCCAGCACGGATCCCTGTGGAACACCACTGGTCACACGTCTCCATTTTGAGAAACTCCCTTCCACTGCTACTCTCTGTCTCCTGTTGCCCAGCCAGTTCTTTATCCATCTAGCTGGTACACCCTGGACCCCATGCGACTTCACTTTCTCCATCAGCCTACCATGGGGAACCTTATCAAACGCCTTCCTGAAGCCCATGTATATGACATCTACAGCCCTTCCCTCATCAATCAACTTTGTCACTTCCTCAAAGAATTCTATTAAGTTGGTAAGACATGACCTTCCCTGCACAAAACCATGTCGCCTATCACTGATAAGCCCATTATCTTCCAAATGGGACTAGATCCTATCCCTCAGTATCTTCTCCAGCAGCTTCCCTACCACTGACGTCAGGCTCACTGGTCTATAATTACCTGGATTATCCCTGCTACCCTTCTTAAACAAGGGGACAACATTAGCAATTCTCCAGTCCTCCGGGACCTCCCTGATCTCAGGGAAGAAGAACTCCCTGATCTCAGTCCTATCTCACCTTTTACTGGTTTGAGCGAGTGTCCCCTTGACCGTCTTCATTTACAGTCACAGTCCAGATTTATCTTTTCCATTTCCTTAACTATCTTATATACAGTCCCTAACACCTGTAGCGGAGCGTGTTCGCGTTAACACGTTTTTCCTGCTTTAAGTGTCGGACATTACAACTAAAAAGCAAAGCAACCAACACACCTTTTCAAAACAAGATGTTTTCACTTCGCAACTGCCTCTCTTAACTGTAATCAATTGCATCCAGAATCTCATCACTTTAACAAGGTGTGAACAGCTCATCGAAAGTGCTCGAATACGCAACTTCAAAAATCAGTAAGAACTATTGAAATAGTTGGTGTGCTTAACATTTTATAAACTGTGTCTCTGTTACTGACCTAATGGGGAATGGTTAGTGCAGTTTGGCCCATATAGCCATGTATAGATGTGTAGGTGGGGACTGTATCACTCGGTAAGATTATCTCACAAGCACCTACTTTTCTGGCTGAAAAGCCAAAGTTTCTCGCAGATTGCCTCATGACTTAGCCCTTTAACATCGTCCCTGCACTGCTTTCAGTATTTGAATGCCTTCCCTTGTGTCTCAGTGCTCAGAACTGCATGCAGTCATCAACATAGATTTGCTCACTGCCTCTCTGAGCTTTCCTATTTTATTGCTCCAGATATAATGTCCTACACTCTCCCTCAGTTACTTTTTTAACTTCAAGCCTCATCACACGGACTCCTCCTCAGGGTCTCAAAGACATAAACCTCCTTATCTGCCTCACTTTTTCTACACCACTTGGGAGAGGCTTTACAATCCAAGCTTGGTGTCAATGAGCTTACTGATTCAACTTATCTATTCTCCTAGACTTCCAGCATTGGAACAAAAAACTTGCATTTATATAAGAAGTAATATGAGAGTAATTAGAGGAAAATGATTCCTTCTGGCTATAGGTCATGGATTTAAAATCATTGGAAATGAGGAGAAATGTTTTCTCTCAGAGTTGTGGATATCTGGAATGCTGTACCTGAAAAGGTGGTGGAAGCTGATTCCATACATAATCTTAATAGGGAATTGGACAAGTATATGAGGATGAAAAAAAGACATGCATTTATATAGTGCTTTCACGACCCTTGGACGTCTCAAACCGTTTTACAGCCAATGAAGTCCTTTTGAAGTGCAGTCACTGTTGTAATGGAAGAAACGCAGCATCCAATTTACAGACAGCAAACAGACAACGAGATAATGACATGATAGTCTTTTTTTTATGATGTTGGTTGAGGGATAAATATTGACCAGGACACCGGGAAGAACTCCCCTACTCTTCTTCAAAATTGGGCTATGGGATTTACATCCACCGGAGCAGGCAGACGGGGTCTCAGTTTAACGCCTCATCTGAAAGACAGCACCTCCAACAGTGCAGCACTCCCTCAGGTCTACACTGGAGTGTCAGCGTAGATTTTTGTGCTCTGTCCTGGTCTTGATGAGGAACCTTACAGGGTAATTGACAAAAAGTGGGTGTGGGACTAAGCACAAAGAGGTACCACAGGCACGATGGGTTGAATGGCCTCCTTATTGCAGTAAGCCTCTATGATATTCAGGACTTCCCAAAGCACCTTACAGCCAATGACATACTTTTGAAGTATAGTCATTGTTGTAATATGGGAAACGTCAATTTGCGCACAGCAAGCTCCCACAAACAGCAATGACCAGATAAGCTATTCTTAGTGATCATAGTTGTGCCAGAATACCAGAACTCCCGTGTTCTTCTTCGAATGGACTCTTTCACATCCACCTGTCAGGGCAGACAGTTTACTGTCTCATCAGTACTGCATTGGGAGTGTCAGTCTGGATTATGTGCTCAAGCCTCTGGAATGGGGCTTGACCCCATGACCTCTTGGCACAGAGACAAGAGCATTACCCACTGAGCCACAGCTGACACTTTGCTGGCATCTTGTAATCCTAAACCCCTGCTTTTGGCTCTTCTCATTAATGAAAAAGCATGAGTTTGGAGAGAATAAGGGGTAATGGCACCTTGAAGATGCCCACTTCTTTGGAGTGTGTGAACTGAGTTAAGACACAGACTTCCAGTCCTGCCCAAACAGTATCTCTGCCTTGCGTTGATACTGAACATCCGAAGAAGGGTCACTGATCCGAAACGTTAACTCTGCTTCTCTTTTCACAGATGCTGCCAGACCTGCTGAGTGGTTCCAGCATTTCTTGTTTTTATTTCTGAATATCCAGTAGCCTGGCTATCTGTAACTGACTGACTTTACTCATCACCTCAGCTTGCTTGGCCAACTCCTCTTGCAGAGTAGACAGCTCCCGCCGATAGCACTCTCTCAGCTCTTCCAGCTCGCTGCGCTGCTGCTCTGCCTCCTCGCCAGACTGGGCCCGTTCCTGCGCCAGCTGAGACTTCAAGTGCTGGATTCCTGCCCGTTGCTGGCTCTGCGCCCTCTCCGCCTCGGCCTGGTACTGCAGCTGCAGCTGAACGGCCTCCAGCCTCCGGTCCCGCAGCTCGGTCCTCAGCTCCCCCAGCTGCTCGCCGAGGCACGCTGCCAGGCTGTCCTTCTCTCCGATCGCGGCCGCCTGCTGCTCCACCGTGCTTCTCAGCAGCCTCACCTCCGCCATCAAGTGGTGGATTTCCCGGGTCTGCTCGGTGATGATCTCCGTCCGCTCGGTCAGTTCCGCGAACTGCTCGCGAGTCAAGCGGGCCCTCTCCTGGTCCAAGGACCTGCATGGATCAGGAACAAGAAAATACACACTAATACAAAAGCAAAGTACTGCAGACGCCGGGAATCTGAAATAAAACAGAAAATGCTGGAAATTCTCAGCATGGACCGAGAAACAAAGTTAACGTTTCAGTTCGATGAAGCATCTCAGGTAACTCTGTTTCTCTCGCTCCACAGATGCTGACTGTCCTGCTGAGAACTTACAGTATTTTCTGTTTTCATCAGAAAATAAACACATTGTGGATTGAGACAGCTCGGTGCTGCCACCAGGATTTCAGTAAAGGATGCTTCAAGGCTTTCAACTCTGTCCATTTGCAATGTTGGAAGCACCCAGCAGCAACACTCCCTCTAAATGCGTGGGTGTGTGCCGGGCAGCAGGTCAGAACAGACTGCGCAGGGACAATTAGGCCTGAAGCGGTCCCTTTAAGACGTGTGCATATGTGTCCGCACAGCAATCTTAAAGGGACCGTGCAGTGCAACAAACAAAAGGAAATTAGAGGGTACATTGCCCAGCAGTAGATGGTATTTACAGCACAAGCACAGGTCACTTGGCCCAACAGGCCCATGCTGGTGTTTATACTCCCGTTCTCAGAGTAAAGAAGTTTCTCCTGAATTCCTTATTGGATTTATTCACGACTGGCTTATTTTTATGGACCCTAATTTTGAATTCTCCCACAAGAAGAAATATTTTTCTATCAAATCCTTTCATTATTTTAAAGACCTCTATCAGGTCACCCCTCAGCCTTCTCTTTTATGAGACCCTGTTCAGCCTTTCCTGATAGTTGAAACTTGGGTCCCTCCAAACTGACTTTGAGCCTTCTGATGGTTACCAGTCTGACATCAGGACCGGTTTCGGGCGACGAGTAAAGAATATCACACAAGCACTTCGCTAGCTCAATATTGAAGTGTCTCGTCTTAAACGTGGGATGAATCGGAGAGCTCTTTCAAACAGCTGTCACAGGCATGATGGGCTGAATGGCCTCCTTCTCTGTTGAATCATTCTATGACTATGTAAAATAGACCGTTGCCCACCTCCTTCTGTAATGTGTCTTTGCAAAGCAGGTGTGGAAATAGATGCAGTGGTTTTTGATTTGATTTGATTTAGAGATACAGCACTGAAAAAGGCCCTTCGGCCCACCGAGTCTGTGCCGACCATTAACCACCCATTTATACTAATCCTACACTAATCCCATATTCCTACCACATCCCCACCTGTCCCTCTATTCCCCTACCACCTACCTATACTAGGGGCAATTTATAATGGCCAATTTACCTATCAACCTGCAAGTCTTTAGGCTGTGGGAGGAAACCGGAGCACCCGGAGGAAACCCACGCAGACACAGGGAGAACTCGCGAACTCCACACAGGCAGTACCCAGAATTGAACCCGGGTCGCTGGAGCCGTGACGCTGCGGTGCTAACCACTGCGCCGCCATTTTGTCGAGGTTTATCCCAAGCAGCTCTGTAACACAGGAGTCTGTGCTCTACGGGCTGTTCCCAGGGACGAACACCAAAATAAACATCAACTGCTGCTGGAGGACCATCAATTCGGCGAAAGACGTTCTTTGGTCTGCCCGAAACTTCCTGGTCTTCTGGCTAAAAGAGTTGTCCATGACCGAGTGTTGTGGACTGGCACATTCCAAGGTGCAGGACTACGTGCTGAGGGATGCACTAAAGCTTAGGGTAGCTGCTGCAAAGTCTCAATGGGGAAAGACCACTGTGTAAGGTCCTCCCACCAAAGTGAACTGAAAGGCTGGACCCATGGGAAACCCCTCGGGCTGTATATACCAAATATGGTTTTGTTGTAAAATGTACATGGCATGTAAAATGGAATGGAAGGGTTATGAGGCGAATCACTCCTGTATTGGAGAAAGCTCATTTCCTTTGCACTTTCTGGAATGTCAACTTGGTACTGTTTTGTAATGTATTTTTTACAGATTTTATGAATAAAGTATATATTTTGGAAAAAAATAAGTGCTTCCAGGTTGAGACTTTGGGTGTGTTGACGGCTGCGATGTCCCCTAATACGGGATACTCGACTGCAAAATCTGTGGTAGTGGGGTCTGCATTCGCGCTCTCTCCTGGTTTTACAAATAAAAATCAGAATTAATCCACTGGAAAAAAAAAGCTCAGGGCTATGGAGCCCTTCAGAGTTGAATAGCCAGTGGTAAAAGCTGCTTCCTGATTAGTGGATTCAGCCTAATAATGGAGAAATCTTTATACACATAGGATCGGGGGAGGCCATTCAGTTGCTCGAGCCTCCATTCAATGAGATCATGGCTGATCAGGGATCTAACTTCATATACCCACCTTTGCCTCATATCACATAATACACTTGGTTAACAAAAATCCATCAATCTCAGTATTAAAATTAACAATTGATCGAGCATCAATTGTCATTGCTGTTACCAATGAGGACTCAGGCTTTCTGTGTTCAGGAGCTTCAGTAAAGAGATGAGGCTGAAGCTACTAAGTTTTCAAAATAAGGGCAATACCATCAGGAGATAGGAAGGAAAAGGCACTGAGGGATCAGAGCAGAGCGTGTAAGAGGGTGGAAACCAGCAGTCAGCGGGGTGAGTGTGAGAGGGTGGAGACCAGCAATCAGTGGGATGAGTGTGAGAGGGTGGAGACCAACAGTCAGTGAGGTGAATGTGAGAGGGTGGAGACCGGCAGTCAGCGGGGTGAGTGTGAGAGGGTGGAGACCAGCAGTCAGTGGGATGAGTGTGAGAGGGTGGAGACCAGCAGTCAGCGAGGTGAGTGTGAGAGGGTGGAGACCGGCAGTCAGCGAGGTGAGTGTGAGAGGGTGGAGACCAGCAGTCAGTGGGGTGAATGTGAGAGGGTGGAGACCAGCAGTCAGTGGTGTGAGTGAGAGAGGGTGGAGGCCAGCAGTCAGTGGGGTGAATGTGAGAGGGTGGAGGCCGGCAGTCAGTGGGGTGAGTGTGAGAGGGTGGAGACCGGCAGTCAGCGAGGTGAGTGTGAGAGGGTGGAGACCGGCAGTCAGTGGGGTGAGTGTGAGAGGGTGGAGACCAGCAGTCACTGGTGTGAGTGTAAGAGGGTGGAAACCAGCAGTCAGCGGGGTGAGTGTGAGAGGGTGGAGACCAGCAGTCAGTGGGATGAGTGAGAAAGGGTGGAGACCAGCAGTCAGTGGGGTGAATGAGAGAGGGTGGAACCAGCAGTCAGTGGGGTGAGTGTGAGAGGGTGGAGACCGGCGGTCAGTGGGGTGCATGTGAGAGGGTGGAGGCCAGCAGTCAGCGAGGTGAGTGTGAGAGGGTGGAGACCGGCAGTCAGTGGGGTGAGTGTGAGAGGGTGGAGACCAGCAGTCAGTGGTGTGAGTGAGAGAGGGTGGAGACCAGCAGTCAGTGGTGTGAGTGAGAGAGGGTGGAGACCAGCAGTCAGCGGGGTGAGTGAGAGAGGGTGGAGGCCAGCAGTCAGTGGGGTGAATGTGAGAGGGTGGAGGCCGGCAGTCAGTGGGGTGAGTGTGAGAGGGTGGAGACCGGCAGTCAGCGAGGTGAGTGTGAGAGGGTGGAGACCGGCAGTCAGTGGGGTGAGTGTGAGAGGGTGGAGACCAGCAGTCACTGGTGTGAGTGTAAGAGGGTGGAAACCAGCAGTCAGCGGGGTGAGTGTGAGAGGGTGGAGACCAGCAGTCAGTGGGATGAGTGAGAAAGGGTGGAGACCAGCAGTCAGTGGGGTGAATGAGAGAGGGTGGAACCAGCAGTCAGTGGGGTGAGTGTGAGAGGGTGGAGACCGGCGGTCAGTGGGGTGCATGTGAGAGGGTGGAGGCCAGCAGTCAGCGAGGTGAGTGTGAGAGGGTGGAGACCGGCAGTCAGTGGGGTGAGTGTGAGAGGGTGGAGACCAGCAGTCAGTGGTGTGAGTGAGAGAGGGTGGAGACCAGCAGTCAGTGGTGTGAGTGAGAGAGGGTGGAGACCAGCAGTCAGCGGGGTGAGTGAGAGAGGGTGGAGACCAGCAGTCAGCGGGGTGAGTGAGAGAGGGTGGAGACCAGCAGTCAGCGGGGTATGTGTGAGAGGGTGGAGACCACCAATCAGTGGGGTGAGTGTGAGAGGGTGGAGACCAGCAGTCAGCGGGATATGTGTGAGAGGGTGGAGACCACCAATCAGTGGGGTGAGTGTGAGAGGGTGGAGACCGGCAGTCGGTGGGGTGAGTGTGAGAGGGTGGAGACCGGCAGTCAGTGGTGTGAGTGAGAGAGGGTGGAGACCAGCAGTCAGTGGTGTGAGTGAGAGAGGGTGGAGACCAGCAGTCAGTGGGGTGAGTGTGAGAGGGTGGAGACCAGCAGTCAGTGGGGTGAGTGTGAGAGGGTGGAGACCAGCAGTCAGTGGTGTGATTGAGAGAGGGTGGAGACCAGCAGTCAGTGGTGTGAGTGAGAGAGGGTGGAGACCAGCAGTCAGCGGGGTGAGTGTGAGAGGGTGGAGACCAGCAGTCAGTGGGGTGAGTGTGAGAATGTGGAGAATCAGCAGGGCGCTCCAGAACAGGCGACATAGAAAAGAACAGAGGACAGAAGTGGAGAAAATGATCAGACAGTCCAATCTTGACAGTGTGATTTTGATTTGATTTTGTTTTAAATACATGGGGATGTTGTGGTCTATTGTGTCTGGTGTGCTTGAAGATTTTTGTATATGTTGGCAGTGCAGACTACCTTGCATTTACGTGTCTGGGGGCTTTCTGTGTGATCATACATGGCCCAGGCCCCTGGTCGAAAAGCTGGACGATCCCTTCCATGGACATGCACCGTACCTGGTCCTACTGTAAACCTTTTCCGATTCGTTTCCTGTGCGACCTCTGAATGTGTCCCTGTCCGACCTCTCCTGCATCTCCCTCAGGCGTTCGTTTTCTTGCCTCAGTTCCAGGATATCTTTGGTAGCCTTGGATAGAGCAGCCCACGGGTCTGCGTCTACTAACAGTGGGGCAGGGGATCGCCCCTCAAAGTGTGACGGGGGAATCAGACCCTTAGGTCCTGTCGATAAAGAAATTAAGAGGCTCCATTAAAAAATCCAGCAACAGACAGCTGGAAGAGCAGAAGTTTCTAAATCCTGCACTGGTTGAATTATCATCCTGTTAGGTAATTTATTGACTGACGCCTATAAATAAGAGGCATTATATATTTTCTTCTTTCAGATCTGGAGACCCATTGTGAAGATTTTTCTTCAAAGCTGAATGTTGTTAATACCTCCATTGAAACATCCCATAATCTATGTTCTAACAAAAAAAACAATTTTTCAAACCTTTCTTCATAATTGTGTGCTCTCAAATTAAGCACATCCTAGTCAATCTGTATCTCTATAGCCACAACATCTGTCCTAAAGTCTGGACTTTAAAGCTGCTCCCAGTACTACAACTACAGTCTTACTGAGGTCTTATACAGATTTGTCATCATTCTATTAGCTGTACAGTGTCTCATTCATATCTAGTATTTAGTTCCCAAAGATATATCCCATAGCGCATATATATGCGCAACACATTTGTACACCCACTATGAATGCCCCCATACATGTAGATCCATATGCCGTCCATTCATCAGATATATATACATCTGCCACATATATCCATATCTAAGTGGTCAAAAAGGCTGCCACATACATCCATAACTCAGAGATCAATAGGCCTGCCCCATATATTCATATCCCAGAGATCTATATATCCACCCCAATTGGACACTGACCCTCCTATTCCATGAGCCTCAATTTTGTTAACCAGCCTTTTATGTGATACTTTGTTGAACGCTTTCTTAAAATACATCTAGATAACATCGACCGCATTCCCTTCATCAACCTTCTCTGTTACTTCATCAAAAACTTCATTTAGATTAGGCAAGCATGATCTGTCTTTTACAAATCCGTACTGGTTATCCTTAATAAACTCAAATCTCTCCAAGTGTCTGTTGATTTTTTTCCCTGATTATTGTTTCCAAAACATTATCCACCACTGATGTTAAACTGACTGGCCTGTAATTGCTAGGAATGTCCTTACACCCTTTCTTGACTAGGGGTGCGACATTTACCACTCTCCAATCTTCTGGCACTTCCCCCAAATCTAGGGAAGACTGGAAGATTATGGTAAGTCCTTCTGCTACCTCCACCTCCACTCCCTTTAGCAATCTGGGATGCAAGCCATCCGTACCAGGTGACTTATCTACCCTAAGCATTGTCAGCCTTTCCAGTACCTCCTCACTCTCAATTTTTACCCTATCAATTGCCTCTAATCTCTCCACTTCTACTGTAATTTTGTCAGATTCCTCTTCCTTAGTAAACACCACCACAAACTACTTACTAGCCTTGCTCTGTGCCTCAGTGCATATATTACCTTCTCAGAGATATATAGGTCTGGCCCATATATGCACATCTCAGAGATTTGTAGGTCTCACCCATAGTATCAATATAGAATCATAGAATGTTTACAGCACTGAAAGTGGCCACTTGGCCCATCGTGTCTGTGCTGGCTGAAAAACGTTCCACCCATTCTAATCCCACCGTCCAGCATTTGGTCCGTAGCCTTGTAGATTGCAGCACTTGAGGTGCATATCCAGATTTCTTTCGAATGAGTTGAGGGTTTCTGCCTCAACTACCCTTTCAGGCCGATTTCCAGACCCCCACCACCCTCTGGGTGAAAAATCTTTTCCTCATCTCCCCCCTAATCTTTCTACCAATCACTTTAAATCTATGTCCCCTAGTCACTGACCTCTCTGCTAAGTGTGACGGAAACCTGCCAAATGGAAACATTTTAATTTTGTCACATGGAACACTATTTGAATGCTCACTGAACATTGAAAATGACTTTTTTTAAAAAGTCACAGAGCAGTGGCTGAAAGCATGGCTGCACATTTGCATTCTGAGACAGTTGCACAGAGAGACAATGGAAGTGCTCTCTGATCCAATTAACCAAATGGGTTTTGTCAATAGTGATGATCAAAAGACACAGAGAGTCATTGTCTTGTGTAACAGCCAGCATTCCACCCCCTCACTGAGTATGTCTGTTAAGCTTTGTAGAATCAACAAACCTCGCAGGCGAGGCTGTTACAAACAAAGAGCTAGTCACATGACTAACTTGCTGACCAACCCGGGAATTGATTGAATTGTGCTCACAGTAAAGTTTTGAGGCAGACTGCATTTTGAAGACGAATAGAGAAGCAGGTCTCTCTCTCCATCTCCCTCTCACGCAAAGGTCCAGGGACCCACGGAAGTAACTTAAGCCTCAAGACAGAAGACCCCTGCAACCTTCTGGTACCAGCAAAACAAGTTTGAAAATGTGCACTGGGCCCCAACGAGAACTGCAAGACTTAACTTCAATCAAAGACTTTACATCCATCCCAAAACCAGTAACTGAATTCCATCTACTATTTCAAACCTTCTGCCACTTTAATTCTTTCTCTTCCTCTGTATCTATTTGCATGCGTGTTTATTGCAAATGCATGCTAGCGTGGTTGCGTTGCATATTTTTAGTAGTTTTAACTGAGTTAGAGTTTTAAGGTTAATAAACTTACACCTCAGGTTTAAACCTGAGAAAACCTGTCTGAGTGATTCCTTTACAATTACAATTAGAAAGCAGTAAGCAAGGACTCACTGAGGGGGAATATAAAAACACTTTGTTTTTAAAAATTAAACCCTGTTACGGCCAAACCAGGAAAAGGCTGAAGGGGAGCCCTAGACCCCTTCCTCACCTGGTCGTAACATAAGATTCACCTCCACTCCATCCAAGCCCCTCAAAATTTTGTACATTTCAATCAGATTGCCCCTCAGCCTTCTCTGTTCCATGGAGAACAACCCCAGCCTATCCAATCTTTCCTCACAGCTGCATTTTTCCAGTCCCGGTAACATCCTCGTAAATCTCCTCTGTACCCTCTCTAGTGCAATTACATCCTTTCTGTAATGAGATGACCAGAACTGCAAACAGTACTCAAGTTGTGGCCTAACCAATGATTTGTCCAGTTCTAGCATAATCTCCCTGCTCTTATATTCTTCTTACTTCTTTGGCCTCCTTGTCTTGAGAGACAATGGGTAAGCGCCTGCAGGTGGTCAGTGGTTTGTGAAGCAGCGCCTGGAGTGGCTACAAAGGCCAATTCTAGAGTGACAGACTCTTCCACAGGTGCTGCAGATAAAATTGGTTGACAGGGCTGTTACGCAGTTGGCTCTCTCCTTGCGCTTCTGTCTTTTTTCCTGCCAACTGCTAAGTCTCTTTGACTCACCACGCTTTAGCCCCGCCTTTATGGTTGCCCGCCAGCTCTGGCGATCGCTGGCAACTGACTCCCACGACTTGTGATCAATGTCACAGGACTTCATGTCGCGTTTGCAGACGTCTTTAAAGCGGAAACATGGATGGCCGGTGGGTCTGGTACCAGTGACGAGCTCGCTGTACAATGTGTCCTTGGGGATCCTGCCAACTTCCATGCAGCTCACATGGCCAAGCCATCTCAGGCGCCACTGGCTTAGTAGGGTGTATATGCTGGGGATGTTGGCCGCCTCGAGGACTTCTGTGTTAGAGATACGGTCCTGCCACCTATTGCCAAGGATTTTCCGGAGGCAGCGAAGATGGAATGAATTGAGACGTCGCTCTTGGCTGACGTACGTTGTCCAGGCCTCGCTGCCATAGAGCAAGATACTGAGGACACAGGCTTGATACACTTGGACTTTTGTGTTCTGTGTCAGTGCGCCATTTTCCCACACTCTCTTGGCCAGTCTGGACATAGCAGAGGAAGCCTTTCCCATGCGCTTGTTTAATTCTGCATCGAGAGACAGGTTACTGGTGATAGTTGAGCCTAGGTAGGTGAACTCTTGAACCACTTCCAGAGTGTGGTCGCCGATATTGATAGATGGGGCATTTGTGACGTCCTGTCCCATGATGTTTGTTTTCTTGAGGCTGTTGGTTAGGCCAAATTCATTGCAGGCAGCCGCAAACCTGTCGATGAGTCTCTGCAGACACTCTTCTATACCTCGGCTAATAAAGGAAAGGATTCCATATGCCATCTTAACTACCTTATCGACCTATCCTGCTACCTTCAGGGATCTGTGGACATTTACTCCAAAGTCCCTCACTTCCTCTACAACTCTCAGTACTTTCTCATTAATCGTGCATTCTTTTGCCTTGTTTGACCTCACACTTCTCCAAGCTGAATTCCGTTTGCCACTTTTCTGCCCATTTGACCAGACCATCAATATCTTCCTGCAGCCTACGGCTATCCTCCTCGCCATCTTCCACACGGCCAATCTTTGTGTCATCTGCAAACTTCTTGATCATATCTGAGTTCTATAGGTTTAACCCATATGTCCATATCTCAGAGATATATTAGTCTTCCCCATATATCCATATCTCTGAGATCTATAGATCTGACCCACATATCCATAATCTCAGAGATTTATAGGTCTGAACCATACCTCCATATCTCTGAAATTTATAGGTCTGACCTATATATCCATATATGAGATCTAGATAGGGCTGGCCTATATATCGATAACTCTGAGATCTATATGATTGCCCTATATAACGATAGCTCAAGAATCTTTGTCCAGCCCTATGTAAATTAGGCTTCAACGTCAATGATGACGAAACACTCATTCGCATATTAAATTTTACCGCTTTGGGCGCTGAAAACTGCCGGTGGATCCAGTCCTTTGCCCGAACCTGTCACTTGTCCGCTTCGCTCCGACATCACTCCACTCGCTTACTTTATTTTGTTTTGTATAATGTTGCTTAGACTTGACTTTCCCTCCTTGTCTTTCTCCCGCTTCTCATAACCGACAAACACTCGTGTTGCCCCAACAACAGTCCGGCCGGAAACAACAAACCTCCCAACTTCCTCTTTGTGTGTCACATCCTTTACCGTCCGATTGGAAAAGATCAGCCAACAACTAAATGCCCTGCGCCTGCTCTGAAGTGATTCTCAGCGCCAGTAACACTAGGAATTAGATTTCAAATCAACAGTAGCACAGTTTGCGACCTCGTTGAAGGTGGCAGGGCAGATTGAGGAAGTATTTAGTAAGACATATGGGATTCTGCACTTTATAGAGAGCCATAGAGTACAAAAGCAAGTAGATATGGTGACCTTTATAAAACACTGGTTGGGCCTCAACTGGAGAATTTTGTCCAATTCTGGGCACCACATATTAGGAAGGATGTGAATGTGTTGGAGAGGATGCAGAAAGGATTTACAAGAATGGTTCCAGCGATATGAGACTACAGTTACAGGGATAGATTGGCGAAGCTGGGGCTGTTCTCCTTAGAGAAGAAAGTTGAGAAGAGATTTGTTAGAGATGTTCAAAATCATGAGGGGTGTGGTCAGAGTAGATAGGGAGAAACTGTTTCCACTGGTTGGGGGGGTGGGGGGGGGGGTCGAAAACCACCGGACACCAATTTAAGTTGATTGGCAAAAGAACCAGAGGTAACATGAGGAAAAATATTTTTTACATAGCAAGTGGTTAGGATCTGGAATGCACTGCCTGAGAGTGTGGTGGTTTTCAAAGGGGAATTGAATAAGCACTTGAAGAGAATTTTTTTTTAAATGCAGGGCTACGGGGAAGGAGAAAGGGAGTGGGACTAGCTGGGTAGCTCCTGCAGAGAGCTGGCATGGACATGATGGGCTGAATGACCTCCTGTGCTGCAAACATTCTCTGATTCTATAATTCTAGTTGCTTCTTCTCTCATCCTTTTTCTCCTCCCCCATCGTTATATTTCAGTTTACAGTTCTGACAAACGTTTGGACAGAAACATTTATTCGACTTCTCTTTCTTCACAGATTGCAGTGTAGTTCCAGTATTTTTCTGTTTGTGTTTTAAAAGCAAAAATGTGTATTTTAAACAAAAATAGCACAGATTTATTGAGCCTAATGGCCTATTTCTGCACTATAATATATTACATTGTATTACGCAGACACTTCAGCACAGAAACATGCCATTCGGCCCAACCTATCTATGTAATGCACTACGTGATCCTCCTCCCACTCTAATTACCATTTCCCACCCTGCTCCGTACCCTTATTTACTTCCCTCATGGAGAGAACCAGCCTCCCCTCTTTCTATTTGTTTATTGTTGGAATGTTGGACTAAATCAAAGGTGCATCACGTTACATCTGTGCACAAGAAAAGTGTCCAGTTTTTCATTACTTCTGTCCAACTAGCTATTTACTGTAAAATTGTTTGAATTGCTTAATTATATTTGAATCATAGAAAGTTTAAGGCACAGAAAGAGGCCACTTGGCCCATCGTGTCTGTGCCGGCTGAAAAACTATCCACCTATTCTAATCCCACCTTCCAGCATTTGGTCCGTAGCCCTGCAGCTTGCGGCACTTGAGGTGCATATCCAGACTCCTTTTGAATGAGCTGAGGGTCTCTGCCTCAACTATCCTTTCAGACAGTGAGTTCCAGACCATCACCACTCTCTGGGTGAAAAAGTTTTTCCTCATCTCCCCTCTAATTTTTCTACCAATCACTTAAAATCTATGCCCCCTCGTCACTGACCTCTCTGCTAAGGTGAATAGACCATTCACCTCCACTTTATCCAGGCCCCTCAAAATCAGATCTCCCCTCAGCCTTCTCTGTTCCAAGGAGATCAACCCCAGCCTATCCAATCTTTCCTCATAGCTGCATTTTTCCAGGCCTGGCAACATCCTCGTAAATCTCCTCTGTACCCTCTCTAGTGCAATTACATCCTTTCTGTAATGAGATGATCAGAACTGCAAACAGTACTCAAGTTGTGGCCTAACCAATCAGTTATACAGTTCCAGCATAACCTCCCTACCGTGTATTCTTTACCTCGGCTAATAAAGGAAAGGATTCCATATGCCTTCTTAACCACCTTATCGACCTGTCCTGCTTTCAGGGGATCTGTGGACATTCACTCCATGGTCACTCACTTCCTCTATACTTCTCAGTATTTTCCTATTAATTGTGTATTCCTTTGCCTTATTTGACCTCCCCAAATGCATCACCTCACACTTCTCCAAGTTGAATTCCATTTGCCACTTTTCTGCCCATCTGACCAGACCATCAATATCTTCCTGAAGCCAATAGCTATCCTCCTTGCTATCTACCACACTGCCAATCTTTGCGTGTCCGCAAATTTCTTGATCATGCCCGCTACATTTATGTCAAAATTGTTAATATACACCACAAAAAGCAGGGCACCCAGTACCCAGTACCACTGGAAACAGCCCTTCAGTTGCTATTACAGCCGTCAACAATTACCCTTTGTTTCCTGCCACTGACCAATTTTGTATCCATCTTGCTGCATTTCCCTGGATCCCATGGGATTTAATTTTTTTTAACCTGTCTGCCATGTGGGACCTTGTCAAAAGCCTTGCTAAAATCCATGTAGACCAACTGCACTACCCTCATCTATCTTCTTGCTACTTCTTCAAAAAATTCCTTTGCATAACTTTGCGGTGAGTATTTATCGAAATAAATGTTTTGAGTTCATCACACTTCACACAGACACGCTGAAGCCATACGCAATGATGGATGAAGCAGTTCCCTGAAGCCTGGTAGTTGTGAATCAGCTCATTTTAATCTCGCTGTGCTGCTGACACGGTGAACTGTTTGGAGTGCAGTTGGGGTGAGCATTCAAATTCCACTGAAATTGAGAAGGTTCAAAAATTACATGCAGGTAGCCTTGAGAATTACCCTGGTCATGGAGACAAATAAACCCTTTTGCTTAAGGTCTAATACCAGGGGAAAGCTTGTCTGTATATTTCATGGTGGTTACAGAGGCAGCAGAGTCCTTCCTATCTGACCTTCCCTTCGACAAACCTTTGGACTCACACACTTCCCAGTATTCTTTGGCCTCCTTGTCTCGAGAGACAATGGGTAAGCGCCTGGAGGTGGTCAGTGGCTTGTGAAGCAGTGCCTGGAGTGGCTATAAAGGCCAATTCTAGAGTGACAGGCTCTTCCACAGGTGCTGCAGATAAAATTGGTTGACAGGGCTGTTATGCAGTTGGCTCTCTCCTTGTGCTTCTGACTTTTTTCCTGCCAACTGCTAAGTCTCTTTGACTCGCCACGCTTTAGCCCCGCCTTTATTGTTGCCCGCCAACTCTGGCGATTGCTGGCAACTGACTCCCACAACTTGTGATCAATGTCACAGGTCTTCATGTCGTGTTTGCAGACGCCTTTAAAGCGGAGACAAGGACGGCTGGTGGGTCTGATACCAGTGATGAGCTCGCTGTACAATGTGTCCTTGGGGATCCTGCCATCTTCCATGCGGCTCACATGGCTAAGCCATCTCAGGCGCCTCTGGCTTAGTAGGGTGTATATGCTGGGGATGTTGGCCGCCTCGAGCACTTTAGTGTTGGAGATACGGTCCTGCCACCTGATGCCAAGGATCCTCCGGAGGCAGCGAAGATGGAATGAATTGAGACGTACCTCTTGGCTGACGTACGTTGTCCAGGCCTCGCTGCCGTAGAGCAAGGTACTGAGGACACAGGCTTGATACACTTGGACTTTTGTGTTGTGTCAGTGCGCCATTTTCCCACACTCTCTTAGCCAGTCTGGACATAGCAGTGGAAGCCTTTCCCATGCGCTTGTTGATTTCTGCATCGAGAGACAGGTTACTGGTGATAGTTGAGCCTAGGTAGGTGAACTCTTGAATCACTTCCAGAGTGTGGTCGCCGATATTTATGGATGGGGCATTTGTGACGTCCTGCCCCATGATGTTCGTTTTCTTGAGGCTGATGGTTAGGCGAAATTCGGTGCAGGCAGCCGCAAACCTGTCGGTGAATCTCTGCAGACACTCTTCAGTGTGAGATGTTAATGCAGCATCGTCAGCAAAGAGGAGTTCCCTGATGAGGACTTTTCGTACTTTGGTCTTCGCTCTTAGACGGGCAAGGTTGAACAACCTGCCACCTGATCTTGTGTGGAGGAAAAATCCTTCTTCTGAAGACTTGAACGCATGTGAGAGCAGAAGCGCAGAAGATCCCAAACAGTGTAGGTGCGAGAACACAGCCCTGTTTCACACCACTCAGGATAGGAAAGGGGTCTGATGAGGCGCCGCTATGCTGAATTGTGCCTTTCATGTTGTCATGGAATGAGGTGATGATACTTAGTGGCTTTGGTGGGCATCCAATCTTTTCCATTGGTCTGAAGAGACCACGTCTGCTGACAAGGTCAAAGGCTTTCGTGAGATCAATGAAAGCAACGTAGAGGGGCATCTGTTGTTCACGGCATTTCTCCTGTAGCTGTCAAAGGGAGAACAGCATGTCAATGGTGGATCTCTGCTCGAAAGCCACACTTCATTTTTGCTTCATATTTATTTATATGATGAAAAATTCTTCAGGTGCATATGTTTAACAAATAATGAACATTTATCCTTTATATATCTGAGGGATCGACTGCAGTCAGGGATCCAGGTTGATTTTTCTGCTTTTATTGGTGGAGACCTCCGGCCAATTGCCGTTTTCCAACTCCCTCCTTAACTGAGGTCAGTTCACTCAGCAGAAATTATTGGACCCAATCTGTGTTGTTCCGGCCTATATTGATTATTGTTATCTTTGCCCACTATCGCATAAAGCGGGTTCCATTCGGAAACCAAAATGAGCACCTTTCATTTGGGGAGTCAGATCTGACAGGTGTGCCTGGCACCATGGAGTCGCTCGCCTTTATCAAAGATGGCGACACACAACCTGGACAGCGGAAGAGCAGCCTCCAACGCGCACGCGTGGCGACTCGGATCCCAAACACGGCCGGCCATCGGCAACTGGAAATCTCGCGAGGTTCCACGCCGCGGCTCCAGCGCGCGCCAATTTTCAAAGGCGCTTCCTGTAAACACAGGAAAAAAAAGACAGCGGAGCGGCAGCTGTTGTTGGAGGGATTGCGCTGAGGAAGGAGAGCGACGCAGACTGCCGTTTCTGCCAATGTCTCGCGCTTTGGGCGCGAGCGCCGCTGGTTCAACCGTCGCGGCCCCTGTGAACTCGCGGACGGGGCGCGAGCGTCGATGTCTCAACCGTCCCTGTGGCCGGAGCTCGGGTACCAGACGCAAGCTTTGATGACCTAATAATTGGACCCCCCCCCCCACCCCACACAAAAAAAAACTGTCTCGCGGACGGAACGAGAGGCCCGGCGTTCGAACGCTCCTTCTGTCGCTCGGACAGTGAGCCTAATCCCTGACCTAACAATCGCCTCCCTTCCCGGAGCTCGAGCCTTGATGACCTAACAATCGCCCCCCCCCCCCCCCCCCATCACAGAGCCAGGCCCAGGATGCTGTCGGAGGTGCAGCCGTGTCTGCAGCTGTTGCGGATCGGGACGGCGCCGCACCCGAGCCCGGGGCACGGCCAGGGTCTCCCGGGCCTCACCCCGCCGGCGACGCTCGCCCGCGACCTCTACACTTTCCTGCCGGTCGGCCCGCGCTGCACCTTCCGCCTCGGCCGCCGGCTCGACCTGACGGACCTGTGCCTGAGCTCGGGCCGGGCTGAGGAGCTCATCTCCCGGGTTCACGCCGAGCTGCAGGCCGAGAGGGGCACGGCCGGAGACTGGAGGGTGCACATCGTGGACAGGAGCACGAACGGTAAGGCAGTTGGGGGTGGGGGCCTATAAGGGGAGGGATAAAAGAAGGAAGAGGCGGCAATAGGAGTGGATGCGCCGGGGGGGGGGGGGGGGGTGCGGTTAAGACGAAACTAGGGTAAATGAGGGATGGGGGAGGGTTAATATAGAAGAGGTGAATAGGGAGGGGGAAGGGGTCAGTTAAGGAATAGAAGGATGTTAGTTGGGAGTGGGGTGAATGAAGTTAATGGGGATAAATTTTAATGGATGGGGTGATAATGGTAAGGATGGGATGGGGTGATAACTGTATTCAACTGGAGTATTGTGTCCAGTTCTGGTCACCTCACTTTAGGAAGGATGTGAGGGTCCTTGAGAGGGTGCAGAGATTTACCAGAGGATGAGGAATTTTTGTGACAAGGTTAGGTTGGAGAAGCTGGGGTTGTTCTCCTTGGAACAAAGGAGATTGAGGGGCGATTTGATTGAGGTACACAAGATAATAGATTTAGATAAGGTAGACAAGGAAATGCTCTTCATATTAGCTGATGGTACAAGGGCTAGGGGACACAGATTGATGGTTTTGGGTAAGAGATGCGGGGGAATGTGAGGACGAACTTTTTTACGCAATGAGTGGTGATGACCGGGAACTCGTTGCCCACGAGGGAGTTGGAAGCGGAGATGATTGATTCCAAAAGGAAATTGGATGGACAGTTGAGGAGAATAAACTTGCAGGGCTACAGGGATAGAGAAGGGGAATGGGACTGACTGGATTGCTCTACAGAAAGCTGGCATTGACATGATGGGCCAAATGCCCTCCTTGCCGTAATAACTCTTAAGTGCTAATGGACGTAGGAATACATGACGAGTGTGGGTAAGAATAGACGAGGTTAAGGGCTTGTTCTGGGTTACAAGAGTAAAGGGACAAGGGCTGAAGAAGGAAATTAGGAGGGCGAAAAGGGGCCATGAGATTTCCCTGGCAGATAAGATGAAGGAGACTCCTAAAAGATTCTGTAAGTATATTAAGAGTAAAAGGGTAGCTAGGGAGAGAGTAGGTCCCCTTAAGGATCAGTGTGGCAATCTATGTGTGGAGCCACAGGAAATGGGCGAGGTCTTAAATGAATATTTCTCGTCCGTATTTACCTTGGAGAAGGTCATGGAAGCTAGTGAGTTCAAGGGAGGGAACACCGATATCCTGGAGCATATCAACATTACAAAGGAGGAGGTGTTGGAGGTCTTGAAGTGCATTAAGGCGGGTAAATCCTCAGGGCCTGACCAGGTGTATCCTAGGAGGCTCTGGGAAGCAAGGGCGGAGATTGCTGGGGCCCTGGCAGAGATTTTTGTATCATAGTTAGCCACGGGTGAGGTACTAGAAGACTGGAGGATAGCTAATGTGCCTTTATTTAAGAAGGGCAGCAGGGATAAGCCAGGGAACTACTGGCCGGTGAGCCCTACATCAGTGGTGGGAAAGTTATTGGAAGGGACTCTGAGAGACAGGATTTATATGCATCTGGAAAGGCAAGGTCTGATTAGGGATAGTCAGCATGGCTTTGTGCGTCGGAAATCATGTCTCACGAATTTGATTGAATTTTTCGAGGAGGTGACCAAGAGGATTGATGAGGGCAGGGCGATGGACATTGTCTACATGGACTTTAGCAAGGCCTTTGACAAGGTCCCGCATGGTAGGCTGGTCCAGAAGGTTCAAACATATGGGATCCAGGGTGAGCTAGCAAACTGGATACAAAATTGGCTTGGTGATAGGAGGCAGAGGGTGGTATTCGAGGGTTGTGTTTCAGATTGGAGGCCGGTGACCAGTGGTGTGCCGCAGGGATCGGTGCTGGGCCCTCTGTTGTTTGTCATATAAATGACTTGGATGTGAATGTAAGGAGCATGATTAGTAAGTTTGCAGATGAGACCAAAATTGGTGGTAAAGTGGACAGTGAAGAAGGTTGTCTAAGGTTACAACAGGATATAGATCAACTGAGAAAGTGGGCAAGGGATTGGCAAATGGAATTTAACGCAGACAAGCGTGAAGTGATGCATTTTGGGAAGTTCAACCAGGGCAGGACATGTACAGTGAATGGCAGGGCCCTGTGGAGTGTTGTTGAGCAGAGAGACCTTGGGGTGCAAGTACATAGTTCCCTGAAAGTGGCAACACAGGTAGACAGGGTGGTGAAGGAGGCCTATGGCATGCTTGCCTTCATCGGCCGAGGCATTGAGTACAAGAGTTGGGACGTCATGTTACAGTTGGACATAACATTGGTTAGAGTGCATTTGGAGCCCTGTGTGCAGTTCTGGTCGCCGCACTACAGGAAAGATGTGATTAAGCTAGAGAGGGTGCAGAAAAGATTCACAAGGATGTTGCCTGGTTCGGAGGGCTTGAGTTATAAAGAGAGATTGGAGAGGCTGGGTCTGTTTTCCCTGGTAGGGGTGATTAAAACTAGAGGGCATCGATTTAAGGTGCGAGGGAGGAGGTTTAAAGGGGATCAAAGGGGTATATTTTT
Source organism: Heterodontus francisci (assembly GCF_036365525.1). NCBI lineage: Eukaryota > Metazoa > Chordata > Chondrichthyes > Heterodontiformes > Heterodontidae > Heterodontus > Heterodontus francisci. Next base: position 12,782,404 of record NC_090399.1, read on the forward strand.
CACACAAAGAATAGTGGGTATCTGGAATGAGCTACCAGAGGAGGTGGTGGAGGCAGGAACAGTAGCAACATTTAAGAGGCATCTGGACAGGTACTTGAATGAGCAAAGCATAGAGGGATATGGAATTAATGCAGGCAGGTGGGATTAGTATAGATAGGCATTATGGTCGGTATGTACGCGGAGAGCCCAAGGACCTGTTTTTATGCTGTATGACTCAATGAAGTTGGGTGGGGGAGGAAATTTGGAAGGGTTATTAGCGTTAAAAACAGAAAATGCTGTAAACAATTTGCAGAACTGGCACCATCTGTGAAGAGAGAAACAGTTAACGATTTAGGTCGATGACTCTCCGTTAAAACTGAGATCTGATATAAGGTTGTCAACCCCAAATGTTAACTCTGTTTCTCTCTCTCGCCACAGATGCTGCCAGATCTGCTGACTATTTACAGCATTTTCTGCTTTTATTTCAGATTTCCAGTATCTGCAGCATTTTACGCTTGTCTTGAGTTATTTGCGAGCCTGAAGTCAAGGGATGGTTTAAAATAGACAAAGGAAGGGGCTTTCATGTAGAATCAGATAGATGAGGTGGTTTTAAGGCAGATGGGTAAAATGGGTGAGGGATTCTTTGGTGTAAAAGCTATTACATGCCAATTGGCTGTAGCTGTTTGTTGAGACACTTGTTATGAGGGGAAATATGAGCATCTTCTATTTGTTTCCTTACAATCAAAATGGTAAACTGAGATGACCATTCTGATCCCATAATACCAGTGACAGATGGTCCATTAGAAGGAGGCATGCTGTTGTTTAATATGCGATCCCAGTTGTAGTTTTCTCTCTCTAGTGCAGTATTGTGGTGTTTATGAAGTCAGTAAGGTACTGAGCAAAACCAGGTGCTTCCTCACCGTGAGGGAAACAAAACCAGAGACAGGGGCTCCCGAGGTTGCACATGTGTTCCTTCTGCTGGTCGTTTGCTGAGTTCTGTTAGTAGATGCTTGCAAGTTGATTGCCTGTTTTTTCATGCGAAGACTGAAGGAAAGGGAAAGAGAGAATGTACCTCTTTAAAAATGGTGTGTTTCATTAAAGGATATTTCATTCTTTAAGAAGAAAAATCCCACTTAATGGCTCTGTCGTTGTAGGTACTTTTGTGAATGACATTCGCATTCCCAAAGGCCAAAGAATGGAGCTTGCAGATGGCGATACAGTCACCTTTGGCCATCCTGATGCCATTAACATCCCAGAGGGCTCCTTGGCAAGTCAGCAGGACTCTGAGTTCTATTTCCTGTTCCAGAAGGTCAGTGTCCGTCCAGCTGACTTTGATGCCATAACGATCCCCAAGGTTCAGAAACCATGTGGATTCCGACCTGTTTGTTCGACGGACAAGTGTATCTCTCCCCAAAGGGCGAGGATTCGGAGCTTCACAAAAGCGCCCACTGCTTCCCGGGCAACGTTGATTCTGAATTCCATTGGGAGCATCAGCAAATTGAAGTCACAGCTTTTCACATGCCGCTCGGAAAGGGGAGAGAAAAGCCAGTGCGGTGATACAAAGGGGGTTCTGGGGAAATTGCAGCAGTTCTCTTTGGATGGCCACCATTGCAATAACAACACAAGTGTCGCCACTCCGGCCCTAAAGAGGCCATGTGATCGGCCAGTGACCAAGCATCGGCGGAAGACAGTTCACACCGTCCTTCCAGACCTCGAACTGGAGGAGGAAATCCAACGTTTTTCAGTCGAGGTGCAGCAAAGTGCCACCAACCGTCGGCACTGTAAGTCAGAGTCTGATGTGGACCCAGATCTGTACCGGCAGTTGACTTTGGGCCTCCAGGAGCTTTCGCCAGAACCAAAGCCTACTCTCAAGAAGCATAAACTGGAGCAGGACGGGCATGTCCTCCAAGATTCAATAGAAAATGTACACATCACACCCACTGGGTAAGTTCCTGTGCATTCCTTGAGTTTAAATTGTTAAGGCCTCAGAAACCAGACTATGATTTGTCATTGACTTTTAGTATGTAATATTGAGTCGAAGATTTTTGGCATCTTTTGCCAAGATTCAGGTTTATTAATCGTGTGCATGGTTGCCAGAAACCCCAATTCCAGACATTTGTGACACTACCACTAGATTTTTGGGATTTTATAAATAGTGACAGAGTGAGTATGTTACATTAGACATTGATTTGGCTATGCTTAGAGTATTGTGCAGTTTTGGCTGCCTTGTTGTAGAAGACATTAAAGCCATAACCTTTTATTTAGCGTACATTGACCAGGGAAAAACCAAAGAAAACTCTAGTTAAGATCAGAGATTTGAGATGGTAGAACTGTTTCCACTGGAGCGAAGAAAACTGAGAAGAGACTTAGTCAGAGTTTTTGTTTTAAAAAGACTGAGAAGTATTTGTGATGGTGTGAATGGGGAAATAGATTCCTTGGTGGAGTAATTGGTAACGGTGTCACCAATTTAGGATGGTCGGTAAGAGTGGAGAAAAGTATCGAGAAATTTATTTAGACGGAGAGTTTTACGGCAAGGAATGCTTTACCACAGGGAGCAGTTAAGGCAGATGGCATTGCACCTTTAAAGGGAGCAACCGATAAACTTCTGAAGCTGAAGCAGTTACAAGGCTCTAGGGAGAGAGCAGAGCAGTAGGATTAGTTTTGGATTACTCCAACAGAATCACCACAGTTGTGATGGATGAATGGCTTCCTTCTGTGTTGTATGATTCTCCAAGTTGAAATAATGTGGGACATAAATACACAATGAATAGAATTGAATTAAAAGTGTTAAAAATTGATCTAGAATCATAGAATGGCTACAGCACTAAAGGAAGCCATTTGGCCCATCGAGCCAGTGCTAGCTCACTGCAGGAGCAATTTAGCTAGTCTCACTTTCCTGTCCTTTTCACGTAGCCCTGCAGTTTTTTATTCCCTTCTGATCAATTCCCCTTTGAAAGCCATGGTTGACTCTGCCTCCACCACCCTTTCAGGCAGCGCATTGCAGATTCTAACCACTTGCTACGTAAAAGAGCTTTTCCTACTGTCGCCTTTGGTTCTTTTGCCAATCACCTTAAATCGGTGTCTTCTAGTTAGGACAGTAGACCTTGGGAATAACAGTAGATGTCCAATGTGTTCTCAATGTTTATTTACTGTGTCAAAGCACTTAAACTCCAACAGAATACGCCATATATAGCCAAACAAAAGGATATTGGTCAAGGTTTACTGTTTGTATGTCAGCCTTTCTGCAAATTTTCCTGCCATTCACTTTAATGGTCAGGAGATTCATGGACTGATGAGCACAGTAGTGGAAAACCCTGGCTGCTAACTGCACAGAAATTATTCTAAGACTGTGATGCATTTGCTGCCTTACTCAGATGATCATTCAATTTTTGATTGCGACACAAAAGATAAATCTGCTTTGGAAAGGCTGCAGAAAAAAATGCAACATGCTGATTCTAACTGTAAAGGGGGTGATCTATAGGGAAAAGTTTAGAATAAATGGGTACGTCATAGAAGTATATAAAATATTAAACTCTATAAATAAATGAGGAAAGTTCAGATTTTGCTTCAAAGGACACAAAGTAGGACTGGATGAAATGAGTGGGAATGACATAGTAAATAGTAAATTCATAGAACTGTGGATCTTGCAATACAGAAGGAAGCTATTTGCCCCATCATCCTTATGTCAGCTTGCTGAAGGAGCTATCTACTCAGTCCTATTCCCCTGCCCTTTAACAGACACCAGCAAAATTAATAAAAAACCCTTACTCGAGCCATAGATGTTGGCAATAATTATCCCCTGCATGCAATAGCGATGGCAAACATGGGTTTGTGAAATTAGGGTTGTGTGAAATAAAATTGAGATGTCGCAAAGGTAGAGTTAATGTTCAAGAGGGATCAGCTTCAATTAACTGATCTGCTTATTGTTGTCTTATGGGATAAATTGTGAGGTTGTTGACATGAAATATCTTTTGTATATCATGTTAGAGCATTGTACTATTGGTACTCTTTTATTTGAAGATAAAAGGAATAAATATTTGCAACCCAAGTCACAAATCCTTCTTTGTGCTAGACCAGCCCATCAGATCTCTACTCATGATTTTATTCAATTCCCTCAGTTTAACCTCCCTTTTCTGTTTATTTACCATATCCTTTTTAATATTCCTCTTAGGGATATTATATCATGTAATTTTTCATCAGCAACTTGTATTTATATAGTACTTTAATCTAGTTAAACATCCGAAGGCACTTTGACGGGGTATTTATCGACTTTGATTCAGAAATGTTTTGTGGTTGAGAATCCCTGTTCTAACGATCCTTTGTGTAAGGAACAAGCAGCAAAATAACACAGATGACAAATATTGAAAACCCAGAGCAGCAGCACAGGGGTTTGGTGAAAGGAAAAAATTGATACCAAAGTGACTTTTTTTTTTATATCCTTGCTATTCTTCTTGCCTATCCTCCTTTTAGTTCCTTGCACATCCTCGTCGTCTTGTGTTTGTCTCCTCTTACGCCTCCTTTTGTCTCTGGTGCACATCACGTCTGCCATTTAACCGTTTCCCGTCTTCTGCTTTCGTACTTTGAAGTGCTTTTCTAGGATTTCTTTTTCTGTGTGTATTTTCCCATCGCTTTTCCGTGTCCTGTTCATCTGTAAAACCTTTCAATTATGAAACACAGGCTATACTTGAAGTGTGAATTGATTTGTGGTTCTCTCAGCAGATGCTATCTGACTGACCTGTTGTGCTACCAATGTTTTGTGTAAAGAATATTTTTCTACCTTTCCTTTTAGTTTTTGTTTGATTTAATTAAATTTGTGCCCCTCTGTTGCCACCTCACCAAGCAGTGGATGTAATACATTTCTCTCATCACAACCCTTCGTGATCTGGAAGACATCCATTAGGCCACCCACTATCCACTTGACTTCCTTATCTTTTTTTTAAAAACTCCAACATCTTTGTTAATTGTAAGCCCCTTGACTGTGGTGACATCATCTGCCATACACCTTTTCCATTGCTTTTTTTTTAATCCCTCTACAATGGAGTGACCAAAAGTATACGCATTACTCCAAGATCTTTTAAAAATTCAATGTTACTTCTTTACTATTGTATTCTGTATCAGCAGATGCAAAATCAAAGATTCATTCTGCCTTTTTATGGCTTTCTTTACTTGCATTGGTACCTTTTTAATGATTTGTGTATCTGCACATTAGAATCCCTTTGCTCCTCTACGCAATGTGTCATATTTGTGCTTTGCCGAGCGTTTCTTGCAGGTTGTACTTGGCAAAGTCTTGTGAATAAGGACAGTGGATTGCTATGGTTATTTGTTGGAGTTGTTGTACACAAAAACCCTCCTATTGTAACCTTCCAACCCTTAAGGGAAATGAAATCATAGGGAGAGCACCCTTTGTTTAAAAAGAAACTCCCTCATTTCTTAGTGGAAAATTATTTGCTTGCAAATCTTTTTTTTAATGAAATGTGTCAGTTTTCTGAATTGTAGAGACCCATCAATAATTCTCCAACACTGTGTGTCCTTAAATGGTTTCATTCAATGCAATGGTGGGGGTGGGCAAGATTTCAGGCCATCTTGAGAGCCAAATGAGAGCCACTCAAACTAGTGACCCCCGGCTGGTTTAGGGAAAATGTTCAATGAACTTTATGTACCTGTTTAATGTGTCTGAATTATGACTAAGTGGACAGCTACTTGTTTATGGTATCTGGTTGCTTGGTGAATATAGGGACCAAGTTTAATAAATCCTTATTTCCATAAATCTTTGCAACCATCAATAGTTAGGCTACCTCAATAGTTCAGTGTTGCTGGGTTAGAAGTTAATGTGAATTACATTTTATGTACTCCTTTCTTTGGTTGGTTAGTTTATTGCCAATGCTACATGTTTGGTGTTGTGTTTATATCCCATTCCTCAGATACTGAAGCAGTCTGTGCCCACATGCAGCATGACCTTGAGAACCTCCAGGCTGAGACTGATAAGTGGCAAGTAACATTTGTACCACACAATGACCATCTCCAACAAGAGAGAGTCTAGGAGTCTAACCATCTTCCCTTGACATTCAATGTCATTACCATCGCTGCATCCCCTGTCATCAACATCCATTGTCCAGAGACGTAACTGGATCAGCCATATAAATACTGTGGCTACAAGAGCAGGTCAGAGGATGGGAACTCTGCAGTGACTCACCACCTGACTCCCCAAAGTCTGTCCAACTCCTACAAGGCACACGTCAGGAGTGTGATGGAATTTGCTCCACTTGCCTAGATGGCTGCAATTCCAACAACACTCAACACCATCCAGGACAAAGCAGCCCGCTTGACTGGCACCCTGTCCACCTCCTTAAAAAAAAAAATGCAATCTCTCCATTAGCAGAGTGCTGAGACTGCAATGTGTACCATCTACAAGATGCACTGCAGCAACTCGCAAAGCCTTCTTCAACAGCACCTTCCAAACCTGTGACCTCTACCACCTAGAAGGACAGGGGCAGCAGATGCATGGGAACACCAGCACCTGAAAGTTCCCCTCCAAGTCATACCATCCTGACTTGGTACTATATCGTCATTCCTTCAGTGTTGCTGGATCAAAATCCTGGAACTTCCTCCCTATAGCACTGTGGGTGTACCTACACCACATGGACTACAGCGGTTCAAGAAGGCGGCTCATTGCCACCTTCTCAAGGATGGTTGTGGATGGGCAATAAATACTGGCCTTGTTAGCAAAGCTCACATCCTAGGAATGAATAGTATCATCTTCTATTACTTCATTTCCTACATTACAACAGTGACTTCACTTCAAAAGTACTTAATTGGCTGTAAAGTGCTTTGGGTCATCTTGAGGTTATGAAAGGTGCTATATAGATGCAAGTTTTTTTTTTTCATTCTTCAGTATCAACTGTAACCAGTACAAACTATTGTGCCCCGATAAACCAGGGACTGTAGTGAGGTTAGAATTTAGTCAGTCTTTGGGTCTGTGCTCAGTTTACTGATTTTCATCTTGGCTAATAATTGACTAGTCTGAAAATCATTGTTCTGGTTTCTACATAGAATCTCGGTTTGTAGGATATTTATGACAGCAAGGTTTGAGCTTTCAAGGAAACACTTTAGATAATTTACATTGAACCTGCACAGTTCAGTGCAACTTCTAAGGAAAGTAACAGATGGTTGGATCAATTGGTTGATTGGTGGGGTGAATTACTGCATATAATTAATCACTTCAAGTACTCTGGGAAGAGAGTAATATGTTTTCAACTTCTTGAAAATTTCAATCAAATTAGTCCTTAACCTTCTAAATTCCAGAGAATGCAACCTTAGTTATATATTCTCTCTTTGTAATTTAAGCCTTGGCGTTCAGGTATCATTCTGCTAAATCTTTGCTGCACTGTCCCCCAAGGCCAATATAACTTTCCGAGAGCGTACTTGATGTATATTACATAGTATTTAAAGCACAATAACAGGTCATTCATCCCAGCCAGTCCATGCCGGTGTTTATGCTCCACGTGAGCCTTCTCCCTCCCCTCTTCATGTCACCTGATCCACATAACCTTCAATTTCTTTCTCCCTCATGTGTTTATTCAGCTTCCCCTTAAATGCATCAATGCTATTCGCTTCAACCACTGTCTCTGATAGTGAGTTCCAGATTCTCACCACTCTCCGGGTAAAGAAGTTTCTTCTGAATTCCCTATTGGATTTCTTGGTGACTATCTTATATTGATGGCCTCTAGTTTTGCTCTTCCCCGCAAGTGGAAACATTATGTCTGTATCCACTCTATCAAAACCTTTTTATAATTTTGAAGACTTCTATTAGGTCACTCCTCAGCTGCCTTTTTCCAAGAGAAAAGAGACCCAGCCTGTTTATACTTTCCTGATCTGTATGCCCACACATTTCTGGTATCATGCTTGTAAATCTTCTCTATACCCTCTCCAGCTCCATCTATATCCTTTTTATAATATGGCAGGATCCCCAAAGACACATTGTACAGCGAGCTCGCCACTGGTATCAGACCCACCGGCCGTCCATGTCTCCGCTATAAAGACGTCTGCAAACGCGACATGAAATCGTGTGACATTGATCACAAGTCGTGGGAGTCAGTTGCCAGCATTCGCCAGAGCTGGCGGGCAGCCATAAAGACAGGGCTAAATTGTGGCGAGTCGAAGAGACTTAGTAGTTGGCAGGAAAAAAGACAGAGGCGCAAGGGGAGAGCCAACTGTGCAACAGCCCCGACAAACAAATTTCTCTGCAGCACCTGTGGAAGAGTCTGTCACTCCAGAATTGGCCTTTATAGCCACTCCAGGCGCTGCTTCACAAACCACTGACCACCTCCAGGCGCGTATCCATTGTCTCTCGAGATAAGGAGGCCCAAAAGAAAGAAAGCCAGAACTACATGCAGTAATCTAAGTGTGGTCTTAGCCAAGGTTTGATACAGGTTTAGCATGATTTCTCAAAGCACTTTACAGCCAATGAAATACTTCTTGAAGTGTAGTCACTGTTGTAATGTGGGAAATATGGCAGCCAATTCGTACACAGCGAACTCCCACAAACAGCAATGTGATAATGACCAGATAATCTCTTCTGGTGATGCTGATTGAGGGATAAACATTGTCCAGGACACCGAGGAGAACTTCCCTGCTTTTCTTCGAAATAGGATCTTTTACATCTACCTGAGAAGGGGCTCGGCTTAAGGTCTCATCTGAAAGACAGCAACTCCAACAATGCAGCAGTCCCTCAGTACTGCACTGGAGCGTCAATCTTGATTTTTGTGCTCGGGTGCTGGTGTGGGCCTTGAACCTAGAACCTGCGACTCTGAGGCGAGAGTGTGACCAACTGAACCACAACTGATGCGTAAATAAGAATCTGTCAGTCACTGATTTAAAATTAACACTTGATCTAGCCTCAATTGCCGTTTGCAGAGGAGAGTTGCAAACTACTTCTACCCTTTTGTGTGTGGAAGTATTTCCTAATTTCTCTCCTGAAAGGTCTGGCTCCAATTTTCTCTGACTATGCAGCCCAACCAGTGCAAATAATTTCTCTCTCTCTACTTTATCTGTTCCCCTTAATATCTTGAACGACTATCAAATCACCCCTTAACCATCTAAATTCCAGGGAATACAAGCCTAGTTTATGTAATCTCGCCTCGTAATTTAACCGTTGGAGTCCAGGTATCATTACTCTAAGGCCCAATATATCCTTCTTAAGATGTAGTGCCTAGAACTTGGTTCAAATAGTTGTCAAACTGGGCACAGTACTTTTTTTTTTGGTCTGAAGTGCCTTCTTTTTAATTCTCTCCTTGCTGTGGCTATTTCATTATTGGTTGGTGTTATACTCCTGGGGATGTCTCCACCCTCTGCGCAGGATTTAGGAAAGGCCATGGGTTCTGTGTGGTGCCTCTATTTGCATCAGTTTGGAAACTTACATGTGAAAGATTGCAGGAATGCGTCAATGCCTTGACACATTATGATGCAGTGAATTGCAGTACTAACAATAGGAAAATGAGCAGCCCATTGCTAACTCTTCTGTGTTTTTTTTTAACTTTCAGAAAGAAGCGCGGGCGGCCTCGGAAGTATCCACTGGGCAACATCCCACTGGGTTCAAAAGTCATGTGCAAGGTCTTCACCCATACGCTGTATACTGCAGAGCAGTGTGCTGCTGAGCGGTGCCGGTTGCCGCAAGAAGATACAGTGGAGTGGGTGCAGTGTGACGATTGCGACGGGTGGTATCACGTAGCCTGTGTTGGATGTAACTACACTGCTATGAAAGAGGCTTCAGCTGAGTTTCACTGTGGCTGCACGTAACAGTAACTTAATCGAAAGACACAATCAATAACTCTTCCAGTCAGGGTTCTCCTTTAAAGCCTTGCAGGCTTGCGTGAAAATGTCAACAATCTGTTATGCCTACTGGCCTTTTTTTTTCCTGCCATTTAATATCTGAGGGTCTATTGAATTTCAGACTTAAAAGACCATATGTTCCTGTCTTTAAATGACTTCCATTTATGAAGTATTAGGAAGATATTGGCAGCTGTTGAGTGGGACCTGTCGAGTGAATGAAAATATTGCATTATTATTTTACATTTACTTGAGGGAGTGCTATTACTTCTGTAGCTCACCAAAGGGCTACCACTGGTGAAAATCCTATATGACAGCCCTAGACAACAGCATGGATGCTTGGACTGTGCAAAGTGCCTGAAGGTGTGATTGTTTTGATTTCCTTGGGAGAAGTGCTAGATCAGTGTGCCCTCAAACATTCCTTTTTCATATGACTTGTAAAACTCCCAAATTTATCATTAACCTTTTGAATACTTAGCATACATATTTAAAAGCAAATCCTGCTTCCGCCAATGGAGGAGCAGGTGCTGTTATACTTAAAACATAAAGGGCCAATCCTCAATGCCTTTATCAGTTAGTGCACTGTAGAGGACTGAACCAAGGAGGCAACAAAAATCCTAGGTTCGATCTGATCATTTAGCTAATTGCAGCCATAACAATAGCAACACTACAGTTGAAGTCAGCATCATTTACCAGGGAGGGGAGAAAAGCCACCTGGAATCCTGATCCCGATCATTGCCCAATAGCCTTATGTCAGAAATTGCCATGCGTGTGCTGAGGGAAGACTGGATCGAGCTTGGCTGTGTTACCCTTCATAGTTACCTACACTGCTAGAGTTCCCACTCCGGGAATCTGGCACTTAGGTGAGGCCATACCAGTTGGCAAATGATACCTTAACATGATTTGACATCTTCAGGAGATTCTTTTAGTGATGATTTAGTAGCTGTAATGTCAGAATTTTCGCCTTTCTAGTGGAAGGTGCATGTTGTAACTGTTGTCTTTGGTGTTAAACTTGAGCTTCCAGGGATTTAGGTGGGGAAGCGAGGGATTTGCCTCAACTGAGCTTCAAGGGAGTGGGAATAGACTGGCTTTTTATTTATCAATTCAGCAAAACCCAGTGACTCCATATCTAGACTAGGCTCTCCGATCAGGAAGGAAAGAAGTTCTACTCATATAGTGTCTTTACATATCTTTCAGGATGTGCTTTTATGGCCAATGAATTACTTTTGAAGGGCAGTCACACTTTTATAGACAAAGACAGTTAACTTACAGGAGATTTCAGTTGCATTGTACACTGTGCATCCCATTGTATATTTTCCACTTGAATGGCCTCTGATTTGTTTGATTACAGAAAGCTCTTGAAGTGGGCAGTTGAAAAGATCACGTGTGCACCAGATCTTCAATTCTGGTTTGCTGAATGAAAATTGGAGAGTCAGTATTAAATGCTGGGAAGAATAATGGAAAATGGGAGCAAAAATTTAAGTTGTTAACCCAAAAGTTAAAAGAAGACAGAGGCTTATTCAATAATAATACTCTTTTGGGTTTTTAATACCAGAATCGGAAGGGCTATTTTTAAATAATGCTTTGCACAGTATTAACTTGAGGTGATTTTGTATTCCTGGTCTACCACCAGCCCCAATAATATTACCTCCTTACACAAACTGCACACAATAATTTAAAGAGAGGCACATTTTTGATTCTCTGACAATGTCCAAGACCTGTCTTTTCATCGGAACCAAGTGCAGCCATTGGAGGCATGAAAATTTGATCCTGTTTCTGTTTGCCTTCCAACAGAGAATATTGCTAAGGTCATTGGCTGCTGTCCTCGGAGCCCTAGTAGCAGTAATGTTGCCATCCTGAATGCGTTTTAATTTAAAAAGAAAATACTGTCGCTGATTTGGATGAGTAAGCTTGACCATATGATGGATCTGGAATTTAACCGAGTTGAAATGAACAGCTCATTTTTGCAGATACTTGAAAAGTTGCTGCTGGCATCTGGCATTGAGTCCAGGCCTTGCAGATGTCATGAAAGCCTTCTCTTTCTGCCGAGTATGTGGCATACTCAAAATGAGTTGGGGAAATCCAGTAAGTGCAGCACCTAAGTGCCAGCCTGAATTGGCAGTCTCATTGCGAGGCTGTGAAACTGTCTGATACAACAGGGTGTGCTCTTCTGAATAACTTTGGGGAAGAGTAGAGGGAACTTTATTTCAAATTTGACCATGCAGTAGTTGACCTGGGCATGCATGGTGCAGCCAATGGCTACCCAAAGTGTTCCATTCCTGGACAATGACCAAGCTTTGCCAAAAAAAAAATTGTTAAACATCTTTTTTCTTCTTCCTGCCATGTGAATGGGTGACTGTTTCTGCTGATAATTCAGTTTCCTCGCTCTGTGTTAACAGCTCAGTTCTTCTCAGCCAACACTCGGTTTTAATGACTGACTGTATCTCGTACAGATAGTGCTGAGCCAGCTCCCTTCCACTGGTGGCCTTAGCCACTGCTGGCCAGGTTCATCTTCCCCTGAAGACGTTGATAATCAGTCAACTTTGTTTGAAAATCTTTGGAAGAGCCAAAAAATGGAGTTAAAATAGGGAGAGTCCCTTTTTATAAAGTAATTGCACACTAATTAGAGCTTCCCAAAATGTTCATAATTTCCTGACCAGCATGTGTATCTGAATGGTGAGAGATTGAAAATTCCGTGTGCATGTTGTCCATTCTCTTTCTTCCTTGCATTTGCAGCGGCCAGCCCGTTTGGTGATGAGTTGATGCCGTCTCATACTTTGTCTTTTGGATTATTGTTGGGGGTGGAGGGGGAGGGTGTCACAGCAGCAGGAAGGAGAGACACAGGAGTTAGAACCCTTGAACGCAGCTCACCCATTGCCTTCACTAATAAAGGTGGCACGTGACTGATTCCATAGACCAGAACATCCCACAGTCAAATCCCAGTCATTGCTGAGTTAGTTTATCTTGGGTGGGGAGGCAACTGAAGCATGAATGGCCTCAATACTAGGAAAGGGAAAATCAGCCAGGGTTTGTCCTCCTGGTCGCTATCCAGTGACATGGACATCTGCTGAGAACAAGATCGGGTTGGGCTGCGTTGTTTCTACTGCTGACGCTTTCTAATGAAGAATGGTCACTTGGTCGAGGTACCTTAACACTTGCAACTGGGGTATGTGCAGGGAAGGGGGCAGCTGGTTTTAAACACCAATTTGTTGTTAAAATTCTCTGTGTTAATAGGTTGGTGGGGGAGAGGTTGGCAGTTCTTAGCAAGATTTCCTGCTATATAGGGGTTGGGGGAGGATTTTTACATTTAATAAGGTGCACAGCAGAAGGATGTCCATTCAAAGAACGCACTTAAGGTGAGCTATATTGTGACTACCACATTTTGGAACAAAAAGCATTTAATTAGCGTTTAGAAGCTGACAAAAGGCTAGTAAGCCTGACAGGACCCTTGGTTATAAATAGAGACATAGAGTTCAAGGCAGTTATGCTAAATCTTTATAAATTGTTGTTTAGATCTCAGCTTTTTTTATCCGTTTGTGGGATGTGGGTGCCGCTGGCAAAGCTAGTATTTATTGCCCATCCCTAATTGCCCTCAAGAAGGTGGTGCTGAGCTGCCTTCTTGAACCGCTGCAGTCCATTTGGCGTAGATACACCCACAGTGCGGTTAGGGAGGGAGTAGCTGGAGTGTTGTATCTAATTCTGGACACCACACTTTAGGAAGGATATCAAGGCCTTGGAGAGGAGATTTACTAAAATGCAGCCAAGGATACGGGTGATGTGAACAGACGGAGAACCTGGAATTGTTCTCATAGGGAAAGTTACAGGGTAATTCAATAGAGGTGCTCAAGGTTATTAGTGGGTTTTGATCAAGTAAGTAGGGAGAAGCTTTCCTCTGATCGGTATTTTCATGACTGGCCATCCCAAAGTATTTTTGAAGTGGAGTCACTGTTGTAATGTAGATAATCAGAGGGGAACGAATTAATGCAATTATCAAAAATAAAGGCAGGGAGATGAGTAGAATTTTTATTACTAAGTGTGTTATGATCTGGAATGAACTGCCTGAAAGGGTGGTGGGAGCAGATTTTAACAGTAATTTTCAGAAGGAAATTAAAAAGGTATAAATACTTAATGTGGGGAGGAGAAACTACAGGGCTAAGGGGAAAGAGCAGGGGAGTGGGGCTAATTGGATAGCTCCTTCAAAGAGCCAGCACAGGCACGATGGGCTGAATGGCCTGCTTCTGTGATATCATTCCTTTTCTAATATTTTTTAATTAGCAAAGTTTGGATATATTTCCTTAATTGTATATTCATTTTGTACATTTCCAAAGTTTGAAGCACTTAATTGTAGATCTTGCTGAATTATTTTAATGAAAAAGATTTATGTCACCACCTCCCTCTACATCGAATTTTGTTACATTTTTGTTATCAGCCTCTGAATTTTAATTAATTTGGCTAAATTGGGGAATTGCATGATAACGTCACCTGTCTGTGCAGGGGAATTGGGAAGTCGATGCAAAGGCTAATGAGAATACTGTACATTTTGGATTGTAAATTGCATCACTAATGCTTCCTCTTCTACCCCAAAGATGTTAACAAAAAAAATTAACTCGCATGATAAGTGTACAGCAATCTTCAGGGAATGAGCTGATATTTTACTTTGTGGGGGAGCCATATCTATATTTTTCCTATCTAGCATCCTGGCCTGCACTGCTCCAGGGCGATTATGAGAAGGGAGAATAGCACAGTGCTGCCAGTTCCTTTACCTCGCCTATTTTCTCTTGTCCCTGCTCTTCCTGTGGCTGTGGCGGAGATCGGCCCTCTCACCCACAGGGCGGAGTCGGTGGCTCAGTACTGCCTCTGCCGCTATGTGTTGGTGCTATGTCCATGTGAATTGAGAGGGAAAGTTTTATTGAAACATTCCTTTTGAGCTAAATGTTGAATTAGCAATTTGTTTTTGTACTGGCATTTCAAAGATCAGGGCTGAGTCAAGTGAATTTCCATTTTGGTAATTAATTTTCCTATTGATATGGGGAAACGTTATCATTAATAATACCGTGCCCTGGTTAGTAAAGCTTATTGTGTGATTTGCACAGTGACCTGCCAGCATTGAGCTGACTGGACAGGTTAGAGATTACTTTGTACTTTATATTGCTTAGTGGAGGGAGGGCAGGAGCAGAGCAAATACATTTAATTTCTTTCTCTTTTTAAAAAAAAAAGTGTTGCAATAAAACCTGAGTGAGTAGGAGATTGTTGTATACAGTGTAATGTGATGTATCTGATCACATTGGTGAGCAGAGCTGCTCAAGTGAGTACAGATCATTTCTAAATGGAAATGGCAGCATGAACATCTCTGACACCTGAGCTGCACTGACTGGAAATCTCTCGGGCGTGACCCTTGGTCTGGGCCAGTTTTCCCGCTCTCGGCCTGAGCAGGGTTAGGGGACTCCCCCTCCTGGTTAGCCTCAGCACCCTGGGGCCAGGAAGGAGGAAATTATTTAAATCTTCCATTGCTGATTCCAGTTATTACTGGTGGAAGTGTGCATGCTGGGTGGGAATAGGAACCAGCTTTGCTGTGATTTTGAATAACCCTGCCAGCACTCGCTGTCTTAGCATGAAGTAGTACCTCTGCAAGACGCACAAGAGGAAATGTGTCTGATCCGCAGTAGCTGAGAGGGTTGTAGTTGTGAAATTAGATACGTGATATTTCACTATACACAACACTGGTGTGTGTGAAAGGTGCTAAATCGTAAATCCTGTCTTTTTAACTTCCCTTTTCCCCGTAAATGCACATTGAGTGCGGGCGGGGTGGCGGAGCCTGAAAACAGGACTCAGTAGAATGCCTGATTTTTATGAAAATTATTTATATTTGAAGATGAGAAATCTGAGTCCAGGATTTGTGAATCAATATTGCAGATTGAGCTGAGCCCTTTACAGTGTCGGTCCATTCTCTGGTATTTAACAGGCGGAGAATCCAGAACGAAACCTAACCTGGCTTTCTGCCAATCATGTTTTTAATGCTTCTTTCTTCAAACCAAATCATTACAAGTCCTAAAGGGGAAAAAAGTCTCTGTGGGAGCCTTGTTTTTGATTCACACTATTCTGTCATATTTTAGAAGGAGCCTATGTTATGTCTGGTGTTTTTTGGTTGTGCAGACAGGTGAGGACTGAAATGCACCAAAATCAGGAGGCTGTAACCAAAGGAGATTCAGCTACATATATCAAACAAAATCAGTGTGAAGCATTTTCTATTTAGGTGAAGGTGTGATTTTTAACCATGCATTTTGTAAATGGCACTGGATTTTACTTTACTCTGTCAGAATGGATTTGGTTGCAGACTTTTGAGTGTTAATAAAACTGCCTTCAACTAATATGAATTGCTTGGTTTTCTGAATGTAGAAAGATTTTGCTGTATCTCTGCCAATATTCAATAAATTAAACTACCAAGATTTTTTTAAATGACCACTATGCATAGAACCAATGAGGAAATTGTACCCATATCCTGCCCAGGGCTCATTGTATAAAGATAGTGTACTGTGCCATACAGAGCAGGATGGTACCGGTCTCCAGTGTGTGCCGAGTTGGCTGACCTTGTACAATTTGGCGAGAGTTGGGGGGGTGTAGGAAATCAGCTCGGGTCCCTGCAGTGATTCCTGCTTAAAAGTGCATCCCCTGGAGAAGACCAGGCTTTGTTGTGTTGTCTTTCAAAGTCAAAAAGCCTATTGTCACTCTTTGTCCAAGTGTGCATGTTAAGAGTAGACAATTGAATAATGCAGTAGAGGGTGATTGGTGGCTTTAGAACCGGACCCCAGCAATGGACTGATGGTGGGGAGGGGAGGGAGGGTGGGTGACAGCAGCAATACCTTAAAAATAATCTGGCCACAAGCTTTAGGAATGGGCAAGATGCACCACAGACTGCTGGTCCTTGTTTAGATTTTGTTAACCTGTATGGTGATTTCAGATAGTATAATCTCCCATCTGAGCAGGAGAAATTACAGCAGTCATTGTTCCTTTTATATGTATTTACCCAAACAGAAAAATCCACTTCCAGGCCATTCATGTTACCATCTCCAGGTAAGCAAGTTGGGGTTCTAGCATTACCTGCCAACAAGCATAGATTGCCAGCAGATTTTATTTAGAGATGCAGCACTGAAACAGGCCCTTCGGCCCACCGAGTCTGTGCCAACCAACAACTACCCATTTATACTAACCCTACAGTAATCCCATATTCCCTACCACCTACCTATACTAGGGGCAATTTACCTATCACCTGCAAGTCTTTGGCAGTGGGAGGAAACCGGAGCACCCGCCGAAAACCCACAGGGAGAACTTGCAAACTCTGCACAGGCAGTACCCAGAATTGAACCCGGGTCCCTGGAGCTGTGAGGCTGCAGTGCTAACCACTGTGCTATTGCAAAGTAAAAATGCATTGTAGAGTGGGTTGGGTGAGCAGTCAGCTGGATATTTAAGTGATAAACCCCAGTTATCGACACATGAGCTGATTAAAGGGCTATTACTCCAGATTATCTTGGAAGATTAATGGCACATCCCAGAAAAATGCTGTTCCCCCAAATTTTCAATCAATGTCAAAGGATACTCTGCAGAACCCCAATAGAAATCTTAACCCTTTAAAAGGACAGTGGTCAGAATGATATCTGGCTATTCCTATGGAGAGTAGTAGAGGTAACATTTCATCAACAGTTCTGACGAAAGGTCACAGATCTGAAACGTTAACTCTCTCACCACAGATGTTGCCAGACCTGCTGAGTATTTCCAGCACTTTGTTTTTATTTCAGCTATTCCTGTCAGCAAGATGTTTCTAATGCCTTGTTCACTCGAAATGGCCACATGATGGCTTGGCTACATGATGGTGCAGCCCCCACCATGTACTATAGCACCTTTTAATATCAACTGTCCCGAGACATTTCACAGGAGCATCACCAAGCAAAGTTTTACATTGAGCCATGTAAGGCATGTTTAGGGCAGATGGCCAAAAGATTGGTCAAAGTATTAAGTATTAAAAGGAGCATCTTAAATGGAGGCGGGGAAGTTTCAGGAGGAAATTCCAGAGCTTAGAGCTAAGGTGTTAGAGTCGTGGCTATCACTGATGCTCGATGCCAGAATTAGACAAATGCAGAGGGTTGTGGGGCTAAAGGGGCAAGGCCATGGATTTGAAAACAAGGATGAGAACTTTATAATCAAGATGTTACTTGACTGGCAGCCAACATCAGTCAGCAAGCACAAGGGTGATGGGTAAATAGGACCTAGTGTGAGCAAAGGCAGCAGAGTTCTGGATAACGTCAAATTTACAGAAGGTAGAACGTTCCCAGCAGGAATGAGAATAGTGAAGTCTAGAGATGGCAAAGATGTAAAGGGTTTCAGAATGCTAATAAGCTGAGGTAGGGATGGAGTCAGGCAATATTACAGGTTTAAAGTAGGCAGTCTTAGTAATAGTAGGATATGTAATTGGAAGCTCATCTCAACAAATACCAAGACTGTAAACAGTCTGGTTTCGTCCCAGTCCCAATGAGAGAGAGAGGGGGAGGGGGAGGGAGGTAGCTAGGGAATGGAGTTTGTAGTGGAACTGAAGACACAGTCGTTGCAGCGCAGGAGGTGTCTATTCGGCCCATCATGTCTGGACCGACTCTCCGAATGAGAAATTTGCCTAATATTCCGCTGCCTTCTGCCCGTAGATGACTACTTTGGTCTTTCCAATGTTTTTAGAATCACATTTAATGATTCATGGAAAGATCAATCTCAACTCCACTATCGCCATTCTAAAAGCAAATTCTAAAAGAACTGTTTATATAACCTTTCCTACTGGGTACTGGGTAATGAACCCAGCCAGGTGTTAGATTTAGATGTAGGTGAGCACTTTGGTGATGGTGATCACAATTCGGTTAGGTTTACCTTAGCGATGGGCAGGGACAGGTATATACCGCAGGGCAAGAATTATAGCTGGGGGAAAGGAAATTATGATGCGATTAGGCAAGATTTAGGATGCGTAGGATGGGGAAGGAAACTGCAGGGGATGGGCACAATCGAAATGTGGAGCTTATTCAAGGAGCAGCTACTGCGAGTCCTTGATAAGTATGTACCTGTCAGGCAGGGAGGAAGTTGTCGAGCGAGGGAGCCGTGGTTTACTAAAGAAGTTGAAGCGCTTGTCAAGAGGAAGAAGAAGGCTTATGTTAGGATGAGACGTGAAGGTTCAGTTAGGGTGCTTGAGAGTTACAAGCTAGCCAGGAAGGATCTAAAGGGAGAGCTAAGAAGAGCAAGGAGAGGACACAAGAAGTCATTGGCGGATAGGATCAAGGAAAACCCTAAGGCTTTCTATAGGTATATCAGGAATAAAAGAATGACGAGAGTTAGATTAGGGCCAATCAAGGATAGTAGTGGGAAGTTGTGTGTGGAATCAGAGGAGATATGGGAAGCGTTAAATGAATATTTTTCGTCAGTAGTTACAGTAGAGAAAGAAAATGTTGTCGAGGAGAATACTGAGATTCAGACTACGAGGCTAGATGGGATTGAGGTTCACAAGGAGGAGGTGTTAGCAATTTTGGAAAGTGTGAAAATAGATAAATCCCCTGGGCCAGATGGGATTTATCCTAGGATTCTCTGGGAAGCCAGGGAGGAGATTGCAGAGCCGTTGTCCTTGATCTTTATGTCGTCATTGTCGACAGGAATAGTGCCGGAAGACTGGAGGATAGCAAATGTTGTCCTCTTGTTCAAGAAGGAGAGTAGAGACAGCCCTGGTAATTATAGACCTGTGAGCCTTACTTCGGTTGTGGGTAAAATGTTGGAAAAAGTTATAAGAGACAGGATTTATAATCATCTTGAAAAGAATAAGTTCATTAGCGATAGTCAGCAAGGTTTTGTGAAGGGTAGGTCGTGCCTCACAAACCTTAGAGTTTTTCGAGAAGGTGACCAAACAGGTGGGTGAGGGTAAAGCAGTGGATGTGGTGTATATGGATTTCAGTAAGGCGTTTGATAAGGTTCCCCATGGTAGGCTATTGCAGAAAATACGGAAGTATGGGGTTGAAGGTGATTTAGAGCTTTGGATCAGAAATTGGCTAGCTGAAAGAAGACAGAGGGTGGTGGTTGATGGCAAATGTTCAACCTGGAGTTTAGTTACTAGTGGTGTACCGCAAGGATCTGTTTTGGGGCCACTGCTGTTTGTCATTTTTATAAATGACCTGGAAGAGGGTGTAGAAGGGTGGGTTAGTAAATTTGCGGATGACACAAAGGTCAGTGGAGTTGTGGATAGTGCCGAAGGATGTTGTAGAGTACAGAGGGACATAGATAGGCTGCAGAGCTGGGCTGAGAGATGGCAAATGGAGTTTAATGCGGAAAAGTGTGAGGTGATTCACTTTGGAAGGAGTAACAGGAATGCAGAGTACTGGGCTAATGGGAAGATTCCTGGTAGTGTAGATGAGCAGAGAGATCTTGGTGTCCAGGTACATAAATCCCTGAAAGTTGCCACCCAGGTTAATAGGGCTGTTAAGAAGGCATATGGTGTGTTAGCTTTTATTAGTAGGGGGATCGAGTTTCGGAGCCACGAGGTCATGATGCAGCTGTACAAAATTCTGGTGAGGCCGCACCTTGAGTATTGCGTGCAGTTCTGGTCACCGCATTATAGGAAGGATGTGGAAGCTTTGGAAAGGGTGCAGAGGAGATTTACTAGGATGTTGCCTGGTATGGCGGGAAGGTCTTACGAGGAAAGGCTGAGGGACTTGGGGTTGTTTTCGTTGGAGAGAAGGAGGAGGAGAGGTGACTTAATAGAGACATAAGATAATCAGAGGGCTGGACAGGGTGGATAGTGAGAGCCTTTTTCCTCGGATGATGATGGCAAACACGAGGGGACATAGCTTTAAGTTGAGGGGTGAAAGATATAGGACAGATGTCAGAGGTAGTTTCTTTACGCAGAGAGTAGTAGGGGCGTGGAACGCCCTGCCTGCAACAGTAGTAGACTTGCCAACTTTAAGGGCATTTAAGTGGTCATTGGATAGACATATGAATGAAAATGGAATAGTGTAGGTCAGATGGTTTCACAGGTCAGTGCAACATCGAGGGCCTGTATTACTGCGCTGTAATGTTCTAACCTCAATGACCCAAAGGGCTTTACAGCCAATGAAATGCAGGAAGCAAGGTCCCACAAACAATGAGATAAATGACCAGATCATTTCTCACGTGTTGGTTGTGTGTTGAATGTTGGCCAGGACAGCAGGAGAGCTCTGTTCAAAACCTAAAATAGTGCTATTGGATTTTTTTTTTAATGCCCGCCTGAGCTTTGAGTCAGGACCTCAGTTTAACGTCTCATCCAAAAGACGGCACCTTTGGCAGAACAGAGCTCTTATCGCTGCTCTGAACTGCTAGCTGAGATTATGTGCTCAAGTCTCGAGAGTGGGCCTTGAACAGGAGATTCAGACCCAGAGGGGAGAGTGCTATCTAGTGATCCATGGTTAACGTCCTGGGAGCTAATGAGGAAACAGTGCAATGAACCTCGATCTCAGCATAATGAGAATGCAGGGAAATGGTAAAGTGTGCATGATAAAATAGCACTTTTTATTTAAAATTATACATTCTCTCAAATGCCAAAAGTATTATTTCTGCAATAGATGCCAAAACTATCTCAAATTCATAGCAAGACAGATTTTGTGCTGAACTACACTTACATTCCAGCTCCGACACTGTTCAGCACCCTCCCAGGAACATACATGAACAACTCCCCAGTATCTTGCTGTGCAAATGACAGAAGGTAACCAGAGCAGCCCACTGTCCTGTGATAACAGCACGTTAAAATATCTACATGACTGCACAGCTGTTTGTAAAAAAAAAAGAACTGATTTTAAAAAACTAGGAGGAATGTGTCAGGTTATCCACTCGAATGAGAAACTTATGCTTTTCATGTGCTCATTTTTCCTGCCACCGGGTGGCGCAGCCAACCTTTACCCACGACCAGGAATTAAAGTGAAAACTTGCACTTGCGGATCCAGCCAAGTGTATACCAACAGTCCAAGGGACTCCACTTGGCAACGCCTCTAGGTTGCAAATGTTAAGAGAACAGGTCAGACTAGTCCTAACTGAACAGGTTAGAGGGGCTGAACCACCTCCTGCCCCTATGAAATTTCACCAGGATGAGAGCTGAATGGTGCAAATTACAGGATATCTATCTCAAGTTAAACTCATGTCTAAAACCCATTCATCCCTGGTTACAACATTTGATTTAAACACAAAGATGACTATTCCCATCCAAGTGTAAACTAGTGCCATATTCTCTAGTACCTCCACATCTCCCGGCTGCAGTATGCACAGCACCAAAACGCTCCTCCGTACAATTCCCAAATTGCCACGTACTGAACTTGCTATGCAAGCATTGGCAGGTCATTCAACTGTGGGTGGGTATTTCAACCCCTTCTGCTTTCCCACCCCCCACTCCAAGCATCCACTTGCCAATAAGAGCTTACATGTAAACAGGGCCTTTCGGGATGGCTCAAGTCCTTTATAGCCAATGAAATACTGTTGTAATGAAGGGTAGCATTGCACACAACAAGCTTCCACAAACAGCAGTGAGCCAAGTTTAGTGATGCCAGGAGTGAGTAAAACAGCAGTTGATTTGCACCCCACCCCCAGGCCGAGCAGCAGCCCATTTGCAGCATCTCTAATGGGGGCAACCAGCAACGAGGCAAAGAGTAATAAGGCAACTGGCATGGATTTCTCAGGAGCCGAGGTTTGAGGTGATGGGTTTCTGCACATGTGGTAGATGTTACGTCAACTAATTAAATAAGGAACATGGCCAATAAATGGGATGAGGAGGGGGAATAAACCGCGCTTGGTCTTCACACTTCTGGGGCCAGGAAAGAAATGGTCTGAAAGAAAGAGGTTAAAAATTGATAACAGGCAGAGGCATAAAACAGGAGTATTATATCTGCTGCCCATTTATATACTTCCACTGACTACAATAGGACTGAATATCAGGCAGGCCATATAACAGGCAGTCAATGCAATACTTCCTAGTTTGTGTTACCGCTGAAGGCAAATGTATTCCACACTGCATTCACAGATCGAATATGATCACTGACAGAAATGCCCAAATCTCAACAGCAGCTTCTTGGCAGAGATGTTCAAAGAGGTTTGCACACACAGACACAGCCACTTGGGGTATTGGTCTTTCACGTTAGGCTAGGTTTGAGGGGCAGGGCAGGAGGGGTGATACACCTCCAGAGTGCAATCAGCCCACGCACCTCGCAAAAAAAACAAGTCTGAAAACTACAACCCCCAGTCAGAAGTTTCGGGAGACGGTTTTCTTAAAAGGAGAATTGCCTGTCGAACCAAGAGAAAAACCACACATGAAAACACGCAAGAAACTATATGCAGAGTGAGAGATGCCAATCATTTGTTAGACAAAAGAGGGTGAAACGCAATGACATTAAAAAAACTGACCACTGGGGGAAACACGAACACCATCACCTAAATTATTGCAGGAATTACCTCCAGCTCACCACTCAGACAGTGAGATGTCAATAAAAAGGGCTCATCATTGCCAAGCCAAGTAAGGCCTCCTTTTGTTCAAAAGAATTAAAAAGCACCGAAGTACAAAGTTCTCATTCCAACCTGCTTACTAAGGCTTTTGACTTTTCTTTTTAAAATATGAAACATTGTCCACCATAATGGGTGACCGTGCGCTGATTTTCCGATGCTGCCTTTTAAGGGTCATTTGTTTGGCGATGCCTGCTGGTTCCTAGCTCGAGTGCATTGTCCTGGGCACTGGAGCTGCCTGCATTGGCATGGTGTGGTGATACAAGTCCCCCTCATGGAACTGGGGAGTGTAGATGGTGGCAGCAGTGATGGCTGCCCCGTTGTACCCCTGCATAGGTAGCGGGCTGGGCGGGCCTGGCTGGGAAGGCTGCAGAGAGGGCACCCCGTACCCGTCCAGCCCCTCGAACTCCTCCCCGAACTGGAAGGCAGCCCGCTTCCCTTTCTGACGCCGGTTGCAGAACCAGACTCGCACGACCTGTTGAGGAGAGGAGAGGCACACAGGGGGTTAACACACTGGTAGTTAGTGGAACAAGACATCTCTCACACAGGTTCCTCTAAGAGCAGTTGTCCGCTAAAAGGATAATTTTTAAAAAACATCCAGTTTTAGGGTTAGATAGGGGAACTGCACATAGCAGGTAGTACCTCTCGTGTTCCAACCTACCACTAGGCAAAAACTTTTTAAAAAAAAGATTCTTAGCTCCATCCTGGAACAAAAATATGTAAACATTCCCCTCCTAATTTATTTCCAACCTTCACTGTTGTCTGCTTGCCAGGGCAGAGTCACACCCTTTGTGACCTCCAAAGTGGCTATTAAATGAGTTGTAGAGCGTGACTCTGTGGGAGTGAGCTGGAGATGGTTTGTGTGTGCATGGTGGGGTTGTGTGCGTGGTATAGAAAGGGGTACAGTAGAGTCTTCACTGTAAATAGGTTGGGGGAAGGGTGGTTGGAGTGGGCAGAATAAAAGATAGCTATTGAAGGCAGCGATGGGTTTGTGCCCCAAGCTCTAAGAATTCTCCCTACCCGCTCTGCTCCCCTAAAGCCTCTCCACCACTCTCTCCTCCTTTAAGACACTCCTTAAAACCTAGCAAGGCCTCGGAGAGGGTGCAGAGGAGATTTACTAGAATGGAACCAGGGATGAGGGACTTCAGTTACATGGAGATGTTGGAGAAGCTGGGCTTTTCCTCTTTAGATTTGGAATTTTAAGAGGAGGTTCGAAAGTGGTTCAAAAATCATGAAGGATAGAGCAAGTAAGGAGAAACTGTTTCCAGTTGCAGAAGGGTTGGGTATCAGATGGTACAAATTTATGATTGGCAAAAGAACCAGAGGCAACACGAGGACTTTTAAAATAACATATATACGAATTGGGGCCGAATGTCCTAGTCCTGTTCCTTCGAGCCCACTCCACCATTTGATAAGATCATGGCTGATCTGATTGTGGCCTCAGCTCCACTTTCTTGTCTACCGGCTATAACCTTCGGCTCCCTCGTCAAGCAACTCAGCCTTAAAAATATTCAAAAAGGCCCTGCCACCCCTGCTGTCCGGGGAAGAGAATTCCACAGGCTCACGACCCTGAGGAAAAAGTTTCTCCATCTCCGTCTTAAATGGGAGGCCCCTTATTTTTAAAGGGTGTCCTCCAGTTCCGATTTGTGATGTGGAATGCACTGTCTGAAAGGAGGGTGGAAGCTGATTCAATAGTAACTTTTAAAAAAGGAAAATTAGATAAATAGGTGAAGGGAAAGGAAATGATGGGGTTGTGGGGAAAGAGCGGGGGAGTGGGATTAAAATCGCATAGCTCTATGGCACAGGCATGAGTCTGAATGGCCTCCTCTGCAGCATCATTCTATGATGCTACGTGGCTTGGTGTCAAATTTTGTTTGCTAATGATCCCGTGAATCGCCTTGGGACGTTCTGCTATGTTTTAAAAAAGCGCTATATAAATGCAAGTTGTTGCAACCCCAAATTTCATTTGTTTGTATTTCTCTCAGAAGCCACCCCCACTCTCACAACTTACATCCTTCTCTAGGTTCAGGTCATCTGCAATCTGGGCAATCTCCTGAGTGGAGGGTTTCGGACACTTCATGAAGAAGGCCTCCAGCGTCCCCTTCACGTTATTATCGATGCTCGTGCGCCGCTTCCGTTTCCGGGTCGGAGCCAGCGTTTGTTCGATACTACACAGCTACAAGAGGGAGAATATTTGTGATTTTCTTTTTGAAAAGAAAATTTATACATAATGGCCTACCTCAAAAAACACACAGGCGTGACCCCGCTTGTTTAATTCTTCACCTGATCAGAGGGGACTGGTCGGCTATTGGACAGTGGTGGGCCTCACAAAATATATAATCCCACATTGTTGCAGTGGATATTATTGTTATGCAAACTGCACTGGTCACTCCACCTAAAATTACAGGCCTATTTGGGGGATGGTAGGGGAAAAAAGAGGGAATATCCGGGACGTTCCTTATCAACTCCCTTCGGGAGCTGAAGCTAGTCCAACCCTGTATGTTATTCTCTACCTGCCTTCCATGGGTGTGCTACCTACAGTATGGGCACCAAAATGATTGTGGTAGCAGTCAAATGTCCCCTGCCCCCAACTGACCAGAAGCCAGGTCAAGGCCCAAATAGAACTGAAGTACCACACTAAACGCAGTGACCACTAAGGGGGTGAGGGAGGGGGGGGGGGGGGGGGGTGATGGTCTGAAGAACAACGCCACTGCTTTTAACCAAGTTAAGTCTGAATGGTTTGGTGACCATTTTTCCCCAATTCATTCATGGGATGAGTGTGTTACTGTCAAGGCCAGCATTTATTGTCTGCCCCAACTACCCTCTGGATGGCCACCTTTTTGAACCGCTGCAGTCTGTGGTGTAGGTTTACCCACAGTGTTGTTAGGCAGAGAGGGTCAGGATTTTGATCCAGTGATGATGAAGAAATAGCAATACAGTTCCACGTCAGGATGGTGTTCGACCTGGAGGGAAATCTGGAGGTGATGGTGTTCCCACTTGCTTGCCACTCTTGTCCTTCACAGGATAAGTTGAGCAAAATGTTTGATTGAGGGGGGCATCGCAAAAACACGTAATCATGCTTTCTCATGTGTCATGTGCACAAGGGGTCACAGGTTTGGGAGGCGCTGTTGAAGAACTGCCTTTTTTTGGCCAGTTCAGGGCTTGCTTCAAGTCCTGTGTTTTTCTGTTGTTCCTGTAACCGTGGCCAGCCCAGTGAGGACGGCACTCCGCTCCCTTTCCACTCACCTCCTGAAAGTTGTCGTTGTCCCGGGCCTCCTCCAGCCACCGCTGCAGCAGGGGCTTCAGTTTACACATGTTCTTGTAGCTCAGCTGCAGGGCTTCAAACCTACAGATGGTTGTCTGGCTGAACATCTTACCTAGGGAGGAAAACAAAAAGAAAGCTTGAGAACTGCCACCTCCGATCCTGAGTGCAGGCTCCCACAAGGATTGCCCGAGAATAGATGCCAACAGGCCGGAGGACCCGACCTTCCCTATAAAAGTGGGGAAGTGTTGTTGCAACTGTACAAGGCATTAGTGAGACCGCAGCTGGAGTATTGTGTACAGTTTTGGTCCCTTTACTTAGAAAGGATGTTGTTGCATTGGAGGCAGTTCAGAGGGCGTTCACAAGATTGATTCCAGAGATGAGGGGTTTGTCTTATGAAGAGAGATTAAGCCTTTACTCTCTGGAGTTTAGAAGAATGAGATGAGATCTAATTGAGGTATGCTAGATGATTAAGGGGATTGACAAAGTAGACAGAGAGGATGTTTCCTCTCGTGGGGCAATCTAGAACGGGAGATCATAGTTTTAGGATAAGGGGTAGCAGATTTAAAACAGAGATGAGGAGAAATTACTTCTCTCAAAGGGTCGTGGTGCGAGGCTGCGGTGTTAACCACTGCACCAATGGGGATCATTTACTCCTGGACCAGGAATGAGGTTCAGGGACCATTTAAACTCAGACCAGCACGTCAGCACCAAGTGGACTAATGGCCATCAGTTAACATACTGTTAAACAGACAAAGGGGAACCATTAAGGGAAGATGATCTCACCATCCCACCATTAGCACAACCACTGGGATTGACACCAGGCAGACGAAGCTGCTTTAAACTTTGCCTTGGTACCGATAACACCAGTGGAAATGTGCCGGATTTACCAAGGCCAGTAGCCAACAAGGTGCATTTAAAAAAGGGGTTGGAGGAAAAGATCATCCTGGCCATTAGCTTCAGAGGATTGCGGCCTTTACTTTGGTGCTAGTCCCAGTCCGGCCCCTTTGTAAAAGCGACTGGGCGTTCACAGGCAAGCAACAGTTGGATAGAGGGGACCCTGCACCCCATTTAAACTGCTGCCCGATCCCGTAAAGCTACAGCACAAGCTCCAACATATCAGCTGGTCAACCTCACTTCTCTTGTGGAATTGCCCGATTTCTACCAATGAGGCACCATAATTGGCCTTAGCACCTGGGGGAGCGTGAAATCTGGCAGGCCTCCCCTCCACTCAATTATCAGCATCCGAGAAGCCCTTCTGCTAAGTCAGTGCACAGCAGGCAAGAACAGGAACAGACTCACTGCGATGCCCCTCATGGTTAAATAGCAGTCACCACCTTAACACATGAAAAATGATCGGTGTCTCCGGGTATCAGGGGGAAATCAGTTGGCAATTGTTGGATCATTTCCAGAATGAGCAAGTTGCCGTCAAGAGGGGGAGTGGGGAAAAGAGGGATTTAAAAAAAATCTAAAACTGCAACAAAAGCAGAGAGCAGGTCACAGGCTGTGATCTAATCTCATGGTTCAGGAGGTCCCTGTGCAAACAAGCAGCACAGCTTTCAGTCACTCAAGCCTGAGACGAGATTACAATCCTCAACTTATTTGCATTATTCTCCAAAAACAGAATTACATCCTCAAGACGCGCCGGCGTTGCCCACTGAGCTGCCGCTGATACCCAGTAACCCACCAGGTAGCAGTTCACACGTCGCTCGGACTGCTTCCCATTCATCTATATTCTACAAGACCCATCACGTTCTACCCACCGTACAAGGCCCCGAGGGCCAGGCCCACCTCGGCCTGTGTGAAACCCATAGTAATCCGCTTTTTCTTCAGTTCTTTAGCAAACTGCTCCAAATCCTCTGAAGTGGGCGTTTCCTACAGGGTGAACAAAAAGTCACCAGCTGTTACAGAAGTTATTTAATACAACAGTAAGATAATGGTTGCTCACTCTGAACTAATTCTCACCACCCCTCATCAGTTAACTACTTACTATGGTACAAATCCCCACACGACAAATCATTGTGATACCTACCAGTCAACCTCCATTCTTCACATGCAAGCTGATAATGGCAAGAAAGGATTTATATGGCACTTTTCACAATCTCAGGACATCCCAAAGTGCTTTTCAGCCAATGAAAGTACTTTATTTCCCCCCCAGTGTAGTCACTGTTGTAATATAGGAAACTCAACAGCCAAATTGTGCACAGCAAACTCCCACAAACAGCAATGAGATGATGTTGATCACTAAATCCTCGTGATGTTATTTGAGGGATAAATCCCCAGGATACCAGAGATAACCCCCCGCCCCCCGCTCTTCTTTGGAATAGTGTCGGGGGATCTTTTATATCCTCCTGAGGGAGCAGGTAGGGCCTTAGCCCAATGGCTCACCAGAAAGACAGCACCTCTGACAATGCAGCACACCCTCAGTACATAGTTAAAAAGGAGCAGGAGTGGGCCATTCGGCCCTTTGAGCCTGCTCCGCCATTCATTACGATCATGGCTGATCATCCAACTCAGTAACCTGTTCCCACTTTCGCCGCATACCCTTTGATCCCTTTAGACCCAAGAGCTATATCTAACTACTTGAAAACATACAATGTTTTGGCCTCAACTGCTTTCTGTGGTAGCAAATTCCACAGGCTCACCACTCTCTGGGTGAAGAAATTTCTCCTCATCTCAGTCCTGAAAGGTTTACCCCGTATCCTTAGACTATGACCCCTGGTTCTGGACTCCCCCACCATCGGGAACATCCTTCCTGCATCTACCCTGTCAAGTCCTGTTAGAATTTTATAGGTTTCTATGAGATCCCCCCTCACTCTTCTGAACTCCAGCGAATATAATCCTCACCGACTCAATCTCTCCTCATACGTCAGTCCCACCATCCCAGGAATCAGTCTGGTAAACCTTTGCTGCACTCCCTCTATAGCAAGAACATTCTTCCTCAGATAAGGAGACCAAAACTGCACACAATATTCCAGGTGTGGCCTCACCAAGGCCCTGAATAATTGCAGTAAGACATCCCTGCTCCTGTACTCGAATCCTCTCGCTATGAAGGCCAACATACCATTTGCATTTTTTACCGCCTGTTGGACCTGCATGCTTACCTTCAACGACTAGTGTAAGAGAACACCCAGGTCTCTCTGCATATTCCCCTCTCTCAGTTTACAACTGTTCATATAATAATCTGCCTTCCTGTTTTTGCTACCAAAGTGGAAAACCTCACATTTATCCACATTATACTGCATCTGCCATGCATTTGCCCACTCACTTAACTTGTCCAAATCACCCTGAAACTTCTCTGCATCCTCCTCACAACTCACCCTCCCACCCAGTTTTGGGTCCTCTGCAAATTTGGAGATATTACATTTAGTTCCCTCATTTAAATCATTAATATATATTGTGAATAGCTGGGGTCCTAGCACCGATCCCTGCGGTACCCCACTAGTCTCTTATGTGGGACTTTGTCGAAAGCCTTCTGAAAGTCCAAATAAACCACATCCACTGGCTCCCCCTCATCAACTCTACTAGTTACATCCTCGAAGAATTAGAGTAGATTTGTCAAGCATGATTTCCCTTTCGTAAATCCATGCTGACTCTGTCCAATTCTACCACTGTTCTCTAAGTGCTCTGTTATAAAATCTTTTTATAATTGACTCGAGAATTTTCCCCACTACTGACATCAGGCTGACTGGTCTATAACTCAGTTTTCCCTCTTCCTCCCTTTTTAAATAGTGGGGTTACATTAGCTACCCTCCAATCTGTAGGAACTGTTCCAGAGTCTTATAGAATCTTGGAAGATGACCACAAATGCATCCACTATTTCTAGGGCCACTTCCTTATGTACTCTGGGATGCATCCCATTGGGCCCTGGGGATTTATCGGCCTTCAATCCCATCAATTTCCCCCAACACCATTTCTCTACTAATACTGATTTCCTTCAATTCTTCTCTCTCACTAAACCCTGTGTTCCCCAACGTTTCCGGTATGATATTGGTGTCCTCCTTTGTGAAGACAGAAGCAAAGTATGCATTTAGTTGCGACAGGAGTGTCAGAAACTTGCATTTATACAGTGGCTGTAATGTAGTAAAATGGCCCAAGGCACTTCACACAAGCGATCATCAAAATCTGACGCTGAGCCACACAAGGAGATATTTGGACAGGCAACCAACAGCTTAGATGGTGTGCTCCAGTGACGAGAGTGGGCCTTGATACTATGAACATACCACTGGCTCACAGGCAACAAACAATGCTACAACTGAGGAGAGTTGGAGCCTCCGTTTAACATTCAATCTTCTTCCCTCAGCAACGACTGACACCGTCCTCAGCCGGCACGGTCACAGTACAAAACGGATCCAGATTTGTACTTCCCCAGACAGTGCCGCACATCTACCCAAGCAGGCTGAGGTGAGCTAACTCAGCAGCACCAAAGGACTGAACCTGGGATCTTCCAGAGCTAAAAACAAAGGGCTGGAAATACTCAGCAGGTCTGGCAGCATCTGTGGAGAGAGAAACAGTTAACGTTTCAGGTCAGTGATGCTTCATCAGAACCCCCGAGCTATGTGGCTCTACCGCTCACAGGATAAATTTGTCAAGCCACCATAGGGGCAGTAACAGTTACACTGTGCGTGTACAGTCTCCGGCAGTCAGGAATCACCAACACAGCCCAGGCCAAACAAGACACTGTGAATGGCTAGTGAAGGACCAATGATCACATACTCCTGCATTGTATAGTGTCAGTGAGGAAGCTTTCAGCCACTGACATTGAAATCTCAATTTGCAGCATACAATTCTTTTTTTTAAAAAAAAAAAGAGAGCCACAGACAATTTTAGTGCGAATGGTTTGAGCCCAGACTGCAAGCAAATCTGAAAAATTTCTACACTATGGAGTGACAGGATTTGCTCTCAAAGTCCCAAAACTTTGCATCAGAAGTCCTGGAGGCTGTGAACGTGCTGGTTTGTGAACAGGTCCTGGCAACAGACACCATTTGGAGAAAGGTTGAGTTAGCAGACTTGCCCACAGGACAGTCATCACGACCAACCACTGCCTCCCCCACCCCCCCACCCCCATGTCCCATGGATCAGGGTCTTCAATGGGAGATGAGAGAACGTTGGAAAGCAAAAGGTTTTGGTTACTACACAGTCGGAATGCACAGTGCAGACAGGCTGGGAAACCCAGTCAGATTCACCAGGAGAGACAGAAGAGCTTTGGGGAGATTTTTTTTAAAAGGTGATGAACAAAAGATTTAGTGTTGCTCACCCATACCAAGGACCCAAGAGCCACAAGATTTCCCAACTGGTCATTCAAAGCTGGTTGGTTAGAAGAGGGGCGAGAGAAGGTTTGTGTGGAGCATAAACACTGGCATTAGAACAGTTGGACCAAATGGCCAGTTTCTGTGTAGATGTTTTTATATGTTTTTTTTTTATCCACTCACATGATGTGGGTGTCACTGGCATGGCTAGAATTTTGTTGCCCATCCCTAGCTGAGAAGGTAGTGCTGAACTGCCTTCTTAAACCACCACAGTCCATGTGGTGAAGGGGCTGTTAGGGAGAGAGTTCCAGAATTTTGACCCAGCGACGATTAAGGAACTGTGATATTTCCAAGTCAGAATGGTGTGTGACTGGGAGGTGGTGGTGTTCCCATGTGACTGATGCCTTTTATATTCTAAGTTGTAGAGGTCCCAGATTTGAAAGGTGCTGTCTAAGGAGTCTTGGGGCGTTGCTGCAGTGCATCTTGTAGATGGTACACACTGTTGCCACTGTGCGTCGGTGGTGGAAGGAATGAATGTTTGTAGATGGGGTGCCAATCAAGTGGGCTGCTTTGCCCTGGATGGTGTCGAGCTTCGAGCGTTGTTGGAGCTGCACCCATCCAGGAAGTGGAGAGTATTCCAACACACTCCTGGCTTCAACATCTCCCCGAATCAGATTCAGACAGCGGCAGGAGTACAGCTACGAAAAGCAGGAGGTGAAGTCCAGAAGTAACAATTTCAGTGTTAGAGACACACATCACATTGACAAGGCACACAATTAACTGTGTAATTTAATTGTTTTACAGTTCAGATCTTGGGAGGAGAGGACAATTGTAGGAGCTTATTGCAATACATTTTACACCACCTTCCCCACCCCACTTGCAACCCTAACCCAATCCAGATATAACTTCATACGTGGAGACTCAGACTCATTGGCCAGAAACTGTCAAGTATTTTTGCTCTATATTCCATGACTCAAGATATAATGAAAAGAAAAGCACTAACGTGTGATGATTATAGTGAAACAGTACCTAGAATTTACAGTACATAAACAGGCCATTCAGCCCAACAAGTCTATGTGGGTATTTGTAATCCACGAGCCTCCTCAACATATCAGCTGAAGATGAAATGTACTGCATTAGAAGATATGTTAGCCCCACTGAGCAACAACATGCTCACATGGACACTCCCATTGGCGCAAGAGCTGGCAGCTGACAGCTGATGGAGTCAGGCTCAGTTCAGTGGTAAGCACTCTTGCCTCCGAGTCCAATGATCAAGGGTTTTTGAGTCTCACTCCAGGGACTTGAGCACATATGCAGTACTGAGGGAGAACTGCACTGTCAGAGGTGCTGTTAAACTGAGCACCCCCCACCACCACCCCCCCCCATCTGCCCTCTCAAGTAGATGTCAACGATCCACTATTTGAAGGGGAATTCTCCCCAGTGTCTTGTCCAATATTTATCTCAACCAAGATGACTGAAAGAGATTACTGGATAATTTGTGTTGTTTTTGGGACCTTGCTGTGTGCAAAATTGTCTGTCATCTTTCCTATATTACAAGAATGCCATCACTTAATTGGTTGTAATGTGTTTGAGGAACCAGAGGTTATGAAAGGTGCTATATAAATGCTAGTACTTTCTATGTCTGAGCTACAACAGCAACTATGGGCGAGCAAGCCACTTGATCATAGTGTCTGCTTAAAATTTTCCCAACAGAAGTCGGCAGGTATTGGATCAGCAATGGGAAGTCTGGCCAATTTACCACACCCACCTCCTCACGCAACCCCATGTAGTGTGCCTCAAGGTCTATCATAACCCGTTCACACATTCCAAACCTCCATCAATAACCTGCTACCCTGGCTAATCCATAGATAGCTCAAGATAAGCTGCTGAAGGAACCTCCCTAGTCTGTGTGGTTCATTTATTAATTGAGCCCTTTACACCAAAAAATCAACCTCTGATCACCAATAGGAAGCAGTAGGCCATAAAGCCCCTTGAGCCTGCTTCGCCATTCATAGAGTCAGAGTCGTACAGCATAGAAACAGGCCCTTCGGCCCACCGCGTCCATGCCGACCATAATGCCCATCTATACTAATCCCACCTGCCTGCATTAATTCCATATCCCTCTATTCCTTGCTCATTCAAGTACCTGTCCAGATGCCTCTTAAATGTCACTACTGTTCCTGCCTCCACCACCTCCTCAGGCAGCTCATTCCAGATACCCACTATTCTTTGTGTGAAAAATTTACCCCTTTGATCCCCTTTAAACCTCCTCCCTCTCACCTTAAATCTTGCCCTCTAGTTTTAGTCACCCCTACCATGGGAAACAGACTCTGGCTATCTACCCTATCTATGCCTCTCAATTTTATATACCTCTATCATGTCCCCTCTCAGCCTCCTTCACTCCAAGGAAAACAGACCCAGCCTATACGATCTCTCTTTATAACTCAAGCCCTCCGAACCAGGCAACATCCTTGTGAATCTTTTCTGCACCCTCTCTAGCTTAATCACATCTTTCCTGTAGTGCAGCGACCAGAACTGCACACAGTACTCCAAATGTGGCCTAACCAACGTTATGTACAACTGTAACATGACGTCCTAACTCTTGTACTCAATGCCTCGGCCGATGAAGGTAAGCATGCCATACATCTTCTTCACCACCCTGTCTACCTGTGTTGCCATTTTCAGGGAACTATGTACTTGCACCCCAAGGTGTCTCTGCTCAACAACACTCCCCAGGGCCCTGCCATTCACTGTATATGTCCTGCCCTGGTTTAACTTCCCAAAATGCATCACTTCACACTTGGCTGCATTAAATTCCGTTTGCCACTCTCTTGCCCACTTTCCCAGCTGATCTATATCCTGTTGTAACCTTAGACAACCTTCTTCACTGTCCACTATACCACCAATTTTGGTGTCATCTACAAATGTACTAATCATGTCCCCTACATTCTCATCCAAGTCATTAATATATATGACAAACAACAGAGGGCCCAGCACCAATCCCTGCAGCACACCACTGGTCACCGGCCTCCAATCTGAAATACAACCCTCTGCTACCACCCTCTGCCTCCTATCACCAAGCCAATTTTGTATCCAATTTGCTAGCTCACCCTGGATCCCATATGTTTGAACCTTCTGGACCAGCCTACCATGCGGGACCTTGTCAAAGGCCTTGGGATCATAACTTGGGATCGGTGGGATCATAGCTGATCTTCGACCTGAAAAACAGCTTTTCACATTATTTCCATATCCCGTAATTCCCCTCAAATCCTAAAAAAATCCATTTACCTCAGGTCTTGAATATTCAAGATGACTGAGCATCCACATCCACAGGTAGAGAATTCCAAAGATTCACAACCCTGAGTTTTTTTTTTAATTCATGGGATGTGGGCATCGCTGGCTAGGCCAGCATTTATTGCCCTTGAGAAGGTGGTGGTGAGCTGCCTTTTTGAACTGCTGAAGTCCATGTGGGGTAGACACCCACAGTGCTGTTAGGAAGGGAGTTCCAGGATTTTGACCCAGCGACAGTGAAGGAACGGTGATCTAGTTCCGAGTCAGGATGGTGTGTGACTTGGAGGGGAGCTTGCAGGTGGTGGAGTTCCCATGCAAATGCTGCCCTTGTCCTTCTAGTTGGTAGTGGCTGCAGGTTTGAAGCTGCTGTCTAAAGAGCCTTGGTGCGTTGCTGCAGTGCATCTTGTAGATGGTACACACTGCTGCCACTGTGCATCGGTGGTGGAGGGAGTGAATGTTTGTGGATGGTGTGCCAATCAAGTGGGCTGCTTTGTCCTGGATGGTGTTGAGCTTCTTGTATTGTTGGAGCTGCACCCATTCAGGCAAGTGGAGAGTATTCCATCACACTCCCGACTTGTGCCATGTAGATGATGGACAGGCTTTGGGGAGTCAGGAGGTGAGTTACTCACCGCAGGACTCCTAGCCTCTGACCTGCTCTTGTAGCCACGGTATTTATATGGCTACTCCAGTTCAGTTTCGGGTCAATGGTAGTCCCTAGGATGTTGATAGTGCGGGATTCAGCGATTGTAATGCCATTGAATGTCAAGGAGAGATGGTTAGATTCTCTTTTGTTGGAGATGGTCATTGCCTGGAACTTGTGTGGTGCGAATGTTACTTGCTACTTATCAGCCCAAACCTGGATAGTGTCCAGGTCTTGCTGCATCTCTACACGGACCGCTTGAGTGAAGAAATTTCTCATCTTAGTCCTAAATGGACCGTCCCTTATCCCGAGACCATGACCCCTAGTCCTAGATTCTCCAGTCAGGGGAAAACAACCTCCTGGCATCTATCCCCTCAATCCCTCTCAGAATTTTACTTGTTTCAACACAATCACCTCCCATTCTTGTAAACTCCAGAAAATATAGACCCAGTCTACTCAATCCCCTCATCCCAGGAATCAATCTACTGAACCTTTGTTGCACTCTCCTTCCTTAGGAGAAAAGGAAATAATTTTTTTTTTTTTTTAAAAAGTCTTACTGAATTAATGCTGCATTCTTGGGGTTAGTACTCGAGGTCCTGATTCACAAAGCAAAGCACTGCCAGTGGAATGTGGCAACCAGTGGACGAGTGGAGCCACTGTTACAGGATTTGTCATGAGGGGACCGTCTGGGGTCAGGACATTACTGAGGTTCTGCATCAAGCTCCCATGTGCAACTTCATATAGGCCTATCTATCGGTGTGTCCAAATGTGTGCGCAAGGTGGCTTCTCAATGTTGCTGGTGCTCCATCCTACCAACACTAAAAATATGAGGAAGAGAGAAGAGGATTGAAGTCAAAGTACATCACAGACCTACTTCATGTGGGCATCAGTCAGCCATAGCTCAGTAGATAGGACCCTCACCGTCAAGTCAGAAGGTCCTAGAGGAGACTGGAGCTCAAAATCCAGGCTGACACTCTGGGTGCAGTCCCGAGGGAGTGCTGCACTGTCACAGATGGCATGGCATCAGGACGACAAATCTCCTGTTGAATTAACTTGGTCAACTCCTGTATACACAAGGAGCTGGACAGTGTTTGCACGTGCTTTGTAATGAATAAACTCAAACTTGATTCTGAGATACTACTGCCCTGAAGAAACTGCTGCCGATACCATGATCTCAGTTGATGACCTTTTATAAAAATGGTCTGTTAAGCAGTTTACAGCTCATTTAACCCACAAACGTCCTCCAAGGTTAGTGTATCTAATATTCAAAACTCAATTCCTTTATTAATTTCTCATATGCATGAAGTGAATAAACATTGAATACAATGCTGATTTTCTAAGCTTTTTTTGGAAAAAAAAATCAACATGCTTAAATACTGCAGCACTCACTAATTCTTCCTTTGAAGCCAGTTCTGTCATCCAGCATTGATCTTTTACATTCAAAGAGAGAAGCTGTAATGCCTTGCAATGTCCTTCTGCTAAGCATTGTGTCTTCCCTTCCTACTTAAGGACACAGTCGTGTTCCAGTTAACACGTCCTCGGGGGTTTCCTGCACTCCTGAAACTGATGCACCTGCTGGTTCTCCCTCCTTTTCCAGTTTTCCCAATTTGGTTTATTTCTCACTACTTAGTTCTCTTCTTACAGAGTAGACATTCATTTTGCCTTTTCACAGACACTGACTGAATCCCACAACTCAAAGAGGCAGCCAAGCCTTTTGTCCTGGATTCTCTAGACTGATTATCAAGCAAATCAGCTCTTAAACACAACTGAAAAGGAACACTGAGCACAGAACAGAGACCACTCCTGTACAGGGATCAAACAAAAAAGGAAAAAAGGAACTTGCATTTATATAGCACCTTTCACAAACCTCAAAGTGCTTTACAGCGAATGAAGCACTTCTGAAGTGTAGTCACTGGTTGCTGCATTTCCTATGTTAAAAGACTGCACAGCAAGATCCCATAAACAGTATTGAGATTAAATGACCAGATAATCTGCTTTTAAAAAAAAAAGTGACTGAGGGATAAATATTGGCCAGGAGACCAGGAAGATCTCTCCTGCTCTTCAAAATAGTGCCATGGGATCTTTTGCATTCACCTGAGGGGGCAGACAGGACCTCGATTTAATGTCTCATCTGAAAGACGGCACCTCTGACAGTGCAGCACTCCCTCAATAATCACACTGGAGTACTTGCTCCAAACGCGAGGTGGGACTTGAACACACTAGATTCTGACTTAGAGGCCAGAGTGCGCCCATTGAGCCAAGTCTGACATCGGAGCGGGAATCCAGACTAATTTTTCCCTTTTCCCCAACCCGGAAATATTGCCACTACCTCAGCTGATCCCAGTCCTTCCCCTCCTCCCCAGCACACACTCTCCCAACTCATTTCAAACTCCCAAGACAGGCAGTCAGCCACAGGTAAAATTCCAGAAGAGATAAAAACTGGTTTGAAATTTACCTCCCCTCTCACAGATAACTGATATGCTGGAGTTTTACTCATTCACATTATTCAGCTCTGACTGATTGCATTCCTCACATGAAAAATCCACTGTCCCAAAAAAATCACAACAACCATTCATGTTCAATTGTGGCTTTTTCTTTTAAATAAAATACCGTCTACACCTTTAGACCACAATGCTCCCCGACAGCCGATTGATCCAAGCTGTATAACACCACGCGCACAAATCACAATTTTCACTCCCCTCCCTCCTTTCCACATCCCCCACCCCTCCTTCCCTCTGCAACAGCAGCTGAGACAGGATTCCACTCTGTCAAAGTGGTCCTGCTTCAAATCATCCATTGACCATAAGGGTTTGCAACTGAACCCAACACAATCTCTAGCCACACTGAGGCAAGGGAGAAAGAAGAGGGTCACCGGACACTGATCAAGAGCAGGAATCTCGGCTGTTTCTCTCCCCCCCTCCCTCCCTGAACCCAAGGGCAATTTTAGTATCTCCCCTCCCCCACCAACAACTTGCATTTACATAGCACCTTTAACATAATAAAACATCCCAAGGTGCTTCACAGGAGCATTATAAAACAAAAAATTGGACACTGAGCCAGACAAGGCAACATTAGATCAGATGACCAAATGTTTGGTCAAAGGTTAGGTTTTAAGGAGTGTCATAAAGGAGGAAAGCGAGGCGGAGAGGTGCAGGGAGAGAATTCCAGATCTTGGGGTCTCAGCAACTGAAGGCACGGCCACCAATGGTGGAGCGATTAAAATCAGGGATGCTCAAGGAGGGGAGAATTAGAGGAGTGAATATCTGGAGGGTGGACGGGCTGGAGGAGATTACAGAGATAGGGAGGGGCGAGGCCATGGAGGGATTTGAAAACGAGGATGAGAATTTTAAAATCAAGACATTGCCTGAACTTAGCTTGGGGGCGGGGGGAGATAAAGCACAAACAAATCTTTCATGAAAGTGTAATTTCTCGGGGAGTGAAGGGATGGAAATCCCATCTTGCTGGGAGTTTTAACTGTACAATTACTAAGTTTCTGCGGTTCCATAACCCGAGCACAGAGGCAGAAAGAGGGAGAATATTGCGGACAAGATGACAACAAACTCTGCTCTTAACAGCGAGCAGACAATCCCCGCTCAGAGAGTAGGAAACTGAGGCAGACCGTCCCTTTCTCAGATATGTTCATGAGCACACCAGTTGGCTAAAAGTCACCGGAAACATCAAAGCAAGACAATGACCCCAGTTTATTTTATTTTAATACAACATTCCTAGCTCAATCTTGGTGACCAATTGCTGTTCAGAATCCCCGGTTGAAACCCCTAAAGATATCAGTGTGTGTTGCTGAGACGTTAACTCAGGTGACATTGGTTATTATCTGAAGAGCG
This sequence comes from Heterodontus francisci, assembly GCF_036365525.1. Lineage (NCBI taxonomy): Eukaryota > Metazoa > Chordata > Chondrichthyes > Heterodontiformes > Heterodontidae > Heterodontus > Heterodontus francisci. The sequence continues at coordinate 12,822,025 of NC_090399.1, forward strand.
AAACAAAAATGCAGGTTTACGGGGGGGGGGGGGGGGAAGGGGACCGGGACTAAGTGAGTCGGCTCTTGGGGGAGCCAGCACAGACAGGGCGGGCCGAACGGCCTCCTTCTGTGCTGGAACCATTCCGGTGATTCTCAGTCGTGAACCTGGGTTGGGATTTGGCTGGAAATAACTTTTTGGTTTTTTTTAATAAAAAAAGAGAATGGAATCCAAAAAGGAAAAAAAAAAGCGATAGAAAAATGACTTTAGCTAAATGAGTGGAATAGAAATGATGGAGAACACAAGTTTTGATTTGACAGAACAAGGTAACTTCATGAGGATGTTAGAATGAGAATTTAGACAGTCAGCAAGGTAGACATTGGGAGAATTGCACCATGCCGGGGTAAACTCACCTCATCACCACTATCCAGAGGAGTCCCTGTCGTGTCCTGGTCCAGCTCGGGGCTGTTTACACTGCACTCCTTTCGGACCCGGGGGCTCGGGGGCTCACTGCCGCCGCCGCTGCTGCTGCTGCTGCTCAGGGGGTGGCCTTGCTGGGCTGGAGGGGGAGCTGGGCTTGGGTTCGGATGCAGGGCAACGTGGAGAGCCCCGGTGCCGGCAGGAGTCCGGCTGGGGGAGGAAAGCTGGGGCAGGAAGCAAGGCTTCCAGGAAGAGTTGTAGAAAGGGGGGACGGCCGGAGGGTACTTGGCCTCAGCGCCTTTGCAGTCCTCCTCCCGCCTCAGGTCGTAGCTGCCGTCGGGCAGGATGTTGGAGTAATGCCCCAGCACCGAGCCGTGCGCCCAAGCCTCGGGGCTGGAGAAGGGGTACCAAGGTCTGGGCAGGGCGGCAGGGGCCAGCATCCTGGTGGCCTCTGCACACTGCGAGTCCGCGGGCGGGCGGGCGTAGTAATCCCCCTTGAAAGCGAAAGCCCCGTGAGCCGGGGGGATGCTCCCCATGCGATCCTGGGCGGACTGGGACGCAGCCTGGGGAAGCACCCCGTTGCTGAGGGTTTCATTGCAAAGGGAGGCGAAGGAGCTGCTCAGACCATGGCTGAGGCGGCCGCTCATAGCGCCTGGTACCTCCAAAAAAAGGGGGCGAGGAGTGGACGAACAGGACACCCCAGGCAAGGCTAGAGTTTTCCAACTTCCCGATCAAATGACCCTATGCAAATACTTAGCCCGCTTGATTGGTGGACGAGCTGAGTTCCCATTCAACTCCGCTCAATGAACTTGGTCGATTGTGGTTAAGCCTTCATTGAAACGGGCAGATGAAATGAGATGGATTTGAAAAGGTCGTCTCTTCTCTCTCCCTCACCCCCACCCCCAATCCCAATGCCCCGGGGCAGGAGCAGACCCAGAAACTCCAGAAGTTCCCTTCCCTCCTTTCCTTAAGATGCTAATTTCCTTTCGCTTCCCTCCTGGGGCGGTGCCGAGAAGTGCTATTTTCAGTCAGTCAGTCATTGAAAGAGAGGACAACAATAGCCCACTCGCCCCAGCATCCTTAAAAGCCAACCTTGATGATTGGGAAAACTTTTGTCTTTTTGCGGAAAGTTCAAAGTCGAGGCGTGGAAAATTTGGAGAACAGTCACCACCAACACACACACACAGCTCCAAAATCCGAGGCTGTAACATCCAAACCCCCAAGAAACAAGGGAGAAATCCCAATGAGACCTTCTGACAATGTGTGGAAGGGCCCACCGGCCCCATTATCTTGTTAAAAGATCGGACAACATGATAATGTTCCCTGGGCAGACTCTCTGACTGGTCTCCTGCAGATCAACTTCCGATCAACTTGTTCACACTTGGTGTTTGAACGCAACAAAAACACAAATTCTCACCTCCCGCTTTCCTGCAGTTTCGGCCGGGAGTCAATGGCTTCAGCAGTTTTGTCTTGTTTGCTTGAGTATCTGGTAGAAACCATCACCGTTTAACCGCATTTTGATCCCCCCCTGCCCCCAAAACAAAGGGAAATTGATGTATTAAATCCCTGTTGCCGCGCCCCCCCACTTCCTAAAATTAAATGCAGCCATTTGAATTTTGCCGAACTGCTGGAAGTTTAAGGAGAGTTCCTCCTATTGCTCAGTGAATTAAGAATCAAAGACAGAACTTGCATTTATATAGCGCCTTTCACGACCCGGGTCGTCCCAAAGCGCTTTCCAGCCAATGAAGCGCTTTTGAAAGGTTGTTCCCGTTCAATGTAGGAAATAGGACAGCTAATCTGCACACAGCAATGTGATAATGACTGGATAATCTGTTTTAGAAATATTGGTTCAGGGACACAAATTGGCCCCAGGACACCAGGTGAACGGGACTGATTGGATAGCTCTCCAGAGAGCTAGCACAGACTTGATGGGCCAAATAACTCATTCTGTGTTGCAATGACTCAATGACTCTTCCCAATAGTGTAGGATTCTACATCCCATCCAAGAGGGGTATTCACGTCTCACCTGAAAGACAGCACCTCCAACAGTGCAGCACTCCCTCAGTACTGCACTGGGAGTGTCAGCCTGGATTATGTCTCAGTCTCTGGACTGAGCCTGTTTTTTGATGGTTCAATAAGGGTGACACTGGTTTGACCCCAGGGCCCGTAAACAAAAATCATCACGACAAGTGCCTCCTTTAGGGCACCACTAATATGGATGGGCCAATGAGAGTAAAAAAGATGCCAAATCAAGTGCCACCAAAACAGCAGGATACCTTCCCAACTAAATCAAGATTTTCCAGTCACTGAAGTGGGGCTTAAACCCATAATCTCCTGTCTCGGAGATGAGAGTACCATCCACAGAGCCACAGCGGAATGAGTTGGCTGCCCAGACCAACAAGGTTTACTTGCTGCTCCGTTCTTGGCCATGTCTCAGTCCCAGATACTGGTAGGAGCACTTGACTTCAGTACCCCTGGGCAACGGAGGAAGGAATGGGCCATTATCTCCACTCCTGCCCAATAGGCCCCTGCTTGAACACTGCATATGTGGGTGTTGGGCAAGGTTCAGGGTTAGGCTAAGCTGCGATGACTTTTTTCTTTTGGGCCTCCTTATCTCGAGAGACAATGGATATGCGCCTGGAGGTGGTCAGTGGTTTGTGAAGCAGCGCCTGGAGTGGCTATAAAGGCCAATTCTAGAGTGACAGGCTCTTCCACAGGTGCTGCAGAGAAATTTGTTTGTTGGGGCTGTTGCACAGTTGGCTCTCCCCTTGCGCCTCTGTCTTTTTTCCTGCCAACTACTAAGTCTCTTCGACTCGCCACATTTTAGCCCTGTCTTTATGGCTGCCCGCCAGCTCTAGCGAACGCTGGCAACTGACTCCCACGACTTGTGATCAATGTCACACGATTTCATGTCGCGTTTGCAGACGTCTTTAAAGCGGAGACATGGACGGCCGGTGGGTCTGATACCAGTGACAAGCTCGCTGTACAATGTGTCTTTGGGGATCCTGCCATCTTCCATGCGGCTCACATGGCCAAGCCATCTCAAGCGCCGCTGACTCAGTAGTGTGTACAAGCTGGGGGTGTTGGCCGCCTCGAGGTCTTCTGTGTTGGAGAAACGGTCCTGCCACCTGATGCCAAGTATTCTCCGAAGGCAGCGAAGATGGAATGAATTGAGACGTCGCTCTTGGCTGACGTATGTTGTCCAGGCCTCGCTGCCATAGAGCAAGGTACTTGGACATTACTTGGACTTACTTGGACAAATAGCCTGTCTACACTCACTGTCTTGACTAATACGTGATCAAAGTACAAAGGAGAAACCAAAATCTGTGGAAGTGTATCATGGATGTAAGGTGCAATATCTTTGGGATAATAAGGAAGAAGACCAGGGTCCTAATATTATGAGGTTATTCCAGGCAGTTTCTACACGAGGCGTATTTTGCTCATTTTGAATTTGTTCCTATTTAGTATGCATGTCCTGTGATACTGCTCCCTCATCCCAGCACAGGCAAAGTAGTTCATGGAGTGCTGAGAGTATAGCAGGCTTGGCATTCTTGATTATTTCAGGGCTAATGCCGTCCTTCCCGGGGCTTTTCCACTGGCTAGAGAATCAATGGCATCACTGAGTTCCGATTTTGTTGGCTGTTCGTCCAGCTCATCCATGACTAGCAGAGACTGGGCTTCATTGAGGGTGGTATCAGTGACAACATTTTCCCTGGAGTACAGTTCTAGGTAGTGCTCCACCCAGCGGTCCATTTGCTTGCGTTGGTCAGTGATTGTGTCCCCTGATTTAGACTTGAGGGGGAGGGCGACCTTCTTGATGGTTGGCCCAAAAGCTCTCTTAATGCCATCATACATCCCTCTGATGTTTCCGGTGTCGGAGGCCAGGTGAATACGACTGCATAGATGTTGCCAGTAGTCATTTGCACAGCGCCTGGCTGTTCTTTGTGCAGCGCTTCTGGCTACTTTAAGTGCTATGGTTGTTAACTCTCTGGGGGCTTTCTTGTAGTTCAGCAGTGCAATGCACTTAGTGGCTGTGACAGGTTACAGCTGTTCAAAGTGAGATTGAAACCAGTCTGCATTCTGCTTCTCACGTTTGCCAAAGGTGGTCATTGCTGAGTCATAGACAGGACATGCGCGATGCCAATATCATCACCCTCTATAAGAGCAAGGGTGACCGTGGTGACTGCAACAACTACCGTGGAATCTCCCTGCTCAGCATAGTGGGGAAAGTCTTCGCTAGAGTCATTTTAAACAGACTCCAGAAGCTGGCTGAGCATGTTTACACTGAGGCACAGTGTGGCTTTCGTGCAGAGAGATCCACCATTGACATGCTGTTATCCCTTCGCCAGCTACAGGAGAAATGCCATGAACAACAGATGCCCCTCTACATTGCTTTCATAGATCTCACCAAAGTATTTGCAAAGTCAGCAATCCCATAAAAAATTAGCACAAAAATAACTAGTTTTGCAGCATTTGCCATCTCACCAAAGCCTTTGACTTCGTCAGACTACTAGCAAAGATCGGATGTCCACCAAAGCTACTAAGTATCATCACCTCATTCCATGACAATATGAAAGGCACAATTCAGCATAGTGGTGCCTCATCAGACCCCTTTCCTATCCTGAGTGGCATGAAACAGGGCTGTGTTCTCACACCTACACTGTTTGGGATCTTCTTCTCCCTGCTGCTCTCACATGCATTCAAGTCTTCTGAAGAAGGAATTTTCCTCCACACAAGATCAGATGGCAGGTTGTTCAACCTTGCCCGTCTTAGTGCGAAGACCAAATTACAAAAAGTCCTCATCAGGGAACTCCTCTTTGCTGATGATGCTGCATTAACATCCCACACTGAAGAGTGTCTGCAGAGGCTCATCGACAGGATTGCGGCTGCCTGCAACGAATTTGGCCTAACCATCAGCCTCAAGAAAACGAACATCACAGGACAGGACATCACAAATGCTCCATCCATCAATATCGGTGACCACGCTCTGGAAGTGCTTCAAGAGCTCACCTACCTAGGCTCAACTATCACCAGTAACCTGTCTCTCAATGCAAAAATCAACAAGCGCATGGGAAAGGCGTCTGCTGCTATGTCCAGACTGGCCAAGAGGGTGTGGGAAAATGGCGCACTGACACGGAATACAAAAGTCCGAGTGTATCAAGCCTGTGTCCTCAGTACCTTGCTTTACAGCAGTGAGGCCTGGACAATGTATGTCACCCAAGAGCGACGTCTCAACTCATTCCATCTTCGCTGCCTCCGGATAATCCTTGGCATCAGGTGTCAGGACCGTATTTCCAACACAGAAGTCCTCGAGGCGGCCAACATCCCCAGCCGCTACACCCTACTGAGCGAGCGGCGCTTGAGATGGCTTGGCCATGTGAGCCGCATGGAAGATGGCAGGATCCCCAAGGACGCATTGTACAGCGAGTCGTCACTGGTATCAGACCCACCGGCCGTCCATGTCTCCGCTTTAAAGACGTCTGCAAACGCGACATGAAGGCCTGTGACATTGACTACAAGTCGTGGGAGTCAGTTGCCAGTGATCGCCAGAGCTGGTGGACAGCCATAAAGGCGGGGCTAAAGAGTGGCGACTCAAAGAAACTTAGCAGTTGGCAGGAAAAAAGACAGAAGTGCAAGGAGAGAGCCAACTGTGTAACAGCCCCGACAACCAATTTTATCTGCAGCGCCTGTGGAAGAGTCTGTCACTCCAGGCACTGCTTCACAAACCACTGAACACCTCCAGGCGCTCACCCATTGTCTCTCGAGACAAGGAGGCCAAAGAAGAAGAAGAGTCAGTGTTGACCTTCTCCTGTAATAATGGAATTCCAAGTCCGCATGAGATATAATGTAAATACAATAAGCCATATCTGAACTGTAATAGTAATGAAGATAATCCAGCAGTTGCATTACTTATCAAAGGTGAGATGTTTAACGTAACACATTCGCCTACTTAGACATGCACACAGAGAGACATACAACAACAACTTGCATTTCGTTAACACCTTTAACATAGTAAGACATCCCATGGCACTTCTCAGGAGCAATAGCAAACACAATTTGCAACATAAAGGAGATATTACTCGATCGCAGAGGTGGGTATTAAACAGCATCTTAAAGGAGGAGAGACATCGAGAGGAGGAGAGGTTTAGAAAGGGAATTCCGGAGCTTGAGGCCCAGCCAGCTGAAGGCATGGCCACCAATGGTGGAGCAATGAAAAGCAGGGATGTGCAAGAGGCCAGAATTGGAGGAGTGCAGATATCTTAGAGAGGTCTGGGGCTGGAGAAGGTTAGAAAAATAGGGAAGGGGTCTGGCCCTGGAGGGGTTTGAAAACAATGACAAGAATACATAGATACAGGCATGCATACCATCACACAAACACCTGCGTTCATACTCGCGCACACGCACACACACACACGTGCACCCATGTACACATATACGGACACACACGCGCACACACACGTGCACACACACACACACACAGGCACACATATATGTACAAACACACAAACACATACATATCCACACACAGGCACCAAGATAATGAGGTGGCAAGATAAAAAAATCCTCATTATTTTGTTTGTGTCTCAATTTTGAGAAATCCATGCGTAAACAAAATTTTATCAGCACGCCGCAAATCGTGGCGGCACGCTTTGAAGTCGGCGGTCTTCAGGTGCAGATGCGCTGTCGCTGAGCCCCCGCGATATTTAAACGGAGAGGGGCGGAGCAGCAGCCCCTGATGACGTAGAGGGGGCGGCCGCTCCGTCCCCTGGCAACGGCTTTTTTTTTCCAAAAATATATTTTATTCATAAAAGTTTGCAAAAATACATTCGAAAGCAGTTCAAATTTCACATTCTGGGAGGTACAATAGAGATCAGATTTCTTCAATACCAAAAACAGGAGGTGCCTCACAACTCTTACCATTCCATTTGAAATGCAATGTACATTGGTATTACATAATAAAAAACATTTTGGTGCATACAGGGGCCCTGGCAATGGAAACGCCGGTGCCAATTTTAAAGGACTTCAAGCCCTTAGATGAAAGATTTATTTTTAAAGTTATATTAAAGTGGCTGTTGTTAAAAAAAAATTCTATGAAAACTGGAGGCGCTTTCCCACCAACACCCCCAACCCCGCAATGTTTGCTTTTGGTCTTTATCACCAAAAATTATTCCCATACCGAACTTTCCTTCCCAACCTCGTAACATTTGCCGTTCAGCCCCTTCCCACCATCCCTTCAGCCAACAGAAAGTGTTTTCCACGCTCCCCCCCCACCCCCCACCACCCTGCTCCGGATGGAGTTCCGAAGGTGTGGGAGTTCGGGCCAGCGGCCAGAATATCGGCGGGGGACGGCCGCTGGGATAAGGAAAGTCGATTTACGCGTCAGGGGTCATGGCGGGCCTCTCGCGGAAGAATTTTCCGGGCCTCACTCCACCCCCCCCGCCACAACCCTCGACGCCGAAGGCCTCATAAAATTCAGCCCAAAATGTCTGATTGTGTCGAGTGAATTACAGGTTTGCAATATGTATTATATCAAATTAGGCCTTATGTTATTTAAAGGGGCATTTTCATCCTGGTTTGCCTGGAATTGTACCCTTTACACACATTACAACAGGCTGTGCCCTCCAAAAATATTCCACTGCATGAAACTCTTTGAGGTATTTTAACGGTGAGATCGTGTGCAAGGTAAATAAAAGCATTTCATTTCTTTCTTTGGGAAAGGAGTGACTCCCACTTGATGATGTCTTTGTGCTAGTAATTCAATTCCCCACTTAATTTCCACTGTGATTCTATGAAAAAAATGATAGTGCACCCTTAACTAAACACAAATGAAATAAAATGCTTTGACCAGTTTTAATTGTCATCTAAACTCCTCCATAAATTTTCTACTGTACCTTTCAGTGATTCCCCCTTCCCTTATCAAATCACTCGGGTCCAGGCAACTCTCTATAACATGAATCTTCTCCTCCTCATTTCCAAGGTTGAAGATGGTCCGCTGTTGCTCAGTGGGTCCACTCTCACCTGTGAGTTAGAAGCTTGTGGGTTCAGGACCTGAGCATAAAATCTAGGTTGACACTGGCAGTGCAGAACTGAAGAAGTGCTGCATTGTTGGAGGTGCTGACTATGAGGTTAAACTAATGCCCTCTCTGCTCTTTCAGGTGGAACTAAAAGATCCCAATGCACTACTTCAAAGGGGAGTTCCTCCTGGCTAATATTTATCCCTCAACCAACATCACAAAACAACAAATTATCTTGGCAGTTATTTCATCGCTGGTGTGCAAATTAGCTACCGCATTTCTTACAGTTACAGCAGTGACTATTTCATTGCTTGGGATGTCTTGAGATTGTGAAAGGTGCTATATAAAAGCAAGTCCATTATTTCAATGGTAGAGCAGGATGTTTGTGGTTTGTGCAAAGAAGGATCTTGATGGTCTACCTTTGTTCCACTCTTCGTTACATGCCCCACCCCCGACCTAAGCTCTGGATGCGAAGGGACCGTCGGGGAATGATTGACAAAGCAGCAAGACCCTCTTCATATCTGGCCTGAAGCGTGATAGCGTAGATTTATCTGACAGTAATATATCTCCGTAGCAGTTGTATCAATATTGTTATCACACACACACAATGCCAGGTTATTTAGAGAGGCTCTTGTGATTTAATTTCCAGTATAATATGCTTACTGAAGTTTTCTGAAAGGAATTGTTGTCTGCGCAGTAGAGGAGGCTTCAGAGTTACGTCATTTTGACAATTAACTTCCTTCTGACATGTGGGAGTCTTTCAAATGTCAGCTGATTAGAATCCAGGACCAGCATGTTCCTGAAAGGAAGAAAGACAAGTTTGGCAAGTTTCGGGAAGCTTGGATAACACGGGATATTGTGAGCCGAGTCAAAAAGAAAAAGGAAGCATTTGTAAGGGCTGGAAGGCTAGGAACAGATGAAGCACCTGAGGAATATAAAGACAGTAGGAAGGAACTTAAGCAAGGAGATAGGAGGGCTAAAAGGGGTCATGAAAAGTCATTGGCAAACAGGATTAAGGAAAATCCCAAGGCTGTTTATACATATATAAAGAGCAAGAGGGTTAGCAGGGAACGGGTTGGCCCACTCAAGGACAGAGATGGGAATCTATGTGTGGAGCCAGAGGAAATGGGCGAGGTGCTAAATGAGTACTTTGCATCAGTATTCACCAAAGAGAAGGACTTGGTGGATGATGAGCCTAGGGAAGGGAGTGTAGATAGTCTCAGTCATCTCATTATCAAAAAGGAGGAGGTGTTGGGTGTCTTGCAAAGCATTAAGGTAGATAAGTCCCCAGGGCCTGATGGGATCTACCCCAGAATACTGAGGGAGGCAAGGGAAGAAATTGCTGGGACCTTGACAGAAATCTTTGCATCCTCATTGGCTACAGGTGAGGTCCCAGAGGACTGGAGAATAGCCAATGTTGTTCCTTTGTTTAAGAAGGGTGGCAAGGATAATCCAGGAAATTATAGGCCGGTGAGCCTTATGTCAGTGGTAGGGAAAATATTAGAGAGGATTCTTCGGGACAGGATTTACTCCCATTTGGAAACAAACGAACTTATAAGCGAGAGACAGCATGGTTTTGTGAAGGTGAGGACGTGTCTTACTAATTTGATTGAGTTTTTTGAGGAAGTGACGAAGATGATTGATGAGGGAAGGGCGGTGGATGTTGTCTATATGGACTTTAGTAAAGCCTTTGACAAGGTCCCGCATGGCAGACTGGTGCAAAAGGTGAAGTCACACGGGATCAGAGGTGAGCTGGCAAGATGGATACAGAACTGGCTCAGTCACAGAAGACAGAGGGTAACAGTGGATGGGTGTTTTTCTGAATGGAGGGATGTGACTAGTGGTGTTCCGCAGGGATCAGTGCTGGGACCTTTGCTGTTTGCAGTATATATACATGATTTGGAGGAAAATGTAGCTGGTCTGATTAGTAAGTTTGCGGACGACACAAAGGTTGGTGGAGTTGCGGATAATGATGAGGATTGTCAGAGGATACAGCAGGATATAGATCGGTTGGAGACTTGGGTGGAGAAATGGCAGATGGAGTTTAATCCGGACAAATGTGAGGTAATGCATTTTGGAAGGTCTAATGCAGGTGGGGGGAATACAGTAAATGGCAGAACCCTTAGGAGTATTGACAGGCAGAGAGATCTGGGCGTACAGGTCCACAGGTCACTGAAAGTGGCAACGCAGGTGGATAAGGTAGTCAAGAAGGCATAAGGCATACTTGCCTTCATCGGTCGGGGCATAGAGTATAAAAATTGGCAAGTCATGTTGCAGCTGTACAGAACCTTAGTTAGGCCACACTTAGAATATTGCGTGCAATTCTGGTCGCCACACTACCAGAAGGACGTGGAGGCTTTGGAGAGGGTACAGAAGAGGTTTACCAGGATGTTGCCTGATCTGGAGGGCATTAGCTATGAGGAGAGGTTGGAAAAACGCGGATTGTTTTCACTGGAACGACGGAGGTGGAGGGGCGACATGATAGAGGTTTACAAAGTTATGAGCGGCATGGACAGAGTGGATAGTCAGAAGCTTTTTCCCAGGGTGGAAGAGTCAGTTACTAGGGGACATAGGTTTAAGGTGCGAGGGGCAAAGTTTAGAGGGGATGTGCGAGGCACGTTTTTTACACAGAGGGTGGTGAGTGCCTGGAACTTGCTGCCAGGGGAGGTGGTGGAAGCAGATACGATAGCGACGTTTAAGAGACATCTTGACAAATATATGAATAGGATGGGAATAGAGGGATATGGGCCCCGGAAGTGCAGAAGGTGTTAGTTTCGGCAGGCATCAAGATCGGCGCAGGCTTGGAGGGCCGAATGGCCTGTTCCTGTGCTGTACTGTTCTTTGTTCTTTGTTCTCCTGTCTCAGAATCGTGCTGAGTTACATTTCCATGGTGACATTTAGCAGCCCCTCCAATGACTTGCCCAAGGGCCTGTATTTTCCAGAGGCATCCTCTGATTTGGGATTACCCTTCGTTCCCCCTTTCCTGATGCTGCAAGAAAGAAAAAAAAACTTACCTTTAGATGCATCCTTTGATGACCTCAGGATGTCCCAAAGCGCTTTAAAGCTGATGAAGTACTTTTGAAGAGTAGTTTCAGAAACACTGCAACCAATTTGTGCACAGCAAGTTCCCACACGCAGCAATGTGATAAGTGACCAGATAGGATATTTTTTTAGTAACGTTGGTTGAAGGATGAATACTGGCCAGAACACCAGGGAGAGCTCCCCAGTACACTTCTTCGGAATAGTACCATGGGATCCTTTGCATCGACCTGAGGGCAAACGGAGGTCCTCAGTTTAACATCTCATCTGAAGAACGGCACCTCTGACAGTGCAGTGCTTCCTCAGTATTAGCACAGGGAGTAGCACATTTCACAGTTGATACAGTCTTCTTTGGCCTCCTTGTCTCGACAGACAATGGGTAAGCGCCTGGAGGTGGTCAGTGGTTTGTGAAGCAGCGCCTGGAGTGGCTATAAAGGCCAATTCTAGAGTGACAGACTCTTCCACAGGTGCTGCAGATAAAATTGGTTGACAGGGCTGTTATGCAGTTGGCTCCCTCCTTGCACTTCTGTCTTTTTTCCTGCCAATTGCTAAGTCTCTTTGACTCGCCACACTTTAGCCCCACCTTTATGGTTGCCCACCAGCTCGAGCGATCGCTCATTGGAAAAGGACTGCTAATCCTGTTGTCTGGAACTCTCTCCCAAACTGTGCCTTGTCAGTTCCATCTCCTGCTCTTTGCCCACGTGAGCAGGAGGACAGAAATGCAAATTGTTGTGCGGCTAGATCTCAGGTGTTCAAACTGAGGGTGTGTGAGACACTCACCTTGAATGGGTCATCATGACCAGAGCCATAGGAGTAGTGTGTTGAGAATTCCACAAAGTGCATTTTAGTTTCTGCATTTGTTAACATGCTAAGATGTTATCTATGTTGCAGTACTTTAATATAAGAAAGAATTTTCACACTCATAACTCCAAATTCCGTTAGATTGCTCGCACTGTCTTTTGGACATTAGGGTGTGGAGGGTCCGAGGACTATTAATCCTGACCAACCATTCCCCAGTGTGTTTTAATATTGATAGGTGTGCCTTGGGCTGCACTAATACTGAGACGTGAATGGGCAGGTATTGATATTGACAGGGGTTTTACGGTGATTTATTAATATTTACAGGAGTTTTATTAGGATTTATTAATATTTACAGGGGTTTTATTGGGATGGATTAATATTGACAGGGGTTTTACTGAGATGTATTAATATTGACAGGGGTTTACTGGGACGTATTAATATTGACAGAGGTTGACTGGGATGTATTAATATTGACAGAGGTTTAATGGGATGTATTAATATTGACAGGAATTTACTGGGATGTATTAATATTGACAGGGGTTTACTGGGATGTATTAATATTGACAGGAATTTACTGGGATGTATTAATATTGACAGGGGTTTACTGGGATGTATTAATATTGACAGGAATTTACTGGGATGTATTAATATTGACAGGGGTTTACTGAGATGTATTAATATTGACAGGAATTTACTGGGATGTATTAATATTGACAGGAATTTACTGGGATGTATTAATATTGACAGGGGTTTACTGGGATGTATTAATATTGACAGGGGTTTACTGAGATGTATTAATATTGACAGGAATTTACTGGGATGTATTAATATAGACAGGAATTTACTGGGATGTATTAATATTGACAGGGGTTTACTGGGATGTATTAATATTGACAGGGGTTTACTGAGATGTATTAATATTGACAGGAATTTACTGGGATGTATTAATATTGACAGGGGTTTACTGGGACTTATTAATATTGACAGAGGTTGACTGGGATGTATTAATATTGACAGAGGTTTAATGGGATGTATTAATATTGACAGGGGTTTACTGGGACTTATTAATATTGACAGAGGTTGACTGGGATGTATTAATATTGACAGAGGTTTAATGGGATGTATTAATATTGACAGGAATTTACTGGGATGTATTAATATTGACAGGGGTTTACTGGGATGTATTAATATTGACAGGAATTTACTGGGATGTATTAATATTGACAGGGGTTTACTGGGATGTATTAATATTGACAGGAATTTACTGGGATGTATTAATATTGACAGGAATTTACTGGGATGTATTAATATTGACAGGGGTTTACTGGGATGTATTAATATTGACAGGGGTTTACTGAGATGTATTAATATTGACAGGAATTTACTGGGATGTATTAATATTGACAGGGGTTTACTGAGATGTATTAATATTGACAGAGGTTTATGGGATGTATTAATATTGACAGGAATTTACTGGGATGTATTAATATTGACAGGGGTTTACTGGGATATATTAATATTGACAGGGGTTTATGGGATGTATTAATATTGACAGGGGTTTACTGGGATATATTAATATTGACAGGGGTTTACTGGGATGTATTAATATTGACAGGAATTTACTGGGATGTATTAATATTGACAGGGGTTTATGGGATGTATGAATATTGACAGGGGTTTACTGAGATGTATTAATATTGACAGGAATTCACTGGGATATATTAATATTGACAGGGGTTTACTGGGATGTATTAATATTGACAGGAATTTACTGGGATGTATAAATATTGACAGGGGTTTATGGGATGTATTAATATTGACAGGGGTTTACTGGGATGTATTAATATTGACAGAGGTTTATGGGATGTATTAATATTGACAGGAATTTACTGAGATGTATTAATATTGACAGAGGTTTATGGGATGTATTAATATTGACAGGAATTTACTGAGATGTATTAATATTGACAGAGGTTTACTGGGAAGTATGAATATTGACAGGGGTTTACAGGGATATATTAATATTGACAGAGGTTTACTGGGATGTATTAATATTGACAGAGGTTTACTGGGATGTATTAATATTGACAGGGGTTTACTGGGATGTATTAATATTGACAGAGGTTTACTGGGAAGTATGAATATTGACAGGGGTTTACAGGGATATATTAATATTGACACAGGTTTACTGGGATGTATTAATATTGTCAGGGGTTTTCTGGGATATATGAATATTGACAGGGGTTTACTGGGATGTATTAATATTGACAGGGGTTTACTGAGATGTATTAATATTGACAGGGGTTTACTGGGATGTATTAATATTGACAGGGGTTTACTGAGATGTATTAATATTGACAGCGGTTTACTGAGATGTATTAATATTGACAGGGGTTTACTGGGATGTATTAATATTGACAGGGGTTTACTGAGATGTATTAATATTGACAGCGGTTTACTGAGATGTATTAATATTGACAGGGGTTTACTGGGATGTATTAATATTGTCAGGGGTTAACTGGGATGTATTAATATTGACAGGGGTTTACTGAGATGTATTAATATTGACAGGGGTTTACTGGGATGTATTAATATTGACAGGGGTTTACTGAGATGTATTAATATTGACAGGGGTTTACTGGGATGTATTAATATTGACAGGTGTTTACTGAGATGTATTAATATTGTCAGGGGTTTACTGGGATGTATTAATATTGACAGGGGTTTACTGAGATGTATTAATATTGTCAGGGGTTTACTGAGATGTATGAATATTGACAGGGATTTACTGGGATGTATGAATATTGACAGGGGTTTACTGAGATGTATTAATATTGTCAGGGGTTTACTGCGATGTATTAATATTGACAGGGGTTTACTGAGATGTATGAATATTGACAGGGGTTTACTGGGATGTATTAATATTGACAGGGGTTTACTGGGATGTATTAATATTGACAGGGGTTTACTGAGATGTATTAATATTGACAGGGGTTTACTGAGATGTATGAATATTGACAGGGGTTTACTGAGATGTATGAATATTGACAGGGGTTTACTGAGATGTATTAATATTGACAGGGGTTTACTGAGATGTATTAATATTGACAGGGGTTTACTGGGATGTATTAATATTGACAGGGGTTTACTGAGATGTATGAATATTGACAGGGGTTTACTGAGATGTATTAATATTGACAGGGGTTTACTGGGATGTATTAATATTGACAGGGGTTTACTGAGATGTATGAATATTGACAGGGGTTTACTGGGATGTATTAATATTGACAGGGGTTTACTGGGATGTATTAATATTGACAGGGGTTTACTGAGATGTATGAATATTGACAGGGGTTTACTGGGAAGTATGAATATTGACAGGGGTTTACTGAGATGTATGAATATTGACAGGGGTTTACTGGGATGTATTAATATTGACAGGGGTTTACTGAGATGTATTAATATTGACAGGGGTTTACTGGGATGTATTAATATTGACAGGGGTTTACTGAGATGTATTAATATTGACAGGGGTTTACTGGGCTGTATTAATATTGACAGGGGTTTACTGAGATGTATTAATATTGACAGGGGTTTACTGGGATGTATTAATATTGACAGGGGTTTACTGAGATGTATTAATATTGACAGGGGTTTACTGGGATGTATTAATATTGACAGGGGTTTACTGGGATGTATTAATATTGACAGGGGTTTACTGAGATGTATTCATATTGACAGGGGTTTTACTGAGATGTATTAATATTGACAGGGGTTTACTGAGATGTATTAATATTGACAGGGGTTTACTGGGATGTATTAATATTGACAGGGGTTTACTGAGATTTATTAATATTGACAGGGGTTTACTGGGATGTATTAATATTGACAGGGGTTTACTGAGATGTATTAATATTGACAGGGGTTTACTGGGACGTATTAATATTGACAGAGGTTGACTGGGATGTATTAATATTGACAGGGGTTTACTGAGATGTATTAATATTGACAGGGGTTTACTGAGATGTATTCATATTGACAGGGGTTTACTGGGATGTATTAATATTGACAGGGGTTTACTGAGATGTATTCATATTGACAGGGGTTTACTGAGATGTATTAATATTGACAGGGGTTTACTGGGACGTATTAATATTGACAGAGGTTGAATGGGATGTATTAATATTGACAGGAATTTACTGGGATGTATTAATATTGACAGGGGTTTACTGGGATATATTAATATTGACAGGGGTTTACTGGGATGTATTAATATTGACAGGAATTTACTGGGATGTATTAATATTGACAGGGGTTTATTGAGATGTATTAATATTGACAGGGGTTTACTGGGATATATTAATATTGACAGGGGTTTACTGGGATGTATTAATATTGACAGGAATTTACTGGGATGTATTAATATTGACAGGGGTTTACTGGGATATATTAATATTGACAGGGGTTTACTGGGATGTATTAATATTGACAGGAATTTACTGGGATGTATTAATATTGACAGGGGTTTACTGGGATGTATTAATATTGACAGGAATTTACTGGGATGTATTAATATTGACAGGGGTTTACTGGGATATATTAATATTGACAGGGGTTTACTGGGATATATTAATATTGACAGGAATTTACTGGGATGTATTAATATTGACAGGGGTTTACTGAGATGTATTAATATTGACAGAGGTTTATGGGATGTATTAATATTGACAGGAATTTACTGGGATGTATTAATATTGACAGGAATTTACTGGGATGTATTAATATTGACAGGGGTTTATGGGATGTATTAATATTGACAGGGGTTTACTGGGATGTATTAATATTGACAGGGGTTTACTGAGATGTATTAATATTGACAGAGGTTTATGGGATGTATTAATATTGACAGGAATTTACTGAGATGTATTAATATTGACAGAGGTTTATGGGATGTATTAATATTGACAGGAATTTACTGAGATGTATTAATATTGTCAGGGGTTTACTGGGATGTATTAATATTGACACGGGTTTACTGAGATGTATTAATATTGACAGAGGTTTATGGGATGTATTAATATTGACAGGAATTTACTGAGATGTATTAATATTGACAGGGGTTTACTGGGATGTATGAATATTGACAGAGGTTTACTGGGATGTATTAATATTGACAGGGGTTTACTGGGATGTATTAATATTGTCAGGGGTTTTCTGGGATATATGAATATTGACAGGGGTTTACTGGGATGTATTAATATTGACAGAGGTTTACTGGGAAGTATGAATATTGACAGGGGTTTACAGGGATATATTAATATTGACAGGGGTTTTCTGGGATATATGAATATTGACAGGGGTTTACTGGGATGTATTAATATTGACAGGGGTTTACTGGGATGTATTAATATTGTCAGGGGTTTTCTGGGATATATGAATATTGACAGGGGTTTACTGGGATGTATTAATATTGACAGGGGTTTACTGGGATGTATTCATATTGTCAGGGGTTTACTGGGATGTATGAATATTGACAGAGGTTTATTGGGAAGTATGAATATTGACAGGGGTTTACAGGGATATATTAATATTGACAGGGGTTTACTGGGATGTATTAATATTGTCAGGTGTTTTCTGGGATATATGAATATTGACAGGGGTTTACTGAGATGTATTCATATTGACAGGGGTTTACTGAGATGTATTAATATTGACAGCGGTTTACTGAGATGTATTAATATTGACAGGGGTTTACTGGGATGTATTAATATTGACAGGGGTTTACTGAGATGTATTAATATTGACAGGGGTTTACTGGGATGTATTAATATTGACAGGGGTTTACTGAGATGTATTAATATTGACAGGGGTTTACTGGGATGTATTAATATTGACAGGTGTTTACTGAGATGTATTAATATTGTCAGGGGTTTACTGAGATGTATGAATATTGACAGGGGTTTACTGGGATGTATGAATATTGACAGGGGTTTACTGAGATGTATTAATATTGTCAGGGGTTTACTGAGATGTATTAATATTGACAGGGGTTTACTGAGATGTATGAATATTGACGGGGGTTTACTGGGATGTATTAATATTGACAGGGGTTTACTGAGATGTATTAATATTGACAGGGGTTTACTGGGATGTATTAATATTGACAGGGGTTTACTGAGATGTATGAATATTGACAGGGGTTTACTGGGATGTATGAATATTGACAGGGGTTTACTGAGATGTATTAATATTGACAGGGGTTTACTGGGATGTATTAATATTGACAGGGGTTTACTGAGATGTATTAATATTGACAGGGATTTACTGGGATGTATTAATATTGACAGGGGTTTACTGAGATTTATTAATATTGACAGGGGTTTACTGGGATGTATTAATATTGACAGGGGTTTACTGAGATGTATTAATATTGACAGGGGTTTACTGAGATGTATTCATATTGACAGGGGTTTACTGAGATGTATTAATATTGACAGG